>NC_056511.1:38873687-38895245 GCF_014905685.2 Nematolebias whitei
CTTCCTTGGTCTGCTACTTTGGGGGTCGACGTTGTATAAACCTGATAATCTTTATGATGTTTACTCAAATGGACCATGCTCACACACAGCAGGTGTAGATTTAAGCCCCGCACAATTTTACTTGCACTTGCAAGGGCAGATATTGGAACAGTTCACATCAATATACATTAAATGTACTTTGTATACACCTGAAGCCTGGTCACAATGATTTTCATGGCGCTGCGTTGTCCACTCGCTTTTTATATCCTTATCAGCTTTACAAGGTTTCAGTGGATGTCCTCGAAGCCAGCTAGTCTCACGGCACTCCTGGCCTTCACAGATATGGTTCATGGGCATCTTTTTAGGATAAGAGAGTGTTTGAGAGACGATTGTTTGATTTAAAGAAAAGAATGCTAGTACTGTAATAATATATCCACAACTCCATAACCTCTGACCAAAATCCTCTTTTTTTTTTGCTTTTAAGATACTAGAAAAAGCCAATCACACAATCAATGTGACAGCTTCATGAATGAACAAGTCTGTCCTTTTAGTGAAAATAAATAAAATGTCCAAACATCAATATGCATGTGCATTGTTTAATGTGTATGTGTGTGTGTGTGTGTGCAAGGTTTATCAAAAGATCGAGAGCTAAATGTCTGAGAGACTTCCTGGAAGGAGGGCCGTGTGCTGCAGGCTTCAGCTGCAAAATGTTTGAGTCGCCAGCTGAGTCTGAAGGTCAATTTGATAAGAAGAAAAAGAAAGAGCTGACAGGATACGATGATGTGCAACTTCTCAGAAATAGAAGCACGCTCAGGTGGTAAAAATGCAACATAGAAGTGGCAAAGATTCAGTCGTAATGCTGACACATACTTTACTCATAGTTTAAATCAGCATCAGAGGCCCTGCAACCATCTTTGACTTTTTAAATTGCAGACTGATGCAGAAATATGTGTAAGGAATTAGATGAGTATACGCAACAGCGGGATGAAATAAGAATTGTCTTCCCACACCTTTATGACATGTGAGCTAAACATAAGGTGGAGTGGTACTTTTGCCCTTTTTAAATTTGTGTAGGTTCTCATTTGTTGTTGTGTAAACTGAATAAATATAAAACTGAACCAGGATCAGTAAATGGATGTGTTGAGAATCTGCGTTGTAATTTAGAAAAAAAAATAATAAAAATGGATTATGACAACTTGGCCTCAAGTTCTTCTTTCACTGAGAACATGAAGGTTTCTGCAGCAAAAACAAACTAACTTTATTTATTTTAACAAAATGCTAAACAAGTGAAGAGGTGCAGGTTTTGGGCATTTTTCAATGTAATGTTTGAGAAAAAAGGAAACAATATGGAATATTTACATGGAGGAACCCAGTCGTTTATACATATTTAAATCCAGATAGTTGTCCAAAAAGCTCAATAAGTCCAACATTTTATAATAAAGAATGGATAAAATTGTATATTTTAACTGCAGACTGAGGCGCATATTATTTGTAATTCAGAACTAGAAAAAAAAACTATTTCTAGTTAATGGCAATACACAAAATTAGAAATAAGGAGAAAAAAACCATACAAATTTTATTCATGATTTTAAATGCACCAAGTTATTTCAGACTTTATTACAAAACAATCCATCGTCTGTCTTCATGACTGCAGCCACGGTCCACGCCTGCTCTCTCCTCATCAAAAATGAGAAACGCAGCACCTGTTAATAAAAACATAATACACACTCCATCAGCTGTAACACGTGCACTCATAAAAACGTGCACTCTGACACTCACAGGAAGCCTTTCCCACAGCCCAGAGGTCCGAAGAAGAGTTCTGTTGGGAGGCAAACCTTCCTGCAGACCCCGCTCAAACTGGGACAGGACCACGGAAACGACATGGCCTCATTTTCAACCACTGCAAACAAATTTGTTCTTTTTTAATTTAAAATCTGCTATTTTTCAGATCAGACCTTTCTTATTTGCAGCAGGAAACGTCATCAAAGGTCAAAAACACACAGAGAAAGAGAAACAACGCTCACCTTGCAGCAGTAACAGCACTAAGATGGACAGAACTGCTAAACGATAAGAAAACATGTTTGTTCCTGAAGATGTTGCTCCAAAGTGAAGGTTCCGTCTGGATCTGTGTATTTTAGTCTGAAGGGAGGAGTTGAGTTAACGTGAAGCAGCTGACGGGTCACCGGGTTTTAATTTATAGAATTATGAGCGGCCTGAAAACAACTTCATTAAATTGAGCTAAACAAGGCCACTGTTCCCATCCTGTGACCATGAGCTGTCAGAGGGAACGTGACCAACATGTTCCCCACAAACTCCTTCTTTATCTGATTTAAAACACCTTCACATTCTTCCTCTCCAACACAAGCGCAACTTGTCTACGATGAATGAACATTGACTCGTGAGCTGTCAGAGAAGGAGAACTCATGGCGCTGAACGAAGCAGTCTGCAAAGCACTTTGATTTGAGCTTTTTTATTTTTATTTTTTGCACTACACACGGACCTGTTTAAAAAGAGGCAGAGCTTTAAACCAGTTCAGAATCAGAATCACATTTATTGAACAAGTGCGTAAAAACACAAGAAGTTGGTAATGTTTCTCAGCAGCTTACAAATTCCCCTGTCCTAACAGTGCACTGAGTCTGAAGCTGATTCTTTAAAGTCTTTTGGAGAAGTTTGTTCTAATTCAACATGTAAATGTGAACAAAAAATGGCTCCTGTTGGCTTTGGGACATCCTGAGAGACTTTTTGGGCCAAATGTGAGCTCTGCATGTCCAAATTTCATGAAACTAGATTGCTGTGCTGCCTAGTTAGTGGAGCTGTTGAGCCATTTTACCACACCTATTTTTTAAAACCCTCATTGAATACAAACTCTTATTTTTGAAGTTGTTTCCAAAATTTCATGTTTTGGAGCAACTACTTAAAATGGCACCAGAAACACTGCATTGCTCGGGCCAAGTGAAGAACTGATCCTGAAGAAAAACCTATAAGGTTTCAAATCTGGATAAAATACTCATTTTTCTGCACCATCTTGATAAGAACTAAAAATAAACTACGTTTACAGCTGTGACTGGCATCGGTCAAGGCTCTTTAGTTTCATCAGGGTTACATCAGTGTTTTTCTCTGAAGAGAAGTCATTATTTGGTTTCCCCTGGGCCCTCGTCTCTATTCTCCAGGTGCTGTCCGAAGAGACAGGAGGCCTAATGACTCCGCAGAGGAACCAGAACAAACTAATGACTACTAACCTGCGGCCTGTTTGTAGTTTAACGTTTGTTTTGTTGCCTCTGAGTGTCTCCAGTGGTTTTTCTTGGAAATGAACTAGTTAACTTTGACAAACAATGTTTGGTTTAGTTAAAATGTGCATGTGAGTGTCAATTATACAGCCTAGTTTTTTTATTATTTAACCAGGAAAATCCTGTAAAAGAGATGTTAGCTCTCTTTTAGAGGGAGCCTGGGCCTGAAGGCAGCCTAAACATGAATGAAGGATTTACAGATCCAACCTGGGGCTTGAACCTAGTGCTTTCTTTCTGTGAGGCAATATACTAACCGCTAAGCCACCATGCTGCCCAACATTGCAACTTAAAGAATATAGGCAGAACCTGAAACACATATTGAGTTATTAAAGTTTTACCAGTTGAACAAACTTTCCTCAAAATATTATCGCCACACCTCTCCATTTGAAATTAACACAAAGTGATCGCCACAGATTAAAGGCAAAGTTGTGACATTATTTCCTCATAGCCACAGATCTCAATACACCCAAGAAACAGAAGGAAAATATCATGTGAGATCACGTTGGTGTGTAAAAATTAAGACTAGACATCTGAAAACGCTGAGGCGGAGGAGGATTAGAGCCTGTGTCGTTTATTTATTTATCAAAATTCTGAGATGAATGAATCCCAATTTGTCTTGGAATTCTAAAAAAACAAACAAACAAAAAACTGTCAGTTTCTGTGAAGAAAAAAAAACGATGAATTTTGGCACCAATCCTCTTCCGTAATCTGATGAGCACTCATTTATAAATCATTCTGCATCTCTGGACTTACTGACAGGGAAAGGAAACTACTCTCTATCTTTTATTTCACTTTTTAATGGGTAAAAAAAAAAAAGAAAAACAACAACAAGATGTCAAAGGTTATTTAGATATTGTTTGGTTATATTTTCATTGATAAATTTCTACTGATCTATAACCCCTAGTTGTTTTATTGAACCTGAGATCACCCACTGACATGAAAGATGGACAATAATGTAATTCTCTGTGTCTCTATGTGTTTTTTTGTTTTTTGTGTTAGCAAAATATCTTACCAACTACTTCACAGATGTAAATTAAACTAGAAAACAATAGTTGGATCTACAACTGATTAAATTTTAATCAGTCTGATTCAAGATGGCTGCCACAACTAATCAGACTTAGCAAAAGTAAAATATGTACAATTCAATCAATTTTACAGAGATTGGGTTGGTAGTAGCTGACAGTTCTCCCCAGCATGTACATTACTCAATGCACATGTTGCATGCTTTATTTTATTCATTTATTTATTTATTTTTACGTCGGCACAGACAGTTGCCCTCCATTCTGTCCGTCTGTTCAACACGTTCATGAATCACTGAATAGATCCCAATAAACCTCTCAGAATTTTATCTATGGATGTGAATTTTATAGATATTGGGTGAAAACGTAGTGTGGTAGTAGCTTAGAGTAATCCACCACACACACTCTATGTTAGGGGGTTGCACGACTTCATATTTTTTAAAGTCGACTTCAACGTGATAAAGTCGAGTTGTCGTTGACTAGTCGCTGTGATGTCATAGGAACTCAAGACGATATATCACATTCATAAAAAAATGCCATTTAGTATTAGCTGAACCAGAAGAGTCATCTTTACTGAAATATTTCCACACTGTTGATGAATTCCTACCTGTCTGGGAAGACTTGGCCTGCTCCACACCTTCCGTCTGCTTGAACGAATCCATTCTGTCGCCAGCGCCCGGCGCTGATCACGTGACACAATCACATGACTGCGACTAGTCGAGGTGAAATTAAAAAACTTGTGAGATATCGACTAGTCAACCCCTACTCTGCGTGTTAACAAATTGTCAGTGATCTTTGTTTAAAACTTTGGCGTGCAAGGCAGCGGGTGATGTGCATTCCTTCAAGGATTGCTGGGCCTTTAATAGTGTGCATGAAATTCCCACCACTGAGATCCTGTTTGTTCCTCCGGTGCCGATTTTAGCCACTGAACTACTCCTGCATACCTCATGCTATTTCAACCATTCAAACTTCAAATTAAAAGCATTCAGGAGATGAAAACTGACTTTTGTTTTTTGTAACATTTATGTATTTTGAATTATTAAGCTTTAATTAAGCTTCATTAGGATCCATTGGTAAATTTTCCAGTAGCTTGGGTTTAGTCCAACACTGCCCCCACGTGTCAACTTTATAATGGAAGAAAACTCTCCAATTAACAGTCACCATAAGTCCAGACAACCCATACACTCTTTTAATACCATGCTAAGTTGTTATTTCTTGTCCAGTATTCACACTTTTGACCACTCACATCCTTCTGCTTCTGGTGATTGTGAACTGGACTGACTCAATCAACGTGATCAGTAACTCTCGTGTGTCATCTTTCAGTAACTACACAACCAGCAAACCTTGCCCTGCTCACAGCGAGTGCTTGGTACAGTGGTTACTTACTCCCCACAGCGAGCAAACATGCACAAGGATTTGGCAACTGTTTTACGCTGTCTTTTTTCATTCAACCTTTATTGAGACAGGTAAATCCCATTGAGCCTCGAGGACTCATTTACAAGAGAGACCTGATTTCAACAAAGAATGATGACAACAATGGACAACAGCAACAATAACAAACAGTCACAAAAAGTCATACAGATTATTATTATTATTTTTTTTACAAATAGGATGGCTAAAAAAATGAAGAGTAACAAAAAACAGCTAGATTCTAAGGCGAATGTAGAAACCTAAAAACAGGAACATGTCAGCATTGGTCCCTGCCAGGAGTCCAACAGATTCTTAAAGCCACTTAGAGAGGTCAAGGTCGAGAGCTTCAGATCTTTTTGTAAGATATTCCAGGAAACAGGAGCGGAGCAGGAGAAGGCCCTTTTGCCAAGTTCAATCCTCACTGAGGGAACACTGCAGGTAATAATGTCCTGAGAGCGCACGCCATAGCTGCACTCACGCAGAGACATGTAGGAGGAGATGTATGAAGGCAGCAGACCAAGAAGTGATTTAAAAATGAAAATGTACCAGTGAGAGAGTCTGCGTGAAGTTAATGATGTCCAGTTAACCAGTGAATACAGGGTGCAGTGATGGGTACGATAATCACAGCCAGTTATGAATCTTTGTGCACCATGATAGACAGCATCCAACATCTGCAGGGTTCTTGTAGGAGCGTTCATGTAAATAATGTCAGCGTAATCAATGGAGGGACGGAAAGTCACAGATACAAGGTGTTTTCTAGCATTCAGGGTTAGACAGGATCTGTTTCTGAAAAAGAAACCCAGTTTCAGTTTCTTTATCAAGTTTTCCACATGGAGCTTAAAAGAGAGATGTGAGTCGACCAAGATACCCAAATATTTATAGGAATCAACAAACTCAATGGGGACATCATTTGAGGATAAAATATGAGGAAGAACTGCTGGGACCAACTTCCTATTTGAAAAAAGCATCCCTTTGGTTTTGTTGGCATTTAGGACAAGTTTGAGGTGGAACAAATCAGTCTGGATGTAGTTGAATGCAGATTTCAAAATCTGGAAAGCCTTAGCAACAGTTTTAGCTCGACAATAAACAACTGTCGTCAGCATAGAAATGTATGGATGCATTAGGGATGTTTTTACCTACATTATGTATGTAGATTGTAAAGAGGGTGGGTCCTAAGACTGAGCCTTGTGGCACACCATTGTTGACTGTTAAATAACTGGAGGAAGTACCATTATGTTGAACACATTGCCTCCGGTCTGAAAGATAGTTAGAGAACCAACCAATGGTGTGTTCTGAGAAACCAATTTCTGAGAGTTTATGACACAAGATGTTATGATCCACAGTGTCAAAAGCTTTAGACGGGTCTAAGAAAAGCGCAGCACAATAATCCTTAGCATCCAGTGCTTCAACAACGTCATTAAGAACCTTCAGTGAAGCAGTGGTTGTGCTGTGTTGTTTCCTGAAACCAGATTGATGTGGAGGTAAGATGTTAAATGAGTCCAGGTAATTTTTGATTTGAGAGTTTATCAGTTTTTCTAGAACCTTTGCTAAAATGCAGAGTTTAGAGATTGGTCGATAGTTGTTCAATGAGGTGGGGTCACCTCCCTTCAGCAACGGAAGAACAAAGGCTGTTTTCCAA
The DNA here is from genome assembly GCF_014905685.2 of Nematolebias whitei. Classification (NCBI taxonomy): domain Eukaryota; kingdom Metazoa; phylum Chordata; class Actinopteri; order Cyprinodontiformes; family Rivulidae; genus Nematolebias; species Nematolebias whitei. Next base: position 38,881,022 of record NC_056511.1, read on the forward strand.
GTGTCTGGAATGGAATTTTGTCTTATGGAGAGATTGAAGATGTGAGTCACAGGGACTGTGATGATATGAATGGCCAGCCATAAGAAATAAGGTGGGATCTACCCAAAAGAACCACACTCAGGACGCAGGAGAATTTTTTTTAACTGGCATTTTACTCGCAAAGTCAGATTTCAGGAGAGGCTACATAAATATGCATACGTCACAGACATAGATGTATACGCATGAAGACGAAGGCCACGAGCGGCGTTATCTGCTCGTTTTTATACTCGTCTCAGCTCAGCCAAGTTCACAGAGTTCAGGGGGAGTCCTTGAAGCCAGCTGCAGCCTTCTTGCACAAACATATGGTTCATGGGCAGAGATAAGATGGTGTTTTGGGGTTCTTTTTCGCAGGGCAGAGGGGAAAAATGTTCTCTGCCATCCATCCATACATTATCTTCAGCTTGTTTCGAAGTCAGGTCACGGGGGCAGCAGCTTGAGCAGGGAGGTCCAGACATCTCTTTCCACAGCCACCTCTTCCAGATCTTCTAAGAGGTGTTCCCAGTCCAACCGAGAGACATAGTCTCTCCAGCGTGTTCTGGGTCTTTCTCGAGGTCTCCTCCCAGTCGAAACACCTCTCTAAGGAGGTGCCCAGGAAGCATCCTTACCAGATGCCCGAACCACCTCAACTATCAATGTATGGAGGAGCAGCGGTTCTACTTCGAGTTTCTCCTGATAACTGAACTTCTCACCTTATCTCTAAGGGAGAGTCCATCCACACTGTGGAGGAAACTCATTTCAACCACCTGTATCCACAATCGCATTCTTCTAGTCACTATCCAGAGTTCGTGGCCATAGGTGAGGGTAGGAATGTAGACCAATCAGTAAACAGAGAGCTTTGCCTTACAGCTCAGCTCTCTGTTCACCACAACGGACCAGCACAGAGTCTGCAATACTGCAGGTGCTGCACCAATCCGTCTGTCAGTCTCACGCTCCATTCTTCCCTCACTCATGAACAAACCCCCGGGATACTTGAACTCCTCCACTTGACCTGAAGAGAGTCATGTTCTCAGCCATAGTAATAAAAGCATCCATAAACTTTGCCCCAAAATTCCCTGACACTACTATTCAGTATTATCTTTTCACTGCATATTGTTTTGTGTGCAGCACTTTGATCAACGGCAGATGTTTTCAATGCAATATTTGAGTAAATACAATTTTATAAGGGGCTTCAAGCAAAGAGCATATTTGCTTTCGTGCACACTAGTTTTTTCGTATAGGAAGAACTTCTTATAGTTTTACTTATTTTTCACTTGTGTGCCTCGGAGGCTCTGACCATTTGCACACATCTGTAAAATTATTGGTGCACAGGTGAAAGCACATGACCTGCTTTTTTACAGAGGAGAGGAAATAAAGGCTGATGTCAGGATCCTGCTCGGTGCAGTTAAATGCCAGTAAACTCATGTCACACAGCATGAACTTCTCACTCGTATCATCATTTTATCTGTCTGAATATTATAGGCTGGAGGAACTGAAGCCAGTGTATTTCTGCATTTTTCTCATCTTGTACCTCACAGTCATAGCAGAGAATGTGATGCTGATTGAAGTGGTTTATTTTGAAAAAGCCCTGCACGAGCCCATGTACGTGCTCCTGTGCAACCTGGCTGCGAACGAGCTGATGGGAAGCATCGGCGTTATGCCGGCGCTGCTGACCAACATTCTGTCTCACACACATGAGATATCCGTGTCGTTCTGTCAGGCGCAGGTCTTTGTCATTCACACGTACGCCGTCACTGAATTCACCATTCTGGCAGTGATGAGCTACGACAGGTATCTGGCCATTTGTTATCCCCTCACCTATCACACCATTATGCCCCAGAGGATAGTGAAGCTTATTGTGTTCATGTGGCTTTACCCTGTGCTGGCTCTGGGCATGGTCTTTATTTACACCTTCCAGCTGCCATTCTGTGGGAGAATCATAGAAAACCTGTACTGCATGAACTACCTGCTTGTAAAGCTGGCGTGCATCGACACATTTATAGCTAACGTCATCGGTTTATTGTCTGTAGCTTTGTATATAGTTCCACAGCTCATCATGATCTTTTACTCATATGCGCACATCTTGAAAATATGCATACTGTCGTTCAGCAAAACCAAGTCCAAAGCTCTGCGGACGTGCACCCCGCACCTGTTAGTGATATTTAACTACTCCATCGGGTGCTTCTTTGAAATAGCAAGAGGTCGATTTGACAACAGATACATGGCCTACCACGCCAAGCTGTTCGTGTCCTTGTACTTTTTCATCGTCTCGCCTCTCTTGAATCCAGTGATATACGGTCTGAGCACGCAGATCATAAGAATACGACTCTTCGGGCTGTTCCGCAGAAAGAAAGGGGCAGGTTCAGTTGATGCAGTCAGGAAAGGTGATGCTGTGAACTGAATGGGTTCCCTGGGTGGAGCCGTGAAGCCTCCTGAAAAACACCAACATGCTGAATCTCATGTTTGTTTTTTTAAGCCCATCTGACTTCTCGTTCACTTAAGATTCACACATTTCAGTTTGCTGCCCCGTCGACCTGGACTCAACGTCGTCTTTGTTTCATTAAATAGATTTAAGAGCATTTTAAAATGTTAGAGAATTAAACATCAAGTTGTAATTATTTTACCTGATGTGAATAGATATTCTCTGGTCATGTAAAGATGCAACCTATTTTAATAAGCTATTAAATGGTTTATTTAAATGTTACTTGGTATTATTAATGTTGTCTTATTAAGTGTTTTATCTGACATAAATAGATATTCTCTGATCATTTAAAGATGCACCCTACTTTAAGGAAAAAATTTTTTTATATATATATATATATATATATATATATATATATATATATATATATGTTGACTGTTATAGTTTGTTTTTATGAAACTTTGTGTTTTGTTGCCAGTTTTGGCCAGGATGCTCTTATAAAAAAAGATTTTTAATATCATTGAGTTTTTCCTGGTAAAATAAAGGACTGGAAAATAAAATAAAATAAAATAAAAAGGGCAGAACTGGAAAATGGGAAAGATAGACGTCATTATTACACCTTACTTGAATAAATAAAACAGTTTGTGAAACTGCTTTTTACTTTTTAGATGCAAAGTCTTTAAAATAAATGAGAAAATGCAAAAATGACTTAAACATTTGGCATCCCCCTTTTTTTTCCTCTAGTACTTGATACTTCGGCAGCTCAAAACAGTTTGTGTTTTTAAGAGCCTGCAGTGGAATCTAATATAACATGTGCATGTTATACTTTATGAAATTAGGTTTTGTATTATTTGTCAGATTGTTGTTAAATGTTATTAGCAGGGATTATTCGCAGAACTGCTGGAACTTTATTCATATGAAAGCAAGCAGATGTTTATTGTGAAAAATAAACTTAATAAAAAGTGCAAAGGGCTCTTTTTTTATATTAATAAATTGATATAAAAAGTAAGAAATCCATGTTTTTTCTGTTACAGCGCAGCAAAAGTTTCAACCAAACTAATGTTTTCTTTAAATAATTCTATCATTTCTTTTGAATACTAAGTCTGGTTTTTAGAGGAAAATATCTGGGTCATTTAGGAGGTATTGTGTTGTGCTAAAAGTTTGTGGTTTTAGCTGAGACTTATTCAAAACACATATTGTAAGTCAGGGGTGGGCAACAGGCTTTTCTTGTTGCAGCAGTTTGCATGCTTGAAATAAAAAAGAAGAAAAACCATCTCCCTAGACATCCTGTAAACTGGCTCTTGTGACAACATATTTGTTAGTTTTAATATGCAAATAAGAAAAAGATAAATAACCCGTGTGTTTGCTTTTCATAGTTTTTCAGTCTAGTTCTGGAAAAGCAACTTACAAAAAAGTTTTAACCTGTCTTCTATCTTAAACCAAAGATTTTCCGAGTATTTGTCCAAGATGTTCATTTTGACTTCCGTTATTTTAATTGATAAAATGCAGGTTTTCATCAACTTATTTATTTTCAATTCAATATATTGGAGGCCGGATGGAGGTTGCCCAAGGGCCACTATTGGCCCTCAAGCCATACATTGCCCACATATAAGGTAAGTGCTAGTCCTTGTGTGAGATATTTGCTTAAAACTTCAGCATTACCTGTTTGAGTCAACCCTGGTTGTCTGTTAGTAAAATATCTCATGAACCACTGAACAGATTTTAATGTATTTTTCAGAAAATATTTACTGGATGTACATCTACAACTGAGATTTAAGAGTCGATCCAATTCAAGACGGCCACTACATCTAATCAACGTTAGTCAGCACAAAAAAGTTCTAACTCAAAGTATTTTACAAATATTGAGCCAAAATTTAATCCAGTAGTAGCTGAGAGTAATTCTCTACATATGAGTGCTAATAAATCTTGCAAAATTAAATTCTATTCAGTTTAATTATATAGCGCCAAGTCACAACAGAAGTCATCTCAGGGTGCCGAACAGAAACATTCATATATGAAATAATAATTTAAAACTATCTATCGGAGGAGCAGACTGCTTTAAGTTTAATTTCATCGCAGACTCTCATCTTGAGCAAGCACAAAGGCGACAGTGGAAAGAAAAAACTCCCTCATGAGGAAGAAACCTCCAGCTGAAACAGGCTCAGGACAAGCAGCCATCTGGTTTGACAGCTGGTTTTGAGAGGAACAGATATACAATGGCAGGTCAAGAATCACATGTAAAGATAAAACTAATATCAACTGAAAACTATTCATTTGTAATTATTCATTTAAAGGAAATATATAAATGGTAAAATGCATTGGTCTAAGCACCGAACCCTGAGGAACTCCATGACTAACTTTGGTGTATGAAAATTCATTTTTTTACATTTACAAATTGCAATATTGCTTGAGAATGTGGATATTATAATTTACAAGTTTTGACCAAAACATTTAACCTTTAATCATGAGACGATTGTAGCTTAAAACTAAGGTGGGCGATATGCATTCCTTCAATGAAGGCTAGGCTTTTAATTAGCATCTGACACCAACAGAAGTAGAACTGGATCCTGCTGTGTTGCACCCTTGTTTCCAACATTAGTGTTTTTTATAGACTTGCAGACCTAGCACAAGTTTAAGCTTTCCGTCGTCTGTTTGTGGTTAATTCAAACATTTACCTGAGAGGTCAGACTGGACGCTCCGATTGTTTCGTTATGTTCAACCAGCTGCTGAACGACATCCTGATTGTAAAAAGCTTCAAGGGCAAGAGCCTAAACCGTTTTAGAAGCGAAAACAACGAGTCCTGTTTATGCCTGTACCATACTTTATTAAAAAAAATATGTAGCTACAATATGGCACAGGTGTGCAACATGAGTGAGTTTCAAAATGACGTGGTAATTTAGTCTTACAAAGCATGCTTCTCTGTTAAACACTTAATAAATATGGTTATTTTTTTATGGTAAACACATAAAATAATAAAACTCACATTTTCTGGGTCAGTGTTAATACTGAAAAATACACCGTGCTGGTTATGTGCGCATGGGTTTGTGGGTGGATTGGGACTGGGAGAGGTAACACCAGTAGTCTCTGAAACAAATGAACTTTGAAATACAAAACTGCTCTGCGAACAATCAGGGAGACGGCATGCATACAAAAATAGACAACTATTCTTATCATCCCTTTGTTATTTACATTAATTCATTATTGCCAAGCGTTATTTTTGCATCCCTGCTTTGAGGAATCCCTCGCTTCCCTAATCTTCTCGTCTGTCTGAAAAAAGGTACGATGTACATTCACTATCACTGAGGCACAGCACTTGATGTACAGTTTATATAGGTACCAAAAACATCATGTAATCACCGCTGCAGGAATGAATATTAAATATACAACATACTGTATATGTTTAACACCCTGTGCACACACTCAGGAATCAAACATACGTGCAGAATGAACCGCCGAGAGACAAAAACGCTTATTATGAGCGGGTAAACCCGACTCCAGCATGATGTGGAAAACAAGTCAACAGAACAAAGATGATTTCAAAATCTCTCAGACGTCGACACAAAGTGCTTCTTTACTCAAAGAAAAGATCCTGTGAACCTTTAAGTTACTTTGTCCAGATTTTGTTTTGAGTCACACTCTTAAAACAACAGTTTGCATCTTTTAAAGTGGAGTTCTGTGGAATGGTTATGAACAATTTATGTCTTACCAGTTGCAGAAAGCTATTTGAATGACCTCAGTTTGGAGACAGAGCTTAATTCTGACCAGACTGAGCTGATGGAGTAAAGTGGATTGATGTTGTCTTAAAACACTTTCAATCCCACAGTATTCATTCATCCAACCTTTATTTATACAGGTCAGTCTCGTTGAGCCACGAGGACTCATTTACAAGAGAGACATGTTTCAAACAAAGAACACAGATGATACTGGTTCATTATAAACCTTTACATCAATATCAGTTTCGTATTATATTATTTACATAACTAATGGGTATTAGCGAGCACAAAGAGTGACAGAAGCACTTCATTCTAATCAGAACTTAACTATTTCTACAAATTGAGATAATTGAGGTAGTTATTCATAACCTTTTCGCAGAATGCCAGTTCTAAAGATCAGAACAATCCCTTTGAGGGAGAGGTTGGGAGAAATCAGTTTCCTTGCTGTTGAAAAGGAGTTTTAAAATGAAAAGGAATGGATAACTGAGCAAGTAAAAGCTGGTTTTTGGTGCCTTTTGTCTCCAGCAGGGTGGAATGTTGACAGCATGAGGCACAAGCCGAAGTAAAGTAATGCTTTGGAGGTGATCTTCAACAGACTACCCTAGAAACCCCAACGACCGATTCGTGCCTTGAAGAGGAACATTCTGTAGGAAAATAAACGGACTAATTATTAATCAGCAAACTCCACATGTAAACTGAAGGCCTGAACATGGAGCCATACCTTCAGTGAGCTCTGAAGGACCCGCAGGCGGTGAAGCTTATCATTCAGAAGCGGGTCGTTAACTCTGCGGACAAAGGAGCGCTTGTACTCCAGGCGGCTGGCTGATCTGTGGTCAGCGGAGGTTGAAAGATTGGTCTGCTCCAGAGCTCGGTACAGATCCACCAGAGAGTCAGTCTGCAGCCTGCAGTCCCGTCCATGACCTAGAAAGATAAAGAAAAACTTACGTCACACTAATTATGAGTGAATCATCTGACCAACGACTGTTCCATCTAAATTAAAGCTGGCCGCCCAGTGAATCATTCTGAGACCAACAATGAAGCCATTTGGGAAATCTGAGCCTACTTAGATCTTGTGTTATTTGTCTTTTTTTTTTTTAATTCCTAATTTTATGATGTCAGGAGAAGTTGAGGCCAAAAATAATACAAATCTTGTGTTACAGGTGCATCCCAAAAAACTACGAAGTAGAATATTGTGAAAAAGTTTTATATTTTGTAAATCACTTCATAAAGTGAAACTCGTATAGCATATGGATTCATTGCACATAGAGTGAAATATTTCAAGGCTTTATTTCTTGTAATTTTGATGATTATGTCTTACAAATAATAAAAAGCCAAAATTCAGTGTTTCAGAAAATATTCCAGTCAGGGCAGGAGACAAGTCCTGCTGGAAAATGAAACCAGCATCTCCATGAAGCTCGTCAGCAGAAGGAAGCATGAAGTCTCTAAATGTCCTGCTAGATGCTGCGTTGACTGTGGACTTCAGAAAACACAGTGGACCAACACCAGCAGAGCCAAACCATCACTGACTGTGGAAACCCTCTGGACTTCAAGTATTGTGGATTCTGGGCTTCTCCACTCTTCCTCCAGACTCTGAGAACTTGATCTCCAAATGACTTGAAATTGTACTTTCATCTGAAAAGAGGACGTTGGACCACTGAGCAACAGTCCAGTTCTTTTTCTCAGCCAGGTAAGACGCTGACGTTGTCTCTGGTTCAGGAGTGGTTGGACTTGCGTAATGAGACATTTGTAGCTCATGTCCAGGAGTTAATCAGCTGATCAGGGGGAGACACCGCCAAAAAATAAAGACTTGAAATATTTCTCTCTATGTGTAATTCATCTATATAACAGAATGAGTTTGAGTTTCCTTTTCTGAAGTGACTAACAAAACAAAAAAAATCACTTTCACAATATTCTAATTTTTTGAGATGCACCTGTAAATGTGCTTTATAAATAAAGTTTGAATTGAACTTGAGTTGGTATAAAACTGTAGTTTTTCGTTGCCTTTGCGTTCATTATTACGTTTATTTATTTGGTTAAGATTGCAAACAATCAATTTGTCTGTCTATACCCACATGTGCTGTAGGGATATTTTAGTCCTATGAACCTAACAGTGTAAATTGTTCTAGTGTTTTTTAATCTGTGACCTTATGTTTTAAATGCTTTTTATTAATTCTTCAGTTATTATCATTATTAGTGTATTGTATATATATGTTTATATATTTTTCTCTTTAATTTACTCATTGATTGTTGTTGTTGTTAAGCACTTTGATAACAGGTTCTGTTTTAAATGTGCTCTATAAATAAAGTTGACTTGACTTGACTTAATAAACTACATGGACTCCACACTTCCCCCTACTGGTTCCACACAAACACCTCACTCCAGTTTGTTCTCACTTTGTTTTGGATTTTGCGAGTAAAGAGGTCCATTCTGAACTTATGGCTGTGCTATGAATCACGTTTTAATTTCTCCATCATCTTTATCAGAAACGTTGCCAAGAACGAACGGCAGAGCGATAGATAAATGAGGACTAGAAGCGAGGACCTCCCGAGCGAGTTTAAGGAATTAAATATTAACAGAGATTGAAAGGATTGCTCGTCTCTTCTGCTACCGAGAGGCATCATGACGTCTGGCTTGGGTTTGAGAGGAAGCAAAAAATAAAAAAGGAGTGAGCATGAACGCTTGTGAGAGAGGAGCAGAGTGAAAGGATGAGATTAATCAGGATCAAAAAAGGCACATGATTTGATCCCAGTTAGACAACTGCCTTGAAGGTCCAGGAGGGATGGCAGATAGGTTGGCTTAAAATCCAATCCTGTAAAGTACTGGGGAGAATTACTGGTAAACGTCTGACATTTGCTGTCTCCAGCTGCTCGTTTGGGGTGTCAGTAAAATACCTCATGGCAGGGACTGTTGCTCAGTCTCGTGCAGCTGAAACGCGTCACTGCACATAAATCTGTTTACAAATCAAACACATTTAAGATGATTTCTAGATTCGGAGTCAACGACCTGCTCTAATGATCTACTGCAAAACACCTGAGCTCCAGAAGCCCTGTCCAGAGTAGCTCAGATTTCTACACCAAATCCGGAGCAAAGTTGGTAGTTTGAATCCCATTTCACCATAAAATTATTAAGAATATTATTGAAGTCGTTTTTACATTTTCAACTAGAGACGTCAAGGTTAACAATTACTGCTGAATGACTGAAATTTGTTGAAGAAGCTAAAACTAATCAGTTAAAAAGAGCCGCGAGGAGCACACAGCCAGGTAAAAGCTGAATGTAGCAACATGCTAGGTTAAAGTAGCAAAACACCAACTAATTACTAAAAGTAGCAACATTATAGCTAAAAGCCAAAGGGAGCAATAAACAAGCTAAAAGCTACAAAGGATTAGAAAAAGGCCTAAAGTAGCACAAGGCTAAATTCATTCAGCCTTTTTTGAAACAGGTTATTCTCGTTGAGTCTCGAGGACAAGAGTCCTGATTTTAACAAACGATGATGACAACAGCAGACAATCAAAACAAAGCATTTAAGTTGTGAAAAAAAGATAATTATATTAAAAAATGAAACAAAAACAGCGACACTGTAAAGAGATGTAGAATACTAAAAACAGGAACATGTCTGCAAAGACTAGCTAAAGTAGCAAAAGGCTAGTTAAAAGCTAAAGTAGTAAAATGTTATCTAAAAGCTATTTCAATATATTTTATACCAGATTATTTATTTTTATTTATAATAATGCCTAACCTTTAATTACTATGACACTATACATAATACATTACATAAAAATCAATATTTTATCAAGATTCTGTGGTTTTTGGTGTTGAACTCGTGTGCAGGCAGACCATGGAGGCGCAGAAATAGAATAAAGAATTAATTTATTTACAAAAACAAAACTTACTTCTTCAAGGAGACATAGAGGGGAACAGAACATGACATCATAACGGACCATCCACGGACAAATGAGGAGACACAAAGACGCAGAATATAAAGCAACAATGAAGAACACCTGGGGTGATTGGAACAGGGAACAGGTGTGACGGGAGCTGGCAACATGAGGCAGAGCACACAAAAACACAAGGATCACAAAACACAGATCCTCTCATATTTCTGTCTGAGGAAACAAACCATGTATGTATTGTATTACCTGTATACAATACATTACAATACATATATTGTAATTTTTTTCCACTGCTGAAAGTTTTTAGGATCGTTTAATGAGATCCATTAAAAAAAGAAAACCATACCTCACTAAAACCTTTAAATTGTTTGTTTTTATGACCTTTAGTCCAAAGCCTGCTTAATGTTAAATTGATAGTAAGATCAGAAGGGCAACAAAATGTTTATTGTTGTTGTTGTTTTACCTGTCCAATAAGTTTCAGAGGATTTATCCCCGCAGGGTTTTCACTAATCTTACCAATAAACAAATTCTTGTTTTATCAGAGGAATGAAATGCATTTTATCAAATTATGGAACATGTTTTGTATTTTTGCTTCTCCTGTAATGTAGTAATAAAACTATCATTTTGTGAGTATACATTCAAGTGAACCAGGACCCTGACCTGTGCCTCTGGTCTGGTCTGGGTGGTAGTGCTGGGGCTCTCTCTGATCCGATGCAGGAGCGGTGGCGGTCAGGATGGCATGAAGCCCGCTGTCCCTGGGAAGTGTGAAGCTGCGAGGTTTTCCTCCTGCGTCTGAGTCGATGCTGGCCCTGAGGGGCAGCGGCAGAGCTCGGTACTGCTCCTGCAGCAGGCTGCGCTGCGCAGGCAGAGTGGACTGCCTGCGGTACTCCATCTCCAGCTGATTTCTGTCCTCAGGCTGCATGGGATCTTCCACCGGAAACGTCTGCAGGTAGTGCATCCTGGTGTTGCTCTCCATCTGGTCGTGCCACGAGTTTCGGTGGCTGCTCGACTTCTGCCCCGGCGAGATGCTGTTCGTGCTGCTGCTTTCCTGAGGCTCCGAGTGGTACTCCTCGTGCGAGGAACGAGACTGGAATGTGTCAGAAGAGGAGAGGTGGCTGCGTTTTGGCTCCAAGTAGGGACTCACCTAAACACAAACAGATCATTGGGCGAAGAACTCAGTAGTTAGATGCATGGGGTGGTATTTGCTACATTTTTTTTTTAAACCAGCTGTGCAAACTCACAGAAGATGCTCTGGGATATGTGTCATAAGGAGGAGGTGGACTGTCTCGTTTGGGGACTGGGGGCGCCTCCATGTCCTCATGATCACTCTCGCTCCAGTAATCTGAAAAGAAACAACATTACTTACAGCTATAATTAAAACCAAGTTGTTCCATGAAGTAATATACGTCATTAATACGCATTTTACTGTTTGGGTGGGTCAGGAAAGTTAAACTCCCAATAAGTGATTGTGAGGAGGGATACATCTAAGGTGTGAAAACTTCATGCAGAGTCATCTGGAGGTGGATTGGATCTAAAATAGAAGCTTGGCTGCAAAGGAAAAAAGCCCCCCCCCCCCCCCCCCCCTTCATAAACCTGTGACAAACCGGCACTCGCACACCCACCATGGAAGGGTTTTCATGTAGGCAGAAGGGTTAGCTCCATTACTTCCTGTTCGTTTGTAGGAACATAAACATATAAAAATAACACAAATACCATTCCACCTCAGCATGAAGGGACGTGGGGAACGTGAAATGCATCCGTTGCTGGCCTGAAAATAACATATTTTTACTGGATTCCCTAAATCAGGTCTAGTTTTCCTCAAATTAGTGCACAAAAAATGTTTGTGAATGAAGTAGTTTGTTTTTCTAAAATTGTGTCTCATCTGGTTAAAGCTGGAAAAAAAGAAAAGTAAGTCAGAAAAGTTAAGGTCTAGCATATTCCTTAAAGGAATGCATATCACCCACCACCTTTCAAGATACAGTTTAAACCAGATGTGGGCCACTTTTGTTGTTGTGTTTCCAGAACAAGTCTGAAACATAAAGACCACAAAAACCAAACACACACACACACACACACACACACACACACACAAACACACACACACACACACACACATATATATTATTTATATACAAAGTATATATATATATACCATACCAATTTATTTATAGAGCACTTAAAACAGCAACAAGGCCAACCAAAGTGCTGTACAATAGAAACAAACAAGCACATATATACATATGTGTGTGTGTCTGTTTTTCAAATTTATACTAATATATTGTCACAAGACCCACTTTACAAAAAGTATGTCTAACTAGACCTGTCACGATAAACAATAAACCAATTAATCGGACGATAAATCAAAATCATCTACTTCATTTTCATTTATCAGCTTAATTGTTTCTTCGTGTCTCTCTTTCTACTGAAGACACTGGATGACAAAAGGCTCAACTCCGGGGCTCTTCACTGACCCCTCCCTTTCTCATTTTTCTTTTTACTTTAAAATCTGTTTTAACCGTCCAAAACTGTGTTTTTGGAACGTTAAAAGCAGCTAAGCTACGAAGCTAAGCTACAAGCTAAGCTAACAGTCCGACCTCGGGGGGAAAAATCCTCCACCATATCGAAGCTCCAAAATTCACGGTTGAAACCCGTGCCTTTGTGTAAGAAGTTGTTTTTCTTTGCAAAAAGAAGCTGAGAACTTGTTTACTGATTTTTTTTTATTAAAAGCTTTGTGTGAAAAATGCTATGCTAAAGAGCTCAAACCACACAAAGTGTCCGCCATTTTGAAAAATGAAACAAAAGGAAAGAGAGACAGCCCATGTTATGTCAAAGGGCCTCCCTCCCATTTTTCTTAAGGAGACACACTGCTCGCTCCTTTACTATCCATCCTCTGGTTCAAACGATCTTATACTCCCATCTGGTGGCCAAAACGGTACTACACACAAAATAAATTAACTAACATTTCTTCTTAAATTTGACAATAATAATTTAGTAATTATTGTCAAATTTCAAACAATATTATCGTTTTTCGCAATAATTTTTGAGACAATCGCCCAGCAAAATTTGTTATCATGACAGGCCTATGTCTAACATTGCTAAAGAGTATTGGAGAGATTCATTCATTCATTCCACCTTAATTTAAACAGATAAATAACATTGAGCCTAAAAGACTCATTTACAAGTGAGGCCTATTTGGACAGACAAAAAAGTGGTGAAATGGACACATGTAGGAGTTGGAGGCAAAAAAATTCCTATCAGACTTTTTTTTTTCCTGCCTGAGAAAAAAAACCCCTCTAATATTAAAAAAAAAAAACAAGCACATAGTGACATAGGCATTCTGCAGGGGGGGGAGCGGCGAGCACGTTCATAGATGCTCTCGAGGTCACTGTAAGTTATATTTATCAAGCATGCTAACTATGCTACAACAAGAAAAGCCTTAAAGTTCAGTTTATTTATATAGTGCCAAGTCACAACAGAAGTTATCTCAGAGCACTGAACAAATACATTTGCATACATAAAAACTACAGTAGTATTATTTATCAAATGTAGGGTAGCCAGCAGATTGTGTTGAGTCTTTTGGATTATCCATCTTAAAGAAAATGTATTCTCCAATTCTCCATGCAGCCCTTCGATTGCTTTATATCTTGATTTAGCCCTTTGGAAAAAATGTTGCTCCCCCCTGATTTAGACTAAAATGCTCTTTTGCTGAAAATAATAGAAGCCATTTTGATCAAGCCATGGAAGCATCGTTGTTATGCGTGATCTCATGTGATATCATGAGACTTCCCACTCAGAGTATGTGTTGTTAATGACTCTCAGCTACAACAAAAAAGGTTGAATCATGTCATCTGGACTTCGTTTTTTTGTTAAAAAGAAACGTTTCGCCCCTCATCCAAGAGGCTTCGTCAGTCTGAGGCCTAGCCATCTGGTATTACCCAGAAGCCACCCTGACTCTTGTGTTTCAAGCCTGCCTCAGATACCCCTGAAGTCTGGCCTTTTCACTAATGGTTTCAAAAACACAAAGTTTGTTTTCTCAGTCATCCAGGTATATAACAACAAAAAAGGTTGAATCATGTCATCTGGACTTCGTTTTTTTTGTTAAAAAGAAACGTTTCGCCCCTCATCCAAGAGGCTTCGTCAGTCTGAGGCCTAGCCATCTGGTATTACCCAGAAGCCACCCTGT
>NC_056511.1:38895645-38924585 GCF_014905685.2 Nematolebias whitei
TAACAACAAAAAAGGTTGAATCATGTCATCTGGACTTCGTTTTTTTTGTTAAAAAGAAACGTTTCGCCCCTCATCCAAGAGGCTTCGTCAGTCTGAGGCCTAGCCATCTGGTATTACCCAGAAGCCACCCTGACTCTTGTGTTTCAAGCCTGCCTCAGATACCCCTGAAGTCTGGCCTTTTCACCTGGATGACTGAGAAAACAAACTTTGTGTTTTTGAAACCATTAGTGAAAAGGCCAGACTTCAGGGGTATCTGAGGCAGGCTTGAAACACAAGAGTCAGGGTGGCTTCTGGGTAATACCAGATGGCTAGGCCTCAGACTGACGAAGCCTCTTGGATGAGGGGCGAAACGTTTCTTTTTAACAAAAAAACGAAGTCCAGATGACATGATTCAACCTTTTTTGTTGTTATATACCTGGATGACTGAGAAAACAAACTTTGTGTTTTTGAGACTCTCAGCTACTACCACACCAAATCTTAGCTTAATATCTGTAAAACTTTGGTCTCCACAGTGGAACCCTTACAGTATTGGGCTTGCTTAAAGTCTGTACAATTTAGAGTTGGTGAAATTGTCACGTTCTTTGTCTTGTGTCATTTAGTCTTCTGTGATCGTGTTTTACTTGTGTTTCCAGCTTTCCCAGTGTTTCTCCCCTCGTGCAGTTCAGCTCCTGTCCCTCCTACTCTCACCTTATCTTTATTGTCTTCCCCCAGGTGTTTGTCATTGTCTGTTATTAGTGTCTCTTTAAATACAGTGTCACTTTTATTGTCCCTCGTCCATGCGTTGTGCCTTACACACCAGTCATGCTTGTTTCTCTCCCTCCTAGTGATTGTTTCCTGTGAGTATTTTGCCGCCACGTCAGCCTTGTTTTGCTTTTTATAATAAATTATTATAATTTTACCTGCAAGTTCTGAGTTTTGGTTTCGCATTTGGGTTCCATTCGCCCAAGGAAAAGTTTACAAGACAGTGGTGAGACCAGCTATGCTGTGTGGTCTGGAGACAGAGACATGGACAAAAAGAAGGAGAAAGAACTGGAAATGAAGATGTTGAGGTTCTCCTTAGGAGTGACAAGGATGGATAAGATTAGGAATGAGATCATCAGAGGTACAGCACAGGTGGAACAACTGGGAGATAAAGTTAGAGAGACCAGAATGAGATAGTTTGGACATGTCCAGAGGAGGGACAGTGGGTATACTGGTAGAAGGATGTTAGAAATGCAGCTGCCAGGAAAAAGACAAAGAGGAGATATATGGATGCAGTTAGAGAGGACATGGAGGTAGTTGGAGTGAGGACAGAGGATGCAGAGGACAGAGATGGAGGAGGAGGACTTGCTGTGGAGATCCCTGAAGAGGGAAAAGCCGAAAGAAGAAGATTTGGGTTCCGTTCACCCCTTCCACCAAACATGACAGAAAAAATGTTAGCAAAATATTCTCCAAGATAAAACATATATACAGTATATTTACTTGAGAAATTGGAGTTACACAAAGACTCTTAAAAAGTAGTGGGCATTAAATACATTGTTTTCAGTTAAAAACGAGCTAAACTTATATAATGCGTGCGTGCGTGCGGACACAGCAGCAACTGTTGTAAACTTTTTAGACGATATCGTTTTCTGATGACAGAAATCTTTCATCACACTCACAGACTTCCACAATCTTTGTTCTTAAAGCCAGATATCTCCAACATAAAAGATAAACGCAACGGCTCCACGATGAGGTGTCAGAAAAGACGAGCCTCATCTGTCACTCCAAGAAGAGATTCGCTCTCATCGCAGCGGCACGTCTCACCGCCTCACATCATCTGCTGCTGACCCATAACCAATAAAAACAGATTTCTGCAGCTGCTCGAACAGGCTCTGTGACTAATCTCACCTTGATCCTGGCGCATTTGTTCCTGCTCCGAGTAGCCCGCAACTGCCATACTGAGGCGACTCAGCCACCTGTGGGGGAGAAACACATTCGTGACGCATTCTGGAATAAAAAAAACATGTTCTTGTTCATGTGTGTGTTTCTCTTTTTCACCAGTAACCATACAACATCACTCTGTTTCAAAGAGAGTGGGCAGTCAAGTAGAGAAATTCAGTTTTTGGACAATTGGTCTTTTATTGCGGCACTGTGGGTGGAGTTCAGATATCAAAGCCTTGTAAACTCACCGGGACATGTCATCTATATTTTCCGCAGCAAAGTAGAAGGTCTTTATCTTCGGATGGCAAGCCTTGAAAGCACTGAAAGAGAGCAGTTTAATTATATGTAAAATAAGAGAAAATTCTATAGCAGCATTAGCATATGAATACAGAATTAAAAAAACTGTTCAGACCAGCACAAAAACAACTATTTAAAGGACAAAACTAGCGTTCTTGGAAGAAATGTATATCACCCAATGTCTTGCATGCCAAAGTTTAAAACAATATTTTAAATGATCTGTGTTGGGGATGACCCTCAGCTACTACCACACTAAGTTTTAGCTCAAAGTCTGTCAAACTGACCGAGTTATGAGCAGTTTTGTGTTGGATTTAGTAGTTGGCAGCCATTTTGAATCCGGTTAACTCCAAAGTGAATCAGCTGTAGATGAACATCCACTGATTACTTTCTGAGAGTTTCATTAAAATCTGTCCACTGGTTCATGAGACACTTGTGAAGGGGCAGCTCTGGCTTAGTTGTAGGGAGGTCATCATCCAATCTAAGAGCTGGAAGTTCAATCCCAGTCCCTACTGTGTGCCCTTGGGCAAATCACTAAAATCCCTTACTGCACCTGACATGCTTATTGGTGTATGAAAGCGATATTTAAACATTTTATATGGGGTGTAAAATAAATACTGGAAAGCACTCTGAATGAGAAACGTTGTAAGAACTTGGACAGGTGAACAAGGTGCTACATACACACATGAACGACCTCTGGACATGTGGTCTGTCCTGCACCTTGAAACGGGTGAGCAGCACAAACAGAACTTTACAGTCAGCGGCTGTTTCTGTTGTTCTGAGTCATCTCGGCTACAACCACACCTAATTTTAATTCAACATTAGTAAAACTGACAGAATTACAGCCATTTCTGTGTTTTCTAAGGTTGATTAAATGTGGCGGCCATCTTGAATTGTATTGACTCAGGGGACTCAGTTATACAGTAGATGTTCGACTTATGAGATATTTTGCTAAAGGCAGACAAACACACAGAAGTTCAGATTTCCATCCTTATTAGGAAAAGTAATTGACTTCCATTAGTTTCTGTAACTAACTCTGGCTCTAAGCTAAACTCAATTCCTTAGCTCTAAACTCTCCTGGTTGTCTTAAGTTAAAAACTAATGCATGACCTGCAGCATATCAGTCTTCTAAAGTCTTTGGAAAACCTTTATCAATAGTAGTTTGGGCCGTCTTTGCCAAACAAAATATTTTATAGATGTAAACTATAGAATCTGATGCTCATAACAATATAAAGGAAATGGAACTATTTTCAAAAGTTGTGAATACCTTTGAATCATTAATGTGCAAAACAAACTTTTTCCTGACTTTATTGACTCCTAAGTTGTTTAAATTAATATCTTAAAATGAATCAAATTCTTGGCGCATCTGTGAAAATTCGAACTCACTATTTCCTTCTGCATTCAGAGGCACGGTCAATCTTGAATTCGGGGAGGCTGACAAAGCCCTCCGCTTTCTCATCCTGAGACAATCAGAGGCACAATCTTATTTAAAGCAACATACATGAGTCTGAGTTGTTCTTATACAGTAGGCAGCTCTCTCTTCACCTCTTCGTTCATGTACCAGTACAGACACGTGTCTTTCAGGATGAACCAGTACTTCTTCCACTTCTGCGAAAAATAGGTTTTAGCGTCTTTCTTCTTCCACAGCCAGCCCTGACAGTCGCCCTGCCCCAGGTCTCTGCAGGAGATCCGCCGTTTGCTGATCGACGCCATCGGACTTCCAGCTGCAGGTCGCAGCAGGGGAGCAGAGCAGAGGAAGGAGGCGGGTTAGAAAACACCTGCCCGTGTTTGGTTTCAATTCACATGTGCGTTCATGTGTGTCAAAGGAGACAAATTAAACACTTCTACCTTTATTTTTCTTCTTAGACCGTGTCAGCAGTGAGGAGCGCTCAAACACCTGCAAATTTAAAAGAGAGAGAGGGAGGAAAAAAAAATCAAAGATTAATCTTAGAGCAACTTCCTGGTCTGGTTCACCTGACATAATGAGGGGACTGACATGATACAGGGATGCAGAGTCTGAGCTGGATGTGGACAGGGCCACATCCATCTGGATGGCGGGGACCAGCGTGTAGTGGTTGGGGCTACTTCCTCGCTCCGTCTTCCTCCTGTTCTGACTCAGGCTGCGGCTCAGGAGGAAGTTCTCCCCGGGGGGTTTGTCCTCGCTCACAAAACGCAGCAGGGAATTCTCTGCAGGAGACAGAAGAAGCAAACGCTACACTGATTACTCTTTAAATTGTGATTTGAAACAAATTACGTTTATTCAAGTTTATTATGTGAATGCTGATTGAATTTTAAAAAACAGGATTTGTTTTTTTTTACTTTATTGCATGTTATTTGCAAAGTACATTTATTTATGCCATTCAAATATTAAAGCATTAAGCTCATTTAGGAGATGGGAGCCAGGACTTGTATCTTATAACCTTTAATTGTAACTTTTTGTAACGGTTTTGCACTTCAAAATATTTACCTATATTTACAGAAATCTAATCCCTTGAATATATTGAGATCTCTTTCATTCCTTCAAAAACATTTTTCTTTTTAAAAGCTGTTTCAGCATGCTGGATTTATATTTATTTATTTTTATTCTTATGCTAATTTTAGCTTTTGGTTGGCCTTTTAAAATGTTTAGCATTTGATTAGCCTTTTGTTGATTTCTTAACTTAAGCTGCTGTATTCATACCATCTGTTCACAACAGACTCACGTTCAGGCTGCTGTTTAATACACCGGATTGTATTTTACATTATTATTGTTTACTGTTTAGATCCTTGTATAATGTTTCTTTTTTTTAACACTTTTGCTATTTTGGGTGTAACTGGGACCATGAGCACACCATTTCGTTCCACCTCATGTACCACATGTGATGCGAATGACAATAAAGAACCTTGAACATTGTTACTTTTACCTAAACTTCTGATACTTTTAACTTTATCTGCTTTTAGCTCTCTTTTTACTACTATTAAAATCTAGCTGCCATTTTGCTACTATTAGCTAGCCTTTAGCTATATTTAGCTTTTACCTATTTTTTCTATATATATAGCTAGCGTTTCATTCCTTTTAGCTTTTATCCAGCATTTCTTACTTTTGACTTTTAACTAATGTTTTGCTTTCTTTTTTTTTTTTTTAGCTTGTAGAGAACATTTTCTATTTTAGCCTTTTAGCTAGTGTTTTATTTTTAGCTTTAACAACTCAGTTCCTGTTTCTTTAGCTTTTTTTTTTAGCAGTCATTTAGAAAAATCGCATTATTGTGTGTGTGTGTGTGTGGGGAGGGGGGTGTACACAAAAAGAGTGTTAATGGTGTTTGTTCAAGTGAAAACGCAAAAATATGTTGACTGAAGTCATCAGATTAATTTAATTTATTTATTTGTCGAAGCCAGAAGCATTGCCGATGTTGGTTCATGAGTTATTAGTGGCTTTCTTGTACAAATTTGAGTGCTTGAATTTATAATTCGGACCAAATATAACGAACAAAACCCAAAACAATAATTTTGTGAACACAGGTCTAAAGGTTTGGACCAATGTGTTTTTTAAACTGACAACTGCAGGCAGGTTTCCACCAAGGTTTTCTTCTCCTGTGTTACAGACAAAAACACCTCATGGTGTCAAATTATTTATTCTGCAAAGTTAATATGATTTTGAAGAAATGAAGCCTTATGTCCCCCACACATAGAAAGCAGTACGCGCTGTGCAGGCTGTGGGTTTGCAGCCCAGAGCAGGGGAGAAGGGCACACATGTAGGCAACAAACTGTGCCCAAGTTTGGAGATGGTTGCTGGGAGACCAAAAATATATCCAGAAAAAAAAGCTTTCCCATATGCAGCTAAAAATGCTGCATGTCTGTCAGATGGTCTAAGAAAAGCCCTGGAATCATACCGTCAAGGAGAAGAAGGAGAAAAGTGAGCTGCAGCGTAGGTTTACAACCCTCAGAGATTTTAAGCTGTTTGAGCCACAGCTTCTGTCCAAAGACTGCCTCCGTGTTTTCCTGAGGCTCGGAGAAGAAAAGCGTGGCATCCTTTAGCATTTTGGGCAGATTGCTGCACCACAAATCTTACACGTCAACCACTAATTAATTAGCTCATGAACACATTTGGACATTTCTCAACTTGATCAGATCATGGTCAATCTGACACTTTTTTTTTTTCAGTCCACAAATCCACAGTTCATGAGTGCTACGATTATTTTATACGCAGGTATTATAGTTCTTAGAGAAAACCTTGAACAGTTAAAAAAAAAATCTAAATCAGCTTTTTCATAAAAATCCAAATAGCCTAGATATCTCTGGTGCCGCTTTATCACTAATTGATTTTTCTTTTACTTGACACATCGCACATGTAGCAGCTTTAGTTCAGGGCACAGAGGGCAGAACAATATTGTAATAAATAAATAAATACACAAGTACATAGATTTTTGAATATTCTGTATATCTGCAATTAGATGGACTGTAAAAGGGATGTACTTATAGAGCACCTTTCTGTCTTATCAAGACACTCAAAGCTTTACAATCTGTGTCTTCATTTACCCATTCATACAGCGCTTTACTAGATCTGTACACAGAATAATCAGAGCTTTATCACATTCATACACAGATGGGGCACACATTGGAGGGAATGAGGGGTTCAGTGTCTTGCCCAGGAACACTTCAGCATGTGACTGCTGGTGGAATCGAACCCCCAACTCTCACATTGGAGGACGACTGCTCTAACCACTCAGCCACAGCCGCCTAATTAGAGATGCTAAAAGACACTGCTCTGCTATTTGTAAGCAAATAAATAGTATAAGACCACTAGTTACTCAGGAAATACTTTACAAATTAAATGTTAGGAATCAATGAGTCACTGTTCAAAATCAGATTGCTAATAAATTAAATGTTTTTTTTTTGTTTCCTCTGTTGAACTTTTCAATCCCTTCTGTTAAACCAAGTACATCTGCAATTCCTCACAGTACACCTTTTTCCTTGCATCAAACTAACCAGATAGAGGTTATTTTTATCATTGATTATTATATATATATATATATATATATATATTTTTTTTTTTTTACAGTGCCACTTACTCATCTCATTAATCTGTCCCTTACCAGTGAAAATTTTCCCAGCAAATGGAAAGTAGCTAGAGTTGTGCCCATTTTAAAATCTGGGGCACCGGATCTGGCACATAAGCATCTTGCCTGTGTTCGCTAAAGTTTTGGAGAAGGTGGAGGCTCACCAATTAATGAAGCACAGTTTGGTTTTCGTCCACGTCACTCCACAGAGACTGCTACTTGTAACTTTACTGAACAGGTCAAACCATCATTTGATCAGGGTAAAATAATTGGAGCAGTATTTTTAGACATTAAAAAGGCATTCGGCACACCTAATCATATTTTCATTCACAAACTATCAAATCTTAAATTCTCCAAGATAAGTTTACAGTGGTTTAAATCATATCCTGCCACTTGTGAGCATTTCATTGCTGGTGAGTAAGGCTCATTTCGAAGTCCTCTTCATTTTAGTCTCTACATAAATGCTTTGCCTGATTCATGTCCTGGTGCAGATGTTCAGTTGTACGCTGATGATGCAGTTGTGTATGTGGCTGATTAAAAACATCACATCGGTGTCAGCACAGCTGTCATGTTCTTCAGAGGCCATTGCAGCATGGTTTGACAAGTCCTGTCTTACCTTGACTGTTACAAAAAACCCTGTCAGTTTGCTTTTCCTCAAGGGCTTGGTCTTGGAAAAATGGCACTGATTTAGATTAAACATGAAGATCAATGGTCAACATATTGAACATGTTTCAGAAGTAAAATATCTTAGTTTTTGTTCTAAATTATCACGTAAAACTTGAATGTAAGCCAGTAAGCTCTGGTGAGCAGAGTAGCATAAGTAAATGTGCATATGTTTAAATTAATTACAGACCGTTTACCATTTAATAAAGCAAACAGTTTTATGCACTCGGTGATTTTCTCTGATTTAAGTTACTGTGTAACTTCTTGGTCTCAAGCAGCAGCTCCAACCATCAAGCCTCTAAGAATGATTTATAATAAAACAGTTAAGATCTGGGACAGAAAACCCATCAAATCACATCACTGTTATGTTCTTAAGAAACGTAACACGATGAATTTCGAAAACTTTGTCAAATTCTCTAATCCTACATTTATTTTAAAAGTTAACTGGACTGGCTCCTTGGATCTTCAGAGACCTTTCAGTTCCTCTCAGATCCACGGGCTCAGTAACTCGTGGAGCAGAAAGGAACTAGGGTTCCTTTTCGGAAAACTTCCGTGAGTCTAACAGCCTTTTCTGCACGAGGAGACAACACGTAGAATTCCCTACCTACATATTTAAATCTGATTTCTGACTAGAACCATTTTGATGATGTCATTTTGACGTGTTTTTAATTCAGTCTTATATTGTTTTAATGCTGTAATGTTGAGCATGCATCAGGATACTGTAATGTTTTATTCTTCTTAAACTGTATTTTGCCTGGTTGAAATTCTGCTGTCTTATCATTGAAATAAAGTCCAAAAAACTTTTTTTTTTTTTTTTTTATGTTAGAAAGGCATAAAACATAAAAAGCTACTTAAACACCAACTGATTGCAGCAACTGTGTGATCCATCAATTCACGCGCTGCAGGGGACAGTCTGAAGACAGACAGACAGCAGGCAACTGAGGCTTTTAAAGAAACATTTCACAAGGGGAGAAACTACATTTCCTTCAAAACGCAGATTGAATGCTGAGAGATTAGACTGCTGAAAAATTCAAGATAAAACAAGCAATGCAAAAGCTAAATTCAATAGTAGCTTAAAGCTAAAATTGGGGAATCTATTGCTAAAAACTAAAATGATACTTAAATTACTTAAAGCTAAAATGAACAATACAGTTACTAAAAGCTTAAATTGGCAAAACCTTAGCTAAAGGCTAAAATGAGCAAAAAACTTTAGCTAGAGGCTAAGATACGCAAAACAGTAGCTAAAATTTAAAATGAAAACTTGTAACTAAAAATTTAAATTAATAAAATTGTTTCCAAAAGCTTAAACTAGCTAATCCTTAGCTAAAGGCAAAAATTTGCTTAACAGTACATGAAAACTACAAAACCACAGTGGCTAAAATAAAAATTAATAAAACATGTCTGAAAGTTAAAGTTTTACCAAACATTAGCTAAAAGCTATAAACAAGCAAAACTGTAATGAAAATATAAAGTTGCAAAGCTTTAGCTAAAATATAAAACTAGTTAAACTGTTGGTAGAGGCCATTAAGAGGTAAAACTGTAGTTGAACGCTAAAATTAGGTTAACTGTAGGTAAAAGCTAACATTTGCAAAACAGTCGCTATAATCAAAAACAAAAACACAGTATCATATTTTTTGGACTACAAGGCGCACCGGATTATAAGGCTCACTGTCGATTTTTGAGAAAAATAAAGGATTTTAAGTGTGCCTTATAGTCTGAAAAATATGGTAGCTAAAAGCTAAAATTTGAAGAACTGTTCCTAAAAGCTATTTAGCAAAAATTATTGCTAAAATAATAAAACTGCAGCTAAAAGCTAGAATGAACCAAATTGTACCAAAAGCAAAATCCCAACTAAAAGTTCAAATTTATGACAGTAGCTAAAAGCTACAATAAACAAAACAGAAGCTAAAAGTTTAACTGTTAAAATGTAGCTAAACCTAAAATAAGCAAAACTCCAGCTAAAAGCTAAAACTATAAGAAATTGTTGCTAAAATCTAAAATGAACAAAACAGTTGCTAAAATAAACAAACTGGACAAAAGAGCTAAAATCTAACAAACCTTAACCAATAGCTAAAATGAGTAACACTGTAGCTAATAGCTACAAGGAACAAAAAATGAGAAAACTAGCATGAATTTAGTGACGTAGATTTCAGAGAACGATGATTTTGAAGGTTTGGGAAAGGTCTCAGTGTATTTCTATGGGGAATATCTTTGTAAATAAGGTTAAATAATTCAAAATGTATAAAAGTTACAAATACTAAAGTTGTATCGCACTATTTTCAATCAAATTAAACAGGTTGATAAATGAATGAAAAAGCACAAAGTATGGGGAAGTAGTATGGCTGTAAAAATCGTTTGAAACTATAAACGATAAAACAAAAACTGCTCAACTCTGATCAAACTTCCTGATATTTAAATCAACTGAATTGAATTGATAAAGAGCTGCTGTTTTAAATGATCAATACTTGAAGAACTTAAAAATCTACCGTGTGAGTTGTTACCAAGCAAGAAACTCTCAGCATCTTTGCACTCTTGCCTCTTGATAAATATAGCTTCATCTCGCGCTCTTCTTTAAAAGAAAAGTCAAAAGGAGCAACCACCTTCCTCCTGAGGACACAAACTCACTCGTCTCTCTTCAGTCTGATATAAAGCACTGCGATTTATACCCAGCTTAAACGCTCTTCAGTATAATGTGAACACTGAGAAAATATTTCATACAGTTGCCAGAGCAACAGTGAACTTTTTATGATCCAAAATGGAGAACAGCTGAGCTGAGAGAGGGATGAAGGAGGAAAGGGGAAAGCGATAAGATTGTGAACATATGGAGGAGAAAGAGGCAGGAGCTGATATCCAGCATGTTATCTGTTCTGACAGGCCAGCTCATGCTTCTTCTTCTTGGCTCGGAGATCTGAGAGGGTGAGGGTATTATGAGCTATCCGCCCCCTCAC
This sequence comes from Nematolebias whitei, assembly GCF_014905685.2. Lineage (NCBI taxonomy): Eukaryota > Metazoa > Chordata > Actinopteri > Cyprinodontiformes > Rivulidae > Nematolebias > Nematolebias whitei. The sequence continues at coordinate 38,906,489 of NC_056511.1, forward strand.
CCCAGCTTCCTGTGTCCTTCTCTGCCTCCCACTTACCTCTCCTGCTCTCCCTCGTCAGCTTCGTCAGGTCCTCGCTGTCTCCCACCCAGTTGTACTCCACCGGCATCGAGACGGGCCTGAGCCTGCCTGGAGAAACGAGGCACAAGGGACTTTAATATTACACATGTGGTGCTCCACGCACACATCAAACAGCTGGAGACACCCAAAAAAAATGCACACAGACCCCGTTTGCACGCCTTCGAATTGATATTTCACAATAAGATAGAGGTCCTACCATATGTGGGAGTGCTCCCCCTGCGGACTGACGACGCCTCCTGGTTCTGGTCGTACTCGTAGCAGTAGAGTATAGAATCCTCCTCCACCAGGGGAAACCGCCGCCGACATTCCTGGTCCAGGTAGGAGTTCGGTGACTCAGATCCCTCCGCGGCTTGGACGTCCATCTGATGATCCTCATCCTGCAGATCCTCCTTATCGTCTCTGATCAAAATGAGAAGACAAATGCACGTAAAACAAAAACAAGAGGAGCTCGAAACAAAGAAAAAGGTGAATGTATTTATAATAGTTTATAATAGGGACACAGGGAAACTTGAAGTAATTTGCAAATATTTAAAAAGAGCATCACTAAACATTTCCGTTTCGGTTTTATTGCTTCTACCTAACACAACCTGTATATGCCAAACTATAAAATTTATTTTAACACTGTTTGAATGTGTTAAATTCATGATTTATCGCAAATATTTCTAAAGTAGCACAAAATACAAAATAGACTACAACTGTCCCTCGCTACTTCGCGGCTCGACTTTTGCGGATTCGCTCTTTTGCAGTTTTTCAAAGTAAGAGTGGGTATGACATATTTGGCTGACTGATGGATGAGCCATGGATTGTTTATTTAAAATAAATTGTTTTAAATTATTTAGCACGTTTGTGCAGCCCACAAGTGCAGTGGGAAGCTCCCTCTGCAGCCTGTCATGATCTTCCCTCTGCCACCCACACATTTCTGCTCTTTGCTGCAGCAGCTTTGTGAAGGGTTAACCCTTTGCTGTCCAGATGCACCGATCGACCTTTGCCATCCAGGTTAAAATTCAAAGTATGTCACATCGTAAAATCATCATAATCACAAAATATAAAGGTGTTAAAAGTTTTTTTTTTTTTTATTATTTTAGAACTTCCAAGTTCAGTTGTTACAGTGTAATTGATCAAGAAGTACATTTCTGATCCATGCTGCTGCTGCATGAAGGGTTAATCCTTTGCTGTCCTGCTGCGCTTCTCTTCTCTACAATTTAAATTTAAATACTGTAATATTTTAAATAAATAATCCATATTGTATGGATTGTTTATTTAAAATATTGCAATATTTAAATTTAAATTGTTTATTTACACAGAAGGAGGGAGACTGGGAGTGAAACTTGAACTTGGACCACTGTATTTCACGGTTCTTCACTTATCGTGGGGGGCGTGGTCCCATAAACCCCGTGATAAATGAGGGACTTCAGATCTTTTGAAAAACGCAACTTTTCAAACCTGGCTTTTAAATCAATGAGATAATAGGCCATATTTCAAGAATCTATTTTTGAATCTTGGTCACTTTTATGTTTTTCTCAATATTTGTCTTATTTATTTTCAGTGTTTTGTACTTCTATACCTGTTTATCTGTAAATTAAACTGATGTTTTACATTTTAATTATGTTGCAGTTTTTGTATTGTTTTACATGACATTTCTTCATTACAGTTACAACTTAATCTCCTCAGTTCTTTGTTCCATTTATTGATAATTATCATATAATATTCATTAATGTTCAATTGTTTTACAATCCATATTTTATTAGACTTTGCTTAGAGATTTAGTAGTGAAAGAACGTTTTGTTTTTCTGTCTTTTTTCAGTTTTTAATCTGTAAATCCGTTTGTGTTACTCTCAGCTGCATGGAAATTTCTCTAAAAATGTTTGATTGATTTAATTTTTTTTTTTTCTCACTAGCTCTCTAATGAGGCGCACGTGTTTCTCCCCGCTCCCTGTTCTCCTCCTGCTTTTTTGTTCTCTGTCTGTGTATCGTTGCAGCTCCTATTTTTACGCATCTTGCAAAATGAAAACTACTGTTTTGGATCTGACCAACTGCACTTTCGACATAATTCTACTTGATCTAAGTTCTGCCTTCGACACAATCTGTCATTCTATCTATGGAGTTATGATAACAGGTTTTCTGTTTTTGGAATAGTCTAGATCCTGGTTTATTAACATACAAAGAAGACGGCCACAGCTAATTTGGACCTCGTCAGGCTGCTGTCTATGTGAAGGTCTGGTTCGTGCTTTGAGGACTCAGGCCACCTGCGGCTTTGGGACTCGTCAGCATGAAAACCATCTTGGAGAGGCTCGTAAGCACAGACCACTAGAATGCACCCTAATCTGGACCTTGGAAAGTATCAGTACAGACTCAAGGCTGACAAGAAAAATAGTCTGCCTGAATAAATCAACAATTGTGGTTATCTGAATCTCTTCCCGTCTGGCCTCAAAAAGGCAGACTTATCAATTTCTCCTGGGAAATGTGTACTGTGTAGAACTGTGCCGGCTGACCATCATCTTATCAGGACAATGGACTATCTGTTTAGTGCTTCATGGACCGCCTCGTCATAAATGCATATGTAACGTGTTCATAAATGTGCTTGGCTGGCAGAGTTTTTTTTGATGTCTTAAATCGTGTCATGTTAGGACAAGGTGTGAAGAGATCTTTTTTGTAATGCCACTACCCCTCTCCTCAAGGCTTTGTCCCTTTTTCTATCTAAAAAAATATATTTTGAAAAGAATAAGAAGGCCGCGCTATATAGCAGCAGCTTCATGCACTGCGTCCGTCTTTCGGACGACTGCACGTACATATTCTCGTTGTATCTCGGTGCATGATAATAAAGCTTATTCTGATACTGATTGATAAGTATAAAACTGATGCAAAATATCAAATGTGCTATGAACATTTTCTCATTTGCTTCTAACAATCTGCTGCTGTTAACCTCATGCACTGGATGAATGATTTTTTTAAAAATTCAGATAAAACAGAAAAATCTACTTTGAAAAAGTCTGAGTATAGGCGACATCTATATCTGTTTGCAAATATAGTTTCTCAGTTCTTAATTCATTCTGAATCAGTGCTTTGCTTCTTTTGAGAACAACACAAATCTGCAAAATGAGGCGAGGACTGAGCTGCTAATGTCTCCATTCTTTCAGAAAACAGATAAAAAAAGGAATCTGCACGGCGGTGTTCAACTCCAGAGCAAATTATTTGGTAAAGCCAGCACTGCTTGGGACCCTCTAAGTGTTTCAGATGTACTTGTGTTCACCTGGGGGTGTAGGGCTCTGCTGGAGGAGGCGGGATGTAGAGATCCTGTAGGGCGCAGCTACTCCTCCTGGACGGCGTGCTTAAAGTGCTGGTGGGCGTAGCGACGCTGCTGCTGGGGCTCTGAGGGAAAACGGGCTGTGTGTAAGTGTGTTTAAATGTGCGAAAAACACACAGAGAGACAGACGGACAGAAAGAAAGGAGGAGAGAAACAGTTACAGGGAATGACACAAAGAAAACTTGGACGTCACAGCGGTGGAACGTTTGTTTTGATCAGACAGTGAAGCTGGTGTCTCACCTGTGAAATGAGAAATGTTTGTAAGGTAGTTCAAACTGGTCCAGTCACCAGCCTCACAAGCATTATACGTATTTGCACATTTATCATTTTAATTAACTTTGAACAGTAATTTTACCACTTTGATGGGCCTACAATCACCCTGACATTTTCAGAATATCAAAACAGTGTTAGGATTAGTGTTTTGCAAGGACTAAAATGGCTTGGCAATCTGAGTAGGGCCAGGATCAAGGTGTATTGCTGCAATTTTAAAACAACTCCAGTCACAAAAAAATCATGGCAGTTTAAACAAATACTAGTTTGTAAACTGTTACAATGCTGTAAATTCCACATTCTACAATTATTCTCGTAAAATGTGTTGCTTATTTGCAAGCAAAATTAGGGTCAGCTGCAACACCCGGCAGAAACATCATAATGGAACGGCAGTGAAGTAAAACAGTACAAGCGATGCGCCTATGTCCCGTCGCTGAGGGATTTGAATAGTGAATGTTTGTAATTTTCAAGATGACAATTTTTCTGGACTGAACAGTAAACCTTAATGTTTTGGTGCATGATATTCAAATGAGTAGGAGTTACACCGAGGAGAAGAACAGAGGTCCGAGAGAATGCAAACTGATGAATCCTGGTGAGTGGAGGGAGTACCCAGTAATTTTACCCATCATCAGGGATAATGGCTGAACCAGAGGGTGGCCAATGATGGCCAAGGCCACCATAGAATAAACTTCGGCTACATCACCGGCCACCCCAACTATTTGAGCTACATGTTCTTTTAAATAATATAAAAACTAGAAAGAATAAAGTCCTCAAATGATTGGGGTAGCTGGTTTATATACTGTGTGTGTATATATATATATATATATATATATATATATATATATATATATATATATATATATACACACATACAGGGTGGCCATCTTGGATTTTGACGTGACAACCCAATTTGTAATAGGGACCTTTCTTACGTCTACATGCAGCCACACACCAAATGGAAGTTGGTACCTAACTAATTTTTCAAGTTCTCCAGCTCACAGGAGGAATAGACTGATGGATGAAGGATATTTCCAAATCCTCTTTGTTCAGTGATGGGCGACAAAAATAGCATTACCATTAACTGCCATTAAATCTTGAGATTTGAAGTGTTTTCAAACAGCAACGATCCACTTTATTCTGGAATTAACTGTGAGCTGGTTGATTCTGCTCATAAATAAACTTATCCTCCAAACTGAGTTCACTCAAAAAGCTATTTACAACAGATACCAGTTATTCCTAATCGTTTTCAAAAATCCCACTTCAAAAGGTCTGAACTATTCCTTTCATATGAAGCACTCAAGGTTATTTGCAACAGAACCTGCCATTTATGCACACTGCAGTTTATTTTACTATATATATTTAAAATTACTGGAAGGTTTAGACAAAAAAAAATTCTATCAACGTCCTTAATTTAATCATAAAATCTGAAAAGTTTCTAGTTTCTTTTTATTTTAAAATGTGTCCCTGAAACTGCCAGCTGAGGAGTAAATTTAGTTTCGGTGGAGGAGACAAGAATGAGGACGTGAGGGGAAAGGAGGTGAGCATGACTGTGCTTCAGGGCCTCAGGGGGGAGAAAACATTTTCTCTGGAATGGGTCTCAAAGAAAGCTTGGGCTGCTTTATTGCTTGTCCCTCTCTTTCCCGCTCATTCTGGTACTGGCACACTGTCCTAATAATGGAGCTGGTTTGGCTGAAGTAGGACAACAGATGCCACTTAGAGATGAAATGTTAACATCTGAATGAGTCATGCTGGAACCTTCAACCATTTAGTCACAAGGATAAATTTAGCTTCTGTGATCTGTATTATTCAAATCTGGTGATTGGTAAAAATAGTCAGGCATGTTATGATTAATATTTGCATATTACAACCGTTACTGGTGCTTTTAAAGCCATAAATAAACATTTTTCTAACATTGTGAATTTTAGCTTTAAAATGTTTGCTTATGGTTCTCACACCAAAATTTTCCCTCTATTTTGTTCATTTTTGGAGAATGCAGCGTATTCTTGTTTAAAGTTGGAGTTTATCCAGTCCTATTTGCAGTATGAAGACAGCAGCACAGAAATAAATCCACACAAACAGAAATAGTCACAAAGAGAGTGAAAGCAGTCGTCTCACCTGCAGAGCTAATGGTTTCCATCTCATGTTTTTGAGCAGAGCAGGGGTTGATGTGAGTGTGCTCTGTGGGCGTTTCTTCAACGTTAAGGTGACACCTGCAGGGTCCCCACGCAACAGGTTCACCAGGTTCTTCAGCTGCCAGCCCACCTAACAAACAAGGATAGCACAACTTTCTTTAACACACACAGTCAGTAACTGTCAGTAAAAATACACATGAATGTACATTAGAATAACCAGGTAATGGATAATGCAGGAGTTTAATACTTTTTTCTCTTTCGGTTTATCTCTTCAGCAGGGTTGCCACAGTAAGCAAACTCACACATGAGGTTCGGCTATTTTTCTCTGTTTTAGTATCCATCCATCCATCCATCCATTATCTTTACCCGCTTATTACATTTTGAGTCACGGGGGTCGCCGGTGCCCATGTCCAGCAATCACTGTGCGAGGGGCGGGGTACACCCTGGACAGATCGCAAGTCCTTCACGGGGACACATAGAGACAAACGAGACAAACAACCATTCACTTTCTCACTCACACCTAGGGACAATTTAGAGTTACCAATCAGCCTAACATGCATGTTTTTGGTCTGTGGGAGGAAACCGGAGCACCCGGAGAAAAACCACGCATGCACGGAGAGAACATGCAAACTCCACCCAGAAGGCCCCTGGACCGGGGTTTGAACCAAGGACCTGCTCGCTGAGAGGCAGCAGCTCTACCAGTTGCGCCACCGTGCTGCCCTGTTTTAGTATTTATTAAAATAAATTATTCTGAAGATTAAACCGTCAGTGAAAAAGTTATGTCCCCATCTACACTACTACATTTTTTTGTTTTCCAGTTTCCATCTGTTTTTCTACAGATTAAAAAAACCCACTGAAAACACATGCTGTGCCACTAGGTGGGGAGAATGTTCCCATTAACGACATCAAAATACAGAGAAAGAACAAGGCTTGCCTAAAGAATCTCCAAAAGTCTTTATTTTAATGAAGTCATTTGAGTTTCTCAGACACAACATAATACCATTATTTCTGAAAAGCTTAATTTCAACAATCCACACAGAGACACTAAAAACAGAGCTTTTCCAGTTTGGATAGAGGTAAAAAATTAAAAATATAAAAATAAAACCATCAGTTTTCAGTGGTGGGCACAGCTAACCAATTAGCTAACGCTAAAGCGCTAGCTTTTATCATACACTGCTGTCGCTGACACTAAGACTGTAATGTGACAACGTTGTAGGTGAACACAAAACGGTTCATAAATCACAAGTAAAGCGTCCATGTCCTGTTCAGAGGTGAGCTTTCAGAAATTACGTAATCCGGTCCATCGGAGCCAAAGAGGCAGAGCAGAACTCTGATGTGCTGAAGCAGCATGACGCATTCAACGTGTGTCGGACGTCTCCCTCGTGTCATTTACTAAAACGAATTAATTCACTTTAGCGATCCTCTTTTTGGTTACTTCTTATAAACTAACTACAAAGTTGCAGTGTGTCATCATCAGTATTCTCTCAGCAATAAATCTGTTTGTACTAAAGTAAAGATGTGTGAAATGTGTGAGAGAGTCACGTCCCAGAGACAGTGTGAGTGTTGCAAAGCATGCTGAGTAGGAATTATGTGCGCAATGTTTCTGAATGTGAAAATGGGATTTTCATGTTATTTTCCTTTCATGTTTAGTTTGACTTCATTTATGTTAAAGTCTGTTATTGGCTGTAAACTGACACCACGAGTTAGACTGTTTGCAGTAGATATAAGGGGGGGGGGGGGGGGCACTGTGATGGTGGTGATGTCACCAGAAGGTGCTTAGCTCTGCATAGCATAGCATAGCATAGCATGATATGATATGACATGGCATTGCTTGGCATTGCTCCATCCTGTGTACAACACCATCCTGTATGCACCAATATTGTACCTGATGTAAATAGCATTTTAGAAACCTCAATTTAAAAGAATACAATTTTATCCTAACCAGACTGACAAGCTAAAGACTAGTCAGTACGTGGCCAAGACCAAAGTGGATTACTATTGTCCTAAAACGACTCCAGACAGTGTTAAAAATTTTATACCATCCATCTATTATTTTTTACCCACTTTCCGGGTCGCTAGGGTGCATATCCATAAGTCACTGTGTGAGGGACAGGGGGCACCCTGAACAGGTGGCAAGTCCAGCGATATGTAGAGACAAACAAGATAAAAAAAAAAACATTCACAACTAGGGACACTTTAGAGCAGGGCTATCCAACAAAATTGCTCAGGAGCCACAGTTTCTGAAAGTCATGAACTCAGGGACCAGATATCGAGCAATTAAAGTCGTTATGTAAATAAACCAAGTTTTACAATAATCAGTTACCTTTTAAATACATTTATTTGATTGCATTGGATGAAATAAACAGAACCCTAAATCCAAACCCAGAACCAAAAAACAATACCGGTAATATATATTTTTTTAATGAAGTCATTGGTGGGCCGGATCGAAGTCACCCGCGGGCCAGTAATGGCCCACAGACCATCAGTTGAATAGCCACGCTTTAGAGTTACCGATCAGCCTACATGCATGTTTCTGGTCTGTGGGAGGAAACTGAAGTACCCAAAGGAGGCCCACACATGCACAGAGAACATGCAAACTCTACCCAGAAAGGCCCCAGGCCGGGATTCAACCTGGCAACCTTCTCACTGAAAGGCGACATCTGCGCTATCGTACCACCAAATTGTAAACCATTTTACATTAACACTAATTTGCATTATATGAGATTTCTATGATTTTTTTAAAAGCACAAACAGCAGCGGCAGCTAGCTTAAAGCCCAGCCTGGGGCACTTCCATCAGAAACATATGTCTTCCAGAATAACAGCTTCATATAAAACTGATGATGGTGTAAAAGTTTTTTAATTAATTTTCATATGACCCACTGTGATACTTTTGAGATTTAGATGGACTTAGCTCTAGCTGTTTGTGTTTTGGTCCTGGCTACTTGTGTTCACTTCAGTTTATTTAGTGCAAGCATTATGTTTACCTTCAGTCCAAACTCTCGTGTCGGCAGTTTGCTCTCAAATTCATCACCTACTTTGTGAGACATAATTGTGACGCATAAGAGCCACACTTTTTATGAAAGTTTTCCATGCATTTGTTCTAAAAGCGAACGTGTTCTTTGCTATTAAAAGTGTGTGCAAAAAAATCTTAATAATAGTTGGCATGAAAGCAATAAAATAAAAATTCTGCCCAGACAAACACTGCTGCTGAACCAAATACGCCAGCCTCAGTTTGTGGAGAAAACTCTTCTCCTGTGTGGATGACTGCACTGAATTTATTTTTTTATTTTTCTGCATCTTGTGTGAGTATTCCCTGCAGACAGGGAAACTGGGCATTTTTCAGGCTCTGGCCTGGCACTCACTGTGTTCCTCTGAAAGTAGTTTTTCCTCTTGACAACTATCTTACAAATATTCTTCACAAATAAATGCATAAAACCAAGAGAGAGACTAAAATAGGCTGTTCTGTAAATTTTAACAAGCAGTATGCAGATTTTCCTTGTTATTGAGGGATTTGAATAATTAATGTTGGTTGAGTGTTTTTTGGAACTGAAATTGAACAGGAAATTAAAGTAAACCTTAATGTTTTCGGTGCAGGATGTTTAAGTGGGTAGAAGTTATACAGTGTGGAAAGGAACAGAGGGAGTTGTTTTTTTCTTGTCTGAGGGAGTGCAGAGTGACTAGTGAGTGGGGCGAGCAATTTTATCCACAACCAGGTGCAATGGTAGAGCAAGAGGGTGGCCAATGGTGGCCATGGCCACTATAGATTAATTTTCGGCCACCTCAGCCATTTAAGGAGAATATACTTTTAAGCAATATAAAATCTAGAAGGTATAGTTTCCTCAAATGATTGTGGTGGCCGGGATACATACATATATGGTAGAGACCAATGCTTAATTTGAGCCGGATCCTGCCGGGAACTCTCTCAGTTTGACTGGGTGCATTCGGCAACTGTTTGCTTGAATCCAGCAACTCAAATCTCCGCCCCTAAAAGTCCAAAGTCAATGTGCATTTTTATTTTGATTATTTATTAAAAATACAATGAGAGGAAACATTGCCCTTGGCCTGGTGGACCCAATCTGTGGAGTGGATTTTCCGGCCACAGCACACGCACCAGCATGCGCTAGAGTTGCATTCGGGCCCAAAAAAATCAGATCCGACCCGGCCCCAGCTGTCATAATTTCCAAACCCCACTCGACTCAACAAATTAACAGTAATTACAGGTCTGAACTCAGAATAAAACCTGACATTTTTAACAAGTTATTAACGGTGGGGGACGCGCAGCTGAATAAAGTAGACAGAAGATCGAAGCTGAGAGGGTGTTTGTCCTTTCATGGCCGTAAAAGAGCATTTAAACCCTGTTTCTGCCTGCATTCTGCATTATTCAGACACAGACCCTGCTCTGACATGTCTGCTTTGGGATCTCACCTGTTTGGGTCATTGGCTGCGCACGTCCGCCGAGTGCAGCGGCTGAATGAACGCCCATTTGGGCGATGGATCACTGCCTGGCAGTACAGTCCCATCTGAAGCTTAACTGAATTTTATTTTACCTCTTTCAAGGACGGTCAGCTCGCAGTGAAATGGCCGCGTGCAGCAGGTGAATGTATGGCAGGCCATGTTACCATATAATTGGATCGTGGCTGATCCTGACCTAATTTCAAGCCAGACACCGACCAGGACTGCCCTGAATTCGGGTCGGGTGGGGCCAGGCTTAGGGCTCGGGTTAGAAATGACAGCTCTAGCACGCGTAAACACTCCTGCCCAGCAGAGTCGCCGACTGCATGTCCTGCGGGGATAAGCATCTTCTTCCAACACCTTCAGCGGCACGCCCTGCAGACAGTACACGTTACGCACAGGAGCGTCTCCAGACAGCTTTACAGAGCTCGCGCACAACTGCTGATGTTTCAGAAGTCCTGCATACATTTCAGACATAATAAATAAAAAAGCTTACAGTGAAAAATAATTCAAAGTGAGAAATATTTGATGTGTATTATTCACATTAATCACGTATAAAAACAATGGCGCTAATTTGTCAAAATAACAGCAATCAAAATGTCAAAAAGGCAGTCCAATTTACGTTCATAAATACCGTAAATGGATGGATGGATGGATGGCTTGTCCTTAGCTGGACAACCGAGAAGGCAGTCGTAATTGAGATTGGAGCAGCAGGAGCAGCAGGAGCAGCAGTAGCAACAACGCGCAGGAATTAATTCAGCGGAGAAGAATTCAACTCAGAAACGTGAAGTGTGTGTGGGGGTAGGACGCTTAGGATGCTTGACAGAAATGGAGCTGCTCTATTCATACAAAACCTGTTGTTGCTCTCTAAAATGGTAATTTAATCAAATGTTTACAAATTTAGGTAAACCAAGATGTTTAACAACGTGTTAACATACACCAAAATGCAGGAAATAGCATATTTATTCAAAAATTTAAGGGGGAGGAGGACCCACACGCTCCCCCACTCCCCCCCACCCCGCCCGCTACTTGCGTTCCGGCATGATCAGTTTACAAATTAAGCCCTGGTGGTGGCCATCTTGGATATTGATGTGGCAACCCTTTTTATGATATTGACTATTCTTACACAAACATGCAGCCGCACACATAAAAATGAAAGTTGGCACATTGCTTATTTTTGATTATCCAGGTGACAAGGAGGACAGAGGGTATTTCCAAGTGCCCCCTCCTCTTCGCAACAGAAAACTAAAAAGACTGTTCTGACTACTCTTGAGCCAAAAATCTGAAGAAGATAAAAATCCACACTGGTATTATTTTCTCCAGCGTTTCTTCTGGACTTGGTGTAGCTCCGAAAAGCTAAGCCCGCCTGAACAAATCTGGTTCATATTCAGTTTCTCCAAAGTTTCCTTGGATCCACTAAAGTTCAAGGACAATCAGCATCACATCAGCTTGCTCTTAACTACCTGCCACAATCAATTAAAAGTATAAACTGTATTTATGGTGTTATGGCAGTCATTCTGAGTGACAATGCACTTTTGCATCATCAGACATGTCAAACGTGTTTACGAACAATTTCGCCTGGTTAAACTGTCAAACTCACTTCGGCTGTTGCTCAGTCAGTGTCAGCCACATCAGGACATTTTCCCTCTCCAACATCTGTCTGAGAAACACATGACCCAGCTCCACATCATATACTAGGCAACATCATAATCCAGATGTTTCACTTTTCATGTTACCATTAAGAACGCAGTCTATAAAAGTTTGAAAGTACTGGTTGTTTTTGAATAAAAGATCTTGAGCATCATTCATATATTCCAGCATTAAAATAGCTGCAGCATTTATGTAAAACTTGTTTGGACACTTCTGCTGGTTCCCAAAAAGGAGTTAGGAACTGACGCCTCTCTCTTCTCACTTTGGCAGGCTTTTAATCGCTGTACCCTTTAATAACACCAGAAAGTCCTGACACCCAAATCAATGCAGTATTTCAACTTTTTCTCAGTAAGAACAAAAAAAAAAAGAAGTCCATTCAGTGGATGAGTTGACTGACTGAAATGTGCAGCTGTATAATTATCAGACATCTTGCTGTTGCAAACACAGGCAGCAATTATTTTTAACAATAGGAGCTATATTTGAATTCTGCACTGCAGGAGGGTTCTTTTTTCTTTTATTCAAAAAAAAAGTAAGAAGTGCACATTTCACCACCAGGCACTCTCAGCTGATGTGGCTCAATGGCAAAAGTCAATAAAAGGACAACAAAATGTTTCGCACCACATGAATTGATGCATCATTGCAGAAAAAAGTACAATTTTTAACAATGGCTCAGTTTTATTAGATATGCAGGCCCTAACAGTGAGGAAGAGAACCCATTATACTGCAGAATTTTTTATGTTACAATACCCAGTTTGTCAACCACCCCCCTCGCTGACAGATTTGAATAGTGTAGTTTGTAGTTTTCAAGATGAGTGTTTTTCTGGACTGGAATTGAACAGTGGTGAAAGATATTCAAGTGGGTAGGAGTTGGGTCCTGGCGCATAGAAGGAGCAATTTTATCCACTGTCAGGTGCAATGGTGGTGCCAAGGGGTGGCCAGTGGTGGCTTTGGCCACCATAGATTAATCTTGGCCACCACAATTATTTGAAAATTACACTTTGAAGCAATACACAAACTATAAAGCATAGTTTCATAGGGTTTTATATGGTGGTGGTGGCCATCTTGCATTTTGACATTGCAACCCATTTTTCCAAAGGGAACGTTCTTACGCCTAGATGTTTCCACACACCAAAACGGAAGGCAGTACCTCACTTATTTTCCAAGTTATCATGCTCACAACATGGATGGATGGACGGACAGTATTTCCAATTCTTCCGCTTTGCTCCATGACAGGGGACAAAAATGGGTGCGCAACATGTCAGTCTGTTGCACTGGTGACTCAAAATTGTGAAACAAGTTGTGAATTGTCAGCTGTAGTCTCATGAATACTGAACGCCATATAAAACTGTATTGTAGGTCATGCACAATATTTCATTGCCCACCTTCACCCACATTAACCCCGCCTTGGCGCACTTTGCCCCACCTCAGTGGCTACCCCCATGTTTATGATTTAACCTACTGGAGTACGATTTAAAAATAAATGTAGACACACTTGGCTATTTATGTTTTAATCATTCTCATTTAAAATCTGTGTAGTTTGTAGACCTGCACACTTGAAGCTGTAGAATCAGATGTCAAAGTTCATGCTCAATAATCCAGGTAAAGAAAACAGATTGCATGTGACTTCTCAGATTGATGAAGCCCTTCGGATGGAGGGCAAAACGTCTCTCAACAAAAAAAAGTAACTGTCCAGATGACCTGACTGAACATTGTTGGGCAGAAACTGATGCTTTCTGGTATAAGGAGATCTTTGAGCAGGTGGAAAAAATACAACTCCTGCACTTTCAAATTTATGGAACCTAATCTGAGAAGTTTGAGACGCCCGCAACAACTCTGCAACAATTTTGAGAAATAAATTTGTGGGATAAATTCTTTGAACGTGTTCAAAATTCAAGAGAGAAACTTGAGAACTCCACAAATGTTCTGAGACATTTTGGAGACTCCCTCGTGAATCGCCAATTGCAAACGCTCCAACCGTCAGCTCAGTAAAATGTGGATTTTACTGCCTTTGATGACATCACCTGTGTAGATAACAGTAGTCAGGACGCTGAAGCACGTGGAGATTGTTGTATCTTGATGATAGAAAAGAAAGAGGGGAGTGAAAAATGTTTATTGTGTGAATGTTTATGAAGCATTTAGTGATCCATTTTTCTTCCGTACATTTTTCAGCATCTTTCTCGTTCCACAAAATTATATATCGAAAAAATTCAGCTCTTTCAGGACAATCCTGTTATGACTTTTGGTATTGGTGCAACTTTAGCTTTTTGAAAAATTTAGCCTTTTCTGCCATTTTTTTCTCATAAAAAATGAATTGAGCTCATTTTACATCTTTCAAAACTTTAGATCTGTTTACAACTTTTTACCGCTCCTTTCACATTTTGTTCTGCTTCAGCTTCTTTCAGCTTCCTTGTGCAAATTTAAACATTTTTTCAGCTATTTTCAGTTAATTTCAGCTGGTTTTTTTCAGCTGTTTTGTGATCATTTTAGATTATTTCTGCTAACTACAACATTTTTGTGCTTCTTCAAACTTCTTTTTGCTAATTTCAGCTTGTTATGCTCCTTGCAGCTTATGTCTGCACGTTTCAGTTATTTCAGCTACTATTTAGCTATTTTATTTTCAGCTAATTCCACATTTTTTGCACTCATTTAAAAAAATTTCAGCTTAATTCAGCAAAAAATGTACTCTCTCCACTTCCTTCTTGTAATTTCAGCTTCTTTCTCATTTTTGAGCTACTTTCAGCTGTTTTTGCTAATTTCTGCTTCTTTCAGTCTACTAGGGCACATCTGATCTTTCTGCTTTCTTCTGCTAATTTAAGCTTGTTCTAACTTTCAGCTAGATTTTAGAATGTGAAAGTGAATTTTTGCTGTTTTCAGATAAATTCAAGTTTTTAATGATAATTTCTGCTACTTTCAGCCTATTTGATATTTTATGCTAATTTCAGCATGCTGTGCTCCTGTCAACTTTTTTCTGCTGTTTTAGCTTTTTGTGCAATTTCAGCTACTACTGGTATTTAGGTTTTTTTTAATGCTAAATTTAGCTTTTTAGGTCAATTCCACTTTTTTTTTTTTTTTTGCTCATTTAAGCTCTTTCCACTTCCTTCTGGTAGTTTAAGCTTCTTTCTGCCTTTTCAGCTAGTTTTTGCAAATTTCAGCTGTTTTTCAGCAAGTTCTTCTGCAATAAGCATTCACACTGCATTTTTGCAGGAAATGGAATTTCTCTGCCACTGATATTGCCAAATTGGTTAGCCCCCCAGTTATTAATTTCATCTGGGCTTTTTTGTTACAACAAACCAAAATGTTTGCTGTAAAAAAGGGCAGGCTGGTTACTTTAGCTATTTTTTTTAACAAAATGTCACCAAGCCTCCATGTTCAATTAAATGCACTTTCATAAAACACCTGATACCGGGAATTTGATGTCTTCTCGTGTGATTTCTGGATGGACGAAGGCAGAAAACGAGGGGCAATGCTAACCCACTCCTGGCGCTCCTTTGTGTCATGAAGTGAAGTAGCAAAAGAGTCACGTTGTTCGATATGAGAAAACGTAAGCCGGGTTTGCAGCTCAATAATTTGATGAAGTGACGTACACTTCCTGCGATCACCCATTTAAAACAACAGTACAGATTCATTTAGGAGAAAAATTCTCAGCTATTTTATTTTATTTAACTAGCAGTATATTCTTAACAATGACAAAATGGGTTGATGACAAAACTTGTGAGCTTCTTGCTCTTTGTACTGAACATGTACAAAAAGTTTCAACAATGTTATGTCAAAGGCATCCATCACACATTTATTTCATAGTGCAGCACTTAAAAAACCCGAGTTCTGCTCCACGCTTTTTTTACTTCCGCACTGCTCGTTTCATTTCTGAAAGCTCTCGTCAGGCCGACTCAATTGGTGATTTTTGACCGATCAAACGTAGCTAAAGACAGATTGTTCTTTGCGGCCATTTTGCAGACTTGTTTTATAAAATAGCCTTAAGAGAAATAAATAAGAACTTTAGTTTCTTCTGGTTTTTTTACAGGTGCATAAATTAAAAGCGCTCAGTCTTATGTAAACTCATCAGTGTGGGAGTAATATGGGTGTTGGAAGATTTTTTTTCCAATAAAAAAAGCCAGAAACGTTTATATTTTCACACCAATAATGGTGCCTCAATAACACTGTGATGAACTACAGATGCCAAAAGATGAACTGTTTTCTGTGTAATCCCACCACACACACACACGCACAGATGTGTGGTTCAAAACAGCTGTGCAAAATTTAAACAGACATTTGCATAAGCAATCTGCAAAAACAAGTGAGAACAAATGTAGAAAGAAATCATTATGCAAATTTAGAGAGCAAACTCGAAAACAGAACAAGGCAGCAAGAAATAAACATGATCATACCACTGTCTGATGATTGACCTGAATGACTTCATCTCCAGCGTGGATTTTCTTACAGCGATCAGCCAGGGACTGATGGACAAACAGAGATTATTGTTACTATTTAAAGCTTCACGGTGTGCCACAGTATTTATTTAATCTAAAGTATATCATTAAGAGCTGCTTGTGTATTTGGATAATAAACACGTATTGTTTTGAAATACATTAGGTTTCCTTATCCCAATAAAAAAAAATAACATGTATAAACTTATACATTTGTCTTCTGCTCGGTCAAATCTGGTAAACAGTGAGTAAATAACAGCTCAGGATTAATTAATTAGCTGGTGAAGCTAATGTTTATTTATTCTCAACACTAGGTTTACCACATTTGTAACAACAGAAATGAATCACAACAAATCCCTACATCCATTTTAGTCATAGCTGCGCTAATCAGCCTCCAGCTACGCCGTGTTTCCAAAACAAACACTGACAGACTCAAGAGAGGGTGCTTCAGAGAGGAACGGGTTAAGAGGGATACTTCAATCTGCAAATTAAGCCACGTGTGAACAAGCAGCGATGATGTGAACAAAAATGAAAACAAAGAGGCTTTTACTTACTCCTTCGGTGGTCCCGGTGATTACATGCAAACCATCATACGTTGATTTGATGTACATGCCCTGAGGGGATATTACAATCACATCAGCCTAAAATACTGCAAAGCAGCACAGCCAATAACTATTTGCACAACAGATCTGGGTCAGTTTGTGTCCGCAAATCTGCATTAATCTGCTTGAAGTGCAGCATGTGAAAACTTTGGATTTATCAGTAATAAAGGAGCAAGTTTGCATCACTAATTGGTAAATGACTACACAAGTGTTAAAACATCTGCATGCTTTCCAAATGCACCTACTATGATCATCATTTTCTGTACATCATAAAGATGGTCTCACTCAGTGCTCCAAGCAGATTAAATCCAACATGGAGGATTGCCAACTTGCTAAACTGTCACAAAATGTTAAAACTCCAACTTTCACTAAAAAGCTTTTAAAGTGCTTAAAGTGACAAAGAAGCAGCATGCCATCTTCAAGATGAGGGGAAGAGATTTATTTTTTTAGGGCACTTGGCTCAGAGTTGTGCTCAGGGTTCACTGGATGAATGTCCAATCCAGGCATTTGTGTGTGGGGGAGGGCTTTTTATTGTGGCCCCAAGCAGGAAGCTTGTGTCTGAGTGTAGGTCAGTGCAACGATGGAGTTCAGAAAAGTGCTCGTGGATACACAGTAGAAGAAGCAATTCTTCAGTGACATTTAAGAATTATCTGCAAAAGATGATTGCCAGTTGTTGCTATGCAGTTTACACACTGCAGATGTTTTATTTTACTCTGGCCAGGATCTTTTTTTCATTCACTTTGTGTGAACAGAAACCAGTTTTGGGACAGCTACGTTATATTCTGGAAAATGAATCAGAATCAGAATCAAATTTAATGTCATTGCATCGAAGCACAACAAAATTACATTTCAGTACAGCCTGTCCAAAGAAATACAAAGAACATAGACATGGGAGACGGAGTGCCTGAGGCTGCAGCCTCGAGAGGCGCTGCCTTTTTTTTGTTAGATAAGGAAAAGGAGACATAAAGAAAAAGGAGGTACAAAAAATCCAACATATTTCTCAGAAGTTGCAAACAACCTCAGCACAAAAAAAGCAACAAACAAATGACATAAGAAGATTTATGCATGTGGAGTGGGTGAGGGTGATGTGGGAGGGGGATCCCAGCAAAGGCCACCCAAGAGAGCATAGCAGCCACTGGTGCCTTGTATCCAACCTAGGTTACTGCACGGGGGGGGGGGGGGGG
>NC_056511.1:38924685-38937749 GCF_014905685.2 Nematolebias whitei
GGGGCGGGCAGCAAAGGTGGTGAGTTGAGGGGAGTGTGGTTATAGCTGTGCGAGTGAGTGTATGCATGTGTGCGTTTGTAAGTAAGTCCGTGAACACTGTTCCAGATAGCCCCCCGAGCCATAGTCCAAGATAAGTGATGGTGCACTGTTTATCAGCCGGCCTCGGTAGAGCTCTGACACAGGTCCATAGATGTCCTTGGGGAAGGGAGCAGGTAGTGGGAGCAGAGCATCTTGTTCACATAACATCCAGGAGAATTTGAGATAGTCACCTTCCAAGGCCGACACGGGGGAGCCAGGCTCAGATAACAACAGTTGTTTTGGGTCAGGCCGACTCCGTTAATTTCCCGTCTGCCTTACAGTCACTGGTACATCTCAGTGGTGACTCCAAACGCCAAATTTGTGGTCAGTACCGCTGAGCCGAGCTTGCAACTTCTCCAAGGTCAATTCCTTCCCGCCAGCAAGATTCAGGAGCCACAAGTAGCCTGCGATTTTCAGCAGAAATCGCGTCAAGCTCACGGCTCAGCTCACACAGCAGCTGAGTCTGAGCGTTCACAGCACATTCCCTCACACAGGCCAGGCAGCTTCACAATGGCCCAAACATCTGCCGACGCTTTCCGAATTTGTCAATATGCCAGGTAACCACCAACTCCAAAATCAGAAATCCTGTTATCATAAATCCAATTATGTACACATCTTCAACATCCTCGACCAACAATATGGACAGACACATGATCTTCCACTGCCCCCAGGAATCCATCGTGTATCCAGCTGCAAGTGTCCCGTCAGAGCAGGAGGGTTCTCCTTCGTCCTGTCTTCTCATCAAGAAAATGTGATCAATTGCGTTGGGAGACCAGCTGATCAGATCACTAATTTACAATTAGGAAGATATGCAAAAAGAGGCTCCAAAAGTTCACAGGCCAAAGAGCAGAAGCAGGGGAAGGAGTGGGGGGAAAATGCGTCCGCCTTCACCGAGAGCAAGAAAGAAAGAAAGAAAGAAAGAAAGAAAGAAAGAAAGAAAGAAAGAAAGAAAGAAAGAAAGAAAGAAAGAAAGAAAGAAAGAAAGAAAAAAAGCAGCAGCTTATGGTGTTTAGGATAGACTTCAAGATTTCATCTGTGAGTTTTTTTCTTTCAAAAAACAGCATTATAAACACATTCCTCAACCTCACATTCCAGTTTATTTTACAAAATTGCATACCTCTGAAAGTAAACAACAAATGGGGATTTTGTTATCTGGATTAGTAAAACATTTTGAGAAATGACCAAAGTACTGGGCAAAAATGTCTGCATAAGTGTGAGGTGTATACCTGTACTTAAAAAAATCTGATGACCTAAAACACAATGGTGATGTGGAGTGTGAAAATTTACAGACATGTACGATGCGAGTGAACAAATACAGCAGCACTGACCTAAAGCAGTTCTGGGATAAAGTCAAGGTGCATCGATTTAAACAGAAAACATCTGATCTGTTTAATTATTAGATGACACTCCTGCAAACAGGTTAGTTTCTACAATCAATATGATTAATTGTGACATAAAAGTTCTGTATCAAGAATTTGGTTCTTCTGAAGTTGTTTTCTGGTGCCAGGCAATTACTTGTTGGGTCAAAAAGGGCATAAAAACACACTTTTTATCATCAAAAACTTTATGTCTATAGTTTGGTCTGAAGTTGTTGAAATGATCTGATGCAGTGGAAGTTAAAAAAAATATATATTTAGTTTTTACATTACTATTAAACTATTTTAGGAGGGACCAGCTTAGGTCTGAAGTAATTTGGTACAAGTTTATGGGAAACAGTCTCATTACTCCAAAAATAAGTGCATCAAAATAAATGTGTTCAATTATTGGCTTAGTGAATCCTGTAATAACTTTATCCCAGTTCTTCTGCTTTGCAGCTGGTTCTTGGAAAATTTCAGCAATTCAGAAAATCAGTGATTTTTTTAAACAAAAAGTGCATAATATATAAAAAAAAAACAATTAAAATCCTTATGTCTGTAGTTAGGTCTGAAGTTGTTGAAAATAATTGAAGCAGTAAAATTTTCAAAAAGTAATAATTGAAGTTACAACTACAACTGAGTGAATTTTAAAGGGAATCCAATTCAAGATTTCCACCACAGCTAATCAAACGTAAACATGTAAATTCTCATGACTATACGTTTTGCAGTGTTAAATTTGGTGGGGAAGTAGCTGAGAGTCATCCCAAGCTCAAACATGTACCAGTATCAGAGCGCTTTGCCTCAGTCTCAACTCTCATCAGCTCCGCACCACACGGCACCAGTTTAGGTCCTGCCCAGTGCAGGTACCCACCCCCCACTCAGCCAGGTTTATGGGACCATCTTGTTCGTGGTTCCAAGGTGGCTGCTCCGAGGTGATTATTGTGATGTAAGCAGACAGCAGCTGTTGACTGGTCAGCAGAGCTACTTCACTGGATGACCCACCCAGCAAAACTGCAAACTACATCTGAACCTCCACTTCCTCATCGTGTTGACGGACAGCACCACAAGAGATGAGCGCGTTTACAGAGAGATATTAGAGATGATGGAGCAGCGTGGCACGTTTTGAGCAGGCCATCCCTGGTTCCAGGAGATTTTGGGAAAAAAATCGACTCGTATTACACTTTAGTACTCGAGAATGGACTAAAATGAACTTTTCAAACACAGGGAAACAAAAACAATTAACCCAACAAAACAAAGGAACTGAATGCTGTTTTTTTGTTTTGTTTTAAGAATGGGCTTAAGACTTTCCTTTTTGATAAATCCTATAGTTAGAGTTGTCTTGTTATGATGCTATAGGCTTACTGGAGGACAAATTGACCTCATTTCTTCCAATGAATAGTTACTAATGCATAAAAATGAATAGTTTTCATTTGAAATTATTAATATTTTAATGTGATCCTCCACCTGCCATTGTGTATTTATTCCTCCTTCCTGTTCTCTCAAACCCAGTAGGTTGAAGCAGATGGCTGCTTGTCCTGAGCCTGGTTCTGCTGGAGGTTTCTTTCTCACGTGGGAGATTTTTTCTTTCCACTGTCGCCTTCATGCTTGCTTAGGATGAGAGTCTACGACGATTCAAAGCAATCTGCTCCTCAGATAATTAATGTTATTAACTTGCTTTTTATGTATATGAATGTTTCTGTTCAGTGCCCTGAGATGACTTCTGTTGTGACTTGGCGCTGTATAAATGAAGTGAACTGAACTGAGCTTTGTAACAAGGTAAACAGTTAAGAGATTTAAATTTTGGAACTATGATTTAAAAATAATGTTCCACCAAACTTGTAATAACTTTGCCCTTCCACAAAAATATTGTGCATTTTTTAAAATTATACTACCGTATATATTTGCTTTTGAAAACTTGAATTATTCTTTTTTCTGGATGTAAATTGCTTTTTTTGGATGAATATTTCCTCTGGTTTTGGACGCTGTGCAGCTGGAAGGATTTTTACTGAAAACTTTTTACTTTTGGACGTTTGTTATGATGTGTAACCATGACAACAAGGTGGCTTTCTACAACTGGGAGTTGCTAATTAACATCTCAAAAGCTCAAATAATACCTCAACTACAGCCCCAAATCCCAAATGAGTTGAAAAGGAGGTGCCGTGGATGCATTCCCATCTACCTAGAGGCGGTGCTCAAGTGCCTGACCACCGAGAGCTTGGAGGTGGCGGGAAACGTGGTTTGTGACAGCGGGAGGACCGAGGAGTTCTGACCGGCATTCAGGTGTTCCTGCTGCCCAAGAGGACCGAGAGGTCTGCTGGGTCTGGGAGGAGGGATCGGCATGGGCAACCAGTTTCTTCGGATCCGCTGTGGGACAGACTGCTACAAGAAATCCTTCCTGCCCACAGCCATCAGCATCTATAACAACTCTAATGAAACCTGGATGAGCTACAACAACAATTAATTTCCCTTTGGGATTAATAAAGTATTTTTGAATTTGAATATACACTACTGTATATACTTTCAACAGTTTTGACCCACCTGTCAAAAAGTTTGGACAACATTGTACTGGCAGTGCTACTGAACAGCTGCTTTATTAACATGTTCAAGATTAGGGTACGTGCTAAAAATAATTCTGCTCATGCCTAATGTACACCATGAAGACAATAAATAATCAATATATGACTGGATGAACTGTCTCTTCAACTTACAACTAAACTGAATTACTACCAATACAAAGATGTAAAAAGGCGATATTAAAGATGTTTCTAAATTAATTTGCTGTAAGAGAACAACCTGCATGTTGGAATGAAAGCATTTAATAACATCAGACTGATTTTCAGTATTTCATGCCTCTGTTTTAACCCACTTTAATGGGGGAGGGGGTTCAACAGTCCCTGACCAATCATTAAAAACAATCGTACCCACTTGGGATCAGTTTGACAGCCACATTAGTCGCAGCCAACGCGGTGACCGGCTAATTGTTAGTCCTCTCATGGCGCTTACTGCTTGTTCAAATGAGGAACTTCATGTAACTCTGCCAGATTTATCAGTCATCTCACTGAAGTGAACAGACGCCCAAATCTGGACCCTGGCAAGCACATTATTTGACTCTACACTAAAAAAGTTACCACTAAAAATAAGGACTAGCTCTTAAACGAATACCAGCCAGGCTTGAGAATAAAACAACCATAATCTCTGTTTCATCAATTTTGATTTATGAAACAAAAAATGCCACACTTACAGGCAAGGGAAAGGTAATATTTAAATATCCACATGTCAGATGATGTAACAGCTAATGATGTTATGAACATGCTATCAACATAGCTCCTTAACTCTATGCCATACTACAATTATTTACTGTACTTTCAGTATAAGAACAAAAAATGGTCAAATTTTCCTCCTACATATTGACTAAAGGCACCGCTATCGTTTGAGTTTTTTCTTCTTCTTTCGGCTGCTCCCTTCTTCAAGGGTCGCCACAGAGAACTAAGTTGCACAAAGACTTGGCCTCATAATATAGCTGGGGTTTTTTCTCTACTTTTTCTTTTGACTGTCCTTTTAGTTGCTATTTTGTTTTGTTAAAAAAAAGAAATTTAAATTTGTATGCCTTTTTTGTGACAGTCTATTGTTGTTGTTTTTCACTGTTGTCATCACTCTTTGCTAAAATCAGGTCTCTTTTGTAAATGAGTCCTCGAGGCTCAATGGGATTAACCTGTATAAATAAAGGTTGAATGAATGAAAATTATTTTTACACCGGATGCTCTTCCTGACGCAACCATTGACCACCGAGCTACCACGGCCCTCTGTGTGGAGCAGAGAGCTGCTTTTTAAGGCGCCCGGGGAAGCAGATGGTGGAGGGTAAGGATCTTGCTTTTGAGGGTGGAGGCAGGTGTGGGTGCTTCACCAATCCCACCCACATTTTGCTGTTGTCCGTACCGGGAGTTGAACTAGCGATCTTCCAATCACAGGCCCACCTTCTCCAACCTCTGCACCACCACTCCCACACCACTTTGACAAACATTATTAGAGTTGCTATGCACTGAATTAACTTGAAGTTATTATTTTCTTTTAGGATAGACATTTATTAGTCAGGGTGTTTATTGTATTTATGTGAGTGAGAAATTAATCTACCATATTTCCTACAAGCCTGATAATGCATTTATTATTTTCACATAATTTACTGTAGAAGTCTTGAATGAAGTCTTACCAAGCCTTCTGCAGATTTTATGTTGGCGAGTGTAACGACCTCCAAGTGTGCAGACTGGGACACCGTTGGATCCGAGGACAGAGAGATAATCTGGTCGCACACTTCGGACAGAGTTTTACACTGAGGGCGAAACATCAGGGGGAATTACTTTCTTTAATTGTGCTATTTATTTTTTGTTTGTTTTCATCCAGGTGCATAAAGTTAGAAACTCACCACGTGCAGGATCTTGTTTTCAGTTTCGTACACAGAACAGTCCTGAGGAGCATACAGAGGAACGTGTTACCTCTGGAGAATTAGTCTAAATGGAGTTATTACTGGCATTTCTGCTGTAGGTGGATTTAAGCAGAAATCGAGCTGCTTGGCACCTACAGTATAACCCCCAACACTCCCACACAGGCACGCACAAACACAAAACAAGTGAGTCACCGATGCGGAGGCATGCCTCTCTCTCTCTCTGCACGTCTTCCTCTTTTCCAGCCTTCAGATCTATCTGCTTTTTCTTCTTCACTCCCCACTTTAATTTTTTCCAATTTTTTTGATTCTCCTAACTTCAGATAAACATTATCCTCTATGGACACCAAGCTAACGGCTATAAAACGTCACTTTTTTCATTTCTAATTCTATAAAACGCAACTGACTGTCAACGATTAAGCAAATATGGCGACGCTAACAACTAATTTATGATGAAGTTCAAATATTTGACCTGATGAGATGTTTTTCCCCTTGCTACAAGTGAAGCTAAATGATTTCAACAGCAATACATTAAACCAAATGTCTGCGTATAGTGATCATTTAAATCTTTTAAGTTGGACATCAGTCTCATCAGGTTACAAACAGTGAATATCTTACCTGTTGCAGATCGCTCCCTAAACGGCCTCAAACTTGAGAGGAAATAGGACGCTAACACTGACTGATTAATGAGCTAATCGCTACTATAAACTAAGCTGAGACTCAAGTGAATGGTTTCCATTTTAAAGTAGCTACAACTCAACAGATAAATGATCATTTATAACCTTTACACAAACTCTCCTTTAAACGATCTGAATTATCCTTTTAAGTTCTCTCGACTGTAATTTTAAAAATGACATAGCATATTCAAAAATAAAGGAAAGTTTATAAAATTGTCAAGTTTAACTTAAGTGAACCCTTCATTTGGACCCTCAGGCTCCCAGACCTCTGGTAGAGGACCTGAGTCTGAAGTGAAGTGGAAGTGTCCAAGTGGAGGAACAAAGCGAGCTACAAGTTTGTTTTAGGTCTGTTATTAAACTGTGTGGCATTTTATACTGCATTTCTTTTTATTAGTTCTAGCTTTGTACTAATTTATTCCAAGCAATGATGGCAAAATACAGAAGAATGAGGGTTTGCAGATTTTATTTTGAAAATAAAATCAGAGGAAACATGCAAATGCTGAACACAAATTATCTTCCAGTCTTCAACCTACTTTACTGTATCGAGTAAACTTATCAAGCATGTGAAAATATTTTGTACTCTGTTATCGTTATGATCATATTTAGGTCAGGTTACGCTCGTCTCTTGTGTGCCTGATGGTAAATGTTAATGCCTGAGGTGTACATCCTGATCCAATTCTGTACAGTTTATTTACCTGCTGCACGATCGTGGTGAGCTCCAGACAGAGCTGGATCACATTGTTTCTGGTCACAGAGTAATCAGCCACTGCTGCGAAAGGAGACCTGAAAAAGAAGGAGCACCTAGAATGAACCATTAGACCATTCTTCCTTTGACACCAAGTCACTGCAAAATCTTTAAGCGTGTGCGCAGGAATGCTTTAAAGCAGGGGTGTCCAAACATTTTCACATGTGGGCCAAAACTGTCAAGATGAAAGGACTTGTGGGCCACAAAAATGTGAATTTAACTCTCAACGTGAACAATATTTTGGAGAAAGGACAAAAGTTTACTAGTTTTTGGTGGAGAAAGTTTTAAATTGTTGTAGATCCAAAACATTAAAAGCCTCATAAACACTAAGCTTTTATTTTTTATTAAAAAAGGATTTGATTTATTTGATTTGTTGGATCTATGTTTGTTGTTTTCTTGTGTTTGGAAAGTTAATTTTAGTCTGTTCACAACAACAAAAGTGTAATTTGAGTAAGTGTCCTTTTAAAAGGGAGTCGATCAGCCTTTTGGACCACGGACGACTCAAAAGGCTGATTGAAGAAAAATGGTCCAGCTGTCAGTCGCTACAATAGATTCGATAAAGTTAATAAATTCGTATGTAGATGATACCACGTTATATTCGTTTAAAAATGCCTAATTTCACTCTTGATTATTTTATCAACTGCAATATATTTGGACAAGTTTTATGAATCATTATCTAAAAGTCTCTTTTCTGGTAGAAATCAGCAAAGGTTTTTGATGCTTTGTACCATGAAGTGAAAATAAAAAGATTATAGCCAAAGATTTGTATTTTGTTTCATATTGATCATTTTGAGAAGATTGTTTTTCATCCGTTTCACTGTTGAACATTATATAAGAAAGGATTACCAACAAATTTGCAGAAAGTTTGCATAAACCTATTAAGCCTGTTGGCCAAAATGAAACCATTCTTAAACTACAGTTGTGGGCCACACAAAATCACTGCATGGGCCACAAATGGCCCTCGGACCGCACTTTGGACACCAGTGCTTTAAAGGGATGTACAGTAGTACCAGTAGGTAAAATTTCTGAGGATACCTTTTAAAATAACTGTGCTCATTTTGTTTCTGTTTTGTTGCTTATATGTTCATTTGATTGTTCTAAAGAGCAAAAAAATGCTTTACATTTTGTCTGTTATTTAATCCCTTTCTCTGCATTTAATTTTGTCAACAATTATACTGTAAAAACATGAAAGGGAAAAACAAAAACAGATTATGAATTTTAATTAAAATGTAAGCTTCAAATTATGTTTGCCTTCCAGGGAAAAGCAAAGGTAAGTCACTCTTATTTCTGTTGGGTGCTGTCAGCTTTGAACTTTCAAATTCATCACACACACGCACGCATGCATGCACATGCACACACAAAACCACAGAGAAACAAGGGATAAAGCAACATATAAATAGACATGTTCAGTGTCTTTTTGGCAACCCTGTCAAAATCTACTTATATAAGAGCTTCTTTCAGACATCTCTTACTGCTAACTGAAAGGTCAATGGCATTATGGAGAAAAATAACTGTCTCTGTTAAAATAATTACCATACAAGCAAATACACATACTGTCGTTTTCTCAAAAATTTAGGAATTGGGTGTAAAAGTTTAAACTTTTTGTGGATTTACTCTAAACCGCATGGTCAAGATTATACATACAGACACCAATATTAATACATTTAACCTAAATCATTTAGTAAGTGAAGGTTCTTGGATGTCTTTTAACTTGACAAGTCCAAGAACCGTTAACGTCTCATTGGTGATTGCGATGGCTGGTAGTTTCTTTTTGACACCATAAAATATATTTGTTTGACAGATTTGTTCAGATCAACCAATGCTCCTCTGTCACCTTCAGAAAATGAATAGGTTGAACGGTCAGGAACGACCCAGAAACCTACGAGGCTGAAACTGCTGGAACAGTCTCTGTCCACAGATTTACATCGCCATGGGCTGAGACGGTGCTGACCAAGAAAGCTCAAGCAACACCTTCATGCTTGACTGAAATTAGCAGCTGCCCACCTGGACAAGCCACGTGTCTTCTGGAGAAAATTTTAGGATAATTCAAGACAAATATTGAGTTATTTATTAAAAGGAGTCAAGGGAGACGTCCAAACCTAAGGATCTTTGTACCAGCTGTCAAGCATTGTGGTGTTAGCATGATGCTGTGCAACTTTTGTCACTGCTTGTACAAAGTAAATGTAATACCAAATAAGGTCTAACTCCAACGTCTTCCTCTTCACCTCAGATCAACAGATACACCGTTGAAACTTGGGCAAACTGAGCATTCTAACAAGAAAATGATCTGAAACACACGTCAGAATGGTTTCTGGTTGGATAAAGCAGGTTAATATTAAGCTTCTGGAGCTTTGAGCTTCTCTGACTGTAAATTTAGGGAACTATGTCTAAAAGTCGTGTCTGTACTTTAAAAAAAAAATCATATAATTTAAATAAACTTTATTTATTCTGACAAGTAGAGTGGTCATAAATTGAGCCCAAATCATACCAGCAGCTTTTGAAGGAAACAAAAAGTATGTGGTTGTGGTGCAACGTGCTAAGTGACGTTGAAACAAGTATTAGTTTTTGGTGTGGGGGGGGGGGGGCTGCATGAATGCATTTGTGCCTGTATGCATAGTTTTGACCCTGCTTCGATTAGAGAAAATCCACAATAAATTTAAACGTGTACACCCTAAGCTTGGATTTCAAAATCACTGAAGTTGCATGTTGTAGAGTCGATCGACCTGTCACGAGTTCCGCTCTCTGCCACCTGCCATGCCCACTTCTCTTCTGCTTATTGGCGCTCACGCCCTGCACCTGATGCATGCTCTAAGAGCTCCAAGATATCTACCAGACTATCAAGCCCTTAATGGTACATGTCCAGCGTTTCATTCATGTTCATGCCTGTTTGTCTTGTCTTGTTCGTCTCTTGGATTCACCGCTCTGCCTGCTCCACGTCTGGTTTTGTTCTGCCCTTCTGATGCTGGTAACATCAACCCCTTTTGCTCTACGGATATTGGATTAAGGATTCTCCTCTGGATTTGTTCTTGGAGCTCTGACTACCCGTGCTTGACCCCTGCTTCGCTTTTTGGACCACTGCCCCGCTGTCGAAACTATTTACAGCATTAAAGGCCTCCCTCTGCAGCTGCTCTCCAGTTACGGTGACGTCATCTCACCGAGCTCTGACAGGTGGCCCCCACCTCACCTGCCTGAGAAGACCAGTTCCCGTGACTGGATCCAGACTCCCACCAGCAACTTCAAATCAATAAAATTGTTTAAACGTTCTTGTTGTCTGGCTGAACTCTTGAATATGAAAACCAGGTGCTTATCACAATCTTGGAAAACAAACGTGTCAAATCGATCATTAAAAGCCCCGAATTAACCCTCATGCCCACGATGACGGCATGAAAAAACCTCTAACAAGTTTATGTTTGTATCTCTTTTTATGCATGTATGAAGATGTTTACAGATCCAACTTTTTATAAATCTCACCTGTCTAGCCACGCTAGGAGGCTCTTGGCAGCAGCGATGAGGTCCACCACGGAGGTGAGGAAGTCATTGGGCAGCTTTCGAGTGGCTCGGCCGTCGTACTGACTGCTGCGCCGGCGGCCTGTGATGAAGTTCTGCAGGTTCTTGGCAGACGCACTGAGCTTATGAGAAAGAGTCTTCAGATTCTCAGTCTCCAAACCGTAATTCTACAAAGAAAAATTAAAAAAAGACGGTAAGTAAATTCACTCTTGTTGGACCAGTTTGTCAGTGTTTGTTTTAACTGTGACACAATCCAATAATTTCTCCTCGCTGGAGACTTGAAAGTTATTATTGTCCTGACACGTCTCTGTGACGGCCGCTGGCAGAACAGATCTACTTCGCTTCACAGAGAGAAATGCTGCGGATGTGGAAGAAAAAAAAAAGTGCAAAAGCAGCTGTCACTTTGAATGCTACGGATAGCTGAACAATCATTTTTCTACAAACTGCACGTGCAGGCTTACGGTATCTTTCATGTCGGAGTTTCTTGGGAGGAGGGAGAGCACAACAGGAGGGCCACTGATCATATTTAATACAGGAGGGGCTGACAGACTTAAAATCAAATCCCAGTTACGTAAGAAGCTTTCTGGCTGAAGTGGCCCCCCCCGGGCAGGGATGGAGGATGAGAGGAGTTTAGATTCAGATTGCATTTGCGGCCTCAGTCCATTAAATCTCCATCTAGTTTCTCCACAGGTCTCTGAGATTAACACATAGCCATCTGCATCTATCTTACAACACTCAGCAACAGTCAATACTCACATTCTTCTGGCAGTTCAGATTTTAATAGCTCTTTGATTGATTGATTGATTGATTTTGGGCACGGGATACATTTTTAATGTTAAAATTGTCATGAACAATATTAGTGTTTGATTGTCAGACTCCTCAATATGCAACTAAATGCATAAAAATGTCACCTGTTAGCTACAGATGAATGACAAGCGCAAATAAATATATAAATATAACTCTTAAAGGGATAGTTCGGTGAGTTTTGAAGGGATGTTTTGCCAAATAGTCATGAATAATTAGTACCTTATGAACGGTGACATCAGTCACAGAAAACAGTATGAAGAAAAGGGCAAGAAGTCTTCCTCCAGGCTAGGCTAATAGCTAATCAAAAGAGACATTTATACCCCTTTGCTCACTAAATAAAATGTATCAGGAGTCTCAAAACCTGCTACAATCGTGATCATCAACTTGTGGCTCATAGACCACTTCAGGTTTCTTGGAAGGGACTTTTCCAGCCGATATACTGATGACATAATTATGTATTTAGCATTTTGGATATTTGGATGTATTTAGTATTTTCTTACCCGCCACAAGAACTGCTGATGGAAATTCACTGAATAGCTATAATCTGATATAGTGCATCGTCATCATTTAAGTTTAATGGATCTTTCTGTACATGGTCTCTGACAAATTAACAAATAAAGATACAGATAAAACTAAAAACATATAATGACTGTCAACATTTATAGATTTTTTTCTTACATTTTAAGACAATAAAAGACTAGATTAATGTAAAAAGAAGGAGGATATATATATATATATATATATATATATATATATATATATATATATATAATTGTATTTTATCATTATTTAGATCATATTTGACTACACTAAAAACACTGAACTATGCAGGTCTGTGTGAGTCCTCTTTTTATTTGTGTAAAAATCTATTTAGCATCTCACTTTGATGTAATAAAGTATAAAGTTAAAGTGAGTAAAGAGTTATATATAAAACAGTTTGTGGATATATAATAGATTTTTAAAATAAAAACAAATACTTTCAACATGTTTTACAGAGGGACCAAAGGGCCACATGAGACTTGATTGGAGGGTGCTGTCTGACCCCGCTCACATCCTCAACTCACAATATGAACTATTACCATCTGGAAAACAGTTTAGAATCCCAGCTTGTGGACTTTACAGATTAAAAAATTAATTTGTCCCTACGTCAATCAGATTGTTAAACAAAGTAGGCATATAGATTTTTGCTATGCGCTGATGCTCTGGTCTCATTGTTGTGTTGTTTACTTGCTGGAATGTACGTGGAAATGTGCAAAATGTGTTTTTATTGAATTAAGTGTTTTTATTAATAGGTGTTTTATATTTTTGTATTTTATTGTGGGGTTCACATGATTTAATTGGTTGTAGTGTATTTAATTGTGGAAGAAGTTTTCCATCCTTCCTTCCTTCCTTCCTTCCTTCCTTCCTTCAATCCATCCATCCATCCATCCATCCATCCATCCATCCATCCATCCATC
>NC_056511.1:38937849-38958812 GCF_014905685.2 Nematolebias whitei
ATCCATCCATCCATCCATCCATCCATCCATCCATCCATCCATCCATCGATGTGGCCCCAAACCCACAGGATGCAGACTCCTGGACTAGCCAAACCAGGACCTTTATTATATAATTTTTTCCGGTTTTTAAAATTCCTTCTCAAAAAGTCATCCAGTTTTGAAAGAACTTATAAATATCCAAACCTTCATGTCGGACTGATACATTCAGCAGGCTAACTGACATTACCGTAATAACAATAACGTTATTCAGTGGAAAAAACAGCCACACACTAAAACAATGACAGTATCTATGTTTACATGCGCTAAATTCTTTGATCGGATTGAAAAGTATTCAGATAAAAATAATCCAAATGTATCCTTTACATGGGCACAATCCAATCATGACGAGCGTTTACATACAGCAGACTTTTATTCAGAATAAAAGTACTGACATGCGCAGAGTGGTAAACTCTCCTTAAAAAAACACAGAAGTTCTACTTCCGTGATGAACATAAACAAATCTGAGCACCCAAAGTGGAAATGCGCCAGGTTTTAATGAGGGTGGAGACGTTGCTGCACTCCCAGATTGAGCCACAGGTAATACAGATAATGTTGAGCTCTTTCAAAGTTCTAGTAGAAATGTTGTGTTGTTCACCAACCAGTTTTGCTTCCCTGACATATTAGCACCAGGCGGAAATACGTGAGGTAGACATAGGTCACACATGCAGTCAGTTCAGTTTTCCACAATCGAAAGAAAATGATCAGATTAAGCATTTACATGCACAGCGTTTGGATTATGAATTGGCATAAACCACCCCTCTCAGTAGCTGTATGTTTACATGGACATAAGTAATCGGATTAAACGGTCATTCGGAATAACGATGTGTGATGTAAACGCCTCATTCGGATTATTTTTTGTTGATTAAGCTCGATCCAAAATAATTTATAATCAGAATGAGACAGGTGGTTTATGCAGATTCATAATCCGAACGATGTGCATGTAAACACTTAATCTGTTCATTTTATTCCGATGGTGGAAAACTGACCTGACTGCGCATGTGCAACCTGTCATTTCTGCCTGGCGAATGCTAATAATATTAGCATGTCGGGGAAGCAAAACTGGTCAATAAGTGACACAACATTTCTACTAGAAACTTTGAAAGAGCTCAAAATGATCTGTATTACCTTTAGCTCAGTCAGGGAGTGCAGTAACGTCTCCACCATCATTAAAACCTGTCGCGGGTCCATTTTGGGTGCTCAGGTTTGTTTACGTTCACCCCGGAAGTAGAACTTCTTCTTCTGTGTTTTTTTCAAGGAGAGATTACCACTCTGCGCATGTCAGTACTTCTGTTCAGAATAAAAGCCCGCTGCGTGTAAATGCTCATCGTGAACGGATTGTGCCCATGTAAACGATACATTCGAATTATTTAATCTGAAACCATTTCAATCCGGTCAAAGAATTTTGCGCATGTAAACATAGCTATTCAGATTACAAATTCATTCGGATCGAGCTGAATCAATCCGAATGAGGGGTTTACATGACACAATTTTATTCTGAATGGCAGTTTAATCCGATTACTTATGTGTCCATGTAAACATAGCTACTATCATGCAACTGTTTAAAAGTTTATTAGCTAACGTAGCATTATTTCACACCTGCATGATCTTTTTTGAGAAACAGCCTGAAAAACTATTTATTTTTAAAGCAGGTCACAGTTTGATTAGCAATCAGCCTATGGAGGAAGGATTTTGCCCCTTCTGTAACTGATGTCATGGCTGATAACGCACTAATTATTCATAGCAATTTGACAGAACATAACTTAAAAAATCACCAGACTGTCCCTTTTAAGTAACCTTCTTAAGTTTTACTCTTCAGAGTGGCTTTATGAAAACAGACAGACATAAAATGCTAATGCACAAAAAGACCAATTTACAACAGGTAAGATATTAACAGTTCACAACCTTTTCTCTAGTTAACTTTATTTCACATATTTAAGTTTTTCATATGACAAACAGATGTCTTGTTTTTGCACCCAGCCTAAACTGACTGCATTAATTTATACTGCCATTAGCAGCACGAACAGAAAACTAACATGATGTTTCCCAATCTGTTGTGATCCCACCACCATTAATCACAAGCTAACACAGATCACTGCACATGGACTTAGTGTTACAGGCTGAATAATAATATGTTCATACTTGTAGCATACGAGACGAACCAGCACAGCAGAGCTGAAGCATACACCAAGCAGAAAGAGCTGCTTCAAGACGAGGCATTAATTCAAATCAGCACTAATGACATGTAAGATCGGCCTGCCTGGAGACCATATTTGGGGCAGATTAGTAGATCGCAAGTGACATTTGAAAACTGGAGTCTAAAGCAGCCCTGTCCACCGTTTTTTTGCACCAAAAGCAGCACATTTAGTCCAGTTTGACAGATTAAATCCTTTACCATTACCAGTAGTGACATCATGTTTAACCTCAGTGCTCTGAGTGATAAAATACAGAACTGGAGCCACGTTCAGTTCAAAGCTGATGGAAATCCAAGTGTTATTAAAGACATACATTTTATCTGATCTCAGTTTTCATGCTGTTAAGTTGTGCTTCTTACAGCTTAGGGTAATCTAAAAGTATCAGGTACCATATTTTTCCGCTATATAAATTGCGTTTGTTGCATAATTGACATGCTCTGCGACTTATACGCTGAAGCGACGTATTTATGGATTTTTTTTTTCCATATTTATAAGCCAATTTTTGGCTGAGATTTGACCGTTTTCATTCATTCTGACTGAAAATATTGAACACAACCATTTTCAGCCGCTAGATGAAACTCCAGTAGTATGGCATGCCGTTGTGTCATGTAAAAAGTGGTTATTAATGACACAATCGGCTTGCCACAGCCTGCCACCTTCGTCCAGCTTGTCAGGAGCAACCGACATCAAATCAGCTTCATTTTGCTGCGCCGCCCCGGCGAAATGCAGCTAATTTGACCATCGAAGCGCATTTATTAAGTAAAAGTTAAACTGAGACACACATTTAATATAATTTCGAGCAAACAAATAATTGTTTTTAAGTGTTAATCTTGTTAAAATCTTCCTGTGCACGCTCCTGCGGCCACCATTTGGCAGTCAATCAATTTTTGGCACAACACCGGCCCACATTTCCGGGTTCGGCCCACATTTCCGGGTGATGCGTAACAAACGCAACGTGTCAGCGGTGACACACAATAGATGCAACGTATACGGCAAATTGACATATTTATGGATTTTCCACTTTTTTAGACATATTTGGACTGATGTGACTTATAAGGCGGTGTGACGTGTACAGCGGAAAATACAGTAATTCCTTTTGTCCATTCTCATCTTGGTTGCTTTAAAGTACTTTACCCAGGTAACAGCCAAAATGAACCACGAAGCATAAAAGTGAGGCCTCGTAGATCCTTTTGGCCCAAAGGCAGCAGGAGGGTTCAAATCTGACAACTGACCTTTAAATGGCTTTGTGCCTAAGTGCATCACTACATACACCTCCTGCTCTGAAAACAGCATGCTCCTAACTGTTCCCAGGCCACAGAGCTCAAATCACAGAGGGAATCCAAACAATCACCATTACAGTCCATATTTTATGAAAGTATCAAAAGGTTCATCCAAGCAACTTTTTATCTGCTTTCAAAACCAAACTTGAAACTTAAAAAACTGAAACATAGAATGCATATACATCTTGGCTGCCACTCCAAGTAAGCATGAGCGTTTAAGACCAAAGCAGGTAAAAGTAGATTTAAAAGTTCTTGTTCCTTTTCTAATGAGCCTTTAATTTCAATTAGGAATCCCAAAACTACTCAGTAGTTCTCTGACTTGTTGTGGAGTCTTAAGTTAACATGACAGAATCATCTGCATACATTTAGCACATTTTTTGAAACATTTCTTTACAGGAAAAACAGCTACAAACGGAAGCTTGTGGTGAATTAATGTGTAGGTCTGAGAAGTTGATATTTCATTCACTTTAACACATCAGTCTCTATTTTTCAAATATGTGCTGTCAGTTTCAGATCTTCAGTACGAGATATTCCAGTCAGTGAAAATGTGTGAAGAGTTGGTGATTGTCGTGCACCCAGGATGGCAGGGAAGTATGTGGCAGCAGGCTGGTGGGCAAATTTCTCTGGTGTTTATTAAAAATTAATCTGCATGCCAGTCAGAACCAAAACCAAAAGCCTGAAACAAACCAAACCACTTAGAATAATAAAACGCAATGACCCGATGACTACACACAACAAACATCTGGGTATAACCACTGGGCAGGATGATTAGTAAGTGGGAGCAGCTGGGATGATTACAGTAGGTACTGAAGAAAACTGTCTATGAAAACATCTGTTTAGCCAGGCTAAACAGAAAACAAAAGATCTAAAACCCTAAACAGACAGAAACGTAAAAACAAACACAAGAAACAACCAACGTAAAAAACAAAAGATAAAAACACAAACTAATAAATTCACAAAAGAACTCAAACCGTGTTTCTGTAACATGAAGGAAGTCGTTCACAACCTTGCATCTCCACCCACGTCTACTGAAAATCTGTGGGCGCACCCCGGTGTTACGTTTAGAGAGTCACCTGTAAACCACTGACGTGAATTATAAGTAAGCGAATTTTTAAAGGTTGGAAAGTTTTCATTGTAATTAACAATAAAATTATGGGAATGAAGGAGAATATTTGGGAATAAACTGGAATAAAACATGGAATTTAAAATACTGAAGGTTGGCCCTTAGCAAGAATTGTACAAATAGTTGGAAAAATATATTTGAGCATAAACTTGTCTAAAACAATAATAATCCATTGCTATACTATAAAAAGAGAAGCATTACACCCTTACAAAAATGATCAAATGACGCTCGGACGTGTAGGGACATGGAAATAGGCACATGTAAAATGCTTAGTTGTAGTTTGTTGTGAAATGCAAATGACCAATTATTTTGTTTACTGTAAAAAAAAGAAGACATAACAACAATAAAATCACATGTAAATAGTTTTGTTCAGAGTTGTGAGAATAAAACTGGACATTTTCTGTACAAATATTGAGACATTTAAGTGACTTTTTCTTTGCAGTTTACTGGGTTTTGTTTAAATTTTTATGTGAATTTAATGACAAAACATTAAAAAGTGAGTCGTTTGGTTTCAAGCTCTGTACATAAAAAATTTAAAACAGATTGCAACACCAAAAACGAACTGTAAAAGCTCATTATTCTTAATATGAGATCAAGTAAATCTGTTACTTTCAAAAAATTTGTGAGAAATTCACTTTTTGCCTTTGACAAAACAAAATGTTTCTGTAATTTTGAGGATATAATAGTTTGTTTAAAGGACTCCCAGTTCCAAATAATCTCCATAAATTCCTATAATTCCTTTGTGACCCTAATTATAAAACTGGACCACTTTCCCCACTCAAACGCTGGCTTCTAATGAGCGCTTGGGAGGATTTTAAATATGTTCTGTATGAACCTCATTCTGTAATCGTACAAAGGACTGGGTGGACCTGGACTTACCAGTGCACAGAGTAAATCCACAGCTTCCAGTATGAGCTCCTGGTGGCCGATTCTGGACACCCCCAAGTCCTCCAGCTCCTGGTGGGTGATCCGTAGCAGCTGGTCGCCCCCTACTTTCTCCTTCTCAAAGGTCTTGATGTACTGCTGCAGGCAGTCGTCCAGGCCTGAGGTAACAACACAGGAACATTTTCAGCACAGATTGACAAGTTGAATATTTAGTCTACAAAATGTGTCTGACATTTTTTTTTATTCTTGTAAAATCTCTATTTGCATAATACCTTGTAAAAAGGGCTTGACATTGCTTTAGTGAGCCAGATTATGAGCTGTAAATCTGCTGGATGTGTGAACACAGGTTGTATTTTGCTCTGTTCAAGTGTGATAACAGTCAGAGCAGAAATGTGACACGTTCCTCCTCCTCAACATTCCTGAGCTGCATTTTCAACTTTAAACTAGAAAAAAAACGAAGCTTTCAATTAAACGGGACTGTGTGTCTGTGCTGTTTGTTTTCCATATTTTATCACTGCGGCAGGTGTGAAGTCCTTTGAAAAAAATAGTTGATGCAAAGAAGCAGACTAAAACATACAGAACCACCAGCTTTCAACAGTGGCTTTAGGGTTTACACTTGAAATTTACATATGGGTGCAGATTATTTAATAAGTCAGACAAAGACAAAATCTAAGGCTACAGCATCACAAATAAAATATGAATTAAAAGTCAGTTTGGCTTTAAAGTCAGTAAAACAGCTGATAATGAGACACTTTGTGTGCTCACGCAGACGGCAAGTTTAATGAGCTTGGACTGCTCTAACAATGTGAAATTTTTGCAATCAAGTGCACTTAATGGTTTGATAAATTAAACGAGAAAAACATTTTAAAAAAAAAACGAGCTAACTGCTTTATTCTGTATAAATGTGGACGGGACTGTCGCTACATCTCCTTTTCTTAAATCCGATTTTTAATTATGGAGTTTTTTCTTTGAAGACTTCTGCTACAAAAAGTAAAGAGTTCTTGAGATATTTTCCTGCATGAATGACAATTTAAAGGGACAGTTCAAATCTTTTGAGGTTGGGTTCTTTGAAAGAATCATTAATATCTCACCTGTTGCAGATAGCTCTTCAAATGGCCTTGCTTTGACAAAATAATTCTGACTGAAGAGCTTCCAGCTAGCTATCATGTTAGGCAAAAATAGTGGAACTCGAATGCAAAAACTCAAAGGTAAAATGACTAAATTAATTTATTAGCAAAAAGAAACTACAACAAAAGGCTGACGTGGTAGCAAAAATACTCACGATGGAAAAAGCAGACTCCAAAGGTCTTTAAGTGACAAACTAATAGACCCTAAAGGATGTCCCCTGACATCCCCAAAACAAATACTGAACTCGGGAGGGCAGAAAATCAAAACAAAACCCCAGAAAACCTAACTCTTGCAGGTTGGTGGGAGAAACACAGGATGGAGGGCACAAAGAAAAACACAAGAATACATAAACCAAAAAACTAACAGCGATAAACTCTGGGAAAACTTAAACAGTCCAACATGAAAAATAAAATGAACAACCATGGTCATGTCCACACAGAAGGCAGAGTTCAGGAGGGCAGCCAAGAGACCATCCAGAGCACCGCACAAGTTCTGGCGGATGGCCCGTTTAGCAAGGCCAGTAAGAGGCATCCCACTGGACTCCCTCGTTAAGAGGCTGAGGAGAGACACTGTGGCAGAGGGAGCTGCGGTGGATGATGGGACCACAGAGGAGCCAGTGGGCGTTGCAGCAGCTGGCGATGAGATGGAAGCTGGCTATGAAACTTCAGCCATCAGTGAGACTGCAGCAGAGTTCCCTCTCAAAGACACAGGTGGGAGAAACGTCACCTTCTTTAAGACTCAGGTCCAACAACTGACACAGAGTTGTCAGGGGAAGCAACAATCACAGGGGTCTCAGGTGGAGCAGCAAACTTGGAGGGTTTGGGGAAGTGCAGCAGAGACGGGAACTGCTGCTTCTGTGGCTGTGGCAAGAACTGCTTAGGGACCTCTAGTGGAGAAACGTATACAGGCTAGTCAATCTTTGCTGTAGCTCAGCTTGCATCTCCCTTATCCTCCTGAACGTCCGGGGTAACTCAGGAACAGTGAGGATCTTGGGCTGGGACAACTGGTCACAGGTGAAGACCTTGCTTGTAGATGGTAAGAGGTTCTCAGGATGATCATGTATCCGATATCTCCAGGTGAGTTAGGGCTGGGGGCAGTGCAGCGAAAATCCCACTGCTCACAGGAAGTGGTCTAAGAGCTAGAGGAGGTTGGAGCACAGGTAAGAACCAAAGGCTTCCAGAGAACCTTCTGGTTGAGGAGGTCTGTTTAGTTACCAGGTGTCAGTATGGTGATCTCTGCTCCTCTTCCCCTTTCTCTCTCATGGCTTTTATTTCTGCCTCTAGGGAAAAATACTTCAACATCTTTGGTCTGATTCCCTGTGTGTCTGTGCATTTTATCATGTTTGATGGTAATAGTGGAACCCAAATGCAAAACCAAAAACTGAAAATACTCCAAGGTAAAATAACAAAACTAATGTATTCACAAAAAACTACAACAAAGGGCAGCAAAAATACTTGCAATGGAAAAAAGCACTAATAGACTGGAAAGGTAATAAACTTGTATGGCTTGTGACGCGTAATTCACAGACGAGGGACAATCAAAATGGCATTGTATTTAAAGAGACTCTCAAGCCAGATAATGACAAACACCTGGAGAAAGACAATGAGGATCAGGTGCGAGTGGGAGGGACAGGAGCTGAACTGCATGAGGAGAGAAACACTGGAGAAACTGGAAACGCAACGAAAACACAATCACAGAAAGGACACAGACCGTGACCACAGCTAGTCTTAATGGGGCCGGAAGCAAGGTTTCAAAGGCTTTCATCTTAAAACAACTTGAATCTCAAAAGTTTTAAAGTGATTTAATCAAGCACTATTTCCTAACCCTTTACAGCACCAAACATTTTGTTTACACGGTTCCTCTGTCAAAAATGTAATGACGTTCAATCAAAACACTACACCAAATGTCCCCGTACTCTCTCGTTGTTGAGAACTGAGACCACCAGGACCCTGCTTATGGAAGCTGCCATGCAGTATTTTGGTAATCAGAATCAGCTCACTAACAATGTGGGCTTTAGGCCCCGCCTACTCCCCTGCACACAATCATGACGTTATATTAGCTTTTTTTTTATCATACAATAATTAATTATAGTTAAACATAGGAGAAAAATGAATATTTGAACATACAGCAGCAAAACAAGCACTATATGGATCAACAACATTAAATACAAGAGTACCACATACGACACAATATATGCTTGTCAAGAAACTATTATACAGCAATCCTTAGCAATGGGCCGAACAAGCAAAGACCTTGTATAACATTTGACCTTGACCTTGAAAGTGATGAAAAGTGTACGCCACTTGTCTAGTGACAATGCATATCAAGTTTAATTCCATTATTTTGAGCAGATCAGAAGTTATGGGTGGGTCAAGCAAAGACCTTGTTTTTAACTTTGACCTTGATTTTTTTTCCCTTGACCTTGGAGCTGGGATGATGAAAAGTGTATTGATGATGCATATGCGTTTGAAGTTTTGTTAAATTATCTTGATCATATCAGAAGTTGTGGATGGGTGTGGGAAAAATTATCTCATTTACTAACGTTGTTTATTTAAAATAAAAAAAGATTTTTAACCAGCGTTTACCCATTCAGGACAGGTTACATACATAAATGCATGTGCATGAAAACACAGTCACAGAATCAGCCTCGAACAGAAGGAACTTACCCAATGGTGTTGACTACACGATGCGCGGGCATACGGAGTATACTCATTATAAAAGCTTAAGAATTTCAGTATACTCACTTAAAAGTGCCCAGTGGCACATGACATATCACTGGGCACATGTCATTGATAGGTTAAACGACAGCTAAACACCTCTGTAACTATCTGTCTCTGTATGCAGCGCTTGTTTATTACATTCGCTTATCCAGCGAATTATTGTATAATTCTGTACTTACTACTTAATACTTGAACATGTTTTGCTTTGATACTGTTTTATAAATGATATAACATGTTTTTAATACAAAGCCAACTTCTACAAAGTTTGTTGTACATTTATTCAAATATAAGCATCATAGAAATTTGGAAATGTTCAATTTGCTTAAAAATCCAAATAAATTGACGATTACATTGTACTAATCTGTGTACTTTGGTTTCTAAGCACAGTATACCCACTACACAAATGTAGACTACACCACTGAACCAACCGGCCTTGCTTCAAGTTGCACGTTCCTGTATGGTGTCCAGTATTTCCTTATTTCTGCTAAATGTTGGCCAGGCTGCACAGGAAGTGCTACAGCTAGCTCAAGCTGTCACTATTTGCATTTGTAAATAACCACAGAAATGTACGTATGTCACTAACTATATACTGTACATGTAAAAAAACACGATGATGTAAAGTTTCATTGTGTCAGTGAGAATTTGTTTTAAGACTGATGTTGCTTTATGGTAAAGAAAAAAAAGCAACAATCCTGTTTGTTCTTGACGTTAGCTCATCAATCTGGTGAGAAATTAGCTCTTTTGTCCTAAACTAAGGTTGTTCAGACAGAAAGCCATCTGCAACAGATTATTTATTCATAACTCTTCCGCAGAACGCAACTTCAAAAGATCTGAACTATCACTTTAACTAAACAACTTATTTGGCTCAGTTTTGTTTACGCTCAGGCTAAGCGTTGCGTGTTGAAACTATAAGATTATTTAGGCAGAAAGCGCTCCTGCATGCTCAAAGGCTGTAATTTAAACAGCTGAAACAAACTTTTGTGCGGCTGACTGTATAAATCCAGCAACATTCCTCATTTCCTGTCCCTATCTTTTTTCTCGGCCTCTTTCTCTCACACACATTCACTCACACCGACCACTCTGTCCTCATCTTGTCTTTTTATCGCAGCGGACGAATCGCTCACACGGGACTCTGGAGACTAAACCTGATCCAACGTTCTCTTCAGGCTGAGCTGGCAGCTGAATGTCTGGGAGGAAACACCGGGAGCTCCGTGGTTTTGTGCAACACTTAAAGACTTAACTAATCAGTCTCTTTATCGAGTTAACAGAAACGCTTCGTGTCAGTGAAGCATGTCTCCAAAGAAACCACAAACAGGCCGTTTCTGCAGACATTCTCCCTGACCTCAAGTTAAATGAGGAAATAAATCATGGTTAGATGCTTGAAATATTTTATCAAACGTAGCCACATGGAAAATGTTTTACATAACAAACATATTTTTCACATTTTAAGTGCAACTTCACTGCATTTTCAGCATGTTGCTGGAAGGGACACTGACTAAAACAATATAAAACTAGTTTAAATGTGCTTAAGTGTGATGTTTTTCTTTCCCGTTTTCCCCCTGTATTTGCTGTAATTCCCTGATAACACTAAGTGATTTCTGTTACACGACTTTTCCTGATCGTTTCAGATTATCAGGCACCCAGAAGAGGAATTATATGTAAAAGCGCATTGCTAACTAGGGATGCACGATATTATCGGCACGGTATTGGTATCAGCCAATATTAGTGATAAAGTTAAATATCAAAAATTCCATCAAAATAACGCACCGATATAAAAGGCACTTTATATATATATATATATATATATATATTTATATAGTGTTGCATCATTTTCAGCCCCCTTTTTGGCATCTATATTTGGTAGTAAGCCAAACTGACAAAGATCCTGCAGAATAATGTAGTATTTTAATTCTACAGCAGAGAAAGCTATGTAATCTCTGTGAGTAGGTCTAGTAAAAAATATTGGTATTGGTATCGATTACTGGCCAAATAGTTTTAACATATCAGCATATCGAGCAAAAATCCAATATTGTGCATCCTTATCGCTAATGTGTACTTATGTCTATTAAAGATAATCCACTTTAATGTAGAGACAGCTATCCAAGGCTGTATGATGTGAAAGTTGCATGATAATCTGAGCTGTCATTGCTCGTGCCAGTGTGCGTGATTTCAAAGGGTACAGAAAGATAATATTCTTTTTAAACATTACCAGCGGAAACAAAATGTAGTAAATGTTCTGCACTTGTTTTGCTTTAGGTCTGTAGCTCAAGACATCCAGTTAACAGAGGCGTATACCCTTGCAAAGTCACACGTGTTTGCTCTGTTCACTTGGGTTTCCAAAGAACAAATTTCCAGGCGAAGCTGGAATTCTTTTCTCTTTAGAGATGAGCCTCCTGTTTAAACAGCTTTGTTGCAGCTGGGAACGAAAAGTCTCGCTCACACAAAACCAGAGGTGTCCGAGTGGGACTGTGAGAAGGTGGCGGGGTTCCCCTCTTCGGCCTCCGTGCGCTGACGGTTCAGGATGGTAATAAAGGAGCATATGAATGAGTGAGTCAGAATACTGCAAGGCTTCTGGGTAGATATGACACAAGAGTTAACCCCCCCATCCCCCTCCTTCCTCTTTTTCTTCTGCCTCGGTGTCGCTCTGTGCCACTTTTGTCCCTCACTTTAAATTACCATTACTGGGCTCAAGAGCATCTCTGCTCCGGTTGTCAGATGTGGGACACCGCGGAGACCGCTCGTAGATTCGAGCTTTACTTCCTTCTTTCTAATACGCTCTCTCGTACAGGGACAGTAACTTTACAAACCATTTTAGATTTCACTAAAGATGCCAGTGCACAAGCGCTGAAGCCACTGTTCATCTTTGATCGTGACTTTTGATTTGCTCCTCCTTCAGAAAAACATATAAAGTCTGTAAAACACGCAGCCTGATAGGGGATACGGTGCTATAAGTTTTGGAGGCAGTGCATCGTACAACAAACAGAAAAATGTTTTCCATATAGTGGGATTTTGACAAAACCAGTGAGAAAATCCATCCTCACAATCGAAATATCATCCAGACTGGTTTAAACAGAAAGTTCTACGTTGTTATTATAGTTATATATATATTTTTTTTATGTGAGATGACACACACTTTGAGTTTTCTCAGCTTTCCAAACTCTTCTTAGTCCTTCAAACATTAGACTTGTTGGAGTTTTTACACATACCGGTATTCTTGTGCCTCTCCAAATTAGAGTTGCATTCGGGTCTAAAAAATCGGACCCGGCCCGGAACAAACCCGTATCATTTTTTTCCGAGCCCGACCCAAAACCGACCAATTAACTGTGATTACACTGAACCTGCAACAAAACGTCTTCTTTTTCATTAAGCTTTTACTGCGTTTGTAAGCAAATCAGTTTGACGTGACTTAAAAACGCATTTCAAAGATAGGAAGATATAAGATTTTTTGTTTATTAACAAGAGTCAGCGGATTATTATAGTTATTATAGTTATTAACAGTCGTCAACCACGCTAGGTCCAGTTAAGCTTCAGGTGGGTCACCGGCGGTCATCCATCTGGACTTTTCTGTACCTCTTTTAACCAGGCGGTCAAACAGGCGGTCAAACGGCCGCGAGTGGCTGCTGGTGACCAAATTGGATCGTCGGCCGCTCGCTTCTGTTGACGCAATCAAAAGCCCGACACTGACCCGGCCCGCCCATCTATTTTGGACCAGCCGGCCCGAATTTGGGTCGGGCCAGGCGCGGGTCCAGGTTAGCAACGACAGCTCTACTTCCAATGCAACAGGTTGTGTTTTATTCTCAAATCCTCCGAGTGCAGAGAGCGTCCACCCTCATTGACTTCCACTGAAACTGCAGACTTTTCCCTTCAAACTGGAACCGAAGGGTCTTTTCAACTTGGCACGCCTCCTTCATAAAACACTGTAGACGTAAAACTTGACTTGTGTTATGACCAGACGCTTCTGCCACGTATTCTTATCGTGTTTGCACAGTAACCGTTCGCTTGACGTTTCATTTCTACTCCGTGTTTCCATCTGCATGTCGAGTTTTCTTAGAAACACAGACGTGTGGTTCCCATAGTGATGGTAATGCTTTAACATTAACTTATTAGTAGTTTATACATCATAATGTGGGCATTTAATCTTAGATTATTAGAACATTAAGT
This sequence comes from Nematolebias whitei, assembly GCF_014905685.2. NCBI lineage: Eukaryota > Metazoa > Chordata > Actinopteri > Cyprinodontiformes > Rivulidae > Nematolebias > Nematolebias whitei. The sequence continues at coordinate 38,951,378 of NC_056511.1, forward strand.
CCCAAGTTACAATGGGCTTCACAGAAGACAGTTAACGACAGATTTTTTTGGACAGTCCCTGTCAACTTTTTATATTTTCTACAGTTTGACTTCAATTATCATCTCTTTCTGTGCAGTCCTTATTATTTACTATTGTAGTTTGGTGGATTCAGACTAATATTAAAGGAAATCTGATGCTTGTCCAAACCCCTGCAGATGAACGCTGTGTGTCTACGTTGTGAGCCAGTGCAGACGTATGGATGTGGAGGTTTCATGTGGAGGCCTGCGGCCTGACGCGTGAGCCAGCAGCCCTGCAGAACAACACAATTACAGCGAAAATACAACAAATACAAAAAGACAGATCCACTTCTTCCTTCCAAGATTAACATCTCTCTTGCTCCTGCCTTGTAAGCTTGCGGTTATAACTTTGCGATGCAAACTGACAAAAAATAAGCAAAGCGAATGAGGAGTCGGTCGGTGTGTTGCCATGTGGGCTGAGGATGTAAAATCCCATCACAGCTGTTTGGAGGCATTTACAGATGTTTGCATGAAAGGAAACACTAATCTGACACAACTACCAAAAGCAGCTGGATGACAAATTAATCCCAGCGTTTGCAGTCCTCAAGTGATGACAGCTCACGTTAGTTCAAACATCACTCTCTCTTTTGTGGAAAAACGGCTTCGAAACCAACCTGAACCTGTGAACTCCAGCAAAATTATCCTGCCAGAACTTTTCCATTTTGATGATATGCAAATTATCATTATGAGCTATACAACCAGGACCCTCTTTCAAGTCAGCCGTGACTTCTTGGAGACTTTGGGAACATCTGTGGATGAACATTTGGCACAGATGGCATAAAGCTCTTGAAGTACACAGCTCTGATTGCTAATTTTATTTCATTCTGAGCACATATGAGCTTACAACTGTTGTATTCTTTGTACTAAACGCAGATTCTGACCCCAGCGCTCATTTAATTTACTGTTTCTCTGCCTCCAGTGAAGCAGCCCTGCGTTAACAATGAAACCCACAGCACACAATGGCTTTTAAACAGCTGGACTCTAAATTCTGATCTTTTGTGGGGGAGAAAATCGATTGAACGAACTTGAAGCTGAAAAATCCGAGGCTCAGCAGGTGTTTTGTTCATTTTTGGTTTTCTTTGTTGGCATCATTTTGAGTTGACGGTCACTCATTCCAGCACAACAGTTGTGTCAGATATTTGTGTGAAGCTGTAAAAACCCACCTTTCATCCAGTCGACCACTTGACCCGGGCTCCACTTGCTCACAGGCTCCATAACCAGTGCCATGGTGGGAGAAGTTTGTCTTAACAAAAGAATGATATAAATATAAAAAGCACCGCACCGACAACTCCTCGCTCAAACTGAGGCGGCGGTGGATGAAAGCGCTTCAAAGAGCCCTCGTGCTCCTCTCCGTTTGATGTGAGCGCGTGAATTCTCACTGAGGTAGGGTGACAAAAATAAAACAAATTGTCCAAAATGTCGTTGAGCGAAGCGAATTCCGACGCTGCCGAGTCCCTTTCAGCGAGGCTTCTTTCTTTTTTCACTTGTCATTCATGTCAGGCTCAGTTGGTGGCGGTGATGCTGGTGGGGGTCCCTGCTTCCCGAGCCGCCCCCCCCCTTTTCATCCAAAACACATCCCAGTAGCGTCCAGAGCAGCGAACAACGCGCAGACTGTTCACTTCATCCTGCTGTCTGGAGAGGCAGCGATCTCGCTCAGCATCCTCCCCTCCCTCCTCTTCATCAGACGTGGAGTCATACCCCCCCCCCCCCCCCCCTCTCTCTCACCCCACCCCCACCCAAAGCCTTCACCAGGCAAGTGTTCGTGTATGACGGATGATTAGTGCCAGGGGAAGGAGGCGCCAAGGCTCAGCAGCATATTGTATACTGTGCCTGCCTGCCAACGTTGACATTTTGACATTTACAATTATTAATGAGCATGTTCAAAGTGAGTATTTTGCAATGCATGTGACATGTAGGAGGAGATGTACGAAGGCAACAGCCCAAGAAGTGATTTAAAGATGAAAATGTACCAGTGAGAGTCTGTGTGAAGTTAATGACGACCAGTTAACCAGTGAATACAGGGTGCAGTGGTGGGTACAGTAGTTACAACCAGTTATGAATCTTAGCGCACCGTGATAGGCAACGGCCAACATCTGCAGGGTGCTTGTAGGAGCGCTATAATTATGGGTTGAATGTCTACATAATTTTTACACTCGACATTAACATAATAAAACTCGAGTAGAATTCAAGTACTTGATGACATCATAGGATCTAAAGATACAAAAATAAATAAATAAATAAAACCGCAAAAAAAGGTCATTATTTAAAAAAAAACAAAAAACAAAGACCAACAAAACATTGGGAGAGTATATTATGCTCCTACCATTTATCATACTGCAAATAAGTCACAGGAAAACCAAAACTATTAGTTATTATTAAGTTGCAAAAGTGAATGAAACGTGCAACACGTCAAAAATGAAACAAAAAATCGCCAGCTGTGGTGCGCATTAGGTTTAGTTTTATAGATTAATATGTTTATAGGTTTTTTTATAGGTTTAAAGATGAATATTTTTTGCTTTTTGTTTGTGAAACAAGGTCAGAGGAAGCTGGTTCTGGTTCGGTCATTGGACCCGGTGTTACACCATATTCTGTGACCTGCAACAGTGCATGCAACACCGCCCCCTACAGTCACAATATACGGTGGTTACAGAATATGGTGCAACACCAGTTCGCAACGAGCTCCAAACAGTCAGGAAGTTGATTCATTTTCTGTTTCCTTACGGTTGTTGAACCGGAAGATTAATCTTTAGTGAAATATTTCTAAACTATTGATGCATTTCTACCCGTTTAGCAAGACTGTGCCTGCTCCGCTCCATCTGTCTGCTTGGAGGAATCCATTTTGTATCCCGCGCCCAGTGCGGATTACGTGACACGTGATGCAATGACGTAATGGCGACATAATGATGTCACCACGAATAAGCTACGTGAAATTAAAAAACTCAATAGATGTCCTAGGAATCGTTGTGTAGATTACTCGAGTAGTCTGTTAAAGCTCTTGTTATAATGTCACCGTAGTCAATGGAAGGAAGAAAATTTGCAGTTACAAGGCGTTTCCTAGCACTCGGAGTTAAACAGGATCTATTTCTGAAAACAAAACCCAGTTTAACTTTCAGTTTTCTTACCAAGTTTTCCACATGAAGCTTAAAAGAGAGATGTGAGTCGACCGAGGTACCCAAATATTTGTAGGAATCGACTCAATAGGGACACCATTCGAGGATAAAATCGAAGGAAGAACTGCTGGGACCAACTTCTTGTTTGAAAACAACATCCCTTTGGTTTTGTCAGCATTTAGGACAAGTTTGAGACAGAACAAATCTGACCGGATGATGTCAAAAGCCGACTGCAAAAGCTGGAGAACCTTGGCAACTGTTTTAGCTCGACAATAAACAACGGTGTCATCAGCACAGAAGTGTAAAGGGTCCAGTATACTTGCATGGACCTTTATCCACGCGGACTCGTTGCGCACTGTCTGCAGAGGGTTGAGACTTCATACTCGAGTGTCCACCCTGAGTGGCTGCAGACCAGCTCCGCAGGCAAGGGGCATTTACATTTGGGACAAATTGAGGTCGTCGATTGGTCATTTGCTGACACGCCTACTTGATTGATTGACAAGTCGCAAAAAAAAAAAAAAAAAAACGAGAGCTGGCAGGCAACCCCAACCACAGCGATGTTCTGTGTTTATATGTTGTTAATAAAAAGTTCTAAAAAATTAAATAAAAAACAGGGAGCGCTGACCCTGCAGCCCACACATCAGACCAGCCCACCAGGAAGTCTCCAGACTCTCCCGCAGCCACGCTGAACATGATTTTAATTCGCTCGTGACAATAATTTCCTTAATTTCTCACAATTTCAGTCATGGAGTCAATGGAGGAGGAAGACATCACTTGATTCTTAGAAAAAAAAAAAAAAACGAGACAAAAGGCCATTAAACCAGATCAGGGATGAAGGGAATTTTAATATATTGGTGTTGCATACAAAACAGTCTGTCACCGGGCAGTTTATTGTGCGACACAGAGTACACGTACGCGGTCGTAAAAATTTAGCTTTGCACGGACATGCCCTGCGGGCGTCCGTTTCGACTCGAATCCGATATGCGCGGACCTCCGCAGGCTGATGTATGCCAGAGTATACTGGAGGCTTAAGGATGCATCAGTGATGCTCTGACCTACATTACCTATGTAGATTGTAAAGAGGGTGGGTCCTAATACTGAGCTTTGTGGTACACCATTGTTGACTGTTAAATAACTGGAGGAAGTACCATTATGTTGAACACATTGCCTCCGGTCTGAAAGATAGTTAGAGAACCAACCAATGGTGTGTTCTGAGAAACAGATTTCTGAGAGTTTATGACACAAGATGTTATGATCCACAGTGTCAAAAGCTTTAGACAGGTCTAAGAAAAGTGCAGCACAATAATCCTTAGCATCCAGTGCTTCAACAGCGTCATTAAAAACCTTCAGTGAAGCAGTCGTTGTGCTGTGTTGTTTCCTGAAACCAGATTGATGGAGAGGTAAGATGTTAAATGAGTCCAGGTAATTTTTGATTTGAGAGTTTATCAGTTTTTCTAGAACCTTGGCTAAAATTCAGTTTAGAGATTGGTCGATAGTTGTTCAGTGAGGTGGGGTCTCCTCCCTTCAGCAAAGGAAGAACAAAGGCTGTTTTCCAAACGTTTGGAATGGAGTTTTGTCTTATGGAAAGGTTAAAGATGTGGGTCACAGGGACTGTGATGATATGAGCAGCCAGCCTTAAGAAATAAGAAGGAAGTTCATCTGGTCCTGCAGATTTTTTAGAGTCTAGACATTTTAACACATTATTTACTCACAGACTAAGAACGGGGAAAGAGAAAAGGTGTGATTTACTGAAGATTAACTTGTAGGAGAGATTTGATTTGTAGATGTTTGATTTTTAGGAGAAATGGCTGATTTTCCATTAGTAACTGTCAAATAAAGAACTAGAAGCAACAAAATGTTTGTTGAAACAGTTCAGGATCTCGTGCTTATTTGACACAGGAACAGAGTTAATGAGAAGTTGAGATGGGAGGTCAGATGAGTGGGAGCTGCCTGAGAGAGATTTGATGGTTTTCCAGAATCTTTTAGGATCATTTAGATTTTTGGAGGTCTGAGATAAGAAGTTACATTTTGCGGCTTTGATGGCAGTTGTACATTTATTCTGATTTGAGGGATTTTGAGGGACCTAAGTGGGTAAAACTTAATAGAACAAATGTTTTAAATTTTTACAAAGGATATTGCAAGTCTTAGAATATGGTTAACGAATAGAATCTGAAAAAAAAAGTTTAATGCTGAAATGTCCAGGAATTCAGATTATGTGTACCCTTCATAAACTCCAATAATAAATTGTCTGAATATTAAAATCTTTGTATTATATTATTTTATTTTACCTTTATTCTACCAGGTAAAGTCCTGTTGAGATTAAGAATATATTTGTTGTTATATGAACATAGCCAATACATATGAATAATCAATTAGTGAAAATGAATAGATGAGAAATTGTGACTTGTAATTCAGATGTGTGTTACCCTGAGCATTTAGTGGGTGGAATATGGTTTATTCCATTTCAAAAACTAAACAAAGTTTAGGAAAATGTAAAAGATGATAAAGGCCAGCGGCCAGCCCCCCAGTGATAAACAGGAAGTACCACATCTGTACGAAGGTAACTGCAGGTAAATCCTTCCTTATTTGTCATAATTACATTGTACACTTAATGGTTGAATTTAAGGTTAATGCTTAAAGCTAGTTGTGCTTTGCTTTTTGTGTGTTTTAAATGTAGATATATGTTGTAACTTCTGATCGCACAAGTTTAGTCTTTGTTTGATATGATGAGTTAAAACCAAACTGATTTTGTACAAAGTGTTTCATTGGTTGTGTAATGTAAACTTTACACTCTTACATACTGAATTTCACTGTGAGTTCTTGCCCTGTGTCATTCTGCGGCATGAAAACATCCACTGCAGTAACTATCTGAAGTTATCCATAGCTTAGAATTTTTTATTTTATTTTTGCCTGTCTTCTTTTTCTTAATGTTGGCTGATAAGGCAGCAATGCCTCACTAAATGCCTCAAGCAACGCCGTGAGTTTCACTACCTCCACCATTACAGCTATCTTTGTTTGCTTGTTTGTCCGAGGTTAGCTCACCCGGGGTTACGTTTCCTCGGGCGCAAAGCGATCTTACCATTCACGTAAACTATTTGATAATGTTCTTATAGAAACAATTCCTGGATGTTGTTCATACTGTGTTAATGCTACATGTTTGCCTCTTGACCCTACAACTGGGTGACGTTACTGTAGACCTAGCCCATTACTGGAGTTTTAATTAGGTATTTTAAGTTGCTAATGATGGATGATCATATTGCCTTAGGCCCATGATAAGAAGGAGTGATTATTATTATTGTTTCATATTGGCTAGTGATTTTTTTTCTTCTAAAACTTAATTTAGGCTACACTATGTTTCTTAGACTATGACTAGGATGCGTGAGAGAAGCTGAGCGTGCCCTATTCACACAAGGAGAGCTGTTGGTCAGGCTACTTCTTATTGTGCCATTAACTCTAAAATAGTTTTTGAATCAAGTGGTACTTATATAGATAAAACTAGATGTTAAACATCTGTTAAAATACACCAGAATGCAGGAAATGGCATCTACTTTATTCAAAATTTTCTGGGGGAAGACCCCAAGACCCCCCCACTAGTGTCTCTCACACTGCTTCTGATGCCAATGGCCACCACCTTGCGAATCAAGTACACATATGGTGTCATATGGTGTTCAAAGCACACTTAACTTAACTCAGTCTTTGTGGTTTGCATTAATCGGGTGGTGGTTTGGGATGGTATCAAATTCCCAGCCTGGATTATTTTTCCAGTCAGCTTCTGCATACCATACCATACCATACCATACCAGCTTTATTTATAGAGCACTTTAAACACCCACGGGACCAAAGTGCTGTACACATAATAAAACAATTGCAGTCAGATAATTAAAAGCGATTAAAATAAAAAATACAAAGCGATTAAATTTAAAAGTTAAGATTTCAGATTGTGACAAAGGCCAGGGAGAAGAGATGTCTTTAAGAAGGGATTTAGAAACAGAGAGTGAAGAGGCCTGTCTGATGTTCACGTGAAGGTCGTTCCACGATTTAGGAGCAGCCACAGCAAAACCATGGTCTCCTCTGAGCTTACGCTTTATCTTCGGCACACTCAGAGCAGCTGCTCACATGACCTGAGGGGCAAATAATAGTTTATCTACTCTAAGTGTTAACTTTAAAACAATAAAATAATTAATAAATGAGAAGAAATAAATTATTGAAGAAATAATTACATACTGTAATTTTGATGTTAAAAGGTACCATATATACATAATGGGGAA
>NC_056511.1:38959212-39001200 GCF_014905685.2 Nematolebias whitei
ATATTAAAATTAGTTTAAAGCTTTGAAAGTATTTTATTAAAAACAAAGCCATTAAATATAAAAGCTAATCAAGATCATACATTCAAATTCCAAAACACAAAACATGAAAAAACAAGAAAAGATATTTCATGAAGCCATTAATTTAATAAATTTTTTTTTTTAAATAGCTGCTCATTAAAATTCATCCGTTTAGGTCAGTGTTAAATATAAACATACTTTATTTATCCAGTGGGAACAAGTAACGTGAAGTTTGTTCAAATTAGTTACATAATAATAAATAAATAAATAACCATAAATAAAAACATGAAGATGGTAAGAGTTCAAAATTTAATAACGTGACTGGATGCAGCCTCTATAAAAATGTTGTTTATTTTTTATTTATGAATCATACATTGCAGCCAGAGGGAAGATTTACTGCCCATGCACACAGCCATGCAGAGATTTGACGTTCTGAATCAGCCTTATATAACACTATTGTCATAGTGTAAGTTAAAATGACTCCTATTTATCAATTTTGACTCATCTTGTAAGGAAATGCAACAAACATGTTTCCTTATGAACAGAAAACATATGATGAAACAACATTTTAACCTCTGTGCATGCATGGAGTACTGGACAAGATTAACTTTAAAATGTTAGATTTTTATGACAGCATAGAATGTACCTTTCAATTTTGGGATGGTTTGAAAATGTGAAGCTGGTCTCTCCCCAGGACGACTCATGTTATGATCCCAGCACGTTGTTCACGGTCCTGCAGGCAGCACAAGAACATTGGGACATGCACTAATAGATTTAGGAGCGATATCTACCCAAAAGTTATCAGTGCTATAATAAAAAACCAGCACATTTGCTCTTTACGTCTACATCCAGTGAAAATGTTCCATTGTCACGTGTGTGACAATAAAATTGGTGTCTTGAACTGTTTTAGGAGAGTTTAAGTGAATAAATGTGGGCTAAACAATAAACTATTTAACAAAAAGTAACAGATCTTTATAAAGGGATTAATGTTCTTGGACAAAGAAGTTATGGAGAATTTTTCCTCAAAAGTGAGAGACGTTAGCAGTAATCACAGTGATCTTGGTTAATTTACTATGAGCTAAATTAAAGAACATATTCATAAAAAGCAGCAGGGGGAGTGAGTATGATACCTTTTTTCATCCAGAACTTATGTGAAGAGGAAAAGCTTAATGTGTCAGATTTTAAATTATTTAATTGGATGATTTAAACTATAATTTCTGCCATGAAAGCTGTTCTTCCTCTGTTTTTCTGGCGTTGTGTGCAGATTGCATGTAGTACCACCTCCGGCCTGACGGGGGCAGTGGACTTTGGGGCGTTCTGCTCCCACAACGAAGAAAAAAAACAACTTCCGGGTTTTTGGAAAACAAACTTTCTCTGGCGTTTCCTAAAAGTGGTAAGAAAACGACTTATTTAAATCACGTAGATTAAAAAGAAAATACAGCTGTTCTTGTTACAACCTAAACTTTTATTATACACATTTGTAATAAAAATGTTGGTCGTAGTTCAACACTCGCCACTCTGCGCCAACATAACATTCAAATACAGGTTTAGCTTAGTTAAAATAAGCATCACGCCCTTGAAAGTTATTTTTTTCTTATCGTGTTTTAAAATGTGGACAACATTTGGTGAAATATAACGACAAGAAGACTCAGTTTGTAACTTTAGCAATGCGGAAGAGGGAAACCAGCATGGCCTGAAGGACAGAGTAAAATAAAAATACAAAAGGAAAGCTAAGCTGAGATTCTGTTCCTGATAAACAATGACTTCATATCAATATAAGAAATAGTGCATTACATGTAAACATCTGGTGGTATTTTTAAACTTGCAGCCCTACATCTCACAGGTTTTATATTTCTAGACCGTACCAAAGATGCCCTGTAGTTAGTATTTCAGATTTTAAAAAATGCTTCTGTATGCTGCTGCTCATTTGTTGAAGATTCTAGAAAGTGTCTGTGTTCAAGTTGCTCAAAAAGTAAAAAATTAACATGTGCTGTTGTGAGACTAATTGTAATTTTGTTCAGATGTGAGAAAGAGTTTGTTTTGCTGCTTTTTTCAAACATTGAGCCAAACATTTTATGCAAGTGGCCAAAAGTATTGACTTGGTTGAGGAGTGAATGGACCGTTCAGTTATTACATTTTAACCTAAATGGGTTGAACTAGTTGTTGTTAAGTTCTAGAATTGCGTCGCTCAACGTGGCTGCATGTTGGAGCAGCTCTGTTACTTTCATTCTGAGATTTTGCTTTTGGAAACTTTAATTCCTCTTTTTCTGGATGTAAATCACATTTTTTTGGATGATTGTTTCCTCTGGTATCAGATGCTGTGCAGCTGGAAGGATTTTTACTGAAACTCTTTTTTTTAGTTTTGGACATTTGTTCTGTTGCGTAACCATGGCAACAAGGCAGTTTTCTACAACCAACAGCAGCTGATTAACATCTCAAAAGCTCAAATAATATCTCAACTACAGCCCCAAATCTCAAATGAGTTGAAAAGGAGGCTCTGTGGACGCATTCTCATCTACCTGCCAGCTGTGCCTGACCACTGAGATCCTGGAACTAGCAGGAAACACGGCTCATGACAGCGGAAGGACGGGATCGTCCCTTGGCACCTACAGTTGGCTGTCCGCAGTGACGAGGAGCTCGGCAGACTGCTGGGAGGTGTGGCCATCGCACTGGGAGGAGTTCTGCCCGGCATTCAGATGGTCCTGCAGCCCGGGGGAACCGAGAGGCCAGTCGAGTCTGGGTGGACGGACTGGACGGCATCTGCAGCCAGTTTCTTAGGATCCACTGTGGGATGGACCTTTACAAGAGATCCTTCCTGTCTACAGCCATCAGTATCTATAACATCTCTTAATGAAATTAGGATAACAAGTTACAGCAACAAATAATTTCCCTTTGGGATTAATACAGTATAACTGAATTGTTGTTCACCCTTGTTATAACAGCAGGGTGTAATTACTACCGCTCTCACAGCTGCATGTTTGTTTTTTTTCCAGCAATTTACCCCCATATTATCAAGTGATTGAATGGCACCAGATTCATTCCTTTTAATGAACATCTATTGACAGTAACCTGTTTAGTTTGAAAATATGATTTTATTTTAGAAGGGACTGTAAGGGAGCTGCAGCAGAACAGTGTCTGCTAATCTAAAGTCATTATAGTGAAGTAAAAATAAACGTGGAAAAAATACGGTCCAAATAATATTCAAAACTGTTAGTTAATTATCAAATTTCTTGATCGTCATTGTCATATTTGTGACTGAAACTCAATTATTTTCGTTGTCAAGCATATGAAATTGAGATAGGAACTTCGGTCCACTTTTCATTTGTTTTAGTGAATAAAGCGAAAGCACTGGCCTTCAAAAATGTAGCTGAGACAAATTTCACTTCCATTGCTCATAGTGAGTATACTGTACGTGATGTGAGGTGTCCCGTTCTTTTTTCAATAATTGAAAAACAATCACAAAACTATATATATATTTATATATGGGTTGTTGTGTTAACCAGCACAAATAAGAATAAAATGTTCACAAGTTTATCTTAATGTTTTATATTTTAGGTTTTTAGATATTTCAATCACCGCACGTCAGATCCATTAAAGTAAAGTCCATTAAAAATTGAGAAGCTCGACCTACGGAGTAAATTTTTAAATTACAAAAACGTAAATTGTTTTTCAGTTATCTTACTTTTGCTTTACGAAACATATTGAACTGATTGGTTAATAACATTTTTACCCATCTGCATTTTTAAGCACATCCAAATATATTGCTTTATTGTTGCTTTATAACGAATCAAAGCAGAACAGTCTGAAAACATGACGGTGGCAGATGTGAATGATAAACACTGTTTATAAAGACACTTAAAATTCATAAAGAATTTCAGCTTTCATGCTCCTGTTGTAAATAGTTATAACCTGAAGCAGAGGAAGTTGCATCAACAGAAACCTGAATTTCTTGTCTTCACACATCGTACTTGCCTTTTCTTTTTTTGCTCGTTATTCCTCAGGTTACTCTGTGACCATACTTGGAGAACAAAGGTTGTTCTCAGTGCCTGGTGTGTTGGTGTTTGACTCTATTCAGGCTATAATGGAGGAAGAAACAGTCATGTCATCAGCGAGTTCTTCCATTGGAGAGGCAGCGTCTGGAAGAGGAGAGGCGGAGAACTTTGAGGAAGAGGATCTTTACTACATCCCTGAGCGGAGGCCGTCTCTTGACCTGGAAACGACCCCAATGGACAACAGCCACTGGTACAGAGATCTTTCACGTTTCAGCCATTGTCTTTATCATAATAATTGTTTGAAAACTGTTCATAAGTATAACATCTTCTGGATGACGCACAGAGAAAAGAATGTTTGTCTAGAAGGAGACAAAGGTCATCACTTATTCTATTTCTTTAAAGTACAGTGGATGACCATGAGCATCACTCATGCTTTGTATGCAACAAAACTCACAGTTTGGCATCAACCTTCAACATGTTTTAAAATGAAACTTGTTTAGTTTAAACATATAGACAACCTACATGTTCTACCTGAATTCATTATATTTTAAAATAACTAAACTATAACTGGAAATCTCAGGGAATCGTCTGGAAACTGGAAATCTGCACAAAAATTAGAAGACGGCTCAAAAAAAGACACATTGGTGTCACTGTGAAATTTAAATTGACAAAGAAAACAGGTTCAAACTGTATTTCCATCTTTTTTTCTCCTCAGGCATTTTGTGGATCTCGCTTTGACTCCAGCTCAGAGCTACAAGTCGATGTGCAGTGACTTGTGCAGTGAAGAGGGCGCAAACGAAACGCAACATAAGAACGGACCCTCTACAAAGTACAAAGAACACAAGTCTTGAGAGGAATTCTGTCTAACTATTTCCGTTCTAATTTGAGCTGATTACACTGAAAGTTGTTCAGGTTCTCTTGTGTTCCTGACGTCAGGGTGGAGCTGCAGAGAGCCGATTCATACTCGAGCTGCTACTCATTCGACAGCGACGACTGTGAAAAGAGGACTCTCAAGTAAGACGTGTACCCTTGAACAGGTTTGTGTGTGGCTGACGCGTAGGTAAGATGTAGTAAAAATCTTTTGCTCTCATCAGAGTCAAGGACCGAGGTGAAGAACCAGAACCTGAAAAGCTGGAATTCATCCAAGATCCAGACGAACTCAAGCATCCGTCTTTGACTGTGAAATTCACTTTTCAAGTCGGTTTATATTTGTTTTTATCTACTGACATGCACCAGAAGTTACATCTATGTGATAGATGAAAGTAACATCCCTAACTGTAGTTGTTCCTTTGAATCCAGACTATATGTGAAACACTGAAAATGCTGACGGAGGACCAATTCAAGACATTCAAGTCGAAGCTGCGGGATTATTACCGGCAATATTTCAGCTCTTCTCATAGCATGGACAGAGTGGATGTTGTGGACAAACTGCTTGAGTGCTTCAGCCACGAAGTTTCTATACAGATCACCAAAACCATTCTTGACATGATGGGTAAAAACAAGGAGGTTACTCATCTCCAGAACATGTGCACCAGAAGTAAGTGCATCAGTTTCTCGTAAAGTTGATTTTAGGCCTGTCGCGATGAACAATAAATCAATTAATCGCATGATAAATGAAAATGATCAACCTCATTTTCATTTATCGGCTTTATCGTTTCTTTGTGCCTCGCTTTCTACTGAAGACACTGGATGACAAAAGGCTCAACTCGGGGGCTCTTCACCGACCCCTACCTTTCTCTTTTCTCTTTAAAATCCATTTGAACCGTCCAAAATCACCTTTTTGGATCGTTGAAAGAATCTAAGCTACGAGCTAAGCTAACAGGCCGGCCTCGGGGAAAAAAAACCTCCGTCTCGTCAAAGCTCCAAAATTCACGGTTGAAACCCGTAAAAAATTATTTTTCTCTGCAAAAAGAAGATGAGAGCTTGTTTACTGTTTTTCGTTTTTTAATTAAAAGCTTTGTGTGAAAAATGCGATGCTAAAGAGCTCAAACCACACCGAGCGTCCGCCATTTTGAGAACCGGAAAAGAGACAGCCCGTGTCACGTCAATGGGCCTCCCTCCCATTATCTCTTAGACACACTGCTCGCTCCCTCACTATCCATCCTTTGGTTCACACGGTCTTATACTGTCATCCAGTGGTCGAAAAAATGTACTACATACAAAAATTAACATTTTTCTTAAATTTGACAATAATTACCAATTATTGTCCAATTTTATCGTTTATCGCAATAATTTCTGAGACAATCGCCCAGAAAAATTTGTTATTGTGACAGGCCTAGTTGCTTTAATCATAACTAAATTTATACAGGGCAGCTGTGGCTGAGTGGTTAGAGCAGTTGTCCTCCAATGCAAGAGTTGCTGGTTCGATTCCACCAGCAGTCACATGCCGGAGTGTCCCTGGGCAAGACACTGAACCCTCATTGCCTTCGATGTGTGTCCCATCAGTGCATGAATGTGATAAAGCTCTGATTAGTCTTTGTATAGTTAGTAGAGTGCTGTATGAATGGGTAAATGTAGTGTAAAGTGCTTGGAGTATCTTGCTAAGATAGAAAGGCGCTATAAGTGCAGTCCGTTTACCATTTACACTGAAAGCTTGATTGGAGAATTCATAACATGTTTTTTTTTTTTTTTTTTTTTTAAGATGCAGTACGTTATGAGTTGTGTCAAACCCTGAGAAAGAAATACAGTGAAATAAATGAAGATTTCTCCGTGGAGGAAGAGAAAAGGTCCTTTGATGACGTCTACGTTGATCTCCACATCTTATCAAAGGGTAGTAATGGCCCAAACACTGAGCACGAGATTATGAGCATCGAAAAACCAACAAACAAGAGACAACCAGGGGGAAAGATAACTACAGCAGATATTCTGTCTGCTAAGAACGTGGAGGAATCGTACATAAGACTGGCGTTGCTCACTGGAGTGGCAGGATCGGGGAAGTCCATGGTGGTTAGAAGGCTTGTCCTTGACTGGGTCGAGGAGCGCTCTCACCAGGACGTGTGCTTCGTGTTTCCCGTGTCATTCAGAGAGCTCAAACAGTTCGAGGGCTCCACGATTTCTCTGGTGGAAATCGTGCACGCACTCTATCCAGAAACCAAACAACTAAACCAGGAGGATTTTAAATGTTACGACTGCCGAATAATGTTTATATTCGATGGTTTAGACGAGTACAACGGGAACATTGACCTCTCCACTGTAGAGATTCATTCTGACCCCCAGGAGCCCGCCAACCTCAACACCATCGTGGTTAACCTCCTCAGAGGTCGGCTGCTCCTCCGCTCCTTGTGCTTGTTCACTTCCCGGCCACGCGTCAAGTCCTGCATCCCTTGGGATACGCACTACAACGAGATAGAAGTGCAAGGTTTCTGCGACCCTGAAAAGGACGAGTTCTTTAAGAAGAGGTTTAAAGACCCAAATCAAGCAGCTCGAGTCATTGGGCATGTCAAATCTTTCAAAACCCTCTACATCATGTGCCACCTCCCGTTGTTCTGCTCGTTGGTGGCCGACGAGTACCAGGCTGTTTTCAGAGAAAGGGGGCCGCAGGCAGAGCTGCCCACAAGCCTCGCCTACATGTACACAAAGCTGCTGCTGGCGCTCACTCGCCATTTTCGTCAATTTAGAGCTCCAGCTCCGCTCAGCCCAGATAAAGAGCAAGAGTTTCTCCTGAAACTGGGACAGCTGGCCTTAACCATGCTGGAACAAGGCAAGTTCCACATCCTCAAGACCGACTGGCCGGAGATCAGCGACGAGGAAGCAGTTAGTAGGAGTGGCCTCTGCACAGAATTTGTAATTACGCCAGTCGTGTTGTACAACGAGAAGGTCATGTGTTTTCTCCACCCCAGCGTGCAGGAATACTTGGCTGCTCTGTACACTTATCTCTCCTTTAGAAACCAGGACAAGAACGTTTTTGAGCAGGTTAAAATCAAACTCAAAGGGATGTTTAAAGGACACAGAATCATGGAGCTGTACAAGGCCGCTGTGGAGAGAAGCCTGCAGCACGACGACGGCAAGCTGGACATTTTCCTACGCTTCTTGTTTGGAATGACCCGGAAAACCAACCAAGAACTCCTCCGGCCTTTCTGCAAGCCTTCTGCCAGGGTGGAAGACTTCGCGCAAGACGCTGCTTCTCTCATCAGAAAGAAGATGAAGGAAAATCAGAATCCCAGCAGGATCAGCAACTTGCAGCAGTGCCTGGAAGAGTTAGGAGCGTGAGGCTCATGATTCAGCACCTTGTGTGCTGGACTTTTTAACGTATTGCAAATGCAAGACGACAAACGTGCGCACTTTTTTAACGCAGCAACATCGGTGCAGAGAACCTCTGAGAATGGAGTTCATCCATGTGGTCGAGTAACATTTGAGTTAACGCTAAACAGTCATATCTGTTGTCTGGGCCTATTTCAGAGTGTCCCCGTTGCATTTTAGGAGTTTTCAAACTTGGACATAAATCTAATTAATTATGACCTCAGGAAGAAAATGTTTGCTGAACAACTTTAAAAGGGCCATCCTCGCTGCTGTTTGACCTGTGCCTTGTTATAATAACCAAGGACAGCAGACAATTACTGCAGAATCATTTGAATGTTTTTTTTAAGCTTGCTTAAATTAGAAAATGGCTGGCCACCTCAGATTTCATCTCAATGTTTGAAAGATAAGGAAAGAAAATGGCGAACCTCGTGGTTAATTTGAGCTGGATCCTGCCGGAACCAGATCTGGGAACTCCCTCATTTTCACCGTGTGCAGCTGTTCGTTCGGATCCAGCAGCTCATATCTCCGCCCATAAAAATCCAAAGTCATCGTGCATTTTTATTTTGATTATTTATTAAAAATACGAGAGGAGACGTTGTCCATGTCTGTGGTGTGGATCTTACTGCTGCAGCGGACGCAGCAACCCACGGGCACGCTCCTGCAGCACAGACGCTCGCCGCATGTCCCGCGGGGATGAAGCGTCTTCATCCGCCTTCAGCTGTGTCTCAGAATCCAAAGCAGCACTAACGTAGCACTAACCGCTCATTTAATGGAATTTTTGACATGGGTGGGGTGTCGGCTTCACCTCGATCAGCTGTGCGCCCTGCAGACGGTGCACGTTTTACGCACAGGAGCGTCTCCAGACAGCTCTGCGGTGCGCGCACAACTGCCAATGTGTCAGAAGTCCTGCACACATTTTCAAAAGTTATAAATAAAAAAGCATACAGTAAAAAAAAAAAAAAGAAATGTATTCACATTGCACGTTTCAAAATTAGTCAAAATAACAGGATCAGAATGTTAAAAAGAGTCCAATTTATTATGTAAAATAAATGGATGGATGATTGTTCTCAGCTCGACAACAGAGAGTTGAAGCACCTGAAGGAAGTGGTGAAAGAGACTGGAACAGAACACGCAGGACTGAATTCAGCTGAGAAGAGGTCGGGTCGGACATTGGTTTGTGTGTGTTGGGGGGTTGGGACGCTTGACAGAATTGGAGCTGCTGTTCACGGCTCTCTAAAATAGTAATTTCAATTCATCCTTTATTTATACAGGTTGTTAGTTTCATGGAGCCTCGTCATTTACAAGAGAGACCTGATTTTAATCAGTTTAATCAAATGTTTACAGATGTTTTAACAACCTGTTAAAATACTCCAAAATGCAGGAAATGGCATCTTTTATTCCATATTTTCTGGGGGGGCGGGACCACAGACCCCCCCGCTATTTGTGTTCTGGCATCATTTGTTTTACAAATTAAGGCCTGGGCGAAGCCAAGTGAAATGCATCACACTTTATTCACATGCCTTCAGACTTTCTGCAGCTGGTTCAATAAAAAAACCAACAGATGTAAAAACAAGACAAAGTGCCTCAGGAGGACCGGGGAAAGTAATTTAGAAAAAAGCAAGTTTGGGGTCAGAGAAGAATTCTGATGGTATAACAAGAGGAAAGTCAAAACAAAGAATAACATTTTGTTTATTGGTGTCTTGTTAAAAGGTATTTTAATCCTGAGAACATTGTACGATGGGGAAAAAAGTACTTTTTACCACTTTTACTTCAAAACCAGTAAATAGTTTGGGCAAAAAAAATAATAAACTTACAGAATGAGATGAAAACCATGTTCAATAATATTGCACAATATGCATTGACATTAAGTTTTTAAAAAATATCAATTTTGTTTTGGCTAATTATAAATGCCAAACGAACATGAAAAATTAAAAGTGCAGTGTTATTCCCTGAGTTTACCGACTTGTCATTGTTTGAAAGTTTTATTTGGTTCTTTAGTAAGTTTTTATTCTTTTCATTGCAAATATTTTGGATTTAATTTGAGAGGCATAAATAAATGGTTTTGCCTATATACATGGTAGACATGCTTTTTTATATTACTTGGTCTTAAAAAAAAACCATGATTTATTGGGAAGGGGGTCCTTGTTTTTCCACAATTCGGGGGTCCAGGTTGATCATATGCAGATAAATTAATTCATCCATTTGAATCAGGTTTGTTGTTGCAGGGGGACATTTAAGACCTGCTAATTCTGTTGCTAGGCAACATCAGAGTGAGTTGGGTTCCTGTTACACCTCCAGATGGAGGTGAAGGACCAGCATCATGAAAGACATCACAGGACCACCACTGAAGAACGGGTCCTACCCCGACACTGACATGGCTCTGTAGAGACGTGGACAGTTTTCTTTTATTTCTGAATATTGTAGTATTAATGTTTGCTCTACTTTTAATGTTATTTATTTTATTATTAGTGTTCCCACACTATTGGTCTGTTGCTGGTCTAAACTTGGACCTGAGTAACAAACACTTCTTCTCGTGCTCCCACGTTCTGTGAATGAATCAAAATTCCTTGAAACCTTCACAGATTTAAAACTCACCGTCATCACTTTATCTCAGCCAGACCATCAGGTTGTTTTATTCTGGACATACGTTCTGCATCTTTTTTTAAACTCTACATTCTAGTCTATTTTTCTGCTACAGTAAACTCGGCTTTAACCAGTGTGTGGATTATAGAAAAGACAATCTGGGAGAAAGGGGGTGGGGGTCGACTCATTTTGCATAAAGGTCTCGTATAAAACATTTTCAGTGTTTTGCCCATTTTAAATTATGCATGCAGTATCTGCTGTAGATGTATATTAAAATATATGACCTTCAGTCTTTAATAAAACTATTTCTGGAATTGAATGTAAAACAAATAAACATCAAGACATTCAGGAGCAGAGCTGCACAAAGTTTCACATCTACATGATCCCCAACCCAACAAGGAGGGAGGTTTTAGTTTGGAACTAGAAAAGTTGAATTTCCTGAAAGATGAAAATGAGCTGAAACATCAAAAACTGTTCAATGTAATGAGTTTTAACAGAAAACTAAGATGAAAGTGAAAAGCAAAAGGCTAGATCAAATGGCTCAAGAGACGGTTGTTGACGGAGGTTACTCATGTCAGACGTTTGACTTGCAATGCTTTACCTGTGTCTCAGATACCAGGTGAAGAGAAAAAGGCTTGCTGCGATAATGAAACCCAGAAGAGGTGCTCGACACATGGTCGACGGCGCTACATTTATTTTATTTAACCTTTACACAGGTAGGTCATCTGGACAGTTTCTTTTTTTGTGCTGAAACGTTTCGCCTTCGATCCGGAAGGCTTCATCAGTCAAGGAAACTGATTCTTCCTCCAACAGCTTACTCCAAAGTGGAACAAACCAGTTCTGCTTGTGATAAGATGGTTTCTTTGGTACGCCCCTCCTCCATTGCCTTTCTTGTTTTCAACCAGTTTGACAAGACTGTCAACAAGGAAGAGGGCCGGCAATGGAGGAGGTACCAAAGAGACCATCTTATCACAAGCAGAACTGGTTTGTTCCACTTTGGAGTAAGCTGTTGGGGGAAGAATCAGTTTTGTTGTGTGTTTCCTTGACTCATGAAGCCTTCAGGATCAAAGGCGAAACGTTTCAGCACAAAAAAAGAAACTGTCCAGATGATCTGACTGAAAAATGTTGGATTGTATACCTGGATTATTGAGCATGGACTTTGTTGTTTATACAGGTGGTCTCGTTTTCAAGAGAGAGTTCGGTGGTCGGTGCTGCGGTCTCATAATGTTGAGGCTGCAGGTTCAGTGTCAGGAATAAAGACCTCTGGCACAAAACCGTTGCCAAATCTGACGTGCCACAAAAGGGACGTACAGTAGTTGAAAGAAAAACATGGCAATTATCAAATATGACGACTATTCTTGGTTGCCATTTTAAAAACCATATTTTATTTAAACTTTAGGACTCATTTTCAAGAGAGCTGTTTGGAAGCAGATGGTGGGGGGGTCTTGCTCAAGAGCCCAGAGTAGGGTGAATGAGGGTGGGCGTTTCACCTTTTCCACCCACGTTTTGATGTGAACCTTCCAATCAAAGGCCCCCCCTTTCTCTAACCTCTGTGCCACCACTCCCCTAATGATAGTTGCACATCTCGTTCTTTTTTTACTGCCTCCAAGTGGCAACATCATGTCGACTGTTGTGATGAGATTTTTAGCTCAAACAGCATTTTATTTGTGCATCGACTTCCTGTTTACAAACCGTGACTCGTTTAGCTCTGAATATATTAAAAAATAAAATTACTGGCTCCTTTTTGTACCGTTAGAGGAGTTGTCACGTGACTAATTAAAAAAAAATTAAAATCTTTGAAGGATTTATTTTAAGCCAACACCAGACAGGAGTAGAAGAAAAAAAATAGTTTATTTTTACAGTTTTCTGCATAAATTCTTCAGTCAAAACTTTAAAGGAAGCAGCTTAATGTGGAAGCAATAGAGAAAATCAATTACATTAATAAAGTTCTGCTTAAACTCTTCAGTCTAATTCTTTTCTAAGTCTTAGTGTTGTCAGAGGATGAACAGGAGCCATTTACACAATGTTTTAACTGAAGGCTCAGGTTATGTGCAGCCCACATATCAACATTTAACAGTGCAACAAAAAGTTTCTAAAGGATTCGGTAGTTTTTACACGTCACTCATTACACCCACTAGATATTCTTAATAGTTTTATGTACTTTTGAGCCATTCCCACAGCGTTTGTCACAACGCAGCTGAAAGTAGAGTCAAAGTCCTCCAGTGTGACGTTTGTCAAAAGCAAACTCTTCAGCAGGATTGACCCCTCCATTAAAGATGATCTACAACAAGAAAGCATCAAGCGTCACTGCAGGACCAAGTAGAGGGGAAGTATTTGTCTTTATGCCATGTTTAGCTACGCTCTTGTGCTGCGGGAATACTCACTCGTGCGTCTCTACTATTCTGTCACGGCTGAGTGTGTCTTCAGGGAACGAGCCGTTGACGAGCCAGTAGATGAGGGCCTCGCCGTCGTCACAGTTCGTAAGAGCGCCGCAGTGAAGCAGCAGCTGCTCACCTGCAGAGGTGAACGCGTTCGGATCAAAATAAGCGCAAGAGCCCTTTAAAATGGATTTCATGTATTCAAAAGATTAACTGGAGGAGAAATGGCAAAGGGACGATACCTGGATGAGCTTTTATTTGGTTGTGAACTGGTCCGATGATCTTGGGGGAGTCGTGCTCTGAAACTGCAAACATGTGGGCAAGCCATTAAAACAATACAATTAAATTGTCTCCTATAAAAAAAAAAAAAAAAATTGTACCTGGAAATCCATCTGCAAGCAGCACACACAGACATCCAAAAGCTGTTGAAAGAGACAAAGATCACAAGAAGAATGGAGACTGAGACCAAATGACTGTTCTCATCGTGGGTTTACCTTTGAGAACAGGCGGCAGCTTCATTCTGACTCCTTCAGCGATCGTCGTCTACTGACCGTCACTTAGAGGTTACTATATATACACACACACAACAGACGTGCTGATCGCTCACTTCCCCTTCGCATATTCAATATGTGGGGATTTCCTCATCATTTTCACCAATCATGTTCCCTTCACGTTTACGGTTGTAGTGAACTAAGCCTCAGGTCAAGTCCTGACCCTGAGGGCCTTCCTGGAACAAGAACTGTTATTTCATTGATTTGAGTCCAGAAACACAAATTAAGCTCATCCAGAGACTTTTTGAGTATGTCCGGCACTGATCAATTGAAAAAACACTCTCTTTCATATTATCATTACTATTTTACAAATGTCTTGATAATCAAAAGTGTTTAGTTCCAACCATTTTTAAATGTTGAAGTGAACTACTCATTTTAAATCAACTGTGAAACAGTATAAATGATTTTTAATCCTCATTCAAAGTAGAAATCAAGTTAATGTTTGTTACAAGAGTAATTATGCATTTTGATCTTTTGTCTGAAATGAGCAAGTCGTGATGTGGGTCAGAAGTCAAGTTTCGGTCAAAAACATGTTTACTGGAAAGAAATGTCATGTTTAACTTTTTCAGATAGATAGAAGAAGACTGGCTCCAAAGTCTAATTTCTTCAAAACATCTTTCTGTCTGTTCAGAGGAACCGGAAATGACCTCTTTAAAAGGGTCGACACTTCCTAGTTCCAAGCAGAACGCAGAACAACGGGAACTACGCAGAACAAAGTTCCAGAAGGAAGAACAAAGTTCCGAGTCTCGTGGGGATTATGGAATCTTCCACATCTGAGTGGAACCTCTGACGGGCTCACAGCTCATGTGAGTCCACCTGAGAGGTGAGCGTGGTGTTGAACGAAGTACCGTCACTACTTCGGACGATTCGCAGCTGTTCCTACGGAGACGCTGGAAAGGTAGCGTTAAATGGAACTCCGTACCAGTGGAGACATCTTCTACAAGGTAACGAGTCCCTCACTACCTAAGTGTACCGAGGTGGAGCTGGGTTCGGATGGAGGGTGCCGTTCGTTATCAACCCACTTTTCCCTCATCCATTTTCTCTCCATTTAAACTCCTTCATTTTCCCATCTTTAAAACTCTTCTATCTGCCAGTAATTAATCCAGATATTTTCAGAAATGTCTGTTGTAAAGCTGCAAGTGAAAACCATGGCCGTATGGTTTTCTCATTGTAAAGCTCATTAATTAAGTTGTTATTGAAATCAATCTGCCAATTAATGTAAATGTGTGATGTTGTTTTAAATCGTTTTAATAAACGACCCACTGTTGTTGGTGAGTCAGAAATTAAAACACGTTTCCGTCCACATTTAATCATTCAATGCACGATAGTACTCAGTCCAGAAAAATGAAAGAATCCGTTTAAATTATGGATAATATCTGACAGGTATTATGCTCATTACACGGTCAATTCAAAAAAATTACTTGGGATCATTTTGGTCATTCTGTGTTCAATGCTGGACGATGCAGGGATGAAACTCCTGCTCGGAATATAAAACCACGTTGACATTTATTTAATGATCTGGATACGAAACAGTCGTACATACCGTTAGTTCAACCTATAAAACTGGTATTTGAGGTGCTTTTATTTTGTAAAGTGTAAACAACCGTCTCCATTCTGCATGTTGGACTTGAATGATTCAGGGATTAATCTTCAGATAGGTCACATTTTCCATTTATATGGCCATTATCCTATTTTTATGCTGCAAAAATAATTCAGAATAATTATTTTAAAAATGCTTTTACGTTTAAGCTATTCCTGTTTTTAGTTCAAAATATGTACTGAATGCAAAGAAGTATCGGCCCCGATTCCTTTAATTTTAGGAGATCGTCCGACACTTGCACGAGAAACCGATTTTACAGATTTTTTTTTTGTAGTTTGAACAATTGTCTAAACTTCATTTATGTTTCAGAGCACACGGCCAGTTAAAACAAGTCTATCTTTTCTAGGATATTGTTCAAGGGTATGTTTTTCAATAACATAAGATCAGAAAATTGAAGGAGTGTTGTGACCTTATAACACCTGACAGTGTCGCTTATAAAACTAAATCGGAATCGGCAGGTCAGACTTTTTAGAAATCGGTGATCGGCAATCGGTGCACCCACACAAAGAAGCTAAATAACATTAAGAGGCAGCTGCCCCCCCCAAAAAAAACTGCAGAAAACATCCCAGAGTTCACGTTTTTGAGGAAGCAATGATTTACGCCGGTTTCCATTTAAAATTTATAACTCATTAGTGACAACTCCTCAGACATGACAAACGCCAGCATGTTTACATTTAGACACTCGTGACACAATTAAAAAGCACCTCTGATGATTTCAAGAATCGCTTTACTTTTCCTTAAGACGCACAAATCCAATCGCTGAGGTGTGATACTGTGTGGGAGAAACCCTGGGACACTGACACGCACATCCAGAATCAGAATACTAATAAAATCCAAAGAAACTGAAAATACAGATGTGCCTATAAATATGTACAAAAAGTATAGACACTTGAATTGGTGTTTAGTTTAAACGTCAGGCCCACAGTCCTTTGAGCCAGTGCATATCTTAGTCGTGTGGCGTCTGTCTGTCCGTCACTCCAGCCCGAGGATGTAGTTGATAGCTTGGACAAACCCGATAATGACGGGCTGCCAGGCCACCAAGTATCGCAGCCAGTCTAAAAGTTGGCCGTACATGACATGCGGCCTTTCCCAGCTGAAGACAAAACCACTCAAGGAAAATAAAACGTTCGATTGCTGGAAGTGACTGTTAACATGCAGCTTCAGGATCAGAACGATGGAAAAGTCCCTTTTTAGTTTATGTAATCCGTTACACGTAGCTGAAAGAATCTCACTGATCCATAAAAAGGAACAAGAACTTTATACAACATATAAACTTACAATTCTTTTTTTTTTTCCTGTGCGCCATCTGCTGCTTTAATTAAATGTTGCCGTTTAAACTTCCACTTTGTAAAATATATCCGTTGTTCTCGGTTTCCGCATAATTAAGTTTCATGACATTGGGTTAATCAGTTAAAACTTTCAGAGCTTCCGACCTCCATAAACCTTATCACCTCTAATAAAATAGGAGGCAGTTTATTACCCAGTATGCTTTCTGAAAATATAAAACACCAGATGATTTTGTTGGACGTCTACATGTTGGATTGATCAAAGCAAAAAGGATACGGATTGCTGAACATCCTCTTCAGATCCACCTTCTCTTTGCAGTACGGGCACATCTGCTTCTTTCCAACGATGCACCATCCTCGGATGCAGAACTCGTGGAAACTGGACGTGGAGTTAAGGCTCAAAAACACAAAATACGTTTGGAGTAAAAGCTTAATGAGAATCAATATTAACAGCTGAAATTCAGGAAGCATTCTTCAGGACTTCAGAGATAAAACAGACAAACGGAAGCAGCTGCATCTCCCTCCTGGACATCAATCTGGAATTGAACAGAGGATGAAAGTAAACATTAATGCTTCTGGTGCAAGTTGTTCAAGTGCGTAGGAGTTGCACTGTGGAGAACAGCTTTTATTTTTTGCTCGTCTGAGGTCAGGGGGTGGCCAATGGTGGCTTTGGCCACTATAGAATAATCTTCAGCCACCCCAATCACTTGAAGAAACTATACTTTTAAGCAATATCAAAACGAGAGTATAGTTTTCTCAAATGATTGGGGTTCTCAATTTACATAATATGTGACGTGGCCATCTTGGATTTTGACATGGAAACCCAATTTTCAATAGCGATCGTTCTTGCATCTAGATGCAACCACGCATCAAAATGGAAGATGGATTTTGTTGCACCCAAATCTTGAAAAGAACCGTTCTTACACCTAGAAGTTGGTACCTCGCTTATTTTTCAAGTTATCGTGTTCACAACATGCACAGATGGACAGAGGGTCTCTCTAATTTCCAATTATCCCTCTTCACTCTGACGGAAGACTAAAAATAAAAATAAAAACCTAACGTAGACACGCAAAACACATCAAGAGTCTGCATTTTGTTTGATTAGGAGTTCAGGACAACTCTCAGCTACTACCACACCAAGTTTTAGCTTAATATTTTAATGGAGCAGACAAAGTTCCAGCCATTTTTGTTTTTGCCAAGTTTGATTAGCCGACACTTTTAGCTGTGCAAATTTAATCAGCTGTAGCTGTACATCCTATAATCACGTTCATAATACAGTCATGGCTTCACTGCTGGTTCCATTTTTACAACTAATACTGGTGTAGCTGATGAGGTTTGCAAATCTATTTAAAATTTAAATCATACATTTGGACTAATGCTAATATTCATATGTTTATTACATGCAGACATACAATACGATTTAATTATCACTGCAACTACACCGTCTGCATCTGTGAGCCCAAATATCTGAGGATAGATTTGAATGAAACAGACAATAATTATTGGATATACATCTATAACCTGCATTTACTCATGCCTGAGCTTTGGACTAAGATGATTTTATGTAGCAAAGTGACTTGGCTGTACCCATTTTGTTCAAACCTTGAAAACGTTACGCGTGATCTCGTGCTGTAAAATTCTTTAGTAATTTTTGTAAACATGTGCACGGTATGATGCAGGTATATCTAAAATTCAGGTGACTGGATGTACTTCTGGTTTTACAGAAACACACCTGCTGATGTCCTGTTGGTTGCTCAGCTGACAGAGACCTGACTTGTTCTGCGTGTACAGAGATGTCGGAAGTGGTCACACATGTGGGAACATATTTTAATGCCATGTGTGCAAACAGGTACGCGGAGCTCCCCGTTTGTGGTTGTGTCACCCAGAACACATTCTCACTAAATGTGAACAAGCCTAAAGGTCCTTCTCAAAAAATTAGCATATTGTGATAAAGGTCATTATTTTCCATAATGTAATGATAAAAATGAAACTTTCATATATTTCAGATTCATTGCACACCAACTGAAATATTTCAGGTCTTTAATTGTTTTAATACTGATGATTATGGCATACAGCTCATGAAAACCCAAAATGCCTGTCCCAAAAAATTAGCATATTTCATCCCACCAATGAAAGACAAGTGTTTTTAATACAAAATACACCAACCTTCAAATAATCATGTTCAGTTATGCACTCAATACTTGGTCGGGAATCCTTTTGCATGAATGACTGCTTCAATGCGGCGTGGCATGGAGGCAATCAGCCTGTGGCACTGCTGAGGTGTTATGGAGGCCCAGGATGCTTCGATAGCGGCCTTAAGCTCATCCAGAGTGTTGGGTCTTGCGTCTCTCAACTTTCTCTTCACAATATCCCACAGGTTCTCTATGGGGTTCAGGTCAGGAGAGTTGGCAGGCCAATTGAGCACAGTAATACCATGGTCAGTAAACCATTTACCAGTGGTTTTGGCACTGTGAGCAGGTGCCAGGTCGTGCTGAAAAATGAAATCTTCATCTCCATAAAGCTTTTCAGCAGATGGAAGCATGAAGGGCTCCAAAATCTCCTGATAGCTAGCTGCATTGACCCTGCGCTTGATAAAACACAGTGGACCAACACCAGCAGCTGACATGACACCCCAGACCATCACTGACTGTGGGTGCTTCACACTGGACTTCTGGCATTTCCTTCTCCCCAGTCTTCCTCCAGACTCTGGCACGTTGATTTCCGAATGACAGGCAAAATTTGCTTTCATCCGAAAAAAAGTACTTTGGACCACTGAGCAACAGTCCAGTGCTGCTTCTCTGAAGCCCAGGTCAGGCGCTTCTGCCGCTGTTTCTGGTTCAAAAGTGGCTTGACCTGGGGAATGCGGCACCTGTAGCCCATTTCCTGCACACGCCTGTGCACGGTGGCTCTGGATGTTTCTACTCCAGACTCAGTCCACTGCTTCCGCAGGTCCCCCAAGGTCTGGAATCGGCCCTTCTCCACAATCCTCCTCAGGGTCCGGTCACCTCTTCTCGTTGTGCAGCGTTTTCTGCCACACTTTTCCCTTCCCACAGACTTCCCACTGAGGTGCCTTGATACAGCACTCTGGGAACAGCCTATTCGTTCAGCAATTTCTTTCTGTGTCTTACCCTCTTGCTTGAGGGTGTCAATGATGGCCTTCTGGACAGCAGTCAGGTCGGCAGTCTTACCCATGATTGTGGTTTTGAGTAATGAACAAGGCTGGGAGTTTTTAAAAGCCTCAGGAATCTTTTGCAGGTGTTTAGAGTTACGTCGTTGATTCAGATGGTTAGGTTAATAGCTTGTTTAGAGAACCTTTTCATGATATGCTAATTTTTTGGGACAGGCATTTAGGGTTTTCATGAGCTGTATGCCATAATCATCAGTATTAAAACAATTAAAAGACCTGAAATATTTCAGTTGGTGTGCAATGAATCTGAAATATATGAAAGTTTCATTTTTATCATTACATTATGGAAAATAATGACCTTTATCACAATATGCAAATTTTTTGAGAAGGACCTGTATAAGAGGCTTTGTGATGTTCACAAGGCTCACAGCAGCTGGGCATCAAGGGGAAGTCGCTCACGGTAACTCATATGGGCAGACATTAGCAGTACGAGCTAAAGGTCAGCTATTGCAATTCCTCTTTACACTGGAAAGATATTTGTAATGTTTTACTTCCTAATAAAAACTGTGAAAACTAAACTTTTAACCTTCCTACTATGTTAGGGTCCGTAGTGACCCATTTTAAATTTTAAATCATGATACTGTCTTTTAAATATTTTTTTTTGCATCAAGGCTTTTTGACTTTGTCTGGAACCTTTATTTAAATTAAAATTTTTTTATTTTTTTTTATTCACTAAATTTAATTTTTATTTTTTATAGAACAACACGCACTTGCCGCGCTGGGGTCATTTGTGACCCAGTTATGGTATAAGACTATCAACCAATAATCAGTGTCAAAACTGAAATCATAAACACACTGTGACCTCACTAACTTTGTCATACATATGTTAGGGCCTTCTGTTTTTACCTGTTTGTCTACTTCACTGACCAAAACATCCCCATTTATCCGTACTACTTTTATTGACAAGTCCCTCATACTCTGCTCCCAAAAACTGAAAAAGTTCATCCAGCTGTAGATGCAGAGACATGTTGAGGCATGCCCATGTAGAGATAAGCCTACCTGGATAGCCATGCCCATCTTGATAGGCAGACCTAGATAGACACACCCACCTGGGTGTGTCGCTACATGGGCATGTAGAGACATGTAGAAACAGACACTCCATTTTACCTAGAGCTTGGCTGCATACCAAAATGAAGAGAAGATTCACAGTACAAGAAGCTCTAGATCACATCCTTGCTGAAAATGATGCAGAGGACACACCTAGTGACACAGATGAGCCAGTTTCTGAGGAGGACGATGCTATTGAATATGAATCAGAGTACACAGACTCGTCGGATGAGGAGGGCACAGGTGCTGAAGCTGCTCCTGTAACTGAAACCTATAAATCCAAAAAGGGTAACATCACTTGGAGTGCGATTCCTCCTGTTTCACATGGCAGGGAAGCTGCTGAAAATGTTATGAAGATGACCCCTGGGATTACAAGGTTTGCTGTGACACGAGTACGTGACATCAAGACATGCTTTGATTTGTTTATGCCATTGTCACTAAAGAAAGTCATCATTGCTATGACAAACCTCGAAGGGAAAAAAGTTCACGGTGACACTTGGAAGGACATTGATGAGGAGTGCCTGGATGCTTTTATTGGTGTTCTTCTTGTCGCTGGTGTGTACAGATCCAGCAATGAGGCCCTTACTAGTCTCTGGGATGTGTCCACAGGCAGGAGTATTTTCCACGCAACAATGTCACTTCAGACCTTTCAAATGATCTCAAGAGTCCTCAGATTTGACAACAGAGATACTAGAGCACGGTCTGACAAGCTTGCTCCCATCAAAGACGTCTGGGATAGATGGGTGAAGCTCCTTCCACTGATGTTCAACCCAGGACCAGAGGTGACAGTGGATGAGCGTCTTCTCCCTTTCCGTGGAAAATGCCCCTTCCGGCAATACATGCCCAGTAAGCCAGGCAAATATGGCATAAAAATCTGGGCAGCCTGTGATGCGAAAACCAGCTATGCCTGGAATCTACAGATTTACACAGGCAAACTTGCAGCTGGCATCCCTGAGAAGAATCAAGGAAAACGGGTAATCCTTGATATGACTACTGGACTGCGGGGTCACAATATCACGTGTGACAATTTCTTCACCAGCTATGATCTTGGACAAGAACTTCTCAAGAGGAAACTTACCATGGTGGGCACAATAAGAACAAACAAACCTGAGCTGCCCCTTGAAATTTTTGCAGGTGAAAGACAGGGCTCCACTGTCTTCAAAATTTGCTTTTACAGAAACCACCAGTGTTGTTTCATACTGTCCCAAAAAGAACCGGAGTGTGGTACTTATGTCCACTCTTCACAAAGATGCAGCTGTGTCAACAAGAAGTGACAAAAAGCCTGAAATCATCCTGGACTACAATAAAAACAAAGGAGGAGTGGACACCCTGGACAAGCTGACTGCCACCTACACTTGCCAGCGAATGACCAGGAGATGGCCAATGGTTGTATTTTACAACATCCTAGATGTGTCTGCATACAATGCATTTGTCTTGTGGACCCAGATTGACTTGGGGTGGAACGCCAAAAAAACCCACAAGCGGAGATTGTTCCTTCAGGAGCTAGGAAATTTGTTGATCAAGCCATACATTGAGAGAAGGGAACGGATACCCCGAGACCCAGCCACTGCGAACGTTGTCAGACAGCTCCGGAGCACCACTCCAACCACATCATCAGCTGCACAAAGTGCATCAGTGACAACACGCCCTTCAGGCAGCCGGGCTTCAACATCGACCACACCCACAACTCCACCTGCTTCAAAACGAAAGAGGTGTCAGGTGTGCCCAAGCAATAAAGACCGGAAAACAAACACATTGTGCCTTGACTGCAGAAAATACATATGCAAAGAACATACGAAAACTGCCACTTTTTGCAACACATGCATCTGAACACAACGCAAGTTCATACGCAAGTTCATACGCATGCATGAAAGACAGAAAGAAACTAGAAAGAGCATGTTTGTAACTAGAAGAGTATTTATTTCATTTTGATTTTTTCTTGTCTTTCTGAATCTGTATTTTGTATTATTACTTGTTCTGCTTTTTATTTTATATTGGTATTAAAGTTCAATGTTTGAAAAGAAATGTTTCTTCCTTTTTTTGACGTAAATATACATGGGTCAAAACTTACCCTTAACACTATAAATGTTACCATGGTTAATAATATTAAAATAACAAAATAATAAGACAAATTTATTTTAGAGATGTGTTCTAATACTTCTTAAAAAAACACTGTTTTGAGGGCATTTTTTGGCTGATTTAAGACGGGTCACAACTGACCCGTTCACATCATAAGTGCGTGCGGGATCTCGCCCCGCTAAAGAAATGTACACCCTATAGTTATTACCCATTGTTTTCTTTGTTTTTTTTACCAATAAGACTGATACAAAAACATATTTGTGTATGTATCAGGAAGGATACACATGGTTGCAGGATAATCTGTAGGTGTTCTCGATAATCCCTTCCTCACTGACATCTACGAGAATGGGCTGGCCACACACAGCACAGATATTGTCTGAGAGGTGTTTGGTTGGCATCCCTGATGCACTGTAATACTGAAAAAGCAAAAAAAAAAACAGTCAAGAAAACAAACGAAAAATACATTAACAAAGGACGAATGGGAATATCTGCAATTTTGTCGACTTACTCCGACAGTGGAGGCCATAAAGTCTGCACACATTTCTGCAAAATCTCTTCCAAGGACGCCGTAGTACAGCCCGTAAAAAAGCAGCGACACACCAAAGTCCATTGCATCCTCTGGCTTTATCCTGCACCAAAAATCAGAGGGAACTGCATCATGACTAATGCTGCAGAGGCATCAGAGGACAAACTACCAATTAGTTTTAATTTGTACGAGAAAAAGAAAGGATGTTTTAAATGTATACAAACGAAAAAAGTCAACTTGTGACCTCACTGTAACTGTGGTCAGAGATTTCTGGAAAGGAGCTAAAGCAAATAGCTGTGTAGTCCCAACTATAAATAAAACCATAAGTAACCCTTTGTGCCTATACACTCTTTAACAGCAGTCTCTTGCACTCGATTTTCCATTAATACTCTTGACTTTGGGTGTTTTCAAATTCAGATGTTCATGTGGAAGTTGCCAATTAGTGGAAGAACTCCTCATAAGAATTGTAAAATATTCTTGTTTAAAGAATTGTTGAATGCAAATCAGTCAACTTTTATTTTCATAGCACCTTTCATACAAGTCCAATGCAACTCAAAGAGCTTTATTTATTAATAATAATAATAAAAAAAATAAAAACATTCTATAGGATATAGCTATTTTAAGTAAAGCCTGAACAAACAGATGGTTTTTACTCTACATTTAAGAGTCCAGATTATGGACTCCTCTCACTGACGGGCTGTTCCACGGACTCAGTGTGCTGCTACTGAAAGCTGAATCTTCAAAAGGTTCTTGCTCTGTGGAATAGCTAAAAGAGAGGAACCAGAGGATCTGGTCCTTTAACCAGAACCACCTCTCTGATGGTCTACTGCTCGGACATGGATCGTCTACTGTTGTCATCATTCTTTGTTAAAATCAGGTCTCTTGTGAGAAATGAGTCCTCGAGGCTCAATGAGACTACCCTGTATAAATAACGGTTGAATGAATGCGACCACAAATTGCCTTAAAATACAGAAGACAGACCATCTCAGAAGCCGAGTTTGCTTCATTTTCAAATCAGGTGAATAAAATTATTAGTGAAGTTCTGTGTTGATACTCAAAACTTCAGGGCGCTGAAGGTGAAACAATTATAAGAACTAAATTAAAATAACCAATAAAACTCACTGAGCTAAAAAAAAAAATGTCTGTGATGAATTATATTCCTAACATAGTATTAATTTCTTTGTTAGTGAAGCTTTGCTCTATTCCAGTTGAGGAATTGAAGCAACGTGTCAGACGGGTTCATGCACAGGTTAGAAGGTGAGCTGGAACAGAGGAAGTCATGAAAACTTTCTTTGGTTTGTGCACGAGGGCTTGTTGAGCTGATTGCACAAGATGTAAACCAGCATCATCTGGTGGCAACACAGCGCCACTAGATGACGGAAATGAACCGGAAGCTGGAAATACCGGGCTCCACCGTCAGAAATTTTACATCTATTTGACGTTTTTGCACATTTACATGAATGTAAAATAATGTTTTGTTCGTAACACACACCTGAATATTAGGTTAATACCAAAAAGTGTAAACATGACGACGCTGTAGCCAACAATTCCTGTGGCGTAGCTGATCTTGTACAGAAGGAGGAACCACTTGTACACCAACCTGCAGAAACAAGGACGTTTAACTTGATCAAAAACCTCAGGTTCTCTCCACACTTACAGAAAGAAATCACTCGCACCACACTGACACTGATCAGCCACAGCAACAAAAACTACACATGAGATGGACCAACTTATGAAAACAATACATTCATTCCAAATGTGATCTATAAAGGTGTGAACAATGGGTTTACCTTGGTGTGGTGCAGGCCAGAGGCTTGCGAGTGGCACGGAAGGAGATGTACGCCGTGATGACAGAGAAGATGAACCATATGGTCAGGAACCTCCACCAGTGAAGTTTGGTAGTAAAGTAGAGAGGGACTATCCACATCTGGAACAGAGTCACCAGCTAAAAATAAAGAGCAAAAGGTGGAAATTAAATGATGCTTCAAAATGTTAACACAATCAGACATAATGCAAACACAAAGACATCATGTGACATCAATTAGAAAACAATAAAAAAGCAAACGTGGAAAAAGCCATTTGCACTTTGCCAGCACAGATTCCCTTCATTTCCATCCATGTTGCTATAAAAACACATTATTCGTCCTCGCTTCACATTAAATAGTTTCTGTATTTAATCCACACAACTTGCACATTGTAACGTTTCTAAATTTGGACTCGGAGCTTGTTTTGTGCCTTACGTTGTAAGACTTTGGATGTCTTTGTTTCCACTGAACGAGGATGAGCTGGGCGACAACCAGGGTGACAATGAGGATCAGTACCATCTCTGCGTGCATGGCCTCGTGGCCCTTGTGTTTGGCGTGCATTCTTGCATGCTCCATTCTGATGGAAAAAGATGTACATCAATACTACGCAGCAAGGAGGAGCATTATATGCTCATTTATACCAGAGTAGGATTCAGATTCAGAATGCATTTCCCTGAATATACATCTCAAAGATCTTCTAACTTTGTCCCGTGGTGGAAACTGTTTGTATTAAATGAACTAAAACACACTGAAAGAGTAAAATGTTGCATTTTGAAAGCTGCAATGTTAGACTGTAATGTCTAAAACCGAATACATAAAATATATAAGAGTCTGAAGTGGTTCACGATTGAAGAGTAAAAACAAAAGCAGTAAATTTGACAATAAATATAAAACTTGCGTTAACACTAAGCACTCTAGGAACAGACACTGACCTCCATTTCTCTTCGGGTGAAAGCTTGGACACATCAAACTAAAAATAAAAAAGGCAGAGTAAAGAAAGTTCAGTCGAATTAACAAAATAAAGTAAAACATTCCCCATTTTTATCCCAGACAAAATGCAACTTTTCTGTACACAGAAACCAAAACAATTTATTGCTTTGTATCTAGATAGTATGATCATCTGAAACAAGGTCAAAATTATCTTGAGTCTTGTATAAAACATCAGCCATAAGTAACATTGACATGATCCCATCACACTGCTGCGTTCCCATCATTTCTACAAGCAGATGAATCTCACACCGTCAGATCCCAGTCTTTCTGTGTGAAAGAAAAGAGCAGCTAATACACTACTCACATACAGGGAGGAAAATAAGTATTTGAACACGCTGCGACTTTCCAAGTTCTCCCACTTAGAAATCATGGAGGGGTCTGCAATGTTCATCTTAGGTGCATGTCCACTGTGAGAGACATAATCTAAATTAAAAAAATCCGGAAATCACAATGTATGATTTTTTAAATAATTTATTTGTGTGTTACTGCTGCAAATAAGTATTTGAACACCTGCCAATCAGCAACAATTCTGGCCCTCAAAGACCCGTTAGTCCTCCTCTATAACGTCCACCTCCACTCCACTGATTATTCTAAATTAGAAGCACCTGTTTGAGGTCGGTAGCTGCATGAAGACACCTGTCCACCCCACACAATCAGTAAGACTCCAACTACTAACATGACTAAGACCAAAGAGCTGTCCAAACACACCAGAGACTAAATTGAAGACCTCCACAAGGCTGGAAAGGGCTACGGAGCAATTGTCAAGCAGCTTGGTGAAAAAAGATCAACTGTTGGAGCAATTATTAGAAAATGGAAGAAACTAAACATGACTGTCAAACTCCCTCGGACTGGGGCTCCATGCAAGATCTCACCTCGTGGCGTATCGATGATCCTAAGAAAGATGAGGAATCAGCCCAGAACTACACGGGAGGAGCTGGTCAATGACCTGAAGAGAGCTGGCACCACTGTTTCCATGGTTACTGTGGGTAATACACTTAAGACGTCATAGTTTAAAATCACGCATGGCACGGAAGGTTCCCCTGCTTAAATCAGCACACGTCCAGGCCCGTCTTAAGTTTGCCCATGACCATTTGGATGATCCAGAGGAGTCATGGGAGAAAGTTATGTGGTCAGATGAAACCAAAATTGAACTTTTTGGTCTTAATTCCACTCGCCGTGTTTGGAGGACAAAGAATGATGAGTACCATCCCCAAAACACCATCCCTACTGTGAAGCATGGGGGTGAAAGCATCATGCTTTGGGGGTATTTCTCTGCACATGGGACAGGACGACTGCACTGTATTATTGAGAGGATGACCGGGGCCATGTATTGTGAGATTTTGGGGAACAACCTCCTTCCCTCAGTTAAGAGTATTGAAGATGGGTCATGACAATGACCTGAAGCACACAGCCAGGAGAACCAAGGAGTGGCTCCGTAAGAAGCATATCAAGGTTCTGGAGTGGCCTAGCCAGTCTCCACACCTAAACCCTATAGAAAATCTTTGGAGGGACCGTGTTTCTCAGCGACAGCCCAGAAACCTGGCTGATCTAGAGAAGATCTGTGTGGAGGAATGGTCCAAAATCTCTGCTGCAGTGTGCGCAGACCTGGTGACAAACTACAGGAAACACTTGACCTCTGTAACTGCAAACAAAGACTACTGTACCAAATATTTACATTGATGTTCACAGGTGTTCAAATACGTATTTGCAGCAGTAACACACACAAATTATTTAAACAAATCATACATTGTGATTTCCGGATTTTTAAAAAAACTTTTAGATGATGTCTCTCACAGTGGACATGCACCTAAGATGAAAATTTCAGACCCCTCCATGATTTCTAAGTGGGAGAACTTGCAAAGTCGCAGGTTGTTCAAATACTTGTTTTCCTCACTGTATACACATCTTTATTTACACAGAGATTAAAAGTATTTACTCTGAAGGTGGAGAAAAGATTAACAAGTCCTATCATAAACATGACAGAGCGTTTGTGAGCCATTAATACTTTTGTTGGTTTTATTTGGACAGGTTTGCAGTTTTAACTGTTTTAACCAACATAAATCAGTCAGTATGTTTAAAAGAGATGCCCTAAAATCAAAAGGTTTTTTGTTAACATGTCTCATCATGTTTGTTAAAATCAGCCACTGATGCTCTGGATTGTGATTCTTGTTTTGTCAAACCCTGTTTAAGATTGGACAAATCAGGGCTGAATACTTGCAGGGTGAGGTTTTACTAACATGCATGTACTGTGAACAACATTAGAAGCTAGGAAGCTACAGAAGACGTTAGCACAGTCTACATGATGAAGTATGCAGCATAATCAGTACGGTAAAGCTACAAGGTGTTTTGCTGTGTAGCTGTTCTCTAATGGTCACAGTCTCTAGGCTCTCTAATAATGAGACCGCTTTGACCCAGGACGGAGAGCGTGTCCCCCCAGGCAGATAGTTGGCTCTGCCTCAGTCATTCAATGGGACTCAGACAGCTCGCAAACTGAGCACAAAACATTCTGCTGTTTATGAAAAGCTCGACATTCTTAGCTTCAAAAAGTAGAGTTAGCAGGACGTTTTGTTACTGGTTGGACTTCACAATAAGATGGAAAGAGCAAGTGTTGCTTAAGACTTTAAGGAAGTGCAGGAGTGGGGTAAGCCAGATCAGCATATTAACAGATCCCCAGATTTCAAATGATAAGAATGAAAATGCAAATCAATATAAATCCAACATAAAGCAAAACTCTTGATGCGGCATAAATGTGACCTGTGTAAGCTATAGAAAAAGTAATAATTTTCTTTTAAAACAATATTCACAATACAACATTTTCAGTCAGATCATCTGGACAGTTTCTTTTTTTTTTGTGCTGAAACATTTTGCCTTCGGTCCAGAAGTCTTCATCAGCATTCATCGGCAATGGAGGAGGGGGTGTACCACAGAGACCATCTTATCACAAGCAGAACTGGTTTGTTCCACTTGGGAGTAAGCTGTTGGGGGAAGAATCAGTTTTGTTGTGTTTCCTTGACTGATGAAGCCTTCCAGACCGAAGGCGAAACGTTTCAGCACAAAAAAAAGAAACTGTCCAGATGACCTGACTGAAAAATGTTGGATTGTATACCTGGATTATTGAGCATGGACTTTGTTAATATTCACAATATACTACCATACCATACCAATTTATTTATAAAGCACTTTAAACAGTGACAAAGCACACCAAAGTGCTGTACAGGGACAAACAGAACAAGCACACAGCAACAGATTACATAACAGGACACCAAAAAGCAGAAACCAACAAAAACAATAATGGATAACAACAACAACCGCAACATGACCAACACAGTGTGATGCACACAGACTCAGCGCAGATCACACAGTGCAGAAAGACAGGGAATAAAAGTGTGTTTTTAAGCGAGATTTAAAAACTGTGAGGGAGGGGGCCTGTCTAACGAGCAGAGGTAACTCATTCCAAAGTCTTGGTCCTGCTACAGAG
The DNA here is from genome assembly GCF_014905685.2 of Nematolebias whitei. NCBI lineage: Eukaryota > Metazoa > Chordata > Actinopteri > Cyprinodontiformes > Rivulidae > Nematolebias > Nematolebias whitei. Next base: position 38,988,972 of record NC_056511.1, read on the forward strand.
AAGGCCCTGTCACCTCTGCGCTTGAGACGGGTTCCTGGGACTGTTAGGAGCAACTGGTCTGCTGATCTGAGAGAACGTGGTGGGACATACGGCTGGAGCAGATCAGTAAGATAGGAGGGGGCAGAGCTGTTTAGTGATTTATAGACATACAAGAGTATTTTGAATTTGATTCGAAGGTGAACCGGAAGCCAGTGTAGGGAGGCCAAAACAGGTGTAATGTGCTCCCTTTTGCTTGTGCTGGTCAAAAACCAGGCTGCTGCGTTTTGGACCAGTTGGTGTCTAGCTATGGAGGTCTGACTGATACCAAAAAGGAGTGAGTTGCAGTAGTCGAGCCTGGATGGAACGAATGCATGAATTACTGTCTCCAGTTTCAGTTAATTAAAATCAGATGAATGTGGGGCGTCTGACCTGTTCAGGCTAGTAAAATAAACACTGCTTTTTTTTACCAACATACCATGTTGCATGGAAACATTAAAAAAAAATGTCGTAATTAAAATACATGCAACAAAATCTGAAGAAAAAAAAAATCTCCCTTTCTAGTCTAGACACAAAATTCAACATGGATTTGATATCACAAGGCCATGATTTTACATGGAAGCTACTGATTAAAAATAAATGTTTTTTTTATTTTTATTAAATAAATACTAAACGCATTAACATAAGAAAAAAACAAGTGTGTCTTGTCATTCAGGTCTAGTAGAATCATTTCACATTAGTTTTGTGTCTGTGGGTCACATAAGGTGAAAGCTATTCTTTTTGTTTCTCAGTAGTGTTCGGTTTTAATTTATTGACGATCCCTACGCGAACTACTTCGGGTCGGGTCTGAGGAGCAGCAGTCTGAGGGCAGCCAGCTGACCGAAATCTGACTGCCTGCATCGGGTCGAACGAGAGGAAGACTCCGCTGAACCCGCGGAGTGCGAATATCCAGAATCCATCCTCGAACTAACTTCACCGCTGTATGCTCTACAGGAAGTGCTACACTTGCTTCCTCTTACTGACTAGATTAACCTTTGAATACCAGCCACATCAGCTTTACTCGAAATGAATAAACAACCTTATTAGTCATTTGTCAACGTGGCAGCGGAACAACAAACTCATTAGTTCTGTGTGTGTGTGTGTGGAGGGGGGGAGGAGAAACACCCGAGTAACTAGCTCAAAAAAGCAGCTAACGCTAACTATGCAATGTTCTTAGTAGGTTTTTACTTGCACTGATACATTAATGAAAGTCACATTTAATTTAGTATGAAACATAATTTTTTGCATTTTTTTTTTTTTATGCTTGGTAATGGATGCTAAATTTGCCGGTAGGTAGCTGATGGTTAGCTAACGCCGATAGCAGCAGCTAACCTGCGCTAAGCAGTTTAATCTTCTCCAATCTGGTTTAATTGTCACTTTCGGAGTGAAGGATTCCTCTCACCTGGTCTGCTTCATTCTGATGCCCCAGTCCATGGTCGTGCTCCACACCGTCAACCTCCACCTCAAACACTCCGGCCATCTTCGGAGTGCTACTTTACCGTTTCTTGGGCCATTAGCATTAGCAGAGAAGCTTAGGAGGGTCACTTCCGGTGTGGTAACGTTCAGTGGGCTTCAAAATAAAAGTCGGTTGAATCGGTAGGCTGGTTTGATCTTTTTGTAATTTTTTATGGTTTATGAAGAAGTTTTGTCAAACATTCAACAATTGTTACCCCCTCAATCCCCCCAATTAGAGACCTTATGTTTTGCTTACACTTAAATCATTCATTCTTGCTATTTTGATATGATTGTGAAATTCTGCTTTTTTTTTTTTTATTATGTGCGTTCATCAATTAGGACTAAATATGCTATGTTAAGGTCTTACATTATCCTTCTTTTATTTATTTTTGTTGCCAAGAAGCCAGACTTTATATTTTAAGGTGGTCCTAATAAATATTTCTTGAGACTGTCTGAAGTGTTTTTTTTTTTTTTTTTCCTTCTAAATCTTTGGGTGTTATGCACTTTATTACCAGTATCCTGACACAAATATAATTTATTCCAATCTAAAGATCACACAGCTTGACATAAAATAGCATTTTAACACCAACAAGGTATTTTCTAAAGAACTATTAACTGAAGATTTGGCAAATAATGGATAACATTTTCAGATATTTTTTTATTATCAGTATCACCTGAAAAAAAAAAAAGCTATCCACGTATCACTATCAGACATGGAAAAACCAGTACAGTTCAAGCTTATATTAATGTCTGACATAATAAATAAACTGGCAAAAACCCTGTTTTGAAGTGTCCACATCAAGGTTCAAGGTTCTTTATTGTCATTCACATCACATGTGATACATGAGGTGGAACAAAATTGTGTACACAAGGTCCCAGTTACACCCAAAAATAGCAAAAATATTCAGTTCAGTTCAATTCAAAAATACTTTATAAATCCCAAAGGGAAATTAAATGTTGTAAATCATCATTCTGTTTTTTCATTAAATAGTTGTTATAGATAATGATGGCTGTGGGAAGGGAAGAGAGTCAGAGTCAGTCAGAGTTTCTTTATTTGCCATATGCACCACGTGGTACATGTGGTGGAACGAAACTGTGTACACAGGGTTAAAACAGTTGAAACTAAAAACAGGAGGCGGGCAGTGGTGGAATCCCACCGTGAATTAAATAAAATAAAACTAAAAACAGCATCATCTTTAGTGAAATACTTCCACACTGTTGATTAATTTCTACCTGAAGACTTTGCCTGCCCCTCGCCCTCCTGCTTGGAAGAATCTGTTTTGTAGACATCGGCCCGGCGCTGATCACGTGACACAATCACTAACTGCCATCCATACATCAATTTTCTTTACCCACTTCTTACATTTTTGGGTCACGGGGTTGCCTGTGTCCATGTCCAGCAATCACTGTGCGAGGGGTGGGGTGCACCCTGGACAGGTCTCCAGTCCATCACAGGGACACATAGAGACAAACAAAACAAACAACCATTCACTCTCTCACTCACACCTATAGAGACAATTTAGTTACCAATCAGCCTAACATGCATGTTTTTGGTCTGTGGGAGGAAACCGGAGCACCCAGAGAAAACGCACACATGCACCGAGAGAACATGCAAACTCCACCCAGAAAGGCCCCCAGACTAAGATTTAACGTTACCCAGTTGTAGGATCAAGAGACAAACATGTAGCATTTACACAGTATGAACAACATTCAGGAATTGTTTCTATAAGAACATTAGCAAATATATTTATTTATTTGATATATTATGTATATTAGTGTGTGTTCCAACTACAGGGGGTTCACGCTTTTAAGCCTCCCTGGTAAGGTCTATTCAGGAGTTCTGGAGAGGAGGGTCCGTCGGATAGTCGAACCTTGGATTCAGGAGGAGCAGTGCGGTTTCATTCTGGTTGTGGAACACTGGACCAGCTCTACATTCTCAGCGGGTCCTGGAGGGTGTGTGGTTGTTTGCCCAACCGGTCTACATGTGCTTTGTGGACTTGGAGAAGGCGTTCGACCTTGTCCCTCAGGTAGCCCTGTGTGGGGTCCTCTGGGAGTATGGGGTACCAGGCCCTTTGATACGGGCTGTTAGGTCCCTGTACGACCAGTGTCAGAGCCTGGTCCGCATTGCCGGCAGTAAGTCGGGCTCGTTCCCGGTGAGAGTTGGACTCCGTCAAGGTTGCCCTTTGTCACCGATTCGGTTCATAACTTTTATGGACAGTATTTCTAGGCACAGCCAAGGTGTTGAGGGGATCCGTTTTGGTGGCCTTAGGATTGCTTCTCTGCTTTTTGCAGATGATGTGGTCCTATTGGCTTCACCAGATCGTGATCTACAGCTTTCGCTGGAGCGGTTTGCAGCCGAATGCGACGCGGCCGGAATGAAGATCAGTTCCTCCAAATCCGAGGCCATGGTCTTGAGCCGGAAAAGGGTAGAGTGCCCTCTGTGGGTCAGGGAGGAGGTCCTACCCTAAGTGGAGGATGAAGGAAAAATGGAGCAAGAGATTGAAAGGTGGATAGGTGCAGCGTCGGCAGTGAAGCGAGCGCTGTACCGGTCTGTCGTGGTGAAGAGAGAGCTGAGTCAAAAGGCCAAGCTCTCAATTTACGGTCGATCTACGTTCCCACCCTCATCTATGGTCACGAGCTTTGAGTTGGGACCGAAAGAATGAGCTCTTGGATACAAGCGGCTGAAATGAGTTTTCTCCGCAGGGTGTCTGGGCTCTCCCTTAGAGATAGGGTGAGAAGCTCAATCATCCAGGAAGGACTCGGAGTAGAGCCGCTGCTTCTCCACGTCGAGAGGAGCCAGTTGAGGTGACTCGGGCATCTGGTCAGGATGCCTCATGGACGCCTCCCTGGTGAGGTGTTCCGCACACGTTCCACCGGGAGGAGACCCAGAGGAAGACCCAGGACACGCTGGAGGGACTATGTTTCTCGGCTGGTCTGGAAACGTGTCGGGATTCCCCCGGAGGAGCTGGCCCAAGTGGCTGGGGAGAGGGAAGTCTGGGCCTCCCTACTTAGGCTGCTACCCCCGCGACCCGACCCCGGATAAGCGGAAGAAAATGGATGGATGGATATTTTTGCTTTTAATCTTGTTCGGATTATCAAATATAGTTCAAAATGTCCTGATGCATGCTCAATAATCCAGGTAGGAAAATCTAACAAGATTAAGTGAGGTCATCTGGACGGATTCTTCCTTGTTGAAATGTTTTGTCTTTTCTCCAAAACACTTCTTCAGTCTGAAACCCTGCAAGAAAACTCAGTCTTAAATAGCTCCTTGTCATAGCGGAGCAACCAGTTTGCTGCTGACAACCAGAATTAGTTGTTCACATGCAAAAGGAGGAACATCAGCCTCATAATAGATGGACAGAGTCTCCGCAAGCAATAGGTCGTCAGTGCCCTGATGGTCGCTGATTGCATGTGAACAGCTTTTTCTGGCCATCAGCAGCAGACGGGTTGGTCCACTATGACAAGATAAGATTTGAGTTTTCTGGCAGGATTTCAGACTGAAGAAGTCTTTTGGATTAAAGACAAAATGTTTCAACAAAAAAGAATTCATCCAGAAGACCTAACTTAACCTCGTCAGATTATCAAATATAGTGCAACTATATCAAATAGCCAACATTAAGGCAAAGAAGACAGGTAAAAAAAAAATAATTAAAAATCTAAGCTACTAATAAAACTTTAAATAGTTACTGAAGTGAATGTTTTCATCCAGAGTAACAAGAGTAGCAAGACTTCAGTGAATTTCAGTATGTACACAAACATAGCTATATGTACATTTAAAATACACAAAACAAAGAACAACTAGCTTTAAGCATTAACCTTTAACCAACAACGTTCATGCTCAATTATCCAGGTATTTTTGGTGAATCTGAGGTTTGAGAACTGAGTTTTCTGACAAAATCCTAATGATTTAAAAAAATATATTTTTCAGGGGTGCTGAGTTAAAATTTAGGGGTGCTTGAGCATCCCCCAAAAAGAGGCTAAACTCACCACTGAAGCCAGTTCATATTTATAATTTACTGTTAAATGCTTTACGTGTGATTTATAAGTGTATTAAGCGCAGGATAATTTCTTAGCTTACTAGTGGTTTAGTATATCCCACACTGCGGTCAGGTGCACCTCCTCATCCTCCTCCCTGCTCAGCACCTTGCTCCGTGTCTCAGTAGCAGTCCTGCAAGCTGCCCACGACATCACATAAGGGACCGGACTGAACTTGGTCAAAGGAGGTCCGACAGCATTGAGAAAGAGCATGTCAGAGATGGTGGTAGTGTGCAGAGAAGCTCGGTTTGGGGTGCACATCAGATTCATGTGGGAAGAGCCCCGTTCACATTCTGTGCTTGATGTGGGGGATTGTATTCACAGCTGTAAACAGTTCTTTCCGTTCATCACAAATGTCTTTTCCTCCTGGTTCCATGTACTCTCTGTGGGCACGGATCACTGTGCGGGGACAGTCTATGTCCAGGAGTATCGAGATGCACATCTGACAGCAGCTGAAACCGGGTGGTCGGATCAGTATCTGTGGCCAGATTCTTCGGATTCTCTGCAGGAGATACTTCCTGCCCACAGCTATCAGCATCTATAACAACTCTTGAATGAAACTAGGATGATGAGGTACAACAACACTTAATTTCCCTTTGGGATTAATAAAGTATTTTTGAATTTGGTTTGCATCTCTGCATCCACTTCCTGGTGACATCAATGTTTGACATAATCTGAGTCAAAAGTGATGATGTCTGTATATGATGGGTTCCCTTCGATCAGTGCATATGGACAGCAAAGGGTTAACCCTTCGCAAAGCAGATGCAGCAGGAGAAATGAGTGCGTGTGGCAGAGAGCAGAGATCATGACAGGCTGCAGGAGGGAGCTTCCCCCTGCATTTGTGGGCTGCACACAGGTGCAACAATATTTAAAATAAATTTATTTTAAATAAAAAACCCATAGCTCGTCCATCAATTGTGTCATTTCCCATCTTACTTTAGATCTTACTCACTATAGTGAGTCAACGAAAAACGAACCGCAAAGTAGCGAGGGACTACATGCAAACTGAAAGAGGTGAATAACTTAAAAAGTGAATAATGTGCAGACGTTGAAGATGATAATATGTGTCAAATGATGTACTGTAAATAATAGAAAAGTGGTGCTGCTTAAAAATAAAATATCCTCAACTATAGAACAGCTGCACCACCTTAATGAACAGCCGTGAATGTGGGGAAAGCTTTTGTGCATATTAGAGATCACAAACGATCCAGATATTTTTAACGTCTTTTTAAAACCAACGCCAGGGACTGAGTGAAAGACGATCAAAAGCCATTCCTTTTTAAAATGTATTCCACCCGCATGCTTTCCTCCCCAAATGCAGACACATACACACCTGTAACAACATGTGGTGGTTGAAACCAAAATGCAGGGAGGACTCAGGTTTAAAAGTAAAAGTTATTTAATAAAAAGAAACAAAAGGACTGACGTGGCAGCAACAACTTCCATGAGTGGTGTAGAACAGGTAACAGGAACATGGATCCTTCATGAGAAAATTCCCACAAGGAACAGGAGAAGCAGACTTATATACATACACTAATGACAGACAGATGACAAACAGCTGGAGAAACGACAGGTGGTGGCAGAAGCTGATTACACGAGGAGGCAATAGCAGAGACTGACCACAAGAGAGAGACACACACAAGGAACAGAGTCACAAACAAGGATTAGGAAAGGAAATAAAGAAAAGAACAGATTATGACACACACCCCTACTCTGCTTCACTGAGGTGAAGAGAATGGGCATATAGGAGAAGTTGTATATCATAAATGCACACTTGACAGGTCACATGGTATGGCCTTTACGTTGCCGCTATTCAAAAGGGAACGGCTCTTTAAAACGTTCAGATTCGCAAGATCAAGCTCCCTTCAAAGAGCCAGAAATCCCATCTCTAGGGTTCATGGAAGGGGAGCTGGACCTTGTAGTTGGCACAGTGGTTAAGTGATAGAATTGCTACAGGTCCAAACCCTGGAGCCAACCGCCGAGCACCCTCAAATACACAATGAGCTGAAGACAGAGAAATGAAGCCATGACAGCACAGATGTTGTCTGGTGGTAGTTTTACACTGCTCATGTTAACTTGTTTTTATTTTGTAAAGCATCTTGAGTTGCCTCCTGGTATAAAATGTGCTATGCAAACAAATTTGCTTTGCCTTGGATAAACAAGTTCTGTGTCAGATCTTGAGGAACCAGGACATGATGAGAATTCAGCACTGTTCCAGAAACAGAGAAGATAACCTGGGCCGGGTTAAAGATACGAATCCTCACACTGATTTAGGACTCAGGTGTCCGAGGCCCATGTCCTCGGGCAGACTATACCGATAGGTACAGAGTTAGGAAACTCGCACACAAAAATCAGCAGAATCACCTGAAGTGCTGCAGACTTAGATGAGTCTTCCATAGACCTTTGCCTGTTTACTGTACGTTAACATTTTGATGACCTTTTATTTGATTTGCACAATTTGAATTTTTGTTTGAATATCTGTAAGGTGTTTGTTTATTTATATAATATAATAACTGAAAAAACATCCATCCATTCATCCATACATCCATACTTACACACACATGCACGCACGCACGCACGCACACACGCACACTCATATATATATATATGTATATATATATATATGCATCTGTGGTATAGTCTAAATTTCAGTAGTGGGTATACTGTGCTTAGAAACCAAAGCACACCAGTTAGTACAATGTAATTATCAATTTATTTTGATTTTTTTAAGCATATTGAACATTTCAAAATTTCTCTGATGATTATATTTCAATAAATATACAACAAACTTTGTACAACGGTTGGCTTAAAGGACATAGAATTTATAAAACATTATTAAAGTAAAAAATTTCAAGTATTAAGTACAGAAGTATTAATTATATTAATAAAAAAAAACATCCTGATGCATGCTCAATAATCCAGGTAGAAAAATCTAAAAAAAAAAAAGTTAAGTCTGGTCCTCTGGATGGGTTCAAACATGAAACAATTGTAGAAACGTTTCGTCTTTCATCCGAAAGACTTCTTCAGTCTGAGGAGCTATGCTCAGCTCGGTCTTATAAATAGCACCCTCTCATAGTGGATCAACCAGTTTGTTATTGACATTGGGGGGAAGTGGGGAGTTGATAGTGAAGTCTGCAGTGTAGAGGGTGAAGAGGAACGGTGTCAGCACAGTTCCCTGCGGGACCCCCGTACTGCAGACCAGCCTGTCAGAGACACAACCCTATGTCCTCACATACTGTGGGCGTCCAGTGAGGTAATCCAGTATCCACTGGGACATGTAGTGATCCACTCCTGATAACTCAAGTTTGTCCTGCAGAAGTTCTGGCTGGATGGTGTTGAAAGCGCTGGAGAAATCAAAGAACACGATCCTCACGGTACTTCCAGGTTTCTTCAGGTGGGTCAGAGCTTGGTACCTGAGGTAGATGATGGCATCATCCACCCCAATGCCAGGCCGGTAGGCAAATTGCAATGAATCCAACAAAGACCTCACCAGGTGGCGCAAATGGTTGAGGACCAGCCTCTCGAGGGTCTTCATCAAATGTGAGGTCAAATGTGGTGTATGGTTGCTATTGACAATATTTATGAAAAATGCTTTCTGAAAAGTGCAACCAACAACCAGCCTGTGTGTTTAACAACACACAATCAACAACTTAAATGAGGTTTCAATGTATTTGAACTTAAACAACGTAAATTTAATAATTTTGCATAATTTATTTAATCAAAAATCATGTTTTATTTCCAATAACGTTCATGTCATCAGTCCCACTGACACTAAACTGATGTTAAACTCCTCTACCTGACAGAGGAGATACATACATTTATTTCTCATTTTAAAGCACTTCATAATTTTACATAATTTATTTAATCAAAAATCATGTTTTTTTTCTACAATAACTTTCATGTCATCAGAATTTTTTGTCATTTATTCTAAAATATAATGTGCAATTTATGTGATCGGTTGATTGTGTGCAAATTTAAAAGTATTGCTACAAAATAATGGAATACGTTGTCATTTTATGAATGCCAGATTAAATACTTACATATTTTTTGTTTTTTACACAATTACAAAAGTTGGCAACAAATTTACAGTTGTCAGTGTTAAAAATCATGGTTTTGTCAACTTGTGCCTTCCTTGTAATTTCAATTTCCGATTGGGTTGCAGTCTATATATGTCTCACATTTGTGACACCAGTACATTTTCTGTAGTACTTAAGTATTTTTGTTTCATGGGTGATTGTCCAACTCATATAAGTTTAATAGTACATTTTTCTACTATGGATATTGTATGTGAAATTACTGTCATATATTGTTCTGATAAGTACCCAAATTTTATACACATTTACTAAGGCTCTTGTACATGGTTTCACTGTGTTATACATTAAATACAACTTTCAAACAAAACAGATACAAACTTTATCAAATGTATATATGTAAGGTACCACTGCCTGCAGCTCCTCATCCAAGATGGCCGCTGATTGACTACAGCTGACGGCCATCAACCTGATGAAGATCATCCACTACTTAAGATATTAGTGTGTAGCTTTATTTTATGGTCATCTATGTAGCTAGCTTATGTTCACTGTTTATGTTAATGTTTTCCTCACAAGAGCTTCTGACCCTGATGTGGGGGAGATTGTTTCAGCTGAGGAGTCGGCCGACGCCAGATTTCGGTTAGTTCCGGAAGGTAGACTCAGAAGCAAACTTTTTCAAGTTGGCGGTGGACAACAAGTTGGTTGCAGATTGGGCTGGAATGGCGACTCAGGTAGAAGACGATGATGATATGGAAATGAATGATTGGACTCAGGTGACTGGAAGAGGACAAGGAAGAGGAAAAAACAAGCCGAAAGGTTGGACTGCAAACACAAAACGAACCTTGGATGAAATAAGTTCAGATGAAGGAACTAATGTTGTGAGCAAAAAATTGGTAAGAGATCAAGAGTTCAAGATAATTATAAAATTCAAAGAAGATGGAAATACACAATTGGGCCCCATAGAGGTGTCAAGAGATCTAAAAAAGAAAGTGGGGGAAATACATTTTGCTAAAATCCTTAGAGATGGGAATTTGTTGATAATAGTGAAAACAGAAGAGCAGAAAAATAAAGTAATGCATATTGATAAACTCTGTAAAAAGGAGGTAAGAGAAAAGAAAATAATAGGAGAAAATAAAATAACGAGGGGAGTGATCACTGGGATCCCAATGGATGAAGACTTGGACAAACTCATAAAGAATATTTCTGAATATGAAATTAACAAAGTAACAAGACTAACAAGAAACGTTAATGGAGAACGAGTTCCAAGCATGTCGATAATGTTGGAGTTTAAAATGGAGAGACTCCCAGAAAGAATAAAAATAGGATTTCTAAGTTTTCCAGTCAGGCCGTTCATTCCCCCACCTGTCAGATGTTACAAGTGCCAAAGATATGGACACATAGCTGCAGTGTGCAGAGGACAGCAAAGATGCCCAAGATGTGGAGGAAACCACAAATATGAAGAATGTGAAGAAAATCAAGACAAGTGCTGTAATTGTGGAGGACAACACAGGGTGACATATGGGGGATGTGAGGTTAGAAAGAAGGCAGTGGAAATTCAACAGGTAAAAACAATCAACAACATCAGTTATGCAGAAGCAGTAAAAAAGGTGCAAGTACAGAAAGTTAGAATAGAAAATGTAAAAACCCAACAAGTAGTAACACCAAGTCAAACACAGATAGAACAAACAAAATCAGAGTCTGAAGTTACAGTAGAAAAGATCATGTTGTTTATCGCTTATGTTATCAACTGTACAGACCAAGTCAAACACAAAACTGAAAAAATCAAGATCATAGTGAAAGGAGCAGAAAGGTTTTTGGGGATGAAAGACATAACATGGGAACACATTAACAAGACACTTGGGGGAGATGGGAAAACGGGAACACCAGGGGACAGAGCCGTATGATTATCTTACAGTGGAACGCCAGAAGTTTAATAGCAAACGGACAGGAATTTAAAGGGTTCATTAAAAACAGCACAAACAAACCAGATATAATATGCATCCAGGAAACATGGCTCATCTCTAACCTAGATTTTGTAATCAAAGGATATACCAATATAAGGCGCGATAGAGAGGAGGGTAAGGGAGGGGGTTGTATTATTTTCATTAAAGAAGGAATTCAACACAGATTATTAACAAAAGGATCAAAGTTAGAGTTTATAATAATTGAGACATGGACAAAAAATGGAAATATCAAAATCATAAATTATTACAACCCAGGTAAAAGATTGACAATAGAAACTCTGGATAGTATTATTTCACATTTAGATGGGAAAGTAATTTGGTGTGGTGATTTTAATGGGCACAGTACGTTATGGGATACTCATAATGATCACAATGGTTTAATAATTGAGGAGATTATGGATAATAAAAATCTAGTTTGTTTAAATGATGGAAGCAGCACAAGAATAAATATCACATCAGGAACAGAATCAGCAATAGATCTCACATTAGTTTCAGACTCACTGGCAGGAATCAGTTCATGGCAAGTTCTTAAAGACACCACAATAGGCAGTGATCACCATCCCATAATAACAAAACTGGATTTAGAAACACGACAATATGACACACGGGGAGCACATACATGGAATTTCACTAATGCTAATTGGGCAACATTTTTGGGAACGAGTGACAGAGAGATGGGGAAAATAGATTTAGACGTAGAAATTAATCAATTAAATATGTCCATTTGTT
>NC_056511.1:39001300-39002792 GCF_014905685.2 Nematolebias whitei
ATTTTTGTTTCATGGGTGATTGTCCAACTCATATAAGTTTAATAGTATATTTTTCTACTATGGATATTGTATGTGAAATTACTGTCATATATTGTTCTGATAAGTACCCAAATTTTATACACATTTACTAAGGCTCTTGTACATGGTTTCACTGTGTTATACATTAAATACAACTTTCAAACAAAACAGATACAAACTTTATAAAATTTATATATGTAAGGTACCACTGCCGGGGCAGCACGGTGGCGCAACTGGTAGAGCTGCTGCCTCTCAGCGAGCAGGTCCTTGGTTCAAACCCTGGTTCAGGGGCCTTTCTGGGTGGAGTTTGCATGTTCTCTCCGTGTATACGTGGGTTTTCTCCGGGTACTCCGGTTTCCTCCCACAGACCAAAAACAATCATGTTGGGCTGATTGGTAACTCTAAATTGCCCCTAGGTGTGAGTGAGAGAGTGAATGCTTGTTTGTCTCGTTTGTCTCTATGTGGCCCTGTGATGGACTTGCGACCCGTCCAGGGTGTACCCCGCCCCTCGCACAGTGATTGCTGGACATGGGCACCAGCGACCCCCGTGACCCAAAATGGAATAAGCGGGTAAAAGAAAATGGATGTATGGATGGATGGATGGTACCACTGCCTGCAGCTCCTCGTCCAAGATGGCCGCTGATTGACTACAGCTGACGGCCATCAACCTGATGAAGATCATCCACTACTTAAGATATTAGTGTGTAGCTTTATTTTATGGTCATCTATGTAGCTAGCTTATGTTCATTGTTTATGTTAATGTTTTCCTCACAAGAGCTTCTGACCCTGATGTGAGGAGGACAGACAAAAGAAAAGTGAGGTGGGGGGACCACAGGACAGTCACAAACTTTGTTGTTAAAATTTTGCTGCTTTTAACTACAGTGGAGTCGCCATGGTGGAGGTAAGTAAACTTTAAAGGATATTGTTGACCAGTTAAACTTTTATATCTCATCCTAGATAATGGTTTTTGAGCAAAAATAACACAACCATGTTATTGTTAATGTTTTGTGTTCAAATGTCAATTAGGGAGATGATCAGAGCCCTAAGCCCCAGAGAAGATTCAGGAAGAGACACAGACGTGCAGAAGTCTGACATCAACCCTAACATCAGTGAATCCAGTGACCTGCTAGTGGAATGTGAGGGACAATATGCCAATGCTATCAAACTTGACAACCAGGTATCTGTGTGTGCAAAAAGCATCATCCACGCCCTCAGAGTGAACATTTTCTACTGCTGGAGACACCATCATTTCAGTCAGCCTAACATGCATGTTTTAGTCTGTGGGGAGAAACCGGAGTACAGAGAAAACCCACACATGCATAGGGCTGAGTACTGAACTTGGTTCTTTAATGGTACTGACCAAACTGCTTCAGTCGGTGTATGGATCTAAATATGCCTCTACTTTCGGAGTCAAGTTTTGGTGATTGGCTGTGTCCAGAGAAAGCAGACATGTTGATTTTCCTGAAGAAAAACT
>NC_056511.1:39002892-39004582 GCF_014905685.2 Nematolebias whitei
ACTCGCTTAATTTTTCAATTAACAAACATTTTCAATGAATTACATTCTTTTTTTTTTTTTAACAATTTGATTTTTACCAGTTTCTTAAATACCAAGATTGATTTGGCTTCCTTAATATCTGTCTCTAAGTCATTCCATAAACCAACACCCTGAATTAAGGTAGATCTTCCCTTTAAACTAGTTCTGAACTGCGGTTTTACAAAAACATCTTTCCCCTTAAGATTCTAACAGCTTGATCTTTTCACAAAATACATTTGAATATTAGAAGGTAGTGTATTTGTATGAGCTCTATACATAAGTGACAAAATGTTGTAATCCACCAAAGCATAGAATTTCAACAGTTTCATTTGATTAAATAAAATACTTGATGGATGATAATGTTTTCTTGTGATAATTCTTACACAAATCATTGAATCTTCAATTTGAAATGGAACATCAATAGTTTTATTTCTATTACTAAATATCGTGTAATTTGTTTTATCCAAATTTAAAGATAATTTGTTTAGTCTAAACCATTTCTGAATTTTAACAAACTCCGTGATCATTGACGCCAATAACTGTTCAATATTTTTACCAGAACAAAAAAATGTTGTGTCATTTAAGGAGGCCAGACACCTTGACCAAATCATTTACATACAAAATGAACAACTTTGGGCCAAGTACGGATCCTTGAGGAACTCCACAAGTAATAGTACAGTGATCCGATTTCACATCATTCATCTGTACAAACTGTCTCCTGTTTTTCAAGTAACTACACACCCATTGTAAAGCTAAACCTCTGATACCATATTTGTATAATTTATCAAAAAGAATATTATGGTCAACAGTATCAAATGCCTTTTTCAAGTCAACAAACACACTTACACAATATTGTTTACGGTCAACCGCAGTAGTTACTTGTTCCATAAAGTCCATAAGCGCCATACGTAGATGTTGAATTTCAGCTGATGAACACCTTTCTGCTTATGTCATCTTCATCAAAGTTCATTAAAGTGATTACTTATGTATCTTGAAGTGTCTGTGGTTGGACTCTTTACAGACACATACAGCTGGCTTCCCAGCAGCAAATCACATAAAACACTGTATGCTGCTTTCTATGGTGAGACATTATGAGGACAGCTCTTTAGTATCATCATCACATTATTCACAGATGTCTGAGGCCTCTGCATCAAGCGCCGCATCCTGTTGAATAAATCCCAGAGACATAGCCGACTTTACACCATTCAAGCATGTCCTATAAGTATGACTCAATCTGTAGTACTTGTAAAATGTGTTTTGTTGCATCGCAGAGCAAACAGGGTAACTGGAAATACTCTCCATGCGTCCGTCCGGTTCATCTTGTGAGCTGGATAACTTGAAAAACAAGTGAGGTAACGACTTCCATTTTGGTGTGTGGCTGCATCTATGTGTAAGAATGGTCCCTATTGCAAAATGGGTTGCCAAGCCCAAATCCAAGGTGGTCACCAACACACACACACAGCTGTGTTTTATTTTACAAGTGTTGTGGTTCTCCAGAGGGCTTGGGAATGGATCTGTAGGGAAATTGTTGGATTATTTCCAAGTAAGAGGGCACAGTGGCTCAGTTGGTCAAGCAGTCGCCTCTCAGCGAGAAGGCCGTTGAATCAAATCCTGGCCGTGGACCTTTCTGGGTGGTGTTTGCATGTTCTCTTTGTGCATGTGTAGGGCTGGG
>NC_056511.1:39004682-39007269 GCF_014905685.2 Nematolebias whitei
ATTCAGATCAGTTCCTTTGCAGCTGGATGCAGAATGGACTGTCGGGCCGTGTTCTGCTACAGCGACTAATCCCTGTACCAACAATGACTTCAGAGGATGTACATGATCTTTGGGTTTAAATGTGGGAGCCATGCGTGGGGAGGGGGAGAATGTTGAAGCCTGCAAAACATGAAAAACCAGAGGACAGCTGAGCTGACATAACACAGAACAACCACACTAAAGTCAGCGCTGACGTAGCCCTCTTATCTGCAGAAGCTTACCATCAGTTATACCATCGACAAAACAAAAACCCCAAACCCCCAACCCTCAGAGTAAAAGGGCTTAGTGGGACACACGAGTACAGACTGATGAACTGGCAGAAAAAACATTACCAGACTGTCATTTTATCAAACGGAGAGAATGCCTACTTTTTGCATGACTAAAAATAAATGAACTAATTCACACACATTAGACTTTCTCATAAAGGTTTCACATAATTTGTATGTACATTTTTGTCCCCCGTCAGGAGGATTGGAAATATCATCTGCCCACCCCCCAATCCATCTGTCTGTTGTGTGAGCTGGATAACTTGAAAAATAAGTGAGGTACCGACGTCCATTTTGATGTGTGGCTGCATTCAGGCAAAAAAAAAAATGTCTACTGTTGTCATCACTCTTTGTTGAAATCAGGTCTCTCTTGTAAATGAGTCCTCGAGGCTCAATGGGATTAACCTGTCTAAATAATAGTTGAATGAATAAAAGACCATGTTGAAAATTGGGGTGTCACATCAAATTCCAAGATGGCCACCATCATATATGCATTTATAAGTAAACATGATCGTTTGAGGAAACTAGGCTTTCTAGTTTTAACATTGCTTAACAGTATAGTTTCCTCAAATGATTGTGGTGGCTGAAGATTAATCTGTGGTGGCCATACCACCACTGGCCACCCCCTGACTCCACCATTGCACCTGGTGGTAGATAATACTATTCCACCACGACACCTCGGACAAACAAACAAAAAAAACCAACTACCTAATTTCTTTTCCACAGTGTAACTCAGACACACTTGTATCCATCCATCATCTTTATCCGCTTTTTCTTTTTTGGATCACGGGAGGCACTGGTGCCCATTTCCATCAGTCACTGTGTGAGAGGTGGGGTACACCCTGGACCAGTTGCAAGTCCATCACAGGGACACATAGGGACAAACGAAACAAACAACCATTCACACTCACACTCACTAGGTACAATTTAGAGTTACCAATCAGTCTAACATGCATGTTTTTTGTCTGTGGGAGGAAACTGGAGTACCTGGAGAAAACCCACACATGCACGGAGAGAACATGCAAACTCCACCCAGAAAGGCCCCTGGCCAGGATTTGAACCAGGGCAACCTGCTCACTGAGAGGCAGCAGCTCTGCCAACTGCACCACTGTGCTGCCTGTCAGGAGAATTGTCTAAATTTTCATGACATTTCTCAGTCTCTCGTCAATGTGGATGAAATCTGGCCCGCTCTTCTTTACAACGTTGCTCTAGTTCTTTGGAGTTTATAGATATTTGTTTCTGCACAGCTGTATTCAGTTTCCACCACAGCATTTCATTCAAGTTGACATCTGGAATTTAATTGGATCACTGCAACATCTTAATTATTTCTCTTCAGCTGTTCTGCTGTAGATTTGCTGCTGTGTTTGGGATCATTGTTCTGTTTTACGACCCAGTTTGGTTCAAGTTTCAGGTGTCAGCCAGATGCCTTCACATTTAACTCTAGAACATTTTGCTCTACAGAGGAGTTCATGGTTGATTCAATGACTGCAAAGTGCCCAGGTCCTGTGACAGCAAAACAAGTTCAAATCATCATCCCTCCACCACCGTGCTTAGCAGTTATTATGAGGTGTCTGTGCAGATATATTGTGTTTTGTCACCAGACAGTGTTATGTTTTATAAGTAACATCAGATCTTCTGTTCCAGACGTCATGAAGATCATTCAAAAGTCATTTTACAAACTGAAGTTGCTCTGTCGTGTGTCCCTGTGACGTACTGGAGACCTGTCCACAGTGTACCCCCCTCTCGCACAGTGATGTCTGGACATGGGCAACAATGACTCCCGTGACCCGAACAGGAAGAAGTTGATAAAGATAATGGGTGGATGAATTTTCCTAACACACCTCCATTTAAATATGCAAACAGATGTAAACATGTCCTGCATGTGTGATTCCCCTCTCTGCACAAACAAAAATAGTGTCCAGATGTAGGGTAACTAGAAACTTTGTGAAATAAGAGTCAGAGACGCTCAAGTCTTAGGGTGTAAAATTGTATTTGCTACACATGCACAGAGGAACATTTGTGTGAAGCTGTGATTGTCACTGAATTAACTGATCTGCTGGCAGCACAATCCTGAGGCATTTCCAACTTCAACATGTATTTAATAACAGTATTACTGCAAACACAGAGACACTCAGGAGTTTACCATACCATGCCATACCAAACCATACCGTACCATACCGTACCGTACCGTACCGTACCATACCAAACCATACCGTACCATACCATACCAAACCATACCGTACCGTACCATACCATGCCATACCAAACCATACCGTACCATA
>NC_056511.1:39007369-39012774 GCF_014905685.2 Nematolebias whitei
CCGTACCATACCATGCCATACCAAACCATACCGTACCATACCGTACCATACCGTACCATACCGTACCGTACCATACCAAACCATACCGTACTGTACCATACCATACCAAACCATACCATACCACACCAAACCATACCAAACCGATAGCGATAGTGATTCTTGTCAGGTACTGATCAAACTCCTCTTGCAGAGACTGACTGAGCTCAGCCTTCTCTCCTGCCAATGAAGTCCTGACCAATGAGAAAGAAGCTTCAAACATGTTTTTGCCTGGAGACACAAATTTAAATGAATCTGATTGGGTAACTGGATTTTCATTAAAAATGTATCTTGCTCAACTGCAAAGTAGTTTACAGAAAATAAATGCAAGTAGCAAAAAAAAAACACAAAAAAAAACCTACATTGAAAATATTAGTTTTACAAAAAATATATAAGAAAAAAACATTTAAATGTAACATTTCATATGTGCTGAATTCTTAGGCCTTCTCTGAAGGCACATAAGTCCCTGAGGGTTCTCCACTGAGGCCCCAGATCATTTTTATGATGCCCTCCTTACGTGTAAAACCCAAGAATTAACAGATGGACTTTCTTTCTCTCTTGATGGTACTCACATGGCACTGCTCATTTTTCTGTTTTTGTCTGCACATATATATGAATATTATTTTAATGTACTATAAATCCTAGATAAAAGTTAAATGTGGCTGTCTTTCTGATGTATTATCTTCTGTTATAACATTCTTCATGCGGTGATCTGCTAATGCATAACATGTGGTCTGATGTGACCTCTGATGACTTCCCCTCTACCAAACGTAAAATCCACAATTTATTGTCCACAGCACAGCAGCTATTAGATCTATTGTGCATTCATTTATTAAAAATGTGGATGAATTTACTTTAAAAGTTGCTGAAATACAAGGTTTAATCCTGTCTCAAAGCTCTGAAATACGTATTTACTCAACCAGAGATTTCAGTTCTTGTGAAAACGTTTTAAAAATGATTGTATTCTTGTTGAACGTGGTGACTTGTAAAATTTTATGTAAAATTAGGAGCTTCGTAGCAACCTCATACCTGCTTGAACAAATAAAACAGTACAAAAAAAGCAGGTTTTTCTCCAAAGGGTTTTCACAAAAGCCAGTTATTAGAATTGACAGATGGTGTATGTTCCAACGCTTCCTTTGAGGAACATCTTGTAAATGCTTTTAATGTGAAGAAAGTGTGCAGAGAGGGTGGGCAAACACTTTTTTATGAGTTTGTTGCATAACATTGAATTTCCAGAGGCACCTCAGTCCGCCGTCATCGCTTCGCAGGTGGAAAAATGAGGATTCACACTGTTCTGCTTCACTTCTTCACCCTGAGGCAGCTGCTTTCTGTAAAGATGGTGTTTTATTGTGTCAGAAACAACGGAACTGACTGTTCAGATATTTGACCAACGTAAGGAGTCTACTTGACCATATGTGGATCCTTTCTGATTTACTGAGAAGTACGAGCTCATTTTTTCCACTCAGATGTGAAGATTTTGACTCAGCGTTAAATCCATTATCGTCTTGTTTTGATAAACATAATCCACTAATGATTAATTGCAAAGGAATATTTTCTTTCAGGGAGGCTGTGCAACTGCTCAGCAAATTTTCCAGTTCTTACTCCAAATGGGAACAATCTAGAAGATTTTGAAAATAAACACTCATTTTGAGAAGTCTGAAAAAAAAAAAAAACTAGTACCATATGTGAAAGAAGCAGCGAATTGTATGTAGTATATATATATATATATATATATACCTCCATCCGTCTTGTAAGCTTAATAACTTGGAAAATAAGTGAGGTAACATCTTTCATTTTAGTGTGTGGCTGCATCTAGGTTTAAAAAATGTTCCTTTTGAAAATTGGGTTGCCACATCAAAATCCAAGATGGCCACCATGATATGGTATATATACAGTACGCACGCGCGCGTGTGTGCCACCCCAATCATTTGAGGAAAGTATGCTTTCTAGTTTTTATTTTTCTTGTGATATTGTTAATGTGTCATATGCAGGTTAACACAAGGTTAACAATGCAACGCAATGCTCAGGATGAGAAAAACCAATTTGACTCACTAAAAACAAACAAACAAGAAATACTAAAGCGCATGCAATAAGGGTACAAAATAAATACCAAAAAGTGAAAAAGAAATTTAATATTTACAAGGTCCAAAATAAAAAATGTAAACAACATGGTAGAATATAATGGTGCAAGAGGAGTGAATTAGTATAAATAAGCATTTCACATGTAGTAATATTAGCTTATGTTACATATAAAATGTACTGCACAGGTTGTGTGACAGGTTATTGCACAGGTAGTGAGTAACATTGTGATTAACTGAATTATGATGGTAAGGTACATACATGATACAGCCACATAGTGCAGCAGCAATAAACATATTTAGTTGTCACAGACAATGTTATTGTCAGTTGTTCGGTATTTTTATCAAGGGTTCAGTAATCTGACAGCTTGTGGATAATATCTGTCCTTTAGTCTTTTTGTATGCGATGACAGACTCCTGTATCGTCTGCCTGAGGGTAGTAGATGGAAGAGTCCTTGTGCTGGGTGGGTGTGGTCCTTAATGATGCTGCGTGCTTTTCGCAGACATCGGCTGTGGTAGATGTCCTGGATTGTGTGGAGACTGCTACCAGTGATGTCCTCTGCTGTTTGCACCACCCTCTCTAGTGCTTCCCAGCTCTGACTGGTGCAGTTCCCATACCACCCTGTGATGCAGCCTGTCAGCAGGTTTTCAATTGTGCTCTTGTAAAAGTTAGTGAGGATGCTGGTGTTCGTACCAAACTTCTTTAGTTTTCTTAGGAAGTAGAGTCTTTGTCGAGATTTCATGACCACAATGTCTGGATGTAATGTCCAGGACAAACCCTGAGTAATGGGAACGCAGAGGAACTTGGAGCTGCTGACCTGCTCCACCTCAGCGTTGGCGGAGTGCTGGCCTCCACGCTGTTTCCTGAAGTCCACTATCATCTCTTTCATTTTGCTAACATTTAGAAAGAGGTTATTTTCTTGACACCAGCTGGTCAGTGATTTCACCTCATCTCTGTAGGCACTCTCATCATTGTTGGTGATGAGGCCCAGGATGGTGGTGTCATCAGCATACTTGAGGATGACGTTAGAGCTGTGCTTGGTGGTACAGTCATGTGTAAATAGAGAGTACCAGAGTGGACTGAGGACACAGTCCTGAGGTTTATGGGTGCTGAGGACTAGTATGGAGGAGAGATGACTGCCAATTATCACTGCCTGTGGTCTGTTGGTGAGGAAGTCCAGTATCCAGCAGCAGATGGACTTCTTCAGGCCCAATGTGGTGAGCTTGGAGACCAATTTTGAGGGGACTATGGTGTTGAAGGCTGAGCTGTAGTCAATGACGAGCATTCGCACATAAGTTTTAAATGTATAGTTTTTTCATTCATTCATTCAACCTTTATTTAAACAGATAAGTCACATTGCGCCTCGAAGACTTATTTACAAGTGAGACCAGACAATAAAAGTGAAAAATGACACATAGGGTTTGGAGACAAAACAAATCCTAACACACTTTTATCCTCTGTTTGAAGGTCAACAGTGTGATAATGAAAAACATCTCACACACGAGCACACAATGATGCCAACATCATTACGTGTGTGTGTGTGTGGGGGGGGGACGCAAGGGCGGTGAGCAGCCAGAGACAACACACAGAAGCACTGCACAGTTCAGATAAAATCACTCAGATCATCAAGTTCTCTCTGGAGAGATCCGTGCACACTCGAGGGGTGCCGAGGACGACCAGAGACGAATCCAGAGTCTTGAAATGATGACAGAATGTTTATTCAGCTGGGCTCCTCTGAAAAGTCCATGGAAATTCCTCAGTAGGAGGGGAGGGAGGGACTGAGCATCAGGGTTACAAAACTTCCAGGCGGGTTGAGATAAGATGGCCAGTCAAGGTGAGGGAACCGAATTCAGATAAACATGATAGTTTTGGGGACAGGCAGAATTTAATGACATCTACCTTCTACCTTGAGTCTGTGTTGGTCCACTCGCTTCCGAAACGTCCAAATTAAATGACCATACCAATGGGACGTGCTTGAGGATAATCCCCGAGATCTGATCCATTCTGCCAAGAGTCTGGGTGCTCGAGGCACAAACCAAGCCATCATATCAAGCAGACAGCCTGACCCAGATTTGCTGCCGACGACTTCCTTGTTTGTTGATAGACCAGAAACCAGCCAAATCCAAAAAGCAGGAACCAGTTATCATAAACCAATTATAAATGCATCCTTAAAATCCACAAATGACAGCAGAGATAGACACGACATCAAGTCTTCAAAGTCGATGAGATATCCAGCATGCCAACAGGGCAAATCGGCTCGCCTAAAGCCTGTCTTCTCTTTAAATAAATGTTATCTATTGTGTTGAGGGACCAACTGACCAAATCCAAGTCCATAGTTATGATTCGGAATATTTGTAGAAGAAAGGCTCTAAAGCAGTTTCATAGACAGGACAGAGCAAAAGCAAAGCGGAGAGGGAGAGGAGGAGACGTCCACCCTTGAGAAGAGCAAGTGTTGAATGAGTTTCCTAGTTTCCTAAAAATATTGGGCAAGACCATCATTGGCCACCCCCTGGCTCCACCATTGCACCTGGTAGTGGATAAAATTGCTCCCTCCTTTCTCCAGGATCCATCACTCTGTGCTGCCTTAGACAAGAAAAAAAAAATCAAACCTCCCTCTGTTCTTCTCCAGAGTGTAACTCCTACTCACTTATCTTGTTCTAAAACAGTAAGGTTTACTGTACTCCCTGTTCAATTCCAGGCATGAAAAACACTCATCTCCAAACCTACAAACATTCACTGTTCAAATCCCTCACTGACAGGGGACATCAGTGTACCGTTTGTTTTTAATGTGCTCATTTCAGTGTTTAAAAGTTTATAAACCATATGATATTTTCATTTTATGAAATTATCACCTTTTTTTTCCCTTCACAAGTTCCAAATGTAAACGCAATGAAACAAACTAAAGATGTTACAATCATGTTAATGTCCCACATGGTGGCTCACAGGCAGGAGACAGGTTGACAGTTAAAATAAAGAAAAAAGACATTTTCACCAAACTCAAACCAAATGTGCTGCGGTAGCAGAGAAACTAAAGAACGAAAATCATAAAATTAAACCCAGAACATCGCAAGCAGTAGTATAGCAATAAACTGTCAAACAGGAAATAACAAAGATCCAGTAAAAGTGGAGCAAACAAAATGAAACCAAGACACTGAGCTAAATATTCTGCATGGGATGGCAAATTAAAACTCAAACCACATGTGAGGCATAAAACTGACACCATAAGCAAAAAAAAAAAAAATAATCTAAATGTTTCTAAAATCTGAGGGAGCCAGTATTACGCTGTAATT
>NC_056511.1:39012874-39013131 GCF_014905685.2 Nematolebias whitei
ACCACCAGCCTGATCAAGAAAGCTCATCAGAGACTCTACTTCCTCAGACGGCTGAGGCGAGCTGGTCTGGGAAGCTCAGTCCTCACCTCCTTCTACAGGTGTGCAGTGGAGAGCATCCTGTGCTCGAGCATCAATGTGTGGCATGGAGGCTGCACAGCTGCAGAAAGAAAAGCTTTGCAGAGAGTGGTGAAGGCTGCACAGAAATCTGTTGGAATCAGCCTCCCCACCATCACAGACATCTACACCTCCAGATGCAG
>NC_056511.1:39013231-39014894 GCF_014905685.2 Nematolebias whitei
CACCCAGCACACACACTTTTTGCCCCACTCCCCTCAGGAAGGAGGTTAAGGAGCATTAAGTGTAGAACCACTAGACTGAGGAACAGCTTCTACCCTGAGGCTGTTAGACTCATGAATCTCTAACTAGAATAATCACTGTGAAAAACCATATCATGTTGCTGCTGATCTGTTTCATGTTGCTGCTGATCTGTTTCATGTTGCTGCTGATCTGTTTCATGTTGCTGTGTTCATCTGCTCACACAGACTCATGTTCATGCTGATGTTCGACGTGATGTTTTTATGCTACTAGTGCTTAGTGTATTTTTAGTTGATGTTTTTCTTAGTTCAGATCTTAGATCTTATTACAGTTTTTCTTTTACATTTTATTGTTGGATGTAACTGAGACCCTGAGTGCATAATCTCATTCCACCAATCTTCACTTCGTTGCAGTCTCTCATCCTGAGCAAGCACAATGACAGCAGTGGAAAGGAAAAAACTCCCTTTTAAAAGGAAGAAACCTCCAGCAGAACCAGGTTCAGGACAAGCGGCCATCTGCTTTGACCGGCTGGTTGAGAGGACGGGAAGGAGAGACAAATGAACACAGAATGGCAGGTCCAGATTAAGCCTGCAGTCTGAGAGCGACATGCTCTGTTAGGAAAATATGGAAGAATAAGATCTGTATAAGATGGAGCTAGGTTGTTGAGGGTTTTGTAGGTTAGAAGAACTAATTGATATGAAACTGACTGAATATACGCATGTCTGACGTCACATTTGTTGACCGGTATATAAAGGGGCGGGACTTAAAAACTGTACTGCAGCCCACCAACAGGGCGCGCACGCCCTTTGCAGCTTCATCTTTTAGCTTCTAGTTCTGTGTTTAATTTTAATATAGTTTGATGCTATCCAGCATTAGTACTGCAGTGCAACTAGCTGCTTTGAGAAAGTAGAAACAGTTTAAAGCTCCCATCAAATATTTAATTGGAAATACTTCTAAATGATGACTTGGGAAATTGCTTGTCACTTAGCAGCCATTGAGGCAAAGAAATATATTTGGCTGTTATGAAGTTTAAGTTTGGTGTTGCTAAAACTGTTGCTTTTGTAGAATCACCACTGTGACATTTATCCCCTGGCAATGAATGTTTTACCTGAGTTTGTCAACTGGTTCATGTCTTTGCAATGTGGTCCTGTCATTGGAGTCTGTTCTGATATTTGAAAATCAAAGAATTTCTGCTAAATTTGCCCTCAGTCCCTCTTTGTAAGGTTGTCATTCTGCCCATGCGATTTAAATTAAGTTCTTAGACACTAAATTCATTTGAAAAACTCCAACACGAGGTTCTAGAGAGGTTCAAAGCTGTGGATTTTCACCACCAACAAAACAAATCTTTTAAAATTCTTCATGATGACCCAGCAGAAAGCCTGATAAACATTCAGATAAATTAAGTCAAGAGCCTTGAGCGGGACTGATGGTTTAACTCAGAGTCTCAATTTGTGGTGATAAGACCTCGACCAAATCCTGATGTGTCAGCTTTTCTTAGAAGAGGACTCATGAATCCACTCCCTGCAGAGTTTGACTACGCTTGTTACCCTTTTGTATGGATCATGAACTCAAGTTGAGGTCACAAGGTGAACAATTAGGACAAGAAGGTGCTGTTGAGTAAAGTTATAAAATATGGTAGTTGCCTTT
>NC_056511.1:39014994-39025120 GCF_014905685.2 Nematolebias whitei
ATTCAGATCAGTTCCTTTGCAGCTGGATGCAGAATGGACTGTCGGGCTGTGTTCTGCTACAGCGACTAATCCCTGTACCAACAATGACTTCAGAGGATGTACATGATCTTTGGGTTTAAATGTGGGAGCCATGCGTAGGGAGGGGGAGAATGTTGAAGCCTGCAAAACATGAAAAACCAGAGGACAGCTGAGCTGACATAACACAGAACAACCACACTAAAGTCAGCGCTGACGTAGTCCTCTTATCTGCAGAAGCTTACCATCAGTTATACCATCGACAAAACAAAAACCCCAAACCCCCAACCCTCAGAGTAAAAGGGCTTAGTGGGACACACGAGTACAGACTGATGAACTGGCAGAAAAAACATTACCAGACTGTCATTTTATCAAACGGAGAGAATGCCTACTTTTTGCATGACTAAAAATAAATGAACTAATTCACGCATATTAGACTTTTTCATAAAGGTTTCACATAATTTGTATGTACATTTTTGTCCCCCGTCAGGAGGATTGGAAATATCATCTGCCCACCCCCCAATCCATCTGTCTGTTGTGTGAGCTGGATAACTTGAAAAATAAGTGAGGTACCGACGTCCATTTTGATGTGTGGCTGCATTCAGGCAAAAAAAAAAATTGTCTACTGTTGTCATCACTCTTTGTTGAAATCAGGTCTCTCTTGTAAATGAGTCCTCGAGGCTCAATGGGATTAACCTGTCTAAATAATAGTTGAATGAAAAAAAGACCATGTTGAAAATTGGGGTGTCACATCAAATTCCAAGATGGCCACCATCATATATGCATTTATAAGTAAACATGATCGTTTGAAGAAACTAGGCTTTCTAGTTTTAACATTGCTTAACAGTATAGTTTCCTCAAATGATTGTGGTGGCTGAAGATTAATCTGTGGTGGCCATACCACCACTGGCCACCCCCTGACTCCACCATTGCACCTGGTGGTAGATAATACTATTCCACCACGACACCTCGGACAAACAAAAAAAAAAAAACAACTACCTAATTTCTTTTCCACAGTGTAACTCAGACACACTTGTATCCATCCATCATCTTTATCCGCTTTTTCTTTTTTGGATCACGGGAGGCACTGGTGCCCATTTCCATCAGTCACTGTGTGAGAGGTGGGGTACACCCTGGACCAGTTGCAAGTCCATCACAGGGACACATAGGGACAAACGAAACAAACAACCATTCACACTCACACTCACTAGGTACAATTTAGAGTTACCAATCAGTCTAACATGCATGTTTTTTGTCTGTGGGAGGAAACTGGAGTACCTGGAGAAAACCCACACATGCACGGAGAGAACATGCAAACTCCACCCAGAAAGGCCCCTGGCCAGGATTTGAACCAGGGCAACCTGCTCACTGAGAGGCAGCAGCTCTGCCAACTGCACCACTGTGCTGCCTGTCAGGAGAATTGTCTAAATTTTCATGACATTTCTCAGTCTCTCGTCAATGTGGATGAAATCTGGCCCGCTCTTCTTTACAACGTTGCTCTAGTTCTTTGGAGTTTATAGATATTTGTTTCTGCACAGCTGTATTCAGTTTCCACCACAGCATTTCATTCAAGTTGACATCTGGAATTTAATTGGATCACTGCAACATCTTAATTATTTCTCTTCAGCTGTTCTGCTGTAGATTTGCTGCTGTGTTTGGGATCATTGTTCTGTTTTACGACCCAGTTTGGTTCAAGTTTCAGGTGTCAGCCAGATGCCTTCACATTTAACTCTAGAACATTTTGCTCTACAGAGGAGTTCATGGTTGATTCAATGACTGCAAAGTGCCCAGGTCCTGTGACAGCAAAACAAGTTCAAATCATCATCCCTCCACCACCGTGCTTAGCAGTTATTATGAGGTGTCTGTGCAGATATATTGTGTTTTGTCACCAGACAGTGTTATGTTTTATAAGTAACATCAGATCTTCTGTTCCAGACGTCATGAAGATCATTCAAAAGTCATTTTACAAACTAAAGTTGCTCTGTCGTGTGTCCCTGTGACGTACTGGAGACCTGTCCACAGTGTACCCCCCTCTCGCACAGTGATGTCTGGACATGGGCAACAATGACTCCCGTGACCCGAACAGGAAGAAGTTGATAAAGATAATGGGTGGATGAATTTTCCTAACACACCTCCATTTAAATATGCAAACAGATGTAAACATGTCCTGCATGTGTGATTCCCCTCTCTGCACAAACAAAAATAGTGTCCAGATGTAGGGTAACTAGAAACTTTGTGAAATAAGAGTCAGAGACGCTCAAGTCTTAGGGTGTAAAATTGTATTTGCTACACATGCACAGAGGAACGTTTGTGTGAAGCTGTGATTGTCACTGAATTAACTGATCTGCTGGCAGTGCAATCCTGAGGCATTTCCAACTTCAACATGTATTTAATAACAGTATTACTGCAAACACAGAGACACTCAGGAGTTTACCATACCATGCCATACCAAACCATACCGTACCATACCGTACCGTACCGTACCGTACCATACCAAACCATACCGTACCGTACCATACCATATCAAACCATACCATACCACACCAAACCATACCAAACCATACCATACAAACCATACCATACCAAACCATACCAAACCATACCATACCAAACCATACCATACCAAACCATACCGTACCATACCGTACCGTATCATACCATACCATACCGAACCGTACCGTACCATACCATACCGTACCATACCAAATCATACCGTAACGTACCATACCATACCAAACCATACCATACCATACCAAACCATACCTTACCATACCATACCAAACCATACCATACCACACCAAACCATACCAAACCATACCAAATCATACCGTACCGTACCATACCGTACCGTACCATACCGTACCATACCAAACCATACCGTACCGTACCATACCAAACCATACCATACCAAACCATACCGTACCGTACGTACCATACCACACCAAACCATACCATACCACACCAAACCATACCAAACCATACCATACCAAACCATACCATACCACACCAAACCATACCATACCATACCATACCAAACCATACCATACCAAACCGTACCGTACCGTACCATACCGTACCATACCAAACCATACCATACCACTTTATTTATAAAGCATTTAAAACAGCACCAAGGCCAGCCAAAGTGCTGTACAGCAGAAACAAACAAGTAAAGGACACAGCAAAAAATACATAGATCCAAATGGAAAAAGATAATAACTCAATGGCTAACATTGTAGAATACAGACAGGTTAAAAACAAAATCACACAATGTCAACAACAAAAAAAGCCATGGGGGGAAAAAGTGAGTTTTTAAGCAAGACTTAAAAACAATGAGTGATGGAACCTGCCTGACATGCAGTGGTAATTCCACAGTCTTAGACCTGCAACAGAGAAGACCCTCACCTCTGAGCTTAAGACGGGTTCCTGCCAATAAAATCATCTGGTCTACTGACCTCAGAAAACACTTTGGGACATATGGCTAAAACAGATCAGTGAGCTAGGAGGAGGCAAAACTGTTCAGAGATTTAAAAATATACAGGAGAATTTTGAACTGAGTTCGAAGGTGAACCGTGAGCCAGTGCAGGGAGGCCAAAACTGGTGTAATGTGCTCTTTTTTGTCTGTACCAGTAGCTTGGTAGAACTTCGATTATCTTTTAAACAGCGGATGTCAAGAAACGAGTCACTGCACATCCGTGAAGTGATTCAGCCACGGTGTAGGTGAATTTGATACATTTGGGCTTCACATTATCATGATTATTGCTATCCATAACACCCAGAGTAGACAAACTGATAATGAGACTCAACTCGCTCAGTTAAGAAAAGATAAGTGCTTTTATTTACAAGGTGAGTGAAACATCAGGCACTGGAAGCATTTGTAGAGGACAAATAATGGTGAGTACTTTCCTTGGGAAATATTTTGAGTTGTCGCACTGGAGGATTTGTCTTACGGTAATCTGTTGTTTTGGAGGCTTGGAGAAGATGGTGGACCATTTCAGGACAAATGATGATGATGGTGGAAGCGATGAGTAATTGGTGGTACTGGTGGAAAGTGGCAGGATGGACCCAAAGGTCAGTTTGATGATGATTAATTGTTGGTTGTTATAGCTGAGACAAGAGGTTCCAAGGAGGAAGGTCACAAGGGGTGCTGGATTCAGAGGGTAACTTGGAGGCATGAGATCTGACAACCAGGGACCACAGAACCACTTGAGGACTAGAGGAGCACAAGGAGAATGCAGGTTAGTATTCTTATTACAGAATAAGGTTTGCAAGGGCTGGTATCTTTACCAAGTGGTATCAAGTGTTCCAGCACTGAAATGATTATCCACACAGCCTTAAGTACCCAAGGGTTCTTCAAGAAGGATCAGCTGGTGTAATTGGCATTGCCCTGCCACTCAGGAGGCTGCAAGAATGTGGTTAAATGAAGAAACACTGGAATCCCCATGGATGAGGTCATCTCATATAGCTGGCATGGCACAGCTCAGGGACAACTGTGAAATACCCAACATGTCAGCCAGCTCCCTCTGAAAGGCTCCCGTTCCAAGGAACCCCAGCATGGTGAGGACTACCTGTCACCGGCACACCTCCTAAGGGTCCGTCTGTAATGCTTGGACCAGTTAGTGCAGAGTCCCCCCCCCACACACACACACACACAAAAGGCCCTAGGACTCCAAATCATATAAAAACCAGGCATCATCATGTGCCTGAAGGTTAGTGTGACTTTTGAAAGCACACTCATTCACTGGTCCTCTATTGCTGATGTTCTCCAGCAGAGCAAAAGCCTCCATTGATTTATATTTATGTGTGGCTTTATGCAGTTATTTATGAGCATGCATTGCGCATGTAAACATAGCTATAGTGATTCTTGTCAGGTACTGATCAAACTCCTCCTGCAGAGATTGACTGAGCTCAGCCTTCTCTCCTGCCAATGAAGTCCTGACCAATGAGAAAGAAGCTTCAAACATGTTTTTGCCTGGAGACACAAATTTAAATGAATCTGATTGGGTAACTGGATTTTCATTAAAAATGTATCTTGCTCAACTGCAAAGTAGTTTACAGAAAATAAATGCAAGTAGCAAAAAAAAAACACAAAAAAAAACCTACATTGAAAATATTAGTTTTACAAAAAATATATAAGAAAAAAACATTTAAATGTAACATTTCATATGTGCTGAATTCTTAGGCCTTCTCTGAAGGCACATAAGTCCCTGAGGGTTCTCCACTGAGGCCCCAGATCATTTTTATGATGCCCTCCTTACGTGTAAAACCCAAGAATTAACAGATGGACTTTCTTTCTCTCTTGATGGTACTCACATGGCACTGCTCATTTTTCTGTTTTTGTCTGCACATATATATGAATATTATTTTAATGTACTATAAATCCTAGATAAAAGTTAAATGTGGCTGTCTTTCTGATGTATTATCTGCTGTTATAACACTCTTCATGCGGTGATCTGCTAATGCATAACATGTGGTCTGATGTGACCTCTGATGACTTCCCCTCTACCAAACGTAAAATCCACAATTTATTGTCCACAGCACAGCAGCTATTAGATCTATTGTGCATTCATTTATTAAAAATGTGGATGAATTTACTTTAAAAGTTGCTGAAATACAAGGTTTAATCCTGTCTCAAAGCTCTGAAATACGTATTTACTCAACCAGAGATTTCAGTTCTTGTGAAAACGTTTTAAAAATGATTGTATTCTTGTTGAACGTGGTGACTTGTAAAATTTTATGTAAAATTAGGAGCTTCGTAGCAACCTCATACCTGCTTGAACAAATAAAACAGTACAAAAAAAGCAGGTTTTTCTCCAAAGGGTTTTCACAAAAGCCAGTTATTAGAATTGACAGATGGTGTATGTTCCAACGCTTCCTTTGAGGAACATCTTGTAAATGCTTTTAATGTGAAGAAAGTGTGCAGAGAGGGTGGGCAAACACTTTTTTATGAGTTTGTTGCATAACATTGAATTTCCAGAGGCACCTCAGTCCGCCGTCATCGCTTCGCAGGTGGAAAAATGAGGATTCACACTGTTCTGCTTCACTTCTTCACCCTGAGGCAGCTGCTTTCTGTAAAGATGGTGTTTTATTGTGTCAGAAACAACGGAACTGACTGTTCAGATATTTGACCAACGTAAGGAGTCTACTTGACCATATGTGGATCCTTTCTGATTTACTGAGAAGTACGAGCTCATTTTTTCCACTCAGATGTGAAGATTTTGACTCAGCGTTAAATCCATTATCGTCTTGTTTTGATAAACATAATCCACTAATGATTAATTGCAAAGGAATATTTTCTTTCAGGGAGGCTGTGCAACTGCTCAGCAAATTTTCCAGTTCTTACTCCAAATGGGAACAATCTAGAAGATTTTGAAAATAAACACTCATTTTGAGAAGTCTGAAAAAAAAAAAAAAACTAGTACCATATGTGAAAGAAGCAGCGAATTGTATGTAGTATATATATATATATATATATATACCTCCATCCGTCTTGTAAGCTTAATAACTTGGAAAATAAGTGAGGTAACAACTTTCATTTTAGTGTGTGGCTGCATCTAGGTTTAAAAAATGTTCCTTTTGAAAATTGGGTTGCCACATCAAAATCCAAGATGGCCACCATGATATGGTATATATACAGTACGCACGCGCGCGTGTGTGCCACCCCAATCATTTGAGGAAAGTATGCTTTCTAGTTTTTATTTTTCTTGTGATATTGTTAATGTGTCATATGCAGGTTAACACAAGGTTAACAATGCAACGCAATGCTCAGGATGAGAAAAACCAATTTGACTCACTAAAAACAAACAAACAAGAAATACTAAAGCGCATGCAATAAGGGTACAAAATAAATACCAAAAAGTGAAAAAGAAATTTAATATTTACAAGGTCCAAAATAAAAAATGTAAACAACATGGTAGAATATAATGGTGCAAGAGGAGTGAATTAGTATAAATAAGCATTTCACATGTAGTAATATTAGCTTATGTTACATATAAAATGTACTGCACAGGTTGTGTGACAGGTTATTGCACAGGTAGTGAGTAACATTGTGATTAACTGAATTATGATGGTAAGGTACATACATGATACAGCCACATAGTGCAGCAGCAATAAACATATTTAGTTGTCACAGACAATGTTATTGTCAGTTGTTCGGTATTTTTATCAAGGGTTCAGTAATCTGACAGCTTGTGGATAATATCTGTCCTTTAGTCTTTTTGTATGCGATGACAGACTCCTGTATCGTCTGCCTGAGGGTAGTAGATGGAAGAGTCCTTGTGCTGGGTGGGTGTGGTCCTTAATGATGCTGCGTGCTTTTCGCAGACATCGGCTGTGGTAGATGTCCTGGATTGTGTGGAGACTGCTACCAGTGATGTCCTCTGCTGTTTGCACCACCCTCTCTAGTGCTTCCCAGCTCTGACTGGTGCAGTTCCCATACCACCCTGTGATGCAGCCTGTCAGCAGGTTTTCAATTGTGCTCTTGTAAAAGTTAGTGAGGATGCTGGTGTTCATACCAAACTTCTTTAGTTTTCTTAGGAAGTAGAGTCTTTGTCGAGATTTCATGACCACAATGTCTGGATGTAATGTCCAGGACAAACCCTGAGTAATGGGAA
Organism: Nematolebias whitei; assembly: GCF_014905685.2. Taxonomy (NCBI): domain Eukaryota; kingdom Metazoa; phylum Chordata; class Actinopteri; order Cyprinodontiformes; family Rivulidae; genus Nematolebias; species Nematolebias whitei. Next base: position 39,022,620 of record NC_056511.1, read on the forward strand.
CGCAGAGGAACTTGGAGCTGCTGACCTGCTCCACCTCAGCGTTGGCGGAGTGCTGGCCTCCACGCTGTTTCCTGAAGTCCACTATCATCTCTTTCATTTTGCTAACATTTAGAAAGAGGTTATTTTCTTGACACCAGCTGGTCAGTGATTTCACCTCATCTCTGTAGGCACTCTCATCATTGTTGGTGATGAGGCCCAGGATGGTGGTGTCATCAGCATACTTGAGGATGACGTTAGAGCTGTGCTTGGTGGTACAGTCATGTGTAAATAGAGAGTACCAGAGTGGACTGAGGACACAGTCCTGAGGTTTATGGGTGCTGAGGACTAGTATGGAGGAGACATGACTGCCAATTATCACTGCCTGTGGTCTGTTGGTGAGGAAGTCCAGTATCCAGCAGCAGATGGACTTCTTCAGGCCCAATGTGGTGAGCTTGGAGACCAATTTTGAGGGGACTATGGTGTTGAAGGCTGAGCTGTAGTCAATGAAGAGCATTCACACATAAGTTTTAAATGTATAGTTTTTTCATTCATTCATTCAACCTTTATTTAAACAGATAAGTCACATTGCGCCTCGAAGACTTATTTACAAGTGAGACCAGACAATAAAAGTGAAAAATGACACATAGGGTTTGGAGACAAAACAAATCCTAACACACTTTTATCCTCTGTTTGAAGGTCAACAGTGTGATAATGAAAAACATCTCACACACGAGCACACAATGATGCCAACATCATTACGTGTGTGTGTGTGTGGGGGGGGGACGCAAGGGCGGTGAGCAGCCAGAGACAACACACAGAAGCACTGCACAGTTCAGATAAAATCACTCAGATCATCAAGTTCTCTCTGGAGAGATCCGTGCACACTCGAGGGGTGCCGAGGACGACCAGAGACGAATCCAGAGTCTTGAAATGATGACAGAATGTTTATTCAGCTGGGCTCCTCTGAAAAGTCCATGGAAATTCCTCAGTAGGAGGGGAGGGAGGGACTGAGCATCAGGGTTACAAAACTTCCAGGCGGGTTGAGATAAGATGGCCAGTCAAGGTCAGGGAACCGAATTCAGATAAACATGATAGTTTTGGGGACAGGCAGAATTTAATGACATCTACCTTCTACCTTGAGTCTGTGTTGGTCCACTCGCTTCCGAAACGTCCAAATTAAATGACCATACCAATGGGACGTGCTTGAGGATAATCCCCGAGATCTGATCCATTCTGCCAAGAGTCTGGGTGCTCGAGGCACAAACCAAGCCATCATATCAAGCAGACAGCCTGACCCAGATTTGCTGCCGACGACTTCCTTGTTTGTTGATAGACCAGAAACCAGCCAAATCCAAAAAGCAGGAACCAGTTATCATAAACCAATTATAAATGCATCCTTAAAATCCACAAATGACAGCAGAGATAGACACGACATCAAGTCTTCAAAGTCGATGAGATATCCAGCATGCCAACAGGGCAAATCGGCTCGCCTAAAGCCTGTCTTCTCTTTAAATAAATGTTATCTATTGTGTTGAGGGACCAACTGACCAAATCCAAGTCCATAGTTATGATTCGGAATATTTGTAGAAGAAAGGCTCTAAAGCAGTTTCATAGACAGGACAGAGCAAAAGCAAAGCGGAGAGGGAGAGGAGGAGACGTCCACCCTTGAGAAGAGCAAGTGTTGAATGAGTTTCCTAGTTTCCTAAAAATATTGGGCAAGACCATCATTGGCCACCCCCTGGCTCCACCATTGCACCTGGTAGTGGATAAAATTGCTCCCTCCTTTCTCCAGGATCCATCACTCTGTGCTGCCTTAGACAAGAAAAAAAAAATCAAACCTCCCTCTGTTCTTCTCCAGAGTGTAACTCCTACTCACTTATCTTGTTCTAAAACAGTAAGGTTTACTGTACTCCCTGTTCAATTCCAGGCATGAAAAACACTCATCTCCAAACCTACAAACATTCACTGTTCAAATCCCTCACTGACAGGGGACATCAGTGTACCGTTTGTTTTTAATGTGCTCATTTCAGTGTTTAAAAGTTTATAAACCATATGATATTTTCATTTTATGAAACTATCACCTTTTTTTTCCCTTCACAAGTTCCAAATGTAAACGCAATGAAACAAACTAAAGATGTTACAATCATGTTAATGTCCCACATGGTGGCTCACAGGCAGGAGACAGGTTGACAGTTAAAATAAAATAAAATAAAATACATTTTCACCAAACTCAAACCAAATGTGCTGCGGTAGCAGAGAAACTAAAGAACGAAAATCATAAAATTAAACCCAGAACATCGCAAGCAGTAGTATAGCAATAAACTGTCAAACAGGAAATAACAAAGATCCAGTAAAAGTGGAGCAAACAAAATGAAACCAAGACACTGAGCTAAATATTCTGCATGGGATGGCAAATTAAAACTCAAACCACATGTGAGGCATAAAACTGACACCAAAAGCAAAAAAAAAAAAAAGATCTAAATGTTTCTAAAATCTGAGGGAGCCAGTATTACGCTGTAATT
>NC_056511.1:39025220-39026346 GCF_014905685.2 Nematolebias whitei
GCAACACGTTGATGCTGGAGCACAGGATGCTCTCCACTGCACACCTGCAGAAGGAGGTGAGGACTTAGCTTCCCAGACCAGCTCGCCTCAGCCGCCTGAGGAAGTAGAGTCTCTGATGAGCTTTCTTGATCAGGCTGGTGGTGTTGTTGCTCCAGCTGAGGTTGTTATTCAGGTGCACACCCAAGTACTTGTAGCTGGAGACCACTTCCACCGCAACGAGTCAACGAGCCTCCTGGCTTCCTTAGATAGAGAACTTAACTAATTGGCTTTTCTATGTATGTGAATGTTCCTGTAAAGTGCCCTGAGACAACTTTGTTGTGAATTGGCACTATATAAATAAACTGAATTGAAATGCATTTAATTCTTTCTGCGTTTCTCTCTTCAGGGGTCACCACAGCGAGTCATCCTTCTCCATCTCACTATTTCATTTCAATTAGTTGATGGTTTAAAAAAAAAGTGTGATGTTATTCTGTGACTTACAGTGTAAAAATGGTCATTTTGACTTTAATTTTGAACAGTGTGACATAATGGGTCCACTTTTTCTGTCATTGTTTATGCTAAGCGCTCATACTTTTGATATTCTAGGCTAGCTTGTACAATTTATTTTAAACTACAGCTATAACGTTTCCGTTTACATTGATGTTAACATTTTTTAGAGGCCGAGATGGTGTAGAGGCAGGGCAGCCGACCTGGGACCAGAAAGTCACAGGTTCATGTGCCAGTCATTCCCACATCTCGTGGTGTCTCTGAGCAAGACACTCAATCCCCAACTGCTCCCCGGGTGCTTGCATAGCTGCCCACTGCTCCACCTGGGTGTATCTCAGGTGTGATGGGTTAAATGCAGAGGACTAATTTTGTCATTGTATGGGAACATACAATGATGACAACACATAACACTTTATTTTTATGAGGATACCAATAAATCATCTTTTTTGCATACAGACAGCTCGACAAAGTTTGTGAACCCTTCAGAAAATGTATCACATGCTTCAAAAAGGAACTATATTAAGCTGATAGCACAAATATTCCTTCAGATTTGTTTGCAAAGTATTGAACGGCCCGGATACTTTGCTTCTTATAATTACAGCGTAATACTGGCTCCCTCAGATTTTAGAAACATTTAGAT
>NC_056511.1:39026356-39027669 GCF_014905685.2 Nematolebias whitei
GCCCGACAGTCCATTCTGCATCCAGCTGCAAAGGAACTGATCTGAATTACTGCACTATATCCAAATGTATTCAGATTGTTTGACTCAGAATGTTTTACTTTACTTTTGACTATAACATTTATTTCCTTAAAACTTTTTGAAATTTCAACTAAAACAAAGACCACCTTACAGGAGAGCAGTCACACTGTGGGTCTAAGTATTTGCCAAATGTCCAGATGTTTCTTATCTGTCAGCTGAGCATCTTTGAAGCTGCTTTTATTATCATGTTGTGAATTTATTTATTTTATTATTAACCTTTATTTAACTGAGCAAATCCCATTGAGATCACAGATCTCTTTTGCAAGGGAGGTCTGAAGGCAGTCTAACATGCATGTTTTGGTCTGTGGGAGGAGGAAACCAGAGTACCGGGAGAAAACCCACGCAAGCACGAGAAGAACATGCAAACTGCACACAGAAAGACCCCAGGTCCAACCGGGGATTGAACCCAGGACCTTCTTGCTGTGAGGCAACAGTGCTAACCACTGAGCCATCGTGCTGCCAAATGTTGTGAAATGTTCATATGTGTGATATCAAACTTACATCTGCTGTTCTGGAGCCGATTTATTACGCATAAACCTGAGGGGAGCGGAAACAGTTTTCCTAAATAAAGTTTATAAAACGCAAAAAAAATAAAATAAAATGGAGTCCTTCCATCTGCTCTGTGTTTCTCCAGAACCAAAATATTAAATTAGTTGGTGTTGATTATGTTATGCATTGACATTTAAATTTAATTCATTTATATCTAAAAGGAAACAAATCAAGATTCCAGAAATGAGACAGTCATTGTATTTATATGTTATTTTATAATCCCGTCAGATTATAAACATTTCAGTCTGTTTCTGCACAGTGTCAAAATGTTGATTTAAACCTTTATTTTACCAGGAAAGACATCAGCAATAACCTCAGAGAAGCTGCTTTTCCTGCCCATCAGCCTATAAATAATTGTGTTTCTAAACCACTGTGTAAAAATTTACAGTCAGGACGATTATTCACAAGTGGAGTTCGTAAAACAAAGACCAATCATCCCAGAAATGGAAGTCCAAGCAAATTCACCTCAAGGTCAGACTGTGCAATCCTCAGAGAAATGACCAATCACTGTAATTCTTTTTAGATTTGAGCAGTTTTTAAGGCATCGGAGAACCACCTTTGTCTCAGACGCGCTATTAGCTCATCAGTCGGGTCAGAATCAAACTCTATTACTCTTTTCTTTCACTGTTTGTCCAAACTGATCTTTGAAAGAGCCATCCACAAAGATAAAGTTCCACAGAACTCTC
>NC_056511.1:39027769-39030756 GCF_014905685.2 Nematolebias whitei
AAGGCAGACCTGTTTAAATGTAACCTACCAACAACTACACTCTTAAAAAACACCACGCGTGGAAACACTGATTGATCTTCAGTCAGCTGCTGAGGCCACCCACCGTCAAGTGCATCAGAGGTGGCAGAGCTCCAGTCACTTTACACACATCTAGATGAACGATGTGTGCTGGACGTGTTCTTTAAAGTTTCCATTTGACCAGATGTGCATTCAGTTCAACTGAGCTGCATTTTGTTTGATCATCTAACGGTTAATTATAATAATAATGTGTTATGTATTGTCATCACTGCATGTTCCCATGCAACAGTTAACAGAGAGCTGCAGCATCTCTTCATGCACGCATTTGGTGAATCCAGGATCCCCATCATCAATCAACATAAAACATCAGACGTTTTAAAATGTACAGATTTGTAATACTGATATAAGGGCACTCAGCTACATTAACACACCCACTTTCCTTTAGGTAGGTTTTTACATGTTTTTTTTTATCTACAGTGAGATCACCATCCTCTCAAGCCAGGAAGATGAAGAGACTGACTCAGAGCGGGTTTCACCTCCTTCGCTCTGCCTCTTGTCGAGTCAAAGGGTTTGCATTAACGCTTGGCTCCGCACTCGGGGACTTTCTGGAACACGTCTTGTTCTTGGAAACTCGCTCTCCGCCACAACTCAGAGCAGCATGAACAGAAAGCAGCAGGGTCCGCGTGGCGCTTTGCCCCCGCTCAGCTGCTCTTCACGGCCTAAACGTCTCTGACAACTCAACATCGCACCCAATGGATGGTGCGCTCAGAGCGTGAGCGATATTACATTCAAGCTGTTGAAACTGGAGCTGCTTTGGATCCCAGCTGTGATCAAAGTTTGAACCAGTTCCATGTCTGTTTTGGATGGTTGGACATGTGAAAGTTGTATAAGCAGAAACATACTTGTTGGCTCAGACAGCTGCAAACCAATCACTCCCTTTTGTTTGACACACATTCAGTCATAAATACTCTTATAGCAAAGTCAGTGCAGTTTTTACTGCTGTTGGGCCATCTTTATGAAGCTGTATTTAAAAAAAGTAATGCAACGCCTCTTTGCAGGATAATATCGACTTGTAAGCATGTATGGACAATAAGGGATGCACAATAACTGCTCTACTTCCTTGTATGTTTTGTCAGCCACTCCACCACAGCTCAAGCTGTTCTGCATCAGTGACTGATCCTGTCATGAACTGCTGACAGCAATATTTTGGGGATTAAAATGTCTCCTTTTTGCTTTGGTTTGATTTTTTTTTCCGCAAAGTATTTGTAAAGAAAAGGACTCCATAAATCCCCAGTTACTGTATAATGTTTCTGTGTACAAACACATCTTTACACTCTCCTTGAACTGGCTGGGCACCAGTTAGATTTAAGACTTCAGTTTATATCTTCTTTAAGTAAAACAGCCTGTACACCAAAGTCACCCGTCACTGAGGGATTTTAAATTCATTCTACCTTTATTTATACAAGTTAGTCTCACTGAGTCACGAGTACTCATTTACAAGAGAGACTTGTACAAAAATAGTGAATGTTTCTAGTTTTCTACAAGATATATTAAGAAAGAGAAGGGAGCAAATTCATCCACAACTAGGCACAGTGGCCGAGTCAGGAGGGGGCTACCATTGGCCACCCCCTGGAATAATCTTTGGCCAACTATACTTTTAAGCAAGAGGAAAACTAGAAAAGATAGTTGTCTCAAATGATTAGTTAAGTGGCCATTTTACATATGTGTGTATATATATATGCATTGTAAATATGGGTGAGTGGTGGCACAGAGGTTAGAGAGGGTGGGCCTGTGATTGGAGGGGCCCCAAGTCAACATCCCGATTCAACTCACCGTTTCAACTCATTGGTTCAACTCCCCAAAAGGACAACATCAAAATGTGGGTGGAAAAGGTGAATCACCTGTCTCCAACCGCATTTGCCCCACTCTGGGCCTGTGAGCAAGGCCCTTAACCCTGCAGCTGCTCCCTGGTGCCTTAGATGACAGCCCGCTGCTTCACATGTGTGTGCTCACATATATGCACTGGGAAAAATGCAGAGAATTAATTTCCCCATTGGGAATTAATAGAGCACTATATATATATATATATATATATGTATATATATATATATACTGTATATTGAAGTTGATCTGGAACTTTTAACTTACCCAAAGATGTTTTAAGTGCTTGCCATTGACCTCCATAGCTCTGACTTGCTCTTCAGTCTTTTCCAGCTGATGGACTTTCCTTCTTCCCACAGTGCATCCCTCTGGTACCATTTGTTTCCCAGGTTAAAGACACAAATCTGGCCATACAAATGCAGAAGAAAACATGAGTCATCAGACCTGTAACAAGCCGTCAAGCTGCAGACTGCAACAACAAACTTCAGCCTCATTTCACCCTTTAAAATGTGTCCTCATAGTGGTGGTTATGAAATCAAAATTTGATTTTTTTTAAAAGGCACAACTCTCATTTTTCATGACTTTATATTTTATATTTTTAACTTTATTTTTCTATACTAGAACTGAACGACAAATGAAAGTAAACCTTAGCGTTATTTGTGTAAAATATCCAAGTGCTTAGGAGTTACACTGTGGAGAACAGAGGTAATTGTTTTTCTTTTTTCTTCTTTTTTTTGTCCGAGGCAGCACAGAGTGACGAATCTTGGCGAATAGAGTGGAGCAATTTTATCCACCACCAGGTGCAGTGGTGGAGCCAGGGGTTGGTCAGTGGTGGCCTTGACCACAATAGATATATACTCTTACAATGTAGTTTAAGGCACTATAGTTTAGCACAATTCATTAATTTCAGTTGCAGCAACTTTTTTGATAAGAAAAATAAAGTCCGTCTCAATGCAGTTATCCTGGTTCTGTTATAATTCCATGTTTGTATAATTATTACCCTTTTTTGTTGTGATCAAGGGTGCTTTTGGTTTACGTCAAATCTATTAAACCCATTTCAGTTTGTTCATAAATATACTATATATGTA
>NC_056511.1:39030856-39036710 GCF_014905685.2 Nematolebias whitei
GTGTGTGTGTGTGTATGTGTGTGTTTGTATGTGTGTGTGTCGTGGCCATCTTGGATTTAAAACCCAAACAAGATGAAAAGCAAAAACAACTGGACTTGTGTTCTGTAGCTGAGGAACTTTTTCATTTCAAAGAAACAAGGAGTGCGGGATTCAAGTCATAAACCTTCAGTGTTCTGTAAGCTTGCATACTGCACATTGACACATGCAGATAGACCTCTCACTCCTCACAACATTGGATCGTTGGATCCTAAAATCTTGGATTTTAATGTGGCAACCTAATTTTCAACTGTGACCTTTCTCACGCCAAGCTATAGTCACAACCCAAAGTGAAAGTCTGTACCTTCCTTATGTTTTTAAGTTAAGCTCACAGATGGACGGACAGTAATTCAAATTTCTCTCTTCGCACAAGGACAAGAGAAAAAAAAAATCACAGTCAACCTTTGCCACCAGTTTCTACAAATGTGTCTAATGCTGCTTTTGTGAAAAACAACAATGAATTAAACACCTGACATTCCATTAAGGAAAGTTCATCGCCTGCTGCCTTTCACCTTCGAGCTTATGAAAAGAAAAGAAAAAACAGATACGTGTATATATATATATATATATATATATATATATATCATAAATATGTGTCATAATAATGTTTAAGCGTAAACTAGGGTGCCAAAAAACAACAATTATATTCAGCTCCATTATTCTGCTGTTAATTATTTATTCAGAAGATCGTGTTCATCTATTGGCCAAAAAATCCTTCACCCCCAAAATATACATCGTTATTTTTTCCCTATTGAACGACTACTTTCATCTTAAATGACATGTATGAGCTTTAATCGTCAGTGAAGCACCTGTGATGACGCACAGAGCCTCTTGTTTGTGGCCTAAGGCCTCCACCACAGGCAGTAGAGTGTTTTCTGCTGGGTTATGTGACAACTACCGTAGTGAGCTGGTGATTTATAGTACAGGTGTTCAGTGTTCTGTGCACGAGGCTGCACAGCTCTTAGAGCTCACACCATAAAATAAAAACGAGGGGCAAGTTAACTGACGAGCGGGGTCAACTGTGGAAAGGTGGAAATGAACATTAATCTTCATTCTGGTGCAGGCAGATGCTTCCACACAATCCACATATTACATCACAAACATGAGTTCTCTTTAGTTATCTGTGCCACTTTGTGTTCAACACGTGTTAATGTTGCCTTTTACCAGAAAACAACCTGAAAGTATCACATCTACGGTGCACTCTAGTTTAAAAAGACTGAGCTTTTTGTGTGTGATAAGAAGGCACTTGACTAGAATTGTAAACAGCTAGCAAAACTAGAACAGGAGAAGTCTGATCCTTTTTCAGAGCAACTGCTAGAGGCTTATTCCAGCGTTAAAGATTGACTGGAAAACTTCAAGGGAGCTATTTGGACATCAAGTTCAAATGAGTTTGCAATACTTAGTACTACATGTTACAAAATGTACCTGTTTTTTTTTTACATCACTCAAGAACAAGATCCATCCATTACCTTTGCTTCTTCCTTTCTGGGTCTCAAGTATTGCTGGTGCCCATATCCAGCAGTCACTGTGTGAGAGGCAGGGTAAACCCTGGAGAATTCTCCAGTCTGTCACAGGGACACATACAGACAAACAACCATTTAGACTCTCATGCACATCTAGGGCCAATTTAGAGGTACTAATTAGCCTAACATGCATGTTTTTGGTCTGTAGCAGGAAATACGAGTACCTGGAGAAAACCCAACGAAGATGCACCTAATTTTAAAAGGAAGGCAAAGGAAGGGAAGTCTGAGATGGTGATCATTGTATGTTCCCATACAATAGCACAATTAGTTCTCTGCACTTAACCCATTACACTTGAGATACACCCAGGTGGAGCAGTGGGCAGCTATGTAAGCACCCGGGGAGCAGTTAGGGATTGGGTGTTTTGCTCAGGGACACCACAATATATGGGAATGGCTGGGAGTCGAACCGCGACTTTCTGGTCCCATCTCGGCCACCGAGAGACGCTACACAGATGCTGCACAGATGCTGCACAGATAAAGCAAACACATCCCAGAGACTAAGTTATTCTGTGAATAGAAAAAGGGTTTGGTGAAAAGATTATCAAGATTCTTAACTTTAGCACCAGATGTTACATCAAAAGTTGTAAACTGAATCTCAAGAACAAAAACAATGACCTTGATTCAGATTATCCAGGTTTTATTTGCCCAATTCAAACCTGTGATTTTACATAAAAGATCAGTGCCATTTGGTCTCTTTGACAAAGCTGAGTGTTGTCAAGTAAGCAAGGAAATTTAATGTCTCTTCCTGATAACATTACCCAAAGGAGGCATGAAGAGGTAGAATAGTTGCGGACTAAGATCACAACCTTGTGGAACACCATGACTCCTGTCAATCTAGAGGCCACATCATGTATATGAACAAATTGAAATTGGTTTAATAGATTTGACGTAAACCAAACGCACCCTTGATCACAACAAAATAGAGTAATAATGATAAAAACATGGAATTATAACAGAACCAGGATAACTGCATTGAGACAGATGGACTTTATTTTTCTTATCAAAAAAGTTGCTGCAACTGAAATTAATTAATTATGCTAAACTATAGTGCCTTAAACTACACTGTAAGAGTTTACTGGTTTTCTGGCCCCAGAACAGAACAATTCGAAGAGCAGATGTTTTTTGTTTACTCTCCAAGTTGGGAAGGGAACCTCCAATTGGGGTTTTTCAGAGATACTGGAACGCTCAAGAGAGCACATGTGGTTTTTCTGCTCCAATTATTGTTTTTCTGCCAAGTCATGAAAATATGCCACAGCTGAACGAGGGGAGTGGTGGGATTGCTGTGATGTGATGCTGACTCCATGTCAACGTGGTCATGAGTAAACCTCCGATGGATTTCAGGATCGAAGCTGCGTGTATATCAACCTGTAGCAACAACAAGCTGATGGCTGAGTAACACGCCATTTAGGGCTCGAGATAAACTCCCCCTTTACTGTTGTTTCCCCAGAGAAATCTAGCAATTGAGATGTTGGGAATGTCCAAGACAAAAAATATTAGAGCAAGGAAACAGGAAATTGGAACATACAGTAGAGGATGTTGTTGCTTTTGACTAATATCGGTACACTTTTTGGATCTGGTGGCAAAATGAAGATTATATTATTCCTAAACAATATTAACAGGTATTATGACAAGATTTTTATTGCCTACTGTAACAAACTCTTATACAGAGTGGGTTTATAATAACCAGATGACTGAGTTGTACAAGGAAATCATAAAGGATTTCCAACAAGGCCGACCTTTTGACATGAACTCCCACAGTTATTGTGGTACATTAATCAGCATATGCAGCCAGACAGCAGAGTTTTATGAAGAAAGCCAGCAGAGCAGCTTGAGCAACTCCCTGCAGGGTGCTGTGGTTTTTATTAACCCTCCCTTACCTCACTGACAAAATACTTAATCCTCTGAAAGCCTGCATTTTAAAGAGAAGGAGGGAATTCTGGTCATCTTGTCAGAGCTTCCTGCCCGGAATCTGCTGCTCACCATTGTATGAAGACACAAAGTTCTTTTTCAAAATAATGATTCCTAGAATTTGGGTAAGGACCCAATCGTGGGTGGTGAAACACCAATTTGGAGAGTTTGAGATAATTTCCACAAAATCTATTACATTAAAAAAACACTAGTAATAGATAATCTTGGGATTCTTTCATAATTGTTATTTAAAAATATGGTCATAAACTAACATTAAGAGAACAGAAGATGTTGCTTTTCTATGCTGTTATTAAAGCTTTCTTCAGCTGCTCTTTTTTTTTGAGGGGTCGCCACAGTGAGTGAACCTTCATGAAATATTTGGTAATTGTTTTACACTGGATGCCCTTCCTGACGTAATTTGGGCTTGAACCCACAACCTCAGAATTACAAGACCATGCCATTGACCACTGAGCTACCGCAGCCTTATTTTCATGCTGTTATTAATTAACCAAATTTTCTTCAATGGAATGAAGGAAACGTAACGAAGGTTTTCTTCATTCCATCAGTGAGAAGAAAAAAGAACCACAAGCCAAACATACTAGGCTTCTGGTCTAGTTCCTAGTTTTAGTGATGATACACTGTCTGCCATACATACATAAAATAAAACTGTTCAACTGTTTCCCCCCCCCCCCTCTAAAATCAAGTCAAGAAGTAAAAACAGGTTTTGAAACATCTATTCCATTTGTGTCACGGTTGCAGCAGGTATTGGACCCAGGAATGCAAACTCAACTCAAAAAGCTCTGGGAAAAACAACTCAATTTATTTAAATCAAAACAAGTGGTACTGTACACGATGTACCTGGTCAAGTGAGGGATTAGAATAGTGAATGTTTGAATTTTTCCAGATGAGTGTTTTTCTGGACTGGAATTAAACAGGGAATGAAAGTAGACCTTATTGTTTTTGGTGCAAGATATTCAAGTGGACAGAAGTTCCACTGAAGAACAGAGTTTGTTTGTTTTTTTCTTGCTGGAGGCAGCGCAGAAGGATGGATCCTGGCCAATAGAGGGAGCTATTTTATCCACCACCAGGAGCATTGGTGGAGCCAGGGGGTGGCCAATGGTGGCACTGGCCCCCATAGCTTAATCTTTGGCTACCCCAGTCATTTGAGGAAACTATATTTTAAGCAATATAAAAACTAGAAAACACACTTTCTTCAAACAATAGTAATAATTTATATATTTACATGATAGTGGCCATGTTGGATTTCAATGTAGCAACCCAATTCTTAATTGCGACTTGTCTTACACGTTGATGCATTCACACACCAAAATGAAAGTAGTATCATACTTAATTTTGAAGTCATCCAAGTCACAAGACAGACAAATGGACAGGGGATATTTCCAGTTAACCATTTGGCTCCACAACAGGTGACAACAAAAGCTGACATGGCAGCAGAAGACGTTTAAAGAACAAATGTAGGATTACATTCACCAAACAAAGGAACCGGGACTGTCATAAGCAAGTTAGACTGCATGATGCTCCATTGACACGCTGACAATTTATAGAGCCAGACTAATGAGTCAGCTTGCAAACACCTGAGTGAAATGACATAGGAACAGGTGAGAGTGGGTGTGGCAAGAGCAGCGGAGCAAGGAACAGGATAAGCAGATACATGGTGACCATCAGAAAACTCTGGAAAGAGCTAAAAACTGATCAGAATAAGAACTTAGGTAATACCGAGCTGAAGCAGAGGAAGTAATAATTCAAAGACAGCTCAGACTAACACGTAACAGAACTTATCAGGAGAATAAAGAGAATTCCTAGTGGTGTTACTGGATAAAATCCTCGTCTATCAGTTCAGTTAAGACCTCTCTGAGAACAGAACAGCCTGACAGCCAGTTTATCTGCTGCACACGCTGCCAGGTGCTCTCAGAGTCTGCAGACTGTTTCCTTACATGGTGTTTTGTTGAACCTAAAGACTGAGTTTCAACTAATCCTTCAAGAAAAGCAAAAAACATCAGTTATTTATTATCGGTATGTTGAGTTTATTGGATCTTGCTAGCTGGTTTAATAAGCTCATCAAACCACATGTTAGATTACAAAATATTTGCTTCAGTGCCTAATTTTTGGAGCCAAAATGGGGAAAAATAATGCAACTCGCTCCAAATACTGACTTTATTAGACCAATGTTTGGTAGGTGGCTCGTACGTTCAGAAGGCTGGAGGTGTGCAGCTCTCATCATCAGGTCTCATGTTTCAAACAGGTTCCAGATTACACCAAATAAACAGAATCGTCATCGCTTGTTTGTTGCAAATTAAAACAAACTGATGAAGCAATAATGCCAACATAAAACACACAACACATTTAGATGAGATAAAAATGCACAT
>NC_056511.1:39036810-39039446 GCF_014905685.2 Nematolebias whitei
TTTGTGTTGTCCACTAGGGGTGCTATAACTTCCTGTGGCGTTCGGTTGACATCCTGTTGTTAGCCGCTTAGCTTGAAGTTAGCTTCGGCTAAACTCGGTCAAAATCAACATTTCTGAACGGATTTTTTACACAAACGTGGCAAAAGTTTTTGCAATCAGACTTTATAGCTTGAACATGAGTGTTTGGGACTGATAGTAGCTTCATTTTAGTGATTTTAAGCGTAGTTTAAGCTCCGGTCGTTAGCTTGTTAGCTTAAAATTAGCATCGCTAGCTTTGTTTAAAACATCGTTTTTTGACGAATTTTAAACTCTAACGTAGCAAAATTTCAGCAAGCAGGCTTCGAAGCACTTGACCAGCGTGTCAAAACCACATTAAAGTTACTTTTCAGCTTTAAAAAGCAGATTTTATTTCCCTATGAAAATGAATTTCATATCCGGGTCACGTGACTGAAATCACCAATGGCAGCAGCGTAGGGTGAGAGGAAGTGACGTAGCCACGTCAGTCAAACCTTCAACCAATGAAAGCGCTCCACAACAGCGAATTCAACCAATCAGGAAGCGTGTTCTCCAACTAGCAAGTTAGATTAGCGTAAAATAGTTCGTCACTTTTTCGTCTTTTAAACCATCAAAATGCACTTTTTCTGCTAAAAATTGTAACGAAACAACTTCTAACTGTGTTCTGAGATGGCACTCAGCTTTTAAAACGTTTATCCATCTATTCAAAATACTCGTTCAAACTGAACAGAACCGAACTGGTCACAGCCGGGTCTTAAAGCAGAACCTCGTACTTTTTAGACAGAATAACGTCTTCCACAGCTCATTAGCTCTTAGTTACACATAACAGACGTACAATTTCAGCTTACACAAGACTTATGACACAATTTCAGCTTTTAAAACATTGCCAGCCCAACGCTTAAACATGCAGCGTTTAGTTGCAGAGTGCAGCTCCAAGCGCGCAGCTCAGCCGCTGCGTAACATTCACAGCTCATCAGCTGTTACTCTTTCACCATGCCAACACGTAAAATCAATTTACACACGGATTTAACAGTCATTCATGAAATTCGTACGAGGCCACCAGTTGTAGTGAGACACGTGAGGTACGTGTCACTTGTTGTATGACAAATATATGAATTATATATGCATACAATATTCACGAGTTCTTCATTTTTCTGACTGTAAATGCCGTGCATTGAATTTAACAGAAATGTGAACGAGAGACGTTATTTATCTTTGACCCATCAAATGAATGGAATCATTTATTTTCAAAATCAAAGTTTAACATCAAACATTTACATTAATTTGGCAAAATATGAAAATAATAACAGACAGTTTCACAGAAAATGAACTTCAAATCACTCGGCGGTGATTTGAGGACTTTGCTTCAGACATTTCTAAAAATATCTGTACTGATTTATGAGAGAGAAGAGTTTAAGATTAAATTGAGATTTATCTTACAGAGGAAATGTGTGAGGGAATTTAATCTGTTTGACCAGAAGTTGCACGCTCCGTCAGATCTCCAGCCTGTCCACGGTACACTTTAGTCGAAGAAGAGGCCGTTACCTGGTTGATGATAGATCAGCTCAGTAAGAATCCTTTTCAACTGATATCAGCGTCTCCGTTGAAAACAGCTAAAATCCTCGAAGAGTCGTGCGTGGTTAGTTCAAAACAGAATTATAATCCCAAAACCTCTGGATTCTTCACGGTTCTGAAACTTTCAGAACCGGCTGCGCTCTCAATCCAACATCTCTCAGAACTCTCAATCTCTTGGAATTCTGGAATTCATAATTCTCTATTCTTCTCTTCTCTAACATGAACTGAGAAGTTGCCACATTTTATTTGGGTCGACTTCCTGTTCAATTTAGAGCTTTCTGATTCGTGGAAGGACCAGAAAGAGGAGTGGTTTTGACGTAAGGTGTTTATCAACAGTCGAGGTCAGAGAATGAAACTTGTTTAACATACAGAAAAGATTATTGCAGAAGCAGCAGACTTTTTGGAGTCTCACACTTTGTAATCTTCTGAAAAAGTAAAACATGACATTTCTTCTTCAGTAAACATTTTAGTTGACCGAAGACCAACCTTTCACATACTTACGACAGCTTGCTCATTTCAGACAGAAAATCAAGAAAGGCATATTCAGGTGATTTCTTCTCTGAATGAGGAACAAAAATCATTACTTACTGTTTATGTAAAATAAAAATTAGTAGTTCTTTTCAACCTGTGAAGCATTGAGTGAACTAACACAATTTGATTATCAAAACATTTGTAAGACAGTAATGATTATAAAGGATTGTCTTTTCTGCTTGATTAATTCAAGAAAGAAAGTTCATCAGATGGTTCAGACTTATTCAGATCAATGAAAATAACATTCTCTGTCCATCTGGTAGATTTGAGGTCATCTGGTTCACTACACAGACATACAAAGTTGATAAGACTAAGAGAGCACGAGAGGGTGGAGGAGGTAAAATAAATCATGTCTCACACCATGTCCTGGCCGGGGCACAGTGTGAAAGTTGCAAAAAAAAAGGACCTCGCAACATAATCAGCAATATACAACGACGTCATAATACATTTATGCAGATCAACAAAGGTGGTGAGTTGTCCGTGGACTCTGCCAGAAAGTTCCATAGTTGTGATAA
>NC_056511.1:39039546-39048055 GCF_014905685.2 Nematolebias whitei
AGTACATATATATATATATATATATATATATATCCTGGTGATTTCTACAGTTTTCATTTCTGGGTGGCTGTGGCTGAGTGGTTAGAACAGTTGTCCTCCAATGCGAGAGTTGGGGGTTCGATTCCACCAGCAGTCACATGCTGAAGTGTCCGTGGGCAAGACACTGAACCCCTCATTGCCTCCGAAGTGTGTCCCATCGGTGTATGAATGTGATCTTGGCGCTGATAATTCTTTGTATAGATCTAGTAGAGTGCTGTGTGAATGGGTAAACGAGGGCACAACTTGTAAAGTGCTTTGAGTGCCTTGATAAGATATAGCACTACTATATAAGTGCAGTCCATTTACCATTTACCACTTTTATGATGGTAAAATATGTTAAATGATTATTTTACTTCATGTAACTTGAAGTTTAGGTAAATTACTTTGATTTGGAAACTCAATCTTGAAGTGTGTTTGCCTATTCCAGGTTGTGGATGGGACTCCGTGCTCGCCAGACTCCACTGGAGTTTGTGTCCAGGGAAAGTGCATCAAGGCTGGCTGTGATGCTAAAATTGGCTCCTCTAAGAAGTTTGATAAGTGTGGAATCTGTGGAGGTGACACCAAGGGCTGCAAGAAGGTGTCGGGACTCTTCACGAAGCCTGTGTGAGTAAAACCTGCGTCATCATCTGATAGCCTTGTGCCATGCTGTTTGTCCCTCTCACTTCTGCTTCATCAGCTTCACTCTTACGTATTTTAATGAACATTTTGTTTTCTTGCAGACACGGCTACAACTTTGTTGTCATGTTGCCAGTGGGCGCAGCCAACATCGACATTCGCCAACGAGGCTACAAGGGAATGTTGGGTGACGACAACTATTTGGCTTTAAAGAACAGTGAGGGCCATTACTTGCTGAATGGAAATTACATTGTTTCAGCTGGTGAGAAAGATATCCTTGTAAAGAACAGCCTGCTGCGATACAGTGGCACGTCCGGCCTCTCGGAGACTTTGCAGGCTGTGAAGCCTCTGGGAGAAGTCTTGACAGTGGAGGTGCTGTGTGCCGGCAAGATGACTCCACCTCGCATCCGCTACTCCTTCTACCTTCCCCGTCAAAACAAGGAGGACAAAACTCTGAAGAAAGAGGAGCGTGCAAACTCAGAAAACAGTGTCCTGATAAAAGATGGCAGCAAAGAGAAAGGAGAAGACACCCTGAAGACTTCCTATAGCAAAGAGGGTTCTACTGTTGGGAAATGGATAACCACACCCTGGAACAAGTGCTCGGTGTCCTGCGGCCGTGGTTTCCAGAGGAGGTTGGTGCAGTGTCTTAGAGCAGATGGGAAGCCAGGGCTGGACTGTGATTATTCACAAACACCTTCAGCCACCAGAGTTTGTGAAGAACCTTGCACTGAGTGGCATGTTGGGCCGTGGTCGCCCTGCTCTAGAACCTGTGGGAAGGGTTTTAAGAAACGAGCTCTGCGCTGCAAAACCCAAACCGGGGATCTTCTCTCAAGGGACCGCTGCAGTGGAGTTCGTAAACCACAGGAGCTGGACTTCTGTAACCTAAGGCCTTGTTAGGAACCTAAAACTGCTAATGTTTTTATTTTTCAAATGGACTCAAATGAATCCTCCTGCAAGTATTACACCATATCTGTCATGCAGATGTTTCACACTACATCACTGGACTGCTAAAGGACTTTGTAGGGAAGAACAAGAATGGTGGAGAGTTAAAATGCTATCATGGTCATCAAATGTTCAGAAGTAACTAATTGGATTACAAAGTACTAATAGAAAGTGAAAGACACATTTTACTCCCCATCAGGTATAAAATGCACATTCTTTAAACAATCAGTCGATAATATTCTGTGTGACTGGAGCCCATTTAATGTTATATTGGTAAAATTGTCCAAGCTTCAAAGTTGCTGCTCAGACAAATCAACTTCCAGCCAAAGAATGACAAATATTTTCTATATCAAAATTTAATATTGGCAGTCTTGCTGAGTTTTTTTCCCCTTGGTGTCTTGTTTTAATTCAAACAGATCTACAGATGCTGCTGCAACATGAGAAGTCTATTATCAATTTACATGCAAAAAGAAACTAATAGTAACCATCTGCAGTGAGTGAAAATAAAACCGTTGATGACTTCTGACAGTGGTGACCCCACTGACTTCAAAGAATGTACATAGAAATAATAATAAAACTTGTTTTATCAATGTAGAATAATCTGAAATGCCAATTTTAGGTTTAATTTACAAAATGAAGTTTTGCCAGTGATGGTTAGAACCAGTCTGAGTTTGTTTAAATCTCATCTAGTTCTTCTGTATGTTTTTAAGAATCTAACTCGTTGCACAATTTTTGTGCTATTTCAACATTTCATGAATCAAAACGTTCAGCTCATCCAGGACATTCCTGCTGTGACTTATGGTATTTGTGCAATTTTCAAGTTTTTAAATATTTTGCTTTGTCGGCCATGCTTTTCTCTGTGAAAATAAATGGAGCTTTCTTCACATCCTTCAAATTCTTTAGCTGTTTGCAAACCTTCAGCTTTTGTTTTAGTTGTGCTTTTTTTTTTTTTTTTTTAGCTTCGTTGTGCTAATTTCAGCTTCCTCCATCGCATTTCACCTTTTTTCTGCTCATTTCAGTTTTTATCAGCTATTTTTCCTCTCCTTTCAGCTTCTTTCTACTAAATACATCCTTTTTCTGACATTTTCAGTTACTTTTTTTAAGGTATTTTTTCGGCTTAAAAGCATTTTTTCTGTTTAATTTTTATTTTTGGCTCAAATAGTTTAAACTTTTATGGTCCTTTCAACTCCTTTCTGCTAATATATTTTCTTTTTTTTAGTTACTTTAAAAAAACAAAACAGATTTAATCTTTTTTCTGCTCATTTTAGTTTCTTTCTGCTAATTTCAGAATTTATGTAATCTATTCAGCCTCTCCGCTCTATTCAGCTTTTTCTACACATTTCGGCTGTTTTTCTGCTGCTTTCCACTTTTATTTTCCTGCTTTCAAACGTCAGCTCTTCAAACTCAACTTGCTTTAACAGTTTAACGATGAAACCTTCTCAGCTGGTTTCAGCTTCTGCAGCAGGTTTCGGTAAAAATCATTCAGCAACAAGCGTCCGTGCTGCGTTCTCACAGGAAGTGACATTCGTCTAGTTGACATCGTTTGTCACAAAGTGCTGGAAAGCAAAGTGATCCAGCTTGTCAGATTTACATTTTAGATTCAGAAACACATCAAATCAAACCTTTTCTGAGAACGTGAACAAAATTACAAACTAAAAGTATACAAACTTGGTGTGCAAATCTTTTTAGGGCTTTTCGGAGCGAGTTTGGTTCCTTCTATAGTCATCATGCTCCTCTGCAGCTGCCACTTCACTCGTCTTCACTCACTCGTTCATCTTCACGGTTCAGACTTCAGCCAGTTCTGAAGCCCGCTACGTCAAGCCTGTCTGGAACAGTTACTACAGATAATTTATTATGGATAAAACAATAAAACACAGAGGGAACGTCTGATCCTGGAACATCTTTATTCATGACCCCGCTCTCTGAAACAACATGTTCTTTCTGCAATCTTCAAGTAATCCTCTTCTCCATTATGAGCTTTTTGTAGGAGGCCACATTGAAGAGTCCAGCACTTACCATCTGGGTGGATCTAGCATTAGTTGAACTTTTATTTTATTATTTTTTTTAATCAGCTTTTGCACTTTGTACAGCAGAAGAAAACAGTGACTTACATGAGCTGGGCTGTATACTATGTATACATTTAATCAACTCTGTGCAAAAAATAAAAATAAAAACAATAGACAAAAAAGTTGATACTTTTTGATGCAGACATTTGTAATTGTCTTTGACTTCTGCATATTTATTCCAGAATAAAGCAGATACTGAAATGGGTTTTGGTTCTTTGCTTTTTTCCTATAACGATATAAAAACTGATTTATCAGCCACTATCTTGAAAAGTATCATCTCCCCTTAATTTTTTTCTCATATACAACTCCTAAACTTGCCCAAATGGGTTTTATAGTGGAAAAAGTATGATTGCTTTTATTTTCCTTTAACTCTAAAATTTAAAGCACTGGTTACTGTATAATTACGCTGAATGCAACACAACACTGAACTACTTTTCCAAGTGCTGATGGAGCATTTATCTAACCAAAATCTTCTTTAAACTTGGTCATGTGCCTGAAAAATACACCACTTTACTGATGTCTGTGGTAAAAGAAACCATTAGGCAACACTAATTGGTCGCAGACTGTCAGAGCTCAGACAGAAACTGCTCATTTTATGACTTTACGTTTAAGACGTCTCAGCAAATTCACCCCAGGTCAGACTGTGCACTGTTCAGACAAACAACAAAAAACTAATGGGCTCCATCTCAGGCCTCAGTTATTAGGTTAAAGGTTAAGTTTCATCAAAAGACTATAAGAAAAAGACATATAGCTTGTTTGAAAGAGTTGTCAGGAGAAAGAGTCTCCTCTAAAAAACATGGCAGTATGACTTTGGTTTTAAAAGTTGCATTTGAATGAATCGCAGGACTTCTGGAGAGATGTCCCTTAAACAAATGAGGCCAAAATTGAGATGCTTACCCATAATGCAACATGTCTGGAGACAAGCAAACAGCACAACAGCAGAAACACCTCATGCCAGCTGCCAGACATGGTAGTGGAGGGACGATGATTTGAATTTGTTTGACTCCTCCTTGCAGTCACTGAGTCGACCATGAACGCCTCTGCAGACCAAAATCTTCTGGAATCAAAAGTGAAGACGTATGGCTACTATTGAATCATGAAACAGGAACATGACTCAAAACGCAGGAACAAATTACAACAAAATGACCAAGGATCAAGGAGCTGCAGTGATCCCGTTAAAGTCCAGAACTCGATCTGTCTTGTGATGTTGTGGTGGGATCTTAAGAGAGCGGGGCAAAAACAAACATCTACAAAATTCAATGAACTGAAGGAATGCTGGAAAAAAAATAAAAGACTGGGCCAAATATCCTCCACGACCACTTGTGAGACTGACAGAGTCATACAGAAAATAACTGCTGAGAGTTATTGTTGTTAAAGGAAGTTGGAAGAGTTAAAACTTTGTTTCCACTGTGAAACATCTCACCTCACCAGGGTTGCTCTTTAAAGAAATCAATCCTCCCCAGTCCTGATTCCTCTACATTAACCATATTACTCTGTCATATTACATATGACTCTGACTCTGACTGACTCTGATTACAAGCTGAACTTGTCGTGTGCTATGTCATCATCTCCCCTCCTTGTTGTCTCTATAAGAGAAGCTGTAGTCCAAACACCTTTTCCTTTACGAAGGAAAGCTGTTCCATCTCCATCTTCTACCTCTAGTCCATAATCAGGTCATGGAGGCAACAGATTCAGGAGAGAAACCTAGAGGCCCCTCCCTCCAGCGACCCTTTCCATCACCTCTTGGTGGACCCCAAGGTGTTCCCAGGCTAGATTAGATAAACAATCCCTCTAGAGTTCTGGGTCTGTCCCGAGGCCTCTTTTCATTGGTATGGTCCTGGAAAACCTTTAAAAGAGACGTCCAGAAGGCATCCTGATCAGATGAACGACCTCAACAGATTCCTTTCAATGTGAAGGAGCAGCAGCTCTACTCCGAGCTCCACCTAGATTATGGAGCTCCTCATCCTCTTTCTTAGCTTGAGCCCCCAACCCTACGAAGGAAGCTCATTTCGGCTGCTTGGATCCAGAATGTCGATCTTTCTATCACGTTTGAAACCTCATGACCACTGGTGAGGGTTGGAACGTAGACACACCAGCAAACCCAGAGACTTGCCTTTTGGCTCAACTCTTTATTCACAACAACTGACCGAAGCAACGCCCCCATTACTGAGGACTAGGCCCCAATTTGGTGATCCATCTTTCGCTACCATCACTCATGAACAAGCTGCTCAGACACTTTACCTCCTCCACCTGAGGACAGAAAGCTATTACTGAAACATTCATTATACCGTAACATTCCTTTGTTTAGCTCAATTAAAGCCTCTTTTTTTTTTAATAGGGCCGGATTAACACGAAACAGAAGCAAACCAGGAAGTAAATGAAGCGTAAACTTTAAAAGACACACCGTTGCATTCCCCTATAGGTTCTCTGCTCCCGCAGTTGAAATTCACTGCGTTGATTATCAGCTCTCACATCTGCAGCTGCAGAGATGGGTGGCCGACGAGCCTCGCAGCGTTTCCCTGTAGCCCATAAACTTTGCTATGAATTTGTTTCACGGTCAACATTTCAGCCATGCAGCTACAAATACTTTCCACCGGGTGAGCAGCGATGTGAACTCATTCTCCCTGCTTGTGTCCAAGAATGCAGCTGTGTGTTGAGGTGGAAATTTTGAATTGTGCAATTCTCACATGTATGTCTGGCTGTCTGGCTTTAAGAAACGGGTCTGAGAGTCTGAAGGCAGTCTTGTTTCAGTGTTTTTTTTTATATATTAAGAAAGAAAGAAATATTCAAAAACTCTGAGGACTCTGACCTACATAAGGGCAGATAAATAAAAAAAATGGTTGAGAGCCAAAAGAAACATTTGTTTCATTGGTTGCCTTTTGCTTGTCTCGTAGTTGCACACTTTCAGCCTTTATTTGAGCCAAACTTTTTATAAAAAAAAAAAAAATGTTTGGTGGAGAAAACTTGCAAAACATTCATTTGAATTTTGGATGTGTTTTTGATTTTAACTTAAAATAAAAGTTCATGTCTTTTCAAATGAGGTCCTGGATAAAAGTTACGAACAATTAATACCTATTTTTTTGTGGATAGTGTTTTTACACAAACTCCTTTTGAAGAAATAGAGTTTAATTTTGGCCAGACTGATGAGCTAATGGCTAGTCTGAGCTGGGTTATCAAAGTAAATCTTACCACAGCTCTAGTATCAAAAACTTCTAAATGCTTTATTTAAACTCTATTTTATAAACTTTTAAATTAATATACATTTTGCATTGGGCAGATATATACATATAATTTTGTATTTAAGTTTATGTTACGCAGAAATAGTGGCAGCAGCAGCTAGCTGTAGCACTTCCATCAAAGGATTGTCATAAGATTTCTTCTGGAATAACCACCTAATCTAAAATGGGCAGCTTTGTTGAGGTCGCAGATGTTTTAATCTCAGCAGAAGATGTTTTTGACGTGGAGCTGAAACTAGCCGTAAAAGTGTCTCTCCAAAGTGAAGTCATTCAAAGAGTTATCTACAACAGGTAAGCTATTACTCGTTCGTCTTCTTTCCACATAACACTACTTAAGAAGAGCTGAACTCTCACTTTATGACAAAAAAAAAGAACCTCAGACGGTCTAAAGCAGGAATTGATATAAAAATCATGTTCTAAATGTTGGAAATTCACAATTTCTTTTACAATCATAAAAACTTTGCAGAATATGGGGACACTTTGACCTTATGTGACATTAATCATAGTTCAATTCAATTCAGTTTATTTATAAAGCGCCAAGTCACAACAGAAGTCACCTCAGGGCACTGAACAGAAACATTCACATATATAAAAATTAAATTAGTAACATTATTTTTTTAAGGTAGCCAGCAGATTGTCTTCATCTCACATCCTGAGCAAGCACAAAGGCAACAGTGGAAAGGAAAACCTCCCTTAAGAAGAAACCTCCAGCAGAGCCAGGCTCAGGACAAGCGGCGATCGGCTTTGACCGGCTGGGTTTGAGAGGACAGGAAGGAGGAACAGATACACAATGGCAGGTCCCTCTCGCTGTGGTTTGTTTTAGGTTGGCTAATCGAACGATGTGAATCCAATGCAGCGATCTCAGCTATAGGCTCCAGCTCACTGCAGGACCTCATGACTGTGTCCCACGTATTTCAAAACACATAAAAATAAAAACGTAACCACGAGGGAACGCTAAACGAAAATTCAAGGAACAGAAAAACACAGTTTATAACAAGGGCAACTTGCCTGAAGTGGTGAGGGTGTAGTTTTTCTGCTTGTTTTGACCAGAGCAGAGTTGTGTGGGTCCTCTCCCCAGCATGGCCAACAGTGGATCCAGAACTCTAAGGTTTTTGATGATGATATTGACGTTAGCGGTGATATTAGCATCCTCAAATTTGATTGAAAAAAAAAATATATATAAATGTGACGCATCACAAACCAAGGACTGAATCAAATTTAGTCATAAAGGCCAAAGCACGTTTTCAAATTGCTGTTTTTTGAAGCTACTTGTTGAAACTTCAATCATTCATCAGGAGCATTTCCAGAAATATATTGGTATTGCTGTATTTATCTTGCTAATAGGGATAACTCCTGGGAAACCGGTCTTAATCTTCCTTATTTTCCTTATTCCCTGGCTTCCCCGCTTGGCCTCGAATAGTCCAGCTATCTCAAATTTCTCCCAGAGGTTATGGGAATAATGACGCTCTGATGCTCCTCCCCTCCTCCCCTCCTCCTCCCCCCTTCTCTCGAGGACGTCTGAGGGCCTTATCAGAACTGAGCCGCTGATAGACCCTGCACCATCTTATCACAACTATGGAACTTTCTGGCAGAGTCCACGGACAACTCACC
>NC_056511.1:39048155-39053346 GCF_014905685.2 Nematolebias whitei
TTATCACAACTATGGAACTTTCTGGCAGAGTCCACGGACAACTCACCGCCTTTGTTGATCTGCATAAATGTATTATGACGTCGTTGTATATTGCTGATTATGTTGCGAGGTCTTTTTTTTTTTTGCAACTTTCACACTGTGCCCCGGCCAGGACATGGTGTGAGACATGATTTATTTTACCTCCTCCACCCTCTCGTGCTCTCTTAGTCTTATCTACTTTGTATGTCTGTATGTAACAGGTCTCTCTGGTAAGTGAGTCCTCGAGGCTCAGTGGGAACTAACCGGTATAAATAAAGGTTGAATATTCAAATTAAGATTTCTCGATGTCCTTTAAGAGAGGAAACCTTCAATCATATTTGGATATCAGGACTTTTCAGCTGGTTTTGAAAGAAACAACATTTTAAGGCTTGTCTGCTCAAGTTCATTGTTACAGTTGGTGTTGATCGGACAAGTGCTTCAAAGCATTATTTAGGATTATACTTTAGGCATTTCATTCAAGGGAGCCAAAGATAATGTATTTAATCATCACATTTTGTCAAAATGCAACCATCACAAACTTTGCAACCAATGCTCTTTAGGTGCCAAAACTGTATCTCAAATTCATATTTAACACTCTGCTCGACATGACGGGTCACACACAGTCTACAAAAGGATTGAACAGCATTTATTGAATAGAAAAGCAAATAAAAACAGAGATGAAAAAATATTTCTGGACTTAAAGTTGACTTATAGCCTGTTTTTTGTTCTTGATAGTGAGACAGACGATAAAAAAATGCCTGGAAGGATGTTTTACTTTTTACGTTAAAATATAAACTGGCTTTGATACGTTTCTCTTTTGTCATCACTTTGTAGAGTAAATGTCACCAAATCCAAACTGCACCTCAGTTTATACAAGAAGCTTCTTCCTCGTGGGAAGAGGGAGAATCACGTAAACAGCGGCATTTATCACGAGACAAAAAGACGGGGCTTTCGTGCACTTTATCTCCACAACAATAAGTCTTGTTTTACTGTCCTGATTTACTCTCCACAGCTGCGGGTTCGATGCTGTTGAGCCACAATCTTTACTGCGTTTCCTGTTTAAATAAATAATCCATCTCTCCACATTCTTCTGCTTTGTTTTTGTGGTTCCCTCATGAACACAGAAGCTTGAACCTATGATCAGAAGAACCACCATGAACCGACGGGGCGCTGAAAGTGTCTGTAAGTACTTCAAGAATGGAACTTCTGTCTGATCAGCAGCAAATATTTGTGCTGCTTTTGCTGAGTCATACTTTCAATAAGTCCCAAACACGTAATTTGTACGTTGCCTTTGGAAGTGGGAGTTTGAACTTGGAGAAGCGCAAGCGGGCCTCGTTTCTGCACATCAACGAGGAGATCTGCTGAGTGCAGCTGGAACAGGATCAGCCGTCAAACAATGGTGACAACTGACCCACGGCTGACCCCTGCTAACAGAGACCGTCAGAGAATCACACGAGCTGCGTTGGACGGTAAACTTTGTTGCCACTTTATAACCTCGTGCGATTCCTGTTAAAAGAATAAAGCTTCCCTCTAAAATAATAAATATATTTTGTGCCCTGAAAAATATTAGAGGCATTGTCAGGAGAACAAAATTTGCCTTTCCATCACTTCCTAAAAAAATATTAGAGATAGGAGGAGTAAATAGTTTACGGGGACTGCAATCTTTCCAGGGGTGGACGTTTGTTGTGTTGCAATGCAGTTTAAGTTTTTTTGATTCCCGTCTGTTCTTAGAGAACTTTGTCACATTTTAAAATATGACTGACCACCTGCTTGGACCACTGTGTCAGGCAAAAGTCAGTTTATAACTCTCTGCATCTGTCGTGGAATATAAGAGACTGTACTTATCTAGCGCTTTTCTATCTTACTGAGATACTCGAAGCTCTTTACAACACAATCTGTGCCTCATTTACCCATTCATACAACACTCTACAAAGCTAATTGAACAAATCATTCTAAAGAGACTAATCAGTGCTTTATCACATTCATACACCGATGGGACACACATCGGAGGCAACAAGGGTTTCATTGTCTTGCCCAGGGACACTTTGACTGCTGGTGGATTCGAACCCCCAACTCTTGCATCGGAGAACGACTGCTCTAACCACTCAGCCACAGCCGCCCTTTAAAGAACAATTGGTACATTGAAGTCCAATGGTGGTCTTGGCAACCGTAGATTAATCTATGGCCACCCCAATTACTTCAGGAAACCATAATTTTAAGTAACAGGAAAATTAGAAAGCATAGTTTCCTCAAATGATCGGGATGGCTGGTTTACACCCCGCCCACACACACACATGGAAGAGATCACACACACAAATGCCACACACCAAAATGGAAGAGATTGGTTTATGTTTTATCCGTCCATGTACGTTGTGATCTGGATAACTTAAAAAATTGAAGTACAGACTTCCATTGTGGCATGTGGCTACATCTAGGCATAAGTAAGGTTCCTTTGGAAAACTGAGTGGCCACATCTGAAACAGAGATGGCTGTCACCATATGTGTATAGATGTTAACCTTAAGTAAGCAATGTGCTGACTTTCATTTTGGTATATAGCTTCATCTAGGCATACAAATATATTATACATAAAAGTACAGTTTCCTTAAATGTTTGGGGTGGCCAAAGATGGCCAATGGTGGCCAAGGCCACCATTCATCACCCCCTGGCTCCTCCATTGTACCTGGTGGTGGATAAAATTCACTCTGTGCTGCCTCGATCAAGACAATAAAACCTTCCTCTGTCCTTTTACACAGTGTAACTCCTATCCAGCATCTTTCACTGAAAATATTAAGGTTTGCTTACATTCCTTCTTCAACACAAGTCTAGAAAAACAACACTTATTTGGAAGACTGCAAACATTCACTATTCAAATCTTTATGTGATGGGGACATGGGTGTACTGCTTGTTAGTTTCATTTTTCCTGTGTTTTAGGACCCTTCTGTTGTGATTTTACCTGATTTGGTTCAGATCCTTACAGTTTTTTGTTCCACCGTGTTTTTAGCCACTCTCTTATTCTTCATCTGAGTGGATCCTGCTCCTCGGTCCTGCCACGCCTGCTCTCACCTGAGCCCAGTTTCATTTAGCACAGTTGCTCCTGATTTCCTCGTTTCTCTGAGCTCACCTCTCTGTGATGCATTCTGCGTCTCTACGTCATGTTTGGATTTCTTTGTGCCTGTTTGTAACGCTGTATCAGTAGATTGCTTTTTATTTTTTTTTTAAGAATAAAGTTTGGTTTACTTCTAAATCTCGTGTTAGGTCCTCCTTCCTGTCTCTGTGACAGAACTATACTTGAGAAGATCTGAGCTCTGACTTAAAAAAGTTAAATATGCCATGTACTCTACGACAGCAGCACTCAGCTGAACTATTAACTAAAAGCATATATGGTTGGTCACTTCTTGTTGAGCCTTGACCTTTGACCTGGCTTTAAGGAAAATATTGTTGAAGGCTAATGAACCAGAGAAGGTGCAATTTAATATTTAGTGTTTACCATTTTTTAAATTTTACATTTTTACATGTAAAAGATAAGATTTTGAGTCTAATTTCTAATATCTTCTGAAAAGAAAACTTTAAGAAAACAGTTTGCTGCAGGGAGTATTCTGGACATAAATCTCTGACCCTGGTGTGAGCTCGGTTGTGTGGTATGTCTGCATGTGAACGGTTCAGGGAGGACATTTGTTTGGCCCGAGCCCAATATTTACAAAATCCCACAGCATTTAAGAAGAAAAGTGACCACATTTTAAGCTCAGCTATTTGAGTCAGAATTTAAAGCTTTATCAGCAGGTTACAAAATGCAGACATTTGCAATGATGTCCACAAAGATGGTAACAATTTGCTTATTCAATACAGATATCAGGGTTAGGATTAGCAGCTGAGCGTTTAGTTAAAAGTTGCCAAACAGTGATCCTACGTATGACACCCTGACGTCTGGCACAGAGGCAGTACTGTTAGAATCCTTTGAGACCATTACTACTTTCTTCCACGTAGGAAAAATGTAGTCTTAAATGTGAGCTCATACAAAGAAAGGAGGACGTCAGGACAAATGTCCAAACCGCAGAAGCTTGAAGACCTAAAGGACCAGAGTAAAGGCCATAGTCTACCCCCAGTCTGGACTACACCTGGGGTTAAAGGGGCTTAGGCTAGAAGGATTGGCCTAGGTCTATGCATACCCCTTAGACCGGATCATACCTCCATGACATCAGTAGTGTAAAGTCATAAAAACAAGAATTAGTTATTTTTCAACATTTTATCAGGCGTTCAACTTTGTTAAGTTAAGTGAGAACTTTACTTCAATCAGAAAATCATCAATCTGTAAAAGTATTGGTCTTCCACTAAGATCAAAGATTACTAACACACTTCTCTGTAGTTTATTTTTAATACTGTAGTCTCTCGCTACTTTGCGGTTTGACTTTTGCGCTTTTTCAAAGTAAGATTGGACATGACACTCAATTGGCTGATTGATGGATGAGCTGCAAGATCGGCGTGGATTTTTTAAATTTAAAATCATTTATTTTAAATTATTTAGCACCTGCTGCACCTGCGTGCAGCCCACATGTGCTGGGAGAAGCTCCCTCCTGCAGCGTGTTGTGATCTCCTCTCTGCAGCGGAGAAGTGGGCGTGGCCTAGAGCACTGGCAGGTGGCAGAGAGAGGAGATCATGACATGCTGTGCTCTTTTAGAGCGTTTAGAGTTTAGAAACTGTAAATGAGTCCTCGTGGCTCAATGGGACTAACCTGTTTAATTAAAGGTTGAATGAAACATTGTTTAGAATATTGCAAGCGTGTGGGAAGGGCGAAGGTGGGCTTATGATTAGAAGATCGCTGGTTCAACTCCCGGTACCGACAACAACAAAATGTGGGTGGGATTGGAGAAGCACCCACACATGTCTCCACCCTCATTTGACCCACTCTGGGCCCTTGAGCAAGGTCCTCAACTCCAACCATATGCTTCCACGGTTTCTTTTCACAAAGATGGCCTCCTTTACTCCTCTCTCAAACCAGAGGTCACTCTTTCAGGGATGAAGATGTTCACATCCTGGACAGAGAGGAACGATAGTTTGAGAGAGGAGTAAAGGAGGCCATCTTTGTGAAAAGAAACCGTCCATCGTTAAACAGGGGTGGAGGCCTCCGGGTTCAACTGTCCCCCTCTTACAATGCTGTGATTGCTAGTATCACTC
>NC_056511.1:39053446-39055286 GCF_014905685.2 Nematolebias whitei
TGTCTAAACCACCAGCAACAAAAGTGAGTACACCCCTTAGTGAAAGTTCCTGAAGTGTCAATATTTTGTGTGGCCACCATTATTTACCAGAACTGCCTTAACTCTCCTGGGCTTGGAGTTTACCAGAGCTTGACTGGTTGCCACTGGAATGCTTTTCCACTCCTCCATGATGACATCACGGAGCTGGTGGATATTCAAGACTTTGCACTCCTCCACCTTCCGCTTGAGGATGCCCCAAAGAAGTTCTATTGGGTTTAGGTCTGGAGATCCATCCATCCATCCATCCATTTTCTTTACCCGCTTATTCCATTTTGGGTCACGGGGGTCGCTGGTGCCCATGTCCAGCAATCACTGTGCGAGGGGCGGGGTACACCCTGGACGGGTCGCAAGTCCATCACAGGGACACAGAGACAAACAAGACAAACAACCATTCACTCTCTCACTCACACCTAGGGACAATTTAGAGTTACCAATCAGCCTAACATGCATGTTTTTGGACTGTGGGAGGAAACCGGAGTACCCGGAGAAAACCCACGCATGCACGGAGAGAACATGCAAACTCCACCCAGAAAGGCCCCTGGACCGGGGTTTGAACCAGGGACCTGCTCACTGAGAGGCAGCAGATCTACCAGTTGCGCCACCGTGCTGCCCAGGTCTGGAGATATGTTTGGCCAGTCCATCACCTTTACCCTCAGCCTCTTCAATAAAGCAGCGGTCGTCTTAGAGACGTGTTTGGGGCCATTATCATGTTGGAACACTGCCCTGCCACCCAGTTTCCGGAGGGAGGGGATCATGCTCTGCTTCAGTATTTCACAGTACATATTGGAGTTCATGTGTCCATCAGTGAAATGTAACTTCCCAACACCTGCTGCACTCATGCAGCCCCAGACCATGGCATTCCCACCACCATGCTTGACTGTAGGCATCACACATTTATCTTGGTTCTCCTCACTTGATTGCCACCACACATGCTTGAGATCATCTGAACCAAACAAATTAATCTTGGTCTCATCAGACCATAGGACATGGTTCCAGTAATCCATGTCCTTTGTTGACACGTCTTCAGCAAACTGTGGACTTTCTTGTGTACAGACTTCAGAAGAGGCTTCCTTCTGGGATGATGGCCATGCAGACCAGTTTGATGTATGTATGTATGGCGTATGGTCTGAGCACTGACACGCTGACCCCCCACCTCTTCAATCTCTGCAGTAACGCTGACAGCACTCCTGCGCCTATCTTTCAAAGACAGCATTTGGATGTGACGCTGAGCACGTGCACTCAGCTTCTTTGGACGACCAACGCGAGGTCTGTTCTGAGTGGACCCACTGCTGGATGATCTTGGCCACGGTGCTGCAGCTCAGTTTCAGGGTGTTGGCAGTCCTCTTGTAGCCTTGTAGCATCTTCGTGTAGCGCAACAATTCGTCTTTTAAGATCCTCAGAGAGTTCTTTGCCATGAGGTGCCATGTTGGAACTTTCAGTGACCAGTATGAGTGAGTGTGAGAGTTGTACTACAAAACTGAACGCACCTGCTCCCTATGCACACCTGAGACTTAGTAACACTAATGAGTCACATGACATTTTGGTGGGAAAATGAAAAGCAGTGCTTAATTTGGACATTTAGGGGTGTAGTCTCTTAGAGGTGTACTCGCTTTTGTTGCGGGTGGTTTAGACATGAATGGCTGTATATTGAGTTATTTTGAGGGAAGAATAAATTTACACTGCTATATTAGCTGCACACAGACTATTTTTCATTGTGTCAAAGTGTCATTTTGTCAGTGTTGTCATGAAAATATATACTTAAATATCTGCAGGAATGTGAGGGGTGTACTCACTTTTGTGA
>NC_056511.1:39055386-39056806 GCF_014905685.2 Nematolebias whitei
TATATATATATATATATATATATATATATACACGTGTATATATATACGTATATATATATACATATATATGTGTGTGTGTGTGCCAGCTAACCTGATCATTTCAGGAAATTATATTTTGTAATTTTTATATCGCTTAAAAGTATAGTTTCCTTAAGTGATCAGGGTGGCAAAAGATTAATCTAAGGGGGCCAAGGTCACCTTTGGCCACCCTTTGACTCCACCATTGCACCTGGTAAAATTGCTCCCGCCACTCACCAGGATTCATCACCCTGTGCCGCTTCTGACAAAAAACAAACTCAAAGCCTCCCTCTGTTCTTCTCCACAGTGTAACTTCTACCCACTTGAATATTGTGCAACAAAAAACATTAAGGGTTACTTACATTCACTGTTCAATTCCAGTCTAGAAAAACACTCATCTCAAAAGCTACAAACATCTACTATTCAAATCCATCAGTGACGGGGGGACATCGGCGTACCACTTGTTTGAGAGGTGTTGCTGCCATCAAATGAAAATCCCATTATCTGTTCCAAAAATGGTACAATTTCCCAGTTAAACTATGGATGCATGATATTGGACTTTTGGCCCATATCTGATATGTCAATATGTTAAAACTTACTTGATAACATACCAAAAGCGATATTTTTCTCCTAGACCTGCTTACAGAGACTACATATCTTTCTCTGCTGTGGAATTAGAATACATTATTCTACATGATCTTTGTCAGTTTGATCTGATACCAAATGCAGATGTCAGAAAGGGGCTGAAAATAATGTAACACTTCAACTTGGATTATGTTTAATGTCAAATTTATTCATGACATTTACTCTCTCTAACACACTGACAACACTCGAACAGCGCAAATTTGTACCTTTTATATCGGTGAATTATTTTGATGGAATGGCCAATGTCCGATATTTAACTTTATCGCTAATATCGGCCGATACTGATACCGTGCCGATAATATCGTGCATCCCTAGTTTAAACTTTTGATATGTTCAATATGTTACATTGTGATTCATCATCACTGCGCTCTGATATTATTTACATTTTACACAATGCCCCATCTTTGTCTTAATCGGGGTTGTAAAACCTTGTTTTCTTGGGATATCCTAGATTAAGACTGGACGTAGATTAAATGTTAAACACCAAAACGGGAGTTTTCATGTGTCTGAAGCCTGATCAGAGACTGGAGAACCTGTCGCTGACTTACGAGGCAGTTATCAGGACCCAGCAGACACCAAGACCCTGCAGTGACCACACACCTCTGTGATCAGCTGTCAGTGGGCAGAACTGCAGGCTGGACGAGGATGAGAAACGAGATAACGAGCGTGCGGTCTGTGATCTACTGTGGGAAGGCTGAGGAAAAGTGGAGGCGGCTTTGAAAGTAGATGCCGCTCGTCCCTCTGGTAAATATAGTGT
>NC_056511.1:39056906-39099305 GCF_014905685.2 Nematolebias whitei
ATGTGTGTGTGTGTGTGTGTGTGTGTGTGTGTGTTCTTTAGAAGCAATAAGGCTTTACAGCATTGGAACACTCTTTAAAGGTTTGCTGTGGATACTACAGATTCGTATACAGTCTTTCTTGTAAATGAGTCCTCGTGACTCAATGAAACTAACCTGTATAAATAAGGGTTTAATGAAAAATATTTTTATCTTGATGGGGTAAAATCTGCACCAACATTTCAACTGTTTGCACTTAGAGGGCTGATGGAGCAGAAAACAGGAGGAGAGAATTTCCAGCCAGGAGAAAGAGTTTGAGATGCAGGAATTCTGGTTCCTGTTTAGAATTTAGACAAGAGCTCATACAGCACATGATGCACCCGTCAACAAACTTTAACACAGCAATCCATAGCAACAGCTTTGACAAGGCCTTGTTTTAATTTTGACCTTGATAAAAGCATGTGACACTTCGTCTAGTGTTGCTGATTGTGTATATAAATGTAACCAGGTTGTTTTTCTATTTTGTTAAAATCACACAAAATATCTTTTGTTTTTTTGAATTGTTCATAAACCTGACTGTGTAGACACTTTTCGAAACCACTGTGATAAATAAGCGTGTGACTTTAAGATCGGGGTCCCTCCTTTTTATTTCTCCTTCTGTTGTATTGCTTTTTAAAATTGTTTACGCCCCTTATACCCTCCCCTTTGTACTGTTGTCCTATGGGAGAGGACTCGGAGCGGGCAGCCAATAACGTGGTTGTTTTGTGTTTGTTATTCTTGTCAAAATAAACGGAGGAACGAACCATGTCCAAGGTAAACCATGTCACGGTCTAATCCTTCTTTAATAACCAGCACAACGCAGAAAGGAACCGGTTACATAAAGTTTCACCATCTTATCTTGAATGGATCAGCAGTTACGACGCAGACAAGCAAAGATCTTGTATGTTTGACCTTGATTTGTGACCTTGACCTTGAAGCTGGGAAGATGCAAAATGGCGTGACACAGTCTTAGTGGTCATATACATACCCTGAGCGGATCAGACGTTATTAACCGGACGAGCAAAGACCTTGACTTTAATTTGTGACCTTGACCTTGAAGCTGGGGTGATGAAAATGTACGCGACACTCCATTTAATGAAGATGCATATGTGTGTGAAGGTTTATCACAATATGTTGAGAGGATTAGAAGTTATTAGCGGAACAAGAGAACATTTACGGACAGAGACCATAACATGTCCGACTTGGACGGGCATGTGAAAAATGACATGTTTATGATGATGAACTGAAACATAACTTTAAAGCCTATTTTGTCTGCTAGGTAGAAACCCTACATTTGAATGAACCCATTTTTCTTTGCAAACACAGCTGTATATTTTACACATGGCTGCCCACTCAACCTCCTAGCTGTATCTCAAACGAGCCAGTTAAGAATAACAGTTTACACAAGTGGTTCATAAAAAGCTCTTTACTTGTCTTATTCACACTCAAACTTTTATACAAAAAAATAAAAAAATAAAGCGGACTCTGAAAATTCCTCCCTGTCACTCCAGCTGCTCCGCCAACAGAGGCACATGAGCTTATTTTGCTTTTCCAAACCCATAAAATCCACAGGGCTTTAGAAAATCATGACTCATGAATGATCTGCATCTCAAGCAGTGTTCGAGGTCACCACAATTTGTCAAATCATCACTCTGGAGTTTGTCATGCCTGTCCAGGCTGATGAAGTTCAATGAAAAACATCTGACGTGCACATGCACCACATGCACAGCTCCTTTGTTATGCAAATCATCTCACTTGTAAAAGTTTTGTTCATATTTGGACTAAAACTTGAAACGTTAAATCGCTGTGATTCTGAACATTCAACATCTATATTGAATTATTTTTGTTGGACTTTCACTCATATTTCTTAAGATAAACTGAAAGTCTGGACCAAATATGTACATCTGTACTCAAATGCTGACTTTAAAGGAATAGTTTGGACATTTTGAAGTGTATAGAGCTTATGAACACATATTGTTGTTGATATATTTTAGGAGAAGCTGTGGTTTATTTTAACTAGATTAATTAGCTAATGACTAGTCCAAATAAGGGTCAAGACCAAAATGGATGCTGCATCTTAAACAACTCCAATCTTAAACATTTTATGGCATTTCATGCAAACACTGGTTTTAAAACAGTTATTCCATCAACAGTTTTCCATTACGTTTTTATTTTTTTTGGCAGAAATATTTTAAAATGTTCAAATTATCCAACATTTCCATCATTTTTAATTTCACAGTTTTTTTTTTTCAACAGAAACGGGATATTTCTGCTACAAGTGCCTCAGACGGCCCTAGAACTGTTACAGCTGCAGCTTTTTTGTTCTTTTTAAATAACCATAGAACTGCATGTAGATACTTATTACTGAAACTGTTTCATTTTATTTTTACATTTTTCACTTAAGGACGTCAACATTATTTTACTGGCATTTTGCATTATGTGGCAATGATGTAAATAGGTTAAATGCATCATATAACATCCTATATAAGCTCTGGATCTAATGCCAAACACACATATATATTATGTTAGCTTTGATTTGCTCTGGAGTTAACACACAGTCATTTTTGGAGCTAATGCAAAAGCAGAGGCGCACCTTCCACTCTGCTGTCCTCCATCCTCAAGGCAGCACCAGAGAGCTGTCACTCATGTGGACTTACGATAATTAATGTGTGGTTGTGTGCGAATCGTCGTTGTGTAATGCTCAGTTGTCTGAGTGGAATGAAGTTTGGCTTTGCATCGGCTCCAGTACCCTTCAACTCATGGATGTATGTGTAAAGTGCCAACAATATCCCTAAATCGTTATTATTATATGATATAGGTATTCTAATATGCACGAAATCTCTTTGGTCCTGATGTATGTCAGGAACAGCTTGTGATAGAAGGTGGAGCTCTCTGCAGCAGAATCTCTCTCATCTCTGTCCAACTCTCCTCTTCATCGTTCCGTCTTCATCATTTGCAGCTACAGACTGCCATTTCTGTATTGTCTTCTCTATCAACACATTCGCACTGGAGCAACCTGTCTATATCCTTTACCCAGAATGCACTGCAAGGTAAATAACATGGCAACATGGCAACAACCACAACAAAAGAGCCTTACCAGTGGTGGACCGTCAGGCCCAGTAAAGCCTTCTCTGCTGGCCTAAGCGCAATCAGATTCTCTAACTTACATTTTAGTATATTTCTTCTTTTTTATTTATATTATTCTGAAATGTCTGTCCTCTTCATTTCATAGCTTTTCTCCTGATTGTGCAGGAGCTGTTTATATAGAGCTTTTATCCAATCATTTTGAGCATCATCTGTTGCTAGGATCAAATCCTTGAGGCCTTTCAGAAACAACAGTGCCTCTGTAGGTTAAAACAAATGACAATGAAACTGTGGCTTTGACCAATCAGATGAGCTGGTGACACTGCGGCCTTCGAGCAGGCGTTAGACAATGACAGCGTTTTTGCTTCGTTTAGTTGGGCGGTCAGCGAGCGAACTGGTTGGCACATCTGTAACGACCTGAACAATCATGGCGATATTAAGAGGTGGATAAATTCAGGCGGGACATCAGGAAGGCCTAGGTGTAAAATGTACAGCCCACCACTGATTTTTACAGTTTTATAGATGAAGTAAATGTTAAATAACCAAAATCTATTGTTCCAACAAGTCGGGGTCGCCTTTAACAAACTATGGCCAATCTACAACAAGATATAAAGTGCTTTTATTTTAGTATTATTTATAAAAAAAATATTGAATTGTATATTATTAATATTATTATTTATGATATGAAATGAACTTCTCGGCGATTTATACAGGTAGTCTCATTGATCCACGAGAACTCATTTTCAAGAGAGACCTGTTTAGGGAGCAGAGGGTGGGGGTTGAGACAGGTGTGGGTTTTTCACCTTTTCCACCCACATTTTGATGTTGACGGTATCGGGAGTTTATCCTGCGACTTTCCAATCACAGGCCCGCCTTCTCTAACCTCTGCACCACCACTCCCCCAACTTATTTTCTCTCATCATGTACACAATGAGCACAAAGGAGGGCAAAATTAGATTCAATGTTTTGACCAAGACCATTTTGACAAGACGTTTACAGAAACCAAGGATGAAACTAATAATCATCTGCTGGTCAGATCATAATTTTCTCTCTTCAGACACTTTGTATGGGTAAATACAGCTGGACTCTTACAATGCAACAAAAAGCAGGAAATACAATGAACAGGAAGTAAAACAGCTTAGTGCTCTGCTAGACATCAGCGCATCACAGCACTGCACAAAATAACTTTTTGTGCAGGATTAATGTGGGGAAAAAACAGACATTGACCCCAAATATGCTCATTAGTATATAGACAGTAATAGAAGCTGTGTGCAGCTGTGTTAATGTTTAAAACTTACCCCAATGCAAAGAATGGCACACGTATATTTAAAAAGTCTGAATCGATATGAACAAAAAATAATGCAATAAAATCCATAAAAACTTTGTCAGAACCCAAAGGCCAAGCTGTTCGCCCTGTGTGGTTTACTGAACAGTAAAACTGATTTCTATCTGTAGCTTGAGTCAGGCACAATTTGAGGTGTGCGCTGTGGTCAGTGTGCAACTGCCTCTTCAGAGAGTAATGTTTTTCTTTCACTTCTCCATCTTTTACCCTTTCTTCATAATCAGGGTGCAGAGGCCAGGTCCAGAAGAAAACAGATATCCTTATCCCCAGTAAGACTCTCAAGCTCCTCCTGTGGGACCCCGAGGCATTCCTGGGCCAGAGAGGATACACAATCCCTCCAGCAACATGCCCTGGGGTCTCCTATGTGGAGGCATCCAGGAGTCATTGTAATCAGATGAACCACCTCAGCTGACTCCTTACGATGCAGAGGAGCAGCACCACTACTCTGAGCTCCTCCTGGATGACAGAGCTCCTCAGTCTCCCTCTACGGCTGAGCCCAACCACCCTCCAAAGGAAGCTCATTTTGGCCACATGGATCCAGGATCTTGTTCTTTCGGTCATGATCCAAACCTCATGCCCACAGATGAGGCTTGGAACATAGACAGACCAGTAAATGCAGAGCTTTGCCTTTTGACTCAACTGTTTCTTCACCATGACCGACCAAAGCAACACCCTCATTACTGACGATGCGGCCCGATCAGTGGTTTTATCGTTTGTTTCTATCATTACTCAGGATGAGGACACCCAGATACTGAAACTCCTCCACCTGGGGTAAAAACTTCCCTCAACCGAAAGGGGCCATTCCATGTTTTTCCAATCAGAATTGTCACCTTATCATGGTGGAAGGGTTTGAGTGCACCTGTGATCCTGGGAGACATGTTGTATGGGGTATCAGGTCTCAGAGGAGGGGTCAGACAACAGTGATTCAACACCCTGAATGAATGAAATGAATGAACGATGAATCCTGAAGTCAGGTTGAACGGTAATCATCACCAATTCTCCGCTTACCTCATCAGCTCACCTGAAATCATCACCTGAGGGACTTCCTGCCAAGCCATAAAACTGATTTGGACACGTGTGCCATTTAAAGAGTGGGAAGCCGCCTGCAGGTCAGCGGGGTCAAACCCTGCAGAGCATTTTGAGGGCTGCGTGTCAGAACACAGACCTGAAGTTACAGAAAATCATCTCGTTTCACGTCCTACTGAACACTTATTTTATTGGATTAAAAAAAAAAACATTTAGTCACAAGTAAGTATAACTGTACAGAGTGTGCTTTTAGTACCCATACAGCATCACTTTAACATTGTTGGAAATGTAAATATGTATTTACAGACCAAATATAACAAAGAACCTTCCTTTATTTCTCTCTCACTCGAGTAAGACGGATGTCTTTTCTTCCCTCTCCTGACTTCCTCCTGCGTTTGTTCTTTGTCCTGTGTATCGGAGCTTCTATTTACACATCTTCCAAATTGTAAATTACTGTTATGGATTTGGTCAGCTGGACTTTCAATGCATTTGATAAAAAAATTTTCAACCAAGCTACAGGGTGCTGGACATCCCTCCTGCCCCGGACAGACGCACGCGGCTGAGTATGTCATGGATTCCTGGGGGGAGTGGAAGCTGATATGCCTGTCTGTGTTGTCTCTGGAGGATGTGGAAGAGTTATACATCACTGAATCTATGATAGCAATGGTTCTACTTTTTGTGGATACCTGTTATCGGCTATTAAGGAAGACGTCGGCAGCAGTTTCGGCCATGGCAAAGCTGCCTACCTTCTGTGAAGGATTAATTCATGCTTCAAGCTCTCAGACTCAACTGATTTGCGAACTCAACCGTAAGCTAGAAGCGATTTATGAGAATCGTAG
The DNA here is from genome assembly GCF_014905685.2 of Nematolebias whitei. Classification (NCBI taxonomy): domain Eukaryota; kingdom Metazoa; phylum Chordata; class Actinopteri; order Cyprinodontiformes; family Rivulidae; genus Nematolebias; species Nematolebias whitei. The sequence goes on from NC_056511.1 coordinate 39,063,213, forward strand.
GCCACTTGAGGCTTGGAAATCACCAGCATGTTGGAAACGATCTTGGAGAAGGTTAATAAGCAGAAACCAGCGGAAAGCCCACAAATGTGGCCCTTTTGGATTGAGAGTACCAGCAGAACGAAAGGCTGACAAAAGAAAAACAGTCTTCCTGCACAAAAACAACTGTATCTGAATCTGGCCTCCCTGTTCGGCCTTGAATAGGCCAACTTCTCAAATTGCTTCTGGGGGTGTGTAAACCAAGAAGAACCATGTCCTGACAAGGACAAGGTGTGAAGAGATCTTTTTTATTAATACCCACTATCCTCATAGTCTTTCCCCTTTTCTTATCTAAAGAGTAAGGTATTCTTATTCTCCTAGGAGCTGCAGCCACATACACTCCGTCCGTCTTCCGTACGACTGTACAGTTTCGCTGTACTTCAGTGTGCAATGACAATAAAGCTTATTCTGATTCTGATTCCTCGACGTAAGCATGAAGATGAAACAGTGAGAGCAGCATCCCTGATCTGTTTAAGAAAGCTTTAAATTCTCTAAAAAAAAAAATTATTATCATGCATCTTTTTCAAATGTGTTCAAACAACAAACAAAAAAAAACAAAACAAGTAAATATAGTCATGCCATGTCAGGCAATATTTTACCTCCACAACCCCAGGTGATTATTTCCACGCCCTCTGATCTGAACCATCATCCACCACTTTTTTTTTTTTTTACCTGTTTTTACTTTTATATTTTCCTTCTCTTCAACGTGCCTGAAGCAATGTTTTTCAGCTGGTGCTGATGAAACACAAATTGCAGGCTGCACTGGGCTCACAGGCGCCAACATCTTGCAAATAAGAGCTTTACAACGCTGGCAGCTTTTAAGCATTTAGTTCTAATTAAAGCCACACTCCTCTCAAGACGGACCTCACGTCGGTTTATGTCAGAGCCTGTTTGGAGGCTGAGCCCTGAAATCTTTATACATGGGGAGGATATACAGAAAGGAGAATAGTCACTTATTTTAGATGTTTGAGAAAAAAGTGAATGTTGTCTTATTGTTTCACTGACAGTTTGTCTCAACAGATCCTTTGGGTCTGCTGCTCAGCCTTGAACAAAAGGAACTTCAGGTGTTTCTGCTTGAGCTTCATGTCCGCTCCATGTCGGTGGTCTCCAGCCCTGAAGCATATCTCACAATGTGTTAGAGGTGAACTGTAAAACTTTGTTTTATCTCTTGTTTTCTTTCACACCCTGATTTAATAAAGCGGGAATGGTTCAGTTTATCTTCTTCAAGAAAAGTTACACAATTCCTCACAGCGAATGTGTTTAAATAAAGCCTGTGCATCATCCTGCGCTGATCCAGAGTGACAAAGTGTTCTGGGTTTTAATGGCTTGACACAGGCTGATAACAGGGTTATGGTTTCTTAGAAAAAGGGAACACAACGTTGTTGTTGTGAAAACAAAACACGATCGGTCCAACATATGAATTGTTTTAATTTCTAAATGTGTAAGACCATTTTTTTTATATAGTTGGATCTATTATAACACCAACAGCTGAGGGGATTTATAGAGATCATCTTGTTACAATTCAAAATCCTACAGGAAAATCCTGACTCCTTGCAGGATGTTATTTTGAAACTTTCCCTCCACTGAACCTAGAATTGCGCCGCTCAAGGTGGCTGCATGTTGGAGCAACTCTGTTACTTTCATTCTGAGATTTTGCTTTTGGAAACTTTAATTCCTCTTTTTCTGGATGTAAATCACATTTTTTGGGATGATTGTTTCCTCTGGTATCAGATGCTGTGCAGCTGGAAGGATTTTTACTGAAACTTTTTTTAGTTTTGGACATTTGTTATGATGCGTGACCATGGCAACAAGGCAGTTTTCTATAAACAACAGCAGCTTATTAACATCTCAAAAGCTCAAATAATATCTCAACCATAGCCCCAAATCTCAAATGAGTTGAAAAGGATGTTCTGTGGACGCATTCTCATCTACCTGCCAGCTGTGCTCGAGTGCCTGACCGCTGAGATCCTGGAACTAGCAGGAAACACGGCTCAGGACAGCGGAAGGACAGGATCGTCCCTCGGCACCTATGGCTGTCCGCAGCGCCGAGGAGCTCGGCAGGCTGCTGGGAGGAGTGACCATCGCTCTGGGAGGAGTTCTGCCCAGCATTCGGGTGGTCCTACAGCCCGAGGGAACCGAGAGACCAGCTGAGTCTGGGTGGTCGGATCGGACGGCATCTGCAGTCAGTTTCTTAGGATCCACTGTGGGATGGACCTTTGCAAGAGATCCTTCCTGTCTACAGCCATCAGTATCTATAAGATCTTTTAATGAAATGAGGATAACGAGCTACAACAACAAATCATTTCCCTTTGGGATTAATAAAGTATTTTTGAATTTAATTGAATTTTAAAGCTCAATCTCATACATCATCATGATCCTAATCACTGACAAATCAGTCTGATGGTGCAAACCCACGTGGCTCAGTTCCTAATATCAGAAACTCCAGGATCCCTTTAAATTTTTGTTTGCACATCAACTGGCCAGAACAGTTTATGTGATGATGACGGTCGCCTTCTTAACATTAGTCTTAATGTCATGACTATCCATGCATCACAAAGCTGCTTTTATGTAATAAAACATGCTCTGAATGAAAACAAGTGGTGCATGCAGCCTTTTGTCCTTTGCTACAATTTCAGTGAGAAGTTTTATTCAGTTTTAAAATAAAACTAAAATAAATTGTTTTATAGTAATTGTCTGTACTTATTTAGCGCCTTTCTATCTTATCAAGCTCTTTACACTACAATCTGTGCCCTCATTTAGCCATTCATACAGCACCCTACTAAATATATCTGTACAATGAATAATCAGTATTTTATCACATTCATACACTGATGGGACACAGATCGGAGGCAATGAGGGGTTCAGTGTCTTGCCCAGGGACATGCATGTTACTGCTCGTGGAATCGAACCCCCAACTCTTGTATTGGAGGATGACTGCTCTAACCACTCAGCCACAGCCGCCCCCTAGATAGTAAAGTAAAGTAGTATAATAGCAATTTCAGTTGCTGACACTAGAACAAGTGTTATCCGGTCACTGAGGGACTTCAACTGTGAATAAGACGTGAGGTAGGTTTAGTTGTGCTTATCCAAAACACTGTGGTGAGTGGAGGGAGCAATTTTATCCACCAACAAGTGCATCAGTGAAGCCAGGGGGTGGTCAAAGGAGGCCTTGGCCACTGTAGAGTATTTTTTGGCCACCCAAAGGTCCACCCCAAACATTTGAGGACACTATACATTTGCATATGTAAAGGGTGGTGGCCATCTTGGATTTTGATGTAGTAACCCAATTTGCAACAGGAACTTTACGTACACCCATGAAAGTTGGCACCTCACATATTTTCCGAGTTATCATGTACACAACATGCAAGAACGGACAAACTGACAATTTCTCCTGTTCGCTCTGTGACGGGGTGACAAATACATATTAAAACAATTGTGGTTTTTAATTTAGTTAATTGTGTTTAAAAGACTAAACAAAGACTTTAAATAGTCTATAATTACCATGACAAACGTGTTTTTTTTTTATCTGACTAAGTTTAAATAAACAAGAAAAACTCTAATCATCATGAAAAACGATTTAAATATATATGACATGAAAAAACATAAATAACACAGTAAAATTATTGATACAATAACTTGCGTTGGCTTAGTTTATAGATCCCCGCTCCACTCAGGCAGGAGGTTGAGGAGCATTAAGTGAAGAACCACTGGACTGAGGAAAACTTCTACCCTGAAGCTGTTAGACTCATGAATCCATAACCACAAAAATCACTGTAATGCCACTTTAATTGGTGACATGTGACTGTGCTGTTGATTATCCATGCTGCTGATCTCTTGCCTTTATACTGTTGTATTCATACCCATCTGCTCACTACAAACTCATGTTCAGGCTGCTGTTTAATATCCATCCATTATCTTTTACCCGCTTCTTCCATTTTGGGTCACGGGGGTCGCCGGTGCCCATGTCCAGCAATCACCGTACGAGGGGCGGGGTACACCCTGGACGGGTCGCAAGTCCATCACAGGGACACACAGGGACAAACGAGACAAACAACCATTCACTCTCTCACTCACACCTAGGGACAATTTAGAGTTACCAATCAGCCTAACATGTATGTTTTTGGTCTGTGGGAAGAAATCAGAGTACCCAGAGAAAACCCACGCATGCACGGAGAGAACATGCAAACTCCACCCAGAAAGGCCCCTGGACCGGGATTTGAACCAGGGACCTGCTCGCTGAGAGGCAGCAGCTCTACCAGTTGCGCCACCGTGCTGCCTGCTGTTTAATATACCATCTTATTTTACATGATAAGTTTTTAGCATATATCTTAGTGTTTCTTTTTATACTTTATATTGTTGCTATTTTGGGGTATAACTGGGACCTTGAGTACAAAATTTCATTCCACCTCATGTATCATATGTGATGCGAATGATGATAAAGAACCTTGGACCTTCTAACAATTTTTGAAAGATTTGTAGACACCTTTTCATTTTACTTCATGCTATCTCTAAAAAAACACATTCATAGTACAAATACTTTTGAATATTATTTTAATTGGGTTTTTTACTCCCATGTACTCGATGTCCTCCTTCCAACAACCTGACATGATGTATTTTGGTAGGTTGGATCCTACAGGCATCATTAGCTGAATGGGACCAGTCTGTCACATCTGGACCCTATGAAGCTGTGTGTCCTCCAACAGAACTTCCTCTGGCTCGGTTTTGAGTAAACTCCACTGTTCAGCTGCGCTAGAAGCAGCTGCTGATTGTCTGTCAGCACAGGAAGTTCTTTACACAGGATTTGTTCTTGTGTCTGTATTTAGAGGTAGGAGTAAACGGCTGAAACTACAATAAACAATCTTTTAACTTCAGTCCATGGGAAGGTGCATGGCTACTTTGCACAATGAATCGGTTCTGCTCAAGGTTTTTAAAACATAACCATCTGAAAACTGCAGACCTATTTTTCTCATTATGTCTCAGACTGTATTGTTTGTCTTTCTTATGTTTAGGCCCTCTCACGGTAAAATACCGTGTTACATGTCACCTGCTGGTGAGGCTGCGTGGCTTCAAACCAGATGTTCTGATTGAGCCGGAAATCTTTTATAAGAGGCGACTTTTAAAAGGTTTTGCTTTAAGTTAACTTATCTAGAAAATGGAGATGCATTTATTGCTTTCTGTGATTTAGTTTAGTCGTTTAGACTAAAAATAACTCTTATTCAGATTAAGATAATATATGGTAGTTCAGGCAGAACCAGAAACTTATAATTAGTCCATAATTCCACAGTTCCAACGATCTTAATGTGACTGTGTTCAGATCTGAAGAAATGCAAGGTTCTGGTCTGGTGGAGGAACCACAAAGGTGTAAGTGCAGAGAAAACACCGGGTTAACTCTAAGACTATCAGCTGAATCTTCAGGTGACAATTAAAGGGCCAGAGTTGAATCTTGGCCTCACTCAGCCTTAAGTACCGGTGGTGGTAATCAGCTGGCAAACAGCTATCACCGGAATCCTAAGAAGAAAGGGGTTCTGTGGAAATAATATCTTACCTGTTGTCAATACCTCGTTGAACAACTTCATTTAGGACAAACAGTTTAGCTCTGATCAAACGAACGAGATAATTAGTTAGAGCATGGTCAAGACCAAAGTGGATTGAAGTGGATTGCTGAAATCTAAAAAACTCTCCAGTCCAAACTGTGTCCACTAACAGAGTTAGTTCATACAACCACTGTTTCATAAGCTTTACATCACAGTCTGTTTCAAATTAGATTATTCCAGCAGAAATCTGATGATATTACTGCTGCAGTCGTCCTGCTGCATGCAGCTAGCAGCTGCTGATACTGTTTGTGCCTACAAATAACCAGAACACCGTGCAAATAATTAACAATGTACAGTCAAGTTTATTTTATTTAACCTTTATTTATACAGGTAGTCTCATTGAGACACAACTCATTTTCAAGAGAGACCTGTATATGACATACAATAAGATTAATTAAAAACAATAGTGTGATAAAAACAATAAAAGAGTGTTGGTGCAGAGGTTAGAGAAGGTGAGCCCGTGATCGGAATGTCGCCGGTTCGACCCCTCGGACTGAAAACATCAAAATGAGGGTGGGAAAGGTGAAACACCTGCCTCCGTCCTTGTTGACACACTGGGCCCTTGAGCAAGGCTCTTAACCCCCCACCATCTGCTCCCGGGCATCCTTGATGGCAGCTCTGCTCCACACAGAGGGCTGTGGTAGCTCGGTGGTCTGTGGTTGTGTCAGGAAGGACATTCGAGGTAAAAATAATTACCAAGTCTTGGTGTGAGTTAGTTCACTGTGGCAACCCCTGAAGAAGGGAGCAGCCGAAAGAAGGAAAAGGTGTGATAAAAACAATAAAATGTATGTGCCATATAAAACAAGGTTAAAAACAAATTACATTTTTCTAGTGACCTTAACAAACACATAAAATCACAGAAAAAAATCAAAGTGGACAATTTCATACAAACAGCAATGTAAAGGTTTATAAAATAGCATTTGAATGATCTGTAAATTGTTTTAGAATTGGAGGTGTGTTAGGCAGCACAGCAGCTCAGGTGGTAGAGCAGCCGCCTCTTAGCAGAAAGGTTGCCGGATCGAATCCCGGATGGGGGCCTTTCTAGGTGGAATTTGCATGTTCTCTCCGTGCATGCGTGGGTTTTCTCTGGGTACTCCAGTTTCTTCCCACAGACCAAAAACATGCATGTTAGACTGGTAACTCTAAATTGTCCCTAGGTGTGAGTGAGAGAGTGAATTGTTGTTTATCTCTATGTGTCCCTGTGTTGGACTGGAGACGTGTCCAGATTGTCCCACAGTGACTGCTGGAAATGGGTACCAGTGACCCCTGTGACCCTAAAAGGTAGTATCAGCTCAAGTATTTCTGATTTTGTTCATTACTTCTCTAATCTAGTAAGTTTGGCATTGTTTGTCTACCACTCACAACCCTCTGTTCATTCATGGTTTCTGTTTCCAACTCTGTCTAATTGTCACGTTTCCCAGGGAGACGAGGATGAATTCAAAAATGCAGATCCCCAACGGTGAGTACAAAAAAAAAATGTATTTAACAAAAATGCAGGTGGAATGATACCAGCCTCAGGAAACTAACTGAAGAGATTAGAAAACATGACACTGAGGTACAGTAGGTAAGTCTGACAGACACCAAATCTGTGTAATGCTGCTGCAACACATGAGGAGAACTGAACAGACTAAATTGCTGAGGAAACTAATTACAAACACAGGAGCACATGGGGAGTGACAGCAGACACAGGTGTGCAGTATAAAACTCTTAGGAAGGAAAACAGGGATAACAGAACTTGGAAATATATTAATACACACACCAACCAAAAGAACCAAACCAACACTGAAAATGCTGCGTACAACAGCTATCCAGTGAGTCAACCCAAGTTTAGATCCTGTATTGTGTTCTGCCAACATAAACTTTTTTCGTTTTTCCTAGTTAATTAATAAAGTTTAAATTTTATTTTTTACTCCTCGCCTCCATCTGCAACTGGATCCATCCACAAAACTCTCCCACCTTGACAGGTCTTGGCCCAGCTTGGACTAGCTGTCAGCACATCAGTCAATCAACTCTGTTTCTCCAAATTAAAGTACACGTACTCCCTCGCTACTTTGCGGTTCAACTTTTACGGACTTGCACTTTTGTGGTTTTTCAACATAAGATGGTGCACGACACACGATTGTCAGCTTTAATATTACTCACGTGATTGGGACGGTACGCGATAAAAAAAAATAACGAGAAAGAAAATTAGGGCAGGCGCTGCCATTTTGTAGTTTTCTTTCAACAAGCCTTTACTGTAACATCAGTTAAAAGAACTACACAGCCCAGAAGCCAACAATGCTTCCGGCTGCTGCTTTTTTCCAAAATGGAGGGAAAGTTTTGCAACGTAAAGTCAGAAGTAACGATCTATCTATCAAGCTCACAGAACTAGCAAGACAGTCACAAATAGTATTGAAGTTCAATTATCCACGTGCACATCAACCTGGATGGGGCAGTGGGCTTCGCCGCTGCAGGGTAGGTCTGCAGAACTGCAACTGAGCTCAACCGGAACTGAGCAGCTGGTCTGCAGAGCTGGTGAGTACTGTACGGTACATATATGTATGTTGGTAAAATTACATAGGTTTTAGAGTTTATAACATTGCAAGAGTGTGGGAAGGGTTTATGAAGCCTTAAACAAAACAAACAAACAAAAAATATATATACTAAAATAAATATAGCGTTCCCACATCATGGTTTTCACCTATCGCGGTAGTGTCTGGAGTGCAACCCCTGTCATAATCGAGGGATTATTGTATTGCAAAAAGCTGTCTACAACAGGTAAGATATTATTTGTTCATACTGGATCAACCCAATCATGTTCAGGTTACAAAGCCTCTGCTGCCTCCTTTGCAGTCCTGTCTCCGGTCCACGGCCTCGGTTCGTCAGGCTGTAACTTCATCCAAGTCAGCATCATGTCTGCTGGGACTGATGTTCTGAACTCTGGGGGTCTTTGGTTGTGCTCTCGCAGCCTCAAACTCATGACAAACAGACATGGTTAGCCAAGTAACCCCCTAGAAAGAAGCAATAAAACACAAACTACTACAAGTACAAACAATAAAATTTTTACTCTAGACATTTTGTTTACACGTCAGACTTTTAAGATTCTGTATCTTTACTGTAATTTGGGTGTTTGAAAGTGGAGCTTTGTCTTTGTTTGTCTAAGTGTGAATGTTTCCTCTTAAAAAGAAGGCAGTTTCTGAAGTAAATACTTCCAAAAACGATAAATCCTCCTATTTCTAGGGAACAAACAGCAACCACAATTAGGGGGGATACGTACACAAGTGACCCTAATTACAATGTGTTGTAGAAACATAACTTTAAAACCATTTCCTTTCAAGGTCTGAACATTTGGACAAGATTAACGGATCCGTGAGAACTTACACAAGAAACTGAGACGTTTAGGTTAACTGGAGATAGTTTGTTCTTTGAGTAAAATCTACATTTTGGCTTTATTTAGATGTTTTGAAATATTATAAAGAAATGAGGGCCTTGCTCGGGGGCCCAGAGTGGGGAGAATGAGGGTGGAGGGAGGTATAGGTGTTCCACCTTTTCCACCCACATTTTGATTTTACCGGGAGTTGAATCTGCGACTTTTTGATCACAGGCCCATCTTCTAACCTCTGCGCCACCACTCCCCCTATATTCTCCATCTGTCCTCCTTGTTGTTGTTCTGTGCAGCTATACATCAAACTGCCCCCCTGCTTTAATTTTACTCTGGGACTTGTCAAAGCAGAAGGTTTTAGAGGAATATCTGCGATAGGAGCGCACAAACCAAGCAGCTATAATCAAGTAAGATAGCACCTTTTGTCCTTTACTGCCCATGATGGTGATGATTTCAGGTCTTTTTGAGCATTTATCCTCATATCCAGTTCAATTAGAGATGTGGTTTTACATCAGTGGAAGATATGAAAAAAAAAGTTCATCCATTGCAGCTGTTTTCGCTACAGCTGTGGTCAGTGTTACCACAACTCGGAGACAAACTTAGACGTGGATGCTGAGATGAATGGAGCAAAGTGTGGTTCGTGCTCTGGACGAGACCACAAATTAAGAGGGATAATGTCTCCTATTAACAGGATGAAGTCCATAATCTGCCAGATTACTGTCAGGTCTGTTTACCTCTGCCAAGCGGACCATGTTTTAGAAAACCATTTGGGAACACTTTGGGAAATGTGGTGCAGAGGTGGAGCACAGGTAAGAAGAAAGAGCCCACAGCAGCAAAAACAACCAGTGGTTAGAAATGTAATGTTTGAACTATGTCAGAAATGTCCAAAAAAGTTCAATCTGGTCCTCTGGACATTCAAAAAACAAAAATGACAAAAAAACAAAACAAAGCACAAAAATGTAGAAACGTTTCGTCTCTCATCCGAAAGACTTCCTCAGTCTGAGGTGCTGTATTCAGCTCAGCACCAAATGGCAAAAAGTGGCAGGTTGGCTTTCTTGGACTGTGAGGTCTCAGTCTCTGATAGAGGACATTTGCAAACAGAGGTGTACTGCAAACCCACCCACACAGACCAATATTGGGTCTTGAGTATTAACTTAAGTTGCAAATATACTCCATTTTTGTTTTTGTCTATTGTGAATGTTTGTTTTAAAGAGAGAATTCAGATTTTTTTTTTTAATTAATTCAGGAAAAACTTCAAATTCAGATAAACAACAATTGTTTGGGCAGGCAGACTCTATTTTCTGTCTGCTTTCAAGTTCTGCTGGTACACTCAATGGTGAATCCAAACAGCCAGAATTAGTGGACATTCCACACGGTCCGTCCTTGATTGAGCATTCTCCAAGATTGGATCCTTCATGCTGGTGAGATTCAGGAGCCTCAAGTGGCCTAAGATTTTCAGAAGTCGCGTCCAGCTTGCGGTTGAGCTCGGTAAGCATGAGTCTGAGAGCTCGAGGCACAAATTAATCCTTCACATAAGGCTGGTAGCTTTACCATGTCCGAAACTGCTGCCGATGTCTGTCTAATTTGTCGATATCCAATATATCCACCGATTCCAAAAAGCAGAAACCCTGTTATCATAAATCCATTAATGTACAGATCTTCCACACCCTCCACGGACAGCACAGATAGGCATACCATCTTCCACTCACTCCAGGAATCCATGGCATACCCAGCTGCGAGGGTCCATTCAGGGCATGAGGGCTCTCCAGCACCCTGTCGACTGGTGGAAAAAAATTATCAATTGCGTTGAGGGACCAGCTGACCAAATCCATAATCATTTTAGATTAGGAAGATGTGAAAAGAGAGGCTATTTACAGGACAAGAGAGCAAAAAAGCAGGAGGGAGAGAGGATAAGAGCAACCATCTTCATCGAAGGCATAAAAGAGAATATGTGAGGTTATGAACATAGACCCACTGGCAAACAGAGATCTTCACCTTACAGCTCAGCTCCCCCATCACCACAAAGACTGGCACAGAGTTCACAATAATACAAAAGCTGCACCGGTCCATCTGTTGTGCTCACGCTCCATTCTTCCCTCACTTGTGAAAAAAATGTTAAGATACCTAAACTCCCCCCACAGTGTACCTCAAGAAACATGGCTGAACACCTTCTTGAGGTCCACAAAACACACGTAGACTAGATAAACAAACTCCCATGACCCCTTAAAGACCCTAGTGAGGATAAAGAGCTGGTCGAGTGTTCCATGGCCAGGGCGGAACCTGCATTGTTCCTCCTGAATTCGAGGTTCGACCATCCATTGGACTTGCATTTCCCATACCCCTAAATAAACCTTAACAAGGACGCTGAGATTGATGCCCCAATAATTGGAGCACACCCTGTGGTCCCCCTTTTTCAAGGGTCAAGGTTCTTTATTGTCATTCGCATCACGTGCTACACAAGGTGGAACGAAATTGTGTACTCAAGGTTCCAGTTACACCCAAAAATAGCAAAAAATATAAAATATAAAACAAGTAACAGTGTACAAGGATCTAAGATATATGCTAAACAATAATAATGTAATATAATATGGTGTATTAAACAGCAGCCTGAACATGAGTCTGTTGTGAGCAGAAGGGGAAGAGGGGATAGATTCTGAAGAGGGGAACCACCACCCCAGTCTGCCAAACCAGTGGCACTGCCACGATGCCAACAACCTTTTTTATTTAACTTGTTACTGAATTGTCTTTATGTCTGTCTCAAAATCACAATTCATAATTTAATGAAAACGTTATATATTTCTGTTTATAGATGTTTGAATGACCTTACTTTAATTTTGTTTAATTAACTGATGAGCTAATGGCTAGTCTGAGTGACCAAAGTGGATTACATTTGTCTAAAAAACACTCCACATTTTTCATAGCAAGTTGTATATATTTTTCATTTTAAACTTGTAGAGATTCCAGTATTTTCTGTATTAACATCGCCTTTTTGGAACTCCTGAGTTACAGAGAGGAGTTTCTTCTACTTAGCTGTCGCTCATCGCTCTAATGAGCCACCTGTTGTATTTAAGGACCAAGGCTGCCAGAGGACGCCGCCAAGACTTTGTCTACTACATGGCATTCAGTGATCAGCCAGAGTTCCTAGTGCATTTTAAGATAATGTGAATTAGCACTGTTTTCCTTGTGCTCTTCACAGATGAGACTCTGTTTCTTGTGTTCTCAAAGTTTGAAACTTACCTTCGTCCTCCAGCCCGAGTTTGCCTTGAACCATCATCTTAAACCAACCTTTTTCATTACAACTGGAAAGATGGGACCAAGTCATTGTTTTGCAAGACTCAAGTAAATCTCAAGTATTTATCCTCAAGTCCTGAGTCAAGTCTCTAATAGTATATATACTGTACAAGGTAAGTGTCAAGTCAAGTCCCAAGTCTAAAACTTCAAATTTCAAACCCTTTTTTTTTTTTTTTACAATATTGCAATTACATGTTAAATGTAAATAATAGACCACATTCTTTATTAAATCTGTATTTATCTCAAATCTTAATCAAATGTGCAACTGAACTTACAAAGTGTTAGAGAAGTTGTTCTAAAATTACACCATTACATTGCACAGTTCAGTTAATCTTAGCTGCAAGAATAGTCTTCGTTTAATTTTCCAGAATAAACATTGATTAAAAAATGCAAAATCAGAACTCCACGTACAGACGAGAAGTGTTGACATTTCCACAGTACATTACAAAGACATTTACATCACAGTAAATTTATTTCCTCTCCTCTCTCATCTGGTCAATCAGTGAACATATGTTTGTATGTGTCCATGTGTGAGTGACTGAGAGAAACAAAACAAATACATGAACTGAACAATGAACAGGAATGTGCACTATTTCAGTTAGCTATTCTGCATTTGCAAAAGACCAAACTGGCCAAAAGTCTGTCAGTCATTTGTGCACGATGAGGCCGTAATGATGCCACCATTGCTGAAAACTGGCTCCACTCGTGCTCTACGTGCAGGCACTGCCAAAACTCTGGTGGCCACATGAAACAGTGAAGGAAGAGTCTGCATGTTCCTCGTCCAGAACAAGAGGGAGTTATGTCCATCAGCAATATCCAGGTAGTGACTGAGCTGTAGTGCTGGACTGTTTTGTGTCAGTGGGTCACGTGACATGAAAGCTATTAATTTATTTTCTCAAGAATACTGTAATTTATTGATGGTCCCTAAGCCCATTGCACCTCGGAGGAGGGGGAAGACTGAGCGCAGCCGACCGAAATCAGGCTGCCTGCATCGGACTGAACGAGAGGAAGACACCGCTGACTCCACGGAGCTTGAATATTCCACCTAAAACTAACTTCACTGCAGTTTTTAAACTTTACATTATGGGTAAAATATAAAGTCTGTTCAAGCAAACAAGTCAAAGTCCAAGTCAAGTCCCAAGTCATTGGTGTAAAAGTCCAAGTCAAGTCATAAGTCTCTGAATATTTTTTCGAGTCAAGTCAAAAGTCATAATATTTATGACTCGAGTCCACACCATTGGAAAGATCTCTCACGTACCTCTTCATCCTGGTCCGATCAGCCACCCTCCTACAGCAACCTGTGAAACTCACCTGGCATACTTACCTTCCTAGAACCAGGAGTCCTACCATCCTCTCCAGGCCTGAAACCCATAAAACCAGAGTGAACCTCCTTATTTTTTTCAAAGCCTTCCAGAAGATTCTGTCTGAAGAAAATACTTACCATCTTCATCCTGCATCTAAAGACACTTACTGGCTTCCTCCCGAGTCCAGTCCATTCTAAAGATTGTAAATAAATAATTTTTTGAGTCTTCCTGGGTTTCCGTTAACACTACTATGAGAAAATGAACAACACAAATGTGTCAAAATCCCTACATTGCTATCTGTTTTAATCTTGACAGCAACTGATTTACATCACTTTCCAGAATTTAATTTGTAAACTAATTGATGCCAGAATGCAAATTGTGGGCGGGCCTGTGGGTTGGGGGTCTGGGGGTCCTCCCCCAGAAAAGTTTGAAGGAAGTAGATGTGATTTCCTGCATTTTGGTGTATTTTAACAGATTGTTAAACATTTACGTTTACCTACATTTGTAAGCAATCTGCTTCTGTCAAGCATCCTAGCCCCCTCCCCTTTTATTGATGGTTCTGAGCATGACACTGTCCCTGCTCGTTGTTGTCCGACTCCACATGTGAAACTTCCAGGCGCCTGCCTGCAGCTGCCTGTGGGCCCCTGCCCGCATACGACTGCCTGGTTTGCTCGACACTCACACCCACCACTCTTTTAGGGGTGGAGATTCCTTTAAGGGTAGATACGGAAATGCTACAGCAGAGGTGCCCAAAGTGGGGCTCGCAGGTCAAAGTTGGCCCACCAAGAACTGTCCTCATTATGTATATTAACATTTCCTTTGCAGACATACATATTAAGTTGTGCTACTGTTGGACATGCACTTTTTGATATTTCGCACCACAAATAATTATACTGAAGTGCCAAAATTTAGATATTTGTTTCAATTTCCTGTACTGGTATATGATTTATTTGTTATAGTTTGTGTTCTGTAGTGTTTTTTAATACACAAAGGAAGGTTAAGTAACTGTATAAAAATAAAAGGATTTTACTTAAAGAAGTATTTGCATTTCATGCTTTATATTATTGCATTTGGCCCACAGCCCTCTGATAGATTTTAATTTTGGCCCTCTCAGGGAAAAAAGTTTGGGCAACTCTGCACTAGAGGCAGCTCATATGCTCGTAAGTGACTGTTATGGGGCCGAGATGGTGTAGAGGCAGGGCAGCCAGCTTGGGACCCGAGAGTCCCAGGTTCGATCCCCAGTCACTGCACATCACATGGCGTCTCTGGGCAGCACGTCTAATCCCCAAAATGTCCCCCGGGCGCTTTCAATAGCTGCCCACTGCACCACCTGGTGGTGGATGGGTTAAATGCAGAGACTAATTTCGCCATTGTATGGAAACATACAGTGCTGACATTGTGATGACATTATTATTATTATTATTATTATTATTATTATGTTTAAAATTAGTGTTTATGTAATTATTTTCAGTTTACATATCCAATATAAGTTTTGTTAATTCAAAACAGTCACATATTTGTTCATAACTTTTTTATTAGTAAGCCTGAGAGTTACTGGATCCAAGCAAACATTTACCGGAACACACACTGTCAGAATAAGAGTTCACAGATCCTATTCAAGCAGGATCCGGCTCAAATTAAGCCATGTGACTTTCCCAGAATGCACTGCACAGGTAAAATAATGGTGACCATGTTACATCAAAAAATATGATCAATATATACAATTTTATTAAAGTAATTAGAAAGTTTTCACGTGTCTCAACAACTTTTAGCAGAGCAAAGTAATAAGAACATATTGAAACCATCACGTGCACACAGTGATGGTTTCAATATGTTCAGCAAATAAACTCTCTTCTCCAAACTGAGTTCAAAGAGCAATCTGCAACAGGTAAGATATCATTTGTTCATAACATTGCATAGAACCCATTTTCCAAAGATCTGAACCATTGCTTTAATTTCAATACATGAGGATGGGATTAATTGCTGGTGAAATTTATGAGCTTTCAGGGATATTTTCCCACCAGGAACTCTGGTTTAACAGAAAACAAAAGTTCCAAGAAGAGAAGTTGTTTAAATCGAACTCCCTGTGGGTTTTTGTTATTAATGAAGAGCTTCAGGGTTCCATTCAGCACACAGGGCCCTGCTGTTAACAGTGTTTCCATTGGATTTAAAGTTACCACAGAGTAACGTAAAACCACACTTAGTATACAGTATCAGCGCCTCGTTTATGAGTAAACATTAAACCTCAAACGTTTTTCTAGAGATGTTCTGAGAGTGTGTTAAATTAAACTATCAATTTTATGCCTGTGAAAAGATTAATTCCTTGCAGCTGTTGGATATCATTTCCAAACACAAGAATTTCATTCGTTATCTGTGCCGATGTGTCACATCCTGAGAGAGCCGTTACCATAGATGACTCTGATCACATTAACATCATCTGTGCACGCAGCTCTCTGCCAAACCTTCATTAGGTGTAAGTGTATGTTGCTGTGTGTCATCAGCTTCCCTGGGCTGTATGGATGTTTGTGTGAAAAATGGTGCTACAAAAGTCCAACAAAGATGGGAACTGACTCAAATCTTTTCTTACGAGAAAAACTAAATCTCAAACTTATTAAAGTCTGTTTTTACTCATTATAAAGTCTCATAATGTCCTGGCGGGAGCTGTTTCTGACGAGTTAAAGAGGTTTATTTATTTAACCAGCATCTGCAGCCTTATTTATGCATTTATGACATTTTTCTACGAGAAAGCTAGTATATACCACCAGGGATTGGCATGGCCAGGGACTCTCCCTAGCCTGCTGCCCAGCTCACATCCGACATTGACAGTCCTCCTCGCTGGTGGTAGGTCCACGTGGTGATGACATCCTGCCTTTCTTTCAGAGCCAAGGCTCGACCACCAAGCCTGACTCCAGGGAGGTGCTTTGATTTAGGGACTGTCCATAGGGTGGTTGTGCTCAGCCTTAAAAATTAGGAGAGAAGCTCCATCATCTGAAGGGAGTTTGGAGTAGAGCTGCTGCTCCGCTGCATCAAAAGGAGTCAGTTGATGTGGTTTATCTTGTTAAGGTGCCCCCTGGATGCCTATTGAGGTTTTCTGGGCACACCCCACTAAGAAGAAGCTCCGGGGCAGACCCAGAACTCTGGAGGGTTAGTGTTTCAACTCTAGCCTGGGAATGTCTCAGGGTCCCCCAGGAAGTGCAGGAAAGTGTCCCTGAGGAGAAGGAGGTCTGAGTTTCTCTCCTGGACCTTTGGCCTCCACAACTCGACTATGGATAGTGCTGGAAAAATTCATTGAAATAAATACACAGGAAGTTGTGACCTGTCCAGGGTGTCCCCTGCCTCTTGCAAATTGACTGCTGGGCATGGGCACTAGTGACCCCTATGACCCAAAAAGAAGAAGGCTGGATGAATGAATGAATGGATGGATGGATGGATGGATGGATGGATGGATGGATGGATAAATACACAGGAGTCTGAGACTGAAGTTGGACAATCCATCCATCCATAATTTTTTACCCGCTTCTTCCATTTTGGGTCACGGGGGTTGCCGGTGCCCATGTCCAGCAATCACTGTGCAAGGGGTGGGGGACACCCTGGACAGGTTGCAAGTCCATCACAGGGACACATAGAGACAAACAACCATTCACTCTCTCACTCACACCTAGGGACAATTTGGAGTTACCAATCAGCCTAACATGCATGTTTTTGGTCTGTGGGAGGAAACTGGAGTACCCGGAGGAAACCCACGCATTTACAGAGAGAACACAGACTCCACCCAGAAAGGTCCCCGGACCGGGATTTGAACCGGCAACCTTATCACTGAGAGGCAGCAGCTCTACCAGTTGTATCATCATGCTGCCCATAAGTTGGACATTAATATATTTTCAAAAATTACAAGAAGTGAGATCTTGCCTTTACATCAAAATGAACACCACACTCCAAAGTCCAACATCAGAGTCGTCCTTACAATAACATGGACAAAAAACTGATGACACACAAAGATTCAATTATTTATACATTTCAAGTCCAAGAAGGAGGATTCCCCCCAACCCCATAGCCACCGTCTCCACATTCCAACCAGATTTCAGACACACTTATAGTTTTGGTCCTCCTGACTGAAAAGTACATTTTTGTTTAATTAGTTGAAATGTCAGAAAAATAGACCAAATACTGTGACTTTCTGATGTTTTTCTTGCAAACGCTTGCAGATTTATAAAGTTTAACATAATAGAAAGACATTCTGACAATGAGAAAAAGGATGATGTACTGTATAATATTTTTTTCTCATTAAGCAGTAGAAGATGGAGATATTTTTGTACAATAGCTCTTTTCATCTGAATGCTGACTAAAAGGGCCGGATTCAACAAAAAACACTTACTTCATGTTGGTACTGTAATCATTCATTTATTCATTCATTCAATCTTTATATAGATAAATCACATTGAGCCTCAACGACTCTTTTGCAAGTGAGACCTGTTTCAAGGTCCATCCATCATCTTTACCCACTTCTTCCTTTTTGGGTCACAGGGATCACTGTGTGAAAAGCAGGGGACACCCTGGACAGGTCTCCAGTCCATCACAGGGACACATAGAAACAAACAAGACAAACAACCATTCACTCTCTCACTCACACCAGGGACAATTTAGTTACCAATCAGCCTAACATGCATGTTTTTGGTCTGTGGGAGGAAACTGGAGTACCCGGAGAAAACACACAGATGCACGGAGAGAACATGCAAACTCCACTCAGAAAGGCCCCTAACTGGGATTTGATCCTACAACCTTCTCACTGAGAGGCAACAGCTCCACCAACTGTGCCACCGTTCCACAGACGAGGTCACAAATGGTAATTAAATGGGCAACAAACAAAGATAATGAGAAAGATGTATGAACACAGTAAAAAGTCATAGTCAGTTGCTATGTAAAATGGCATCTTTTAACATTTCAGATGAAGCAGTGGGCTGGTTCACTTCATATCTCCAAGACAGGCAGCAATGTGTTAAAGTGGCTCAAGAAAAATCTTCATTTTTAAACATCAACATCTTGTTCTGTTCTATGTTTGTGTGCACTGTCCCTGTCAAATAAACTAAAGAAAAAAAGAATAATTTTATTTTTGCATCTTTTTTTTTTTAGGGGGTTTTACAAGCCATGCTGCCGTTTGGACACCCTTATTTTCAGATGGATGAAGAACTTGACTTTAACATCTGTTCCAAAGACAGTTGTTTGATTCACTAAGTCTGTCAATTAAATTCGTTGAGAGATATTATACATCAGCATTTGTCATGGATTTTGTTTAAAAAACAAAAACTGTAAGAAGGTGTGCCTGCTGCCGCTTGCATGTACACTTTTAACTGGCCTTTTATTCCTCTCTTCACAAAGTTTCACGCCAAGATTTCCATTTTATGTGACACTCCATTGGTGGGAGTGCATCCCTACATGTGGAATCAATCTGGTGGGAGTTAATGAGTTTTGCAGGTGGTTGGAGTTGCGTGCTACACTGTAGTTGGAAACAAAGATACTGCAGCCTGGCTGAGGTCATTGTTGCTTTTATTGTTACTGAGGGTACAGACGTGCCAGTTTCTGTGATCACCTTTGTTAGTGGATTTATTTTCATCATTATCGCCTGATAGTTATGTCGGCGAGCATTAATGTAATTACGTGTGTGCGTGTTTGACTGTGGGTTTGTTAGCAAAATATTTTATCAGCTAATGGATTTTTTTAATGACAGTATCAATGTAATCATTAGAAGTATGTCTAGAACGGACTCATTTAACTCGACTAATCAAACCACAAAAATGTCTATAACCCAGTCATAGAGAGATTAACGGAACCTTTGATGTGGTTGCTGAGAGTCATCCTCAACACATACTCTGAGCTGTTACAGATTAAAACTTTAACTTCAAGGAATGCCACATTTAATGTAGCTGTTTTTGTTTCACTCACTTGTTGGACTTCATTAACGATTTCTAAATACAATTCATTCAGCCTTTATTTATACAGGTTAGTCCCACTGAGCCACGAGAACTCATTTTCCCGATCTGAAGATTTTGCACGCATAAGAAAATAAAATGTGCATTCATCTGTTTTTCAGTTTAAAACCGAATCTTGCATTTTTGAACAGAACTCCTGGTGCTGTCACTCTGTCCTAAACTGTTTGTAGAAACATGATGAAATGCAGTTGTAATGTTTCTGATGAAACAAACAGGGGAAAAGAGGGGGGCTGGGGGCTGTCCCCACAGCTGTTTTAAAGTTATTGTAAAATTAAACGAACAGCTTTAGCCTTGGGAGGAAAAAATAATAATAAGACGAGGAAAATGGAAAATTCTGTGAATGAGTCCAACAGTGAAGAGCCCAGAGAGGATGACCCAGTCTTCACAGCTGAGAGGAAGTGGGCTGTGTGTGTGTGTGTACGTGCAGAGTGAGCACAAATCAGTCCATTTGAACACCCAGTACAGCCTCACAAAAAGTGTAAAACAAAATAACCCGCCGTGAGTTTTAATGTTTGGCATAAGTCTCCTCAGTCTGAGGTGTCCATCACCACTGAATATATCATTATGGATTATTTAAAATATGTCGTTATGAAATATTATTCAAGGTTCTTTATTTGTCATTCGCGCCCCATGCGGTACATGTGGCGGAAGGAAATTATGTACACAGTGTCCCAGTTACATCCAACAATAAAATGTAAAAGAAAAACAATAATAAGATCTAAGATATGAACTAAGAAAAACATCAACTAAATATATTATATATATGTTATTATGAAATACGTACATCAAACTTCATTATCTGTAAAAAAAAACAGAACAGTTTCACTGCTGAGGGCTAAATGAAACAGAGTAGTTTAGGCTAAAAGAAACTGAACACTTGCTGAAAACTAAAAAAAAAAAAAAAACTGAACACTTGCTGTAAGCTTAAAGAAACAAAACATTTTCTAAAAGTAATAATTGCTAAAAGCAAAAATGGCTAAAAGCCTGATGGGTAACTACAGTGATCAGGAAGTTTCAGGATAAATTATAGCAACTGCTTTACCTGTGCTTCTATGTTCGTTTCATCAGATATGTACCTGGAAAAAAAAAAAGTTAATTTTACTAGAAAACAGATAAAAGATTACACTATTAAACTTTTTAGACAATAAATATAATGAGAGAAATATTCTGTTAAAATCTCAAAATTCTAAACTCTCTAGTCTTCTACCATGCTGACTTGAAAGTGAACCAAACTGCCCCATGCATCAGTAGCAGCATGAGCGGAGTGCACGGGTTTCTGCTTTTATTGCAGTGACTTGAAACAAGGCAGACAGAGCAGCATGTCCTCCAGGACGATAATTAAATGTGGCAGGCATAGAGACAGCTTCCACACCAAAATAATGCAAATAACGTTCTGTTTTCATGTGGGTTTGAATGAAGGATTCGTTTTGGGTCCTGCTGCAGTCGATGAGTCACTTCGGAAGTGGCCCACTTCTATTCTGCTTTGCTGAGGAACTTAAACAACCAATGTTTTGTCTCTCCCCACAAAAAAATTTATA
Source organism: Nematolebias whitei (assembly GCF_014905685.2). Lineage (NCBI taxonomy): Eukaryota > Metazoa > Chordata > Actinopteri > Cyprinodontiformes > Rivulidae > Nematolebias > Nematolebias whitei. Next base: position 39,084,324 of record NC_056511.1, read on the forward strand.
CGTAGCCCCCAACCTCAATCGCTCTATTTCTGCCTAAATCCTCTTGTCATGATTAAGACAACTTCTAATCTTTGTCCTGGCCTTGACTTTACCGTCCAATTCTTCCATTTTCCTAACTGCTGAATCTGTTAGGACTCCTGTGTTTTATTTTTTTCCACAGACCACCGTCTGCAGGTCCAGTGACTGAGTGGTGCCGGTTGTTTCTCAGCTGTCTTCTATCACAGTTCATCACCACCTACATAAGGACGAGTTGGACCGTGAGTCAACATTAGACTTTAGATTGCCACATAGTGACTCAACCTACAACCTGGTACGATCCTCCCAGTCCTGCAAAAATACAAGGTGTCCTGAACTCTGACTTTAACCTGCCTGACCTGCCTCTCCTCCTTCTGCGTATGAGCTACTTACCTGGAAATCATCCACGGAGCACTGGAACTAGAATACCTAACCATCTACTCTCCGGAACCTGAAAGAACATAGCCAGTAAGAACTGTATCAATCATAACCAGGATCATCAGTTCTTTCTGAATGCCTCAACACAAACCATCTGTTGCTCCGCAGATACTCCAGCCGTTGGTCATCATCTGTTTCCTGTTTACCTTTTATCTTGTTTCCTTGGGAACTCTGGTTTTCAGAACTGCAAACCCTAATAATAATAATAATAATAAATTAAAGTTGCCAAAAATTACAGAATTAAAGGTATCTAATCTTGCTTATTTTGAAAATTTCTCCCTTTGCAACAATTTAAAAGAAACCATCTTAAGTCTGGATGCCTTTTTTTTTTCTAAAACATCTGCCTAAAACTAAAACGTTGCTGCAGAGATACTCAGCTACAGAAAAATGCTTCCCACAGCATCCCGCTAAAGTTGACCTCATTTTTTCCAATTATAGTTGTTTAATATCTTCCATCCCATGTGAATCAGTTTCAGATGTTGAGCTGAGTGATCTGGACAAAAAAGGGAAATCTTGAGGTTTTGTCTCCTGACATCATAACAAACTAGTTAGCACTTCCAGTACAATACATACATGCGTTACAATTACAGTACTTTTGATTTTTCCTGTTAACTACACAGCATTTGTTGTTTTTCTCTACTTGTTCATCAATACTATGCACATAAATCAAATCTGTTACGTGTACATATTTTTTAGCTGTTACAACAGTGCAAATAAAATGCCTGTTGCATTTTATCCATCCATCCATCCATCCATCCATTATCAGAGTCAGAGTTTCTTTATTGTCATTCCACCACATGTGGCGCATGTGGTGGAATGAATATATGTACACAGGATCCCAGTTACATCCAACAATAAAATGTAAAAAAAACAAAAAAAAAAACAGTAACAAAATCTAAGATATTAACTAAGAAAAACATCAACTAAAAATACACTAAGCACTAATAGCATAAAAACAAAACGCTGAACAGCAGCACGAACATGAGTCTGTGTGAGCAGATGAGCACGCATGAACACAGCAGCATGAAACACATCAGCAGCAACATGAAACAGATCAGCAGCAACATGATGTGATATTTTTCACAGTGATTATTCTGGAGTCTAACAGCCTCAGGGTAGAAGCTGTTCCTCAGTCTAGAGATTCTACACTTAATGATCCACAACCTCCTTCCAGAGGGGAGCGGGGCAAAGGGTGTGTGTGCTGGGTGAGTGGGGTCCTTCATGATGCAGGTGGCTCTCTTCCTGCATCTGGAGGTGTAGATGTCTGTGATGGGGAGGAGACTGACTCCAACAGTCTTCTGTGCAGCCTTCACCACTCTCTGCAAAGCTTTTCTTTCTGCAGCTGTGCAGCCTCCATGCCACACGTTGATCCTGGAGCACAGGATGCTCTATTCTATTTTACACAGAAAAAAGCTGATTTAGCATGGAGCTATTGAACTTTCTGGGAAGCACCCTTAAATTAGACTGACTTGTTTGGATTTTTGCAGCAATGTTTTGCATGTTAACAAAGTGAAGCTTGTGCAGCAGCTTCGTTGTCCAAGTTTTATTCAGACGTCATGGATCATTTCGTGACAATACAAACAGAGCACTAAAGCAGCAGGGGGGCTGATGTTGGCTGATTTATTTTATTAACTTCCCTCACTACTACAGTCAGGCTGACAAAGTAAGACAACTTTATTTTCTTAGCAGTACAGGCTGACAAGTGCAACAGACTGGAACAAAAACAATTAAATGGGCTGCAGTTCATGTGGTGGGTTGGATATAATGTGTGATATTTCAAACAATCGAATATTAAGAGGACTGTAAATCCTTCCCACATTAATCAGTATAAACCTCTTATGTACTGAATGTATTTATGAATACAAACTGTTAATAATTAGCTTAAACAAGATGATACATGTAGAATTTGTATATTTGACAAGTATTAATAAATTTAATATGTCACAGATAATCATCAGCTGTCACATTTAGACATTAGCTACTGCTTTTTTTTAACTTTAGGATTAATTTAGTATTAAAGCAGATTTTTTTAAACATAACAAAAATCTGTTTTGTTAGTGACACACGATGGGGATATAAAAGGACTGCTCTGCGATAACTCCCCTGAGAAAAGATGCATGAACTGAAGCCGCTGACATTTCTGCAGTTTTTGTTTTTACTAGTCTCTAAAGAAAACTTAAAAAAAAAAACTGCCCGTGTGAAACATTCTTTGTGCACACATGTTCCCTTTCTTTGTCCTGTTAAAGTTTTACTTTTACTACAATACACTGATGCCAATAAAAAAAAAATCTAAACTGAAATATAAAGCTCAGCTTTAAATATTAAAAATGAAGGCCGTCTGAAGGCGAACAGGGAGGACAGAGGCACTCCCAGCTGATTTGTGTGTGATATCTCAGATACTGTTTGAATGTTTTAAGTTGAAAACAGAAACATGGTTTGCTTGATTTTTAAAATTTTTTCATTTAGCCTTTATTTATCCAGGTTAGTCTCATTGAGCCACGAGAACTCATTTTCAAGAGAGACCTGTTTTAGGGAGCAGATGGTGGGGGTTAAGGGCCTTGCTCATGGGCCCAGAGTGGGGCGAATGAGGGTGGGGGCAAGTGTGGGTGTTTCACCTACCCCACCCACAATTTTGATGTTGTCGGGGCCGGGGCGTGAACCGGCGATCTTCGGATCACAAGCCCACCTCTCTAACCTCTGCGCCACCACTCCCCCAATTTGTGATTTGTGTTCATATTACTGAGTAAAACCTTCTAAAATGATCAAATCGATACATATATGAAATCTGTGATGGACTGGCAGGTGCTGGAGGTCTGAAGCAGGTCCTTCTGATCCTGAACGAGATGAAGTGGAAACTGAAAATATATTAATGGAATTTCATCTATTCTTTTTTGTTGTTGTTGTTGGCCTGCTTCTGCTTTCTGGACCGTGGGAACCACTGCGCAAATGCAAGGGACACCCTGGAGTCCAGTCCATCACAAGGACACAGAGACAAATGAGACAAACAACCATTCACTCTCACTCACACCTAGGGACAATCTAGAATTACCAATCGGCCTCACATGCATTTATTTTTTGGTCTGAGGGAGGAAACCGGAGTACCTGCAGAAAATCTACTCATGCACAGGGAGTACATGCAAGCTCCACCCAGAAAGACCAGGAGGTGATCCTGCAACCTTCTATGAAATTTATTGTTTTTGTCAGGATTCAGAGTTTTTCTCGAGTTTGTTTTCCACTACAGAGAGAACGTGGCTGAAGCAGAACTGACAGCTGGTAGCAATACAAGCTGATTTGTACCCACCATATACAAGGTTGAGCAGCATCATAATTTCTTATTTTATTAGAGATAATTAAAACCTTTTTCAGAATACAAAGGATGGGTTGAACTGTAGTATTTGTATGTGTACTAGCACACAAAAGGAAATGAGATGGCAGATAAAGCTTAACAATGATTGAAACACCCAGAGTTGTAAGGCTGAAAACCCAAGAGACTCAACACTCAAGTAAAAGGTTTATTTACAAAGTGAGTCTTCAGGGGAACATGATCTCAATATGTTTTTGACCCGGAGTAAAGCAAACCCAGGAAATGAGACTCAGGCATTCATAAAAGCGTAAGTGGTTTTTATTTACAGTGCTCTGGTGAAGCTCTTGCTGCAAGGGAACGAGAGAGAAGTGATGATAGGACGTGGAATGTTTCTCAGTTGATGTTCAATCTTATTTTGTTTCTTATAGTTGCAGGATAGGAGAGGAGCGTGACGGATTCCAGAGGGGTGAAAAGTGGTCGATGAAGGAGTGGAGGTTGGAGAGGAGCAGGACAGTGACAGAACTCAGTACTGAACCAGAAATGTTGTTTTCTCATGTTCACGAATGAGATGCAGATGCTACTTCAGGACTTGGTTCCACACTATTGGTGTCATGAGGAGCAGAAAGTCAGAGTCAGAGTTTCTTTATTGTCATTCGCACCTCATGTGGTACATGTGGTGGAGCGAAATTATGTACACGGGGTCCCAGTTACATCCAACAATAAAATGTATAAGAAAAACAGTAATAACATCTACGATATGATCTAAGAAAAACATCAACTAAATATACACTAAGCACTCATAACATAAAACATTGAACATCAGCACAAACATGAACATGAGTCTGTGAGCAGATGTGCACGCATGAACACATCAACATGAAACAGATCAGCAGCAACATGAAACAGATCAGCAGCAACATGATATGGTTTTTCACAGTGATTATTCTAGTTAGAGATTCATGAGTCTAACAGCCTCAGGGTAGAAGCTGTTCCTCAGTCTAGTGGTTCTACACTTAATGCTCCTTAACCTCCTTCCTGAGGGGAGTGGGGCAAAATGTGTGTGTGCTGGGTGAGCGGGGTCCTTCATGATGCAGGTGGCCCTCTTCCTGCATCTGGAGGTGTAGATGTCTGTGATGGTGGGGAGGCTGATTCCGACAGTCTTCTGTGCAGCCTTCACCACTCTCTGCAAAGCTTTTCTTTCTGCAGCTGTGCAGCCTCCATGCCACACGTTGATGCTGGAGCACAGGATGCTCTCCACTGCACACCTGTAGAAGGAGGTGAGGAAGTGTGTCTCCAAACGTGAGCTTGTCAGCTGAACGGGGAACAGCTGCTGATACTTAGCTCGACCCTGCCACACAGGAAGCTGAAGAAAGTGTAGTTATGACAGCAAACCCCAGAATCACCACAAAAGCAGCAAAGAAGGCAACTCAAAATCACATTAACTTCATAGAACTTCACAGAAGCAAGAAGCATGATCAAAGACTGAAGGATGAATGGTGGGAAAGGTGGGATGGAGAAGGCAAAGAATGATGGTTATAAGATGATAAATCTGGTTCACTTTATGGATCTGGGTTAATCTGAATCACTCACTAAAGTAACCTGGTTCAAGTTGTTCATGCTGCACAAACCAATGCACTTCATACTGGTGTCTGCCTCCACTTTGCTGACTCTCAGGTCTTTGTGGTGAGGCAAATCAAGTGAACGAACTGTTGTTTACTGGTGTCAAAGCAAATAGATTTAGTTCGTCAATTTGTTTTATTATGACATTAACTTTAGTAACAATTTTCAGCTTGAACCAGACGTCAACCATTGTTTTTTTCTTTAATGGAAAACGTCACAGATTGGAGAAAGTCTGGCTTCAGCTGAAGGGTTTCTAACTAGCCTCTCCTGGGATGAGTGTCAACTTAAAATGCAGTGAAAACTCTCAGGGAAACCTGCCAACAAGCGTCAGAACACAGTTTGACTGTGTGTTTGGGAAAAAGCTGAATCCCTGCAGACACAGTATTTTAAACACCACTGACAGTCCAAATATGGTTTAAAAAGTTCAATAGCTATCTTTATTATCTTTTCATCAGGAGCCACCAAGGAATAACGATAAATCCTGCCACATCCTGTGAGATAAAAATAAGTAATGATGTTCTGACTCCCTCCAAAAGGATCAGAGGGACGAGAGCTTTCTGAAGGTGAAACTGCATACAGTTACCACATTACTTCGCTGCACAAAGAAGCATCGGGGTGGGTTATCTTTGATGCCCTTCACTGCGTCGATCCATTCAAAACAGGTCTTGTAAATGAGTCCTCGTGACTCATTGTGACTGACCTGTATAAATAAAGGGTGAATGGAGAAATTGTCATCAAGGTGAACAAAAGGCGTCTAAGTCCCAACCTAAAGTGTCTTAAAAGACCCTCGTAGTTGACTAAGTTTTCAAGTATCTTTATTGTCATTCACTTCACATGAGGTGAACAAAACTGTGTACTCAAGGTCCCAGTTGCACCCAAAAATAGCAAAAAAATTTAAAGTAAAGAACAAAACAGTATATAAGGATCTAAGATATAAGCTAAAACAAATGTTAAACGATACGTTAAAAATCTAAGATATACGCTAAACACTAATAATGTAAAATAATACGGTATGTTAGACAGCAGCCCGAACATGAGTCTGTAGTGAGCAGATGGGTATGAATACAGCAGCATAAAGGCAAGCGATCAGCAGCATTGATAATCAGCAGCACAGATAAGTCACATATCTCCAGTTAAGGTGGCATTACAGTGATTTTTCTTTTTCTTACAGTGATTATCCTGTTTAAGAATTTATGAGTCTAACCGTCTAATTTGCTTGTCATTTGATGAACTTTATTAATGAAAAAAAAATACTTCCATCCTTTAAATTCCATGAGATGCTCTGTGATGTTATTCACATACAGATTAAACTCATGGCCCTCACGGTAGAGAGTCATTAGTTCGGTTTGCCTGGCCCACAAAATAAGTTTTGGTTGCATGAAGGTGTGAATTACCCTATTTTTCACTGTATAAGTTGCATCTTTTTGCATAAATTAGCATGCCCTGCAACTTATACAGCAAAGTGACTTATTTATGTGTTTTTCCCATATTTATAACTCTTTTTTTGGCTGAAATCTGACGATTTCATTCATTCTGGCATGGGAAATATTGAGCACTACCATTTTCAGACACTAGAGGGTGGTCGAGTAATATGACAAGCCAAACATTTCATTAATAGATAAAAGTGGCTATTAAAGAGACACTTGGCTTGCCATACCAAGCCACCTTCGTCTTGCTCCCGAACTCCTGGAGAAAACGGCAAATCAGCTGCATTTCACCGCCCACGAGAAATGCAGCTGATTTGACCATTAAAGTGCATTTATTAAGAAAAAGTTCAACTGAGACACACCTTTACTATAAAGATGAGCAAACAAGCAATTGTTTTTAGGTGTTTATCTTGTTAAATTTCAAAGAAATGCACAGCAAGTCCTCCCTCTGCATGCTCCTGCAGCCACAAATTGATTTTTGAAATGCAGCTGATTTGACCGTCAAAGTGAATTTATTAAGGAAAAGTTAGACTGAGACACCTTTGCTATAAAGTCGCGCAAACAAATAATTGTTTTTAAGTGTTAATCTTGTTAAATTCTTGCTAAAGTCCTCCTGTGCATGCTGCCGCGGCCTTGGCAGCCAATCGATTTTTGGCACAACACCGGCCCACATTTCTGGGTGGTCAGCTGTGACTTATACAGCGAAACAACGTATTTATGTTTTTTCCACTTTATTGGACATATTCGGATTGATGCGACTTATACAGCAAAGTGACGTGTACGGCGGCAAGTGTGGTACTGTGAAACTGACTGGGAATCACGCTCCATGTGGAATCTCTCTGTTAGTAGTTTTCTATCTTGATAGTGGCAAATCAACATGGAAGCAAACCATGTTTATAATAATACTGCGGTACACGTTGCACCCACATTAGTTTCCATGCCAGGCAAGGTTGCCAGACAAGAAATGACAAACTATTATATTGTCACTTAGAACCCTTCACTCTGAGATTTCAGGGAAATACTGCTGTTGCTGAGTTTCTCCAGTATAGAGGTCTGAACATTCCTCACTGCAGACACACCACTCACTTTGGGTTTGGGGGCTCTGTCCTTGGGATGGATCAGCCTCTGTCTGAGAGTAAAGCCTGAGTTGGATGTTGAGTTTGGAGAAAATCTCATATTCTCCAGCAAAATATGGGATGACAATGTTTTTAAGTTTGTTTTTCTCTGTTCTGTTCCGTGGCATGTTTTTTTTTATTTTTATTTTTTAAAGATTTTCTGGCTCATTTGACAAAAGCCCAATTAGGATATCCACAGGTTTTGAGAGCATCTTTGAAACGTTTCTCCTGCTTTTCTTGTCCTTCTGTCCTCATGGGGACATGTTCGACCCGATAGTGTGGAGTTCTGATGACAGACAGTTTGGATTCCTGTGGGTGATGAGACTCTCACCACTCACCAGTTGTTGTTTTTAAGACAGCTGCTGCATGACTGCGAATCTCCATCTCACGTGAGTCACCAGAGATGAGTTGTGGGAGCACAAGCTCTAAAGGGATTTATTTTCCAGTAAATTTTCTGATAAACAAGAAATTAAAACATTATTCATCACGTAAACATCTCTGGATTCTGACCTCAGAGCTACAACAAATGGCAGCCACTCAAAATCAACTGTGATGTTAGGAAAACAAATAAATATTGCTTGAAAAAAACAAATTTTATTAGATCTGTGATTTATTTCTACCACAAAAAATGTTGCTTTTGCTGCTTAAATCTAAAGTTTCAGCACTCGCGATGCAAAAATATGTTTTTTTTTTTGTTGTTGCTTTTGCTGCTATTTTTTGTTCTTGTGTGTTATGTTGCATAATCTGTTGATTATCATCAGGATTAATGTTCAGTAAAATGTTACGATTTGAATTAGCAAGATTGCAAAACCATTGTGTTTCAGCCTCCAGGAGAAATCACTTTTAGCATCACAACATTCAATAAAAATCTACATTAGCTTCTAAAGAACGTCACCTAAACTTCCACCATGTTTAGATACTGTAACAGTAATTTACACAATCCTGCAGAATTATTACCACCTTATTATTACATGAGGAAAACCACAAATGTCTTCATGTTTTTCTGTAATTCTGAGCATGCAGCGATTATAAAACCTTCAGGACGAAGTCTCATTCCTTTGTGCTCTGTTCGGTGTTACATTTGGCAGCCCAGCTTCGATGAACTCATAATTTCTAAAGCTCAGGCTCACGATCAGCTGGCGTCACTCCACACAGCTTCATCAACATGTGGGAGTGACTGACAGCCGAACATACCTCTGTGCCGTTATTGCAATGAAATAATACTATATTGGGACCAAAATGGTCCCGTGATCATCTTAAAAGAGCTAAAGCTTGAGATAAATTTATTTATTTTCTTACTTGTGACACTCAGGGTTTCACTTCAGAATATTCAGATGTAAACGTTCTTCTAAAAGGATTTTATCTCGTTTTAATTTCCATTTCATGCCTAATCTGATCATTATCATTTTGACTTTTTTTTTTTTAGATTTGTGCTTGATTATTTGTTTTGTGTAATTCGTGAGCCACGTGAATACACGTTTTTTTTGTGTAAATTTTAAAAACCTTTTAGCTAAGACTTTTTCTAATTTACTAAATTTGTGCAGAATATCAAACACAAAAACTAAATTTAATTGCAACAGTTAATTAAAAATTTTAAATAGAGTTTCAGATTGTTAAAACAAATGTAAGTGCATCATAGGGCCTGCCAGTCCATGCTTGACTTTGGAACTGACATTTCTCATAAACTTGAAGGCATCTTGCACAATCTACGCACCTCGAGACCACGTTGGCCAAAACAGCTTGGCTGTGATATCCTGGGGTGTCAAACTCAGTTACACAAGAGGTCAAGAGCCATCCTCCATTTAAATTTATTGGGGAATAATAACCTTGTTTTTAAATGCAATAAAACAAATTATTCTCATAATAATACGTCAACTTTTCCAAAATATATTTTAAGTAGTGTTTAGAACACACATGCTTAAATGGATCATTAGCGTTGATTTCTTGTGTTTGACTCTCCATCAAAAACTTTTTCATCTATTATTTCTTAGTGATTCATTTAATCATAATCCAGCAAATCATTAAAAAACAAGAAAACTCTTCATTAAAAAACCCAATCATTGGATTTTGAAAAGAAAAGACAGGAAACAAATCTGTTGCTTGGACACAGATTTATTTAAACTCGGACGTCTTTTTTTTTTTTTTTTAATTATTTTTTGCTGTAATTTCATTAAAAAGAGTTTAATCCGTCTCATTTGTCATTCTTGTTGCTCTTTCCACATGAAAATGACAGAAAACTGAACAGTTCCTTCTTACTGTCTTTGGCTTCATATTTGGCCAACTGTCAATCTGCCCTAAGTACAGTAAGCTTAACGAAGTGATAAAACTTTCAAACATTGAAATAATATTTTTGAGCCAGATCAAACGTTATTAGGGGCCAAATTTAGCCTGCGGGCCTAGAATTTGATACATGTATATGAATAAATGATTTTGAGATCAAGAAAGTCTAGATGGTGACCTCACAGGTAGCGTTGGCCTTGAGCCTGAGATTCAAAAGAGCCGAGCTGCTTGCACCTTTTGTTTGCTCCATGACAACTCTAAGGGTCTGTCCATCCAAAATAAATGGTTTATAAGACAGTAGGAGTTCCAACTTTAATGATAGTGAGACCTGGTCCACCACTCTGCGCCTCATTCTAAACGTTAAGTGGTGATAATCTGGAGGTTCTGAGATGAGTCAAAGGCTGGGCCACGTACGATGAAGGATGACCGAATACCACAACAGTTCCTCTTCAGTGAGCTAGCTGAGGGAATAAGATCAAGTGGCTGACAACAAAAGAGATGGAAAGATGGAGTTATGGAGGATAAGAAGATGACTTCTGTTGTGACTCTGCATTATATATTGAATTGAATCTGTGGCTTCAACTGTATAAGGGTGCTGCAGTCAGAGAGGAGTGGCGTGACAATGTTACAAGGCAAGAATCAGTCTGAGGTCCACCTAATCCAGAGGCACCAGTCCAGAAGCCTGAGACCTCTCAGGGTACCTGCTCATCACCAGTGAAGCAGACACCATCACAGGAATATTCAAATATATGTATTGCAATCATACATTTGTTATGTGACTGATTTCTTGAAATGTTCAGAGCTTTACATTGTGTTGTTGCTCAAGGAAAAGAAGATGGGGGGGAAAAAATTCTGATATGATGGATTTTAGTTCATATGTATGTCCCAGTGTTACTTGAAATCCCAGTACAGCATTTTTTTAATGAAAGTAAAACTTATCAGTTAGAGTTTGAATGTCCTGTCAATAATTGTCCCACGCAGTAGAGCCAAGAGGGTAATTAACTGTCCATCTAGTGGTGTTGGGAGATGGATCACATGAAAAATAAGTAATTTGCCGACTTCCATTTTGGCATGTGGCTACATCTAGATGTAAAAAAGAGCCCAATTGAAAACTGGATTTCCATGTCAAAATTCAAGATGGCTACCACCATATATATATGTATATATATATATATATATAAAGTATAGTTTTCTCAAATGATTGGGATGGCTGAAGATTCATGGTGTCCATGGCCGCCTCTGGCCACCCCCTGGCTCCTCCATTGCTCCTGAATAAAATTGCTCCCTCCACTCACCAGGCTCTGTCGCTCTGCACCGTGTCAGACAATAAAAATAAATAAACTACCTCACACACACACACACACACACATGCACAGTGTAACTCCTACCCACTGGAATATCTTGCACCAAAATTAATAAAGGTTCCTTGCATTCCCTGTTCAGTTCAAGTCCTGAAAAACACTCATCTAAAAAAAATCTACAAACCTTCACTATTCAAATCCTTCAGCGACGGGGAACATTGGCGACACCTCTTGTTAGCACACGATTTTGTTTCTGGTGTCCCACTCGTGACGTTCAGATCCATTCTTAAGTAGTTTCAGGTTGGTCAACAGGCAGCAGTTTTGAATTAACGGACTTCTGGCCTTGATTGCTAATGTTCATAAATCCTTGTTTATATTTTGAACTCTCAGTGGCTCATAAAGGGATTTAAACCTTCAAGCTTTGGGTAATAAACTTTTTTTTAAAGGTGTGTTGTGTATTTTACAATGCAGATTTTAAAGTTAAGCAAATACCCAACAGAATAAACTCACTTTATTGCAGTTAAACACTGTCATTCAGTGCATCAACATATGACTTCATCCTGTCCTGTCTTTGTGCTGAAGAGGATTATCAATGAGGAACGAAGGGTGTTAGAGGATGGTTCAGACTACCCAGTCAACAGGAAAATATGGCGCATTTTTAATTCTCAAACCACGTCAAGTTTATAAGCTTTGTTTTCTAGGATCTTTTTTATGAAACTACATGATACCTAATGCATGTATTCCATTTTCTTTTTATACACCCGTCCAAGACGATACATCTCAAGGTCTCCGTCTATTCGTATGCTCGTAAACTTTCTCTTGTCCCGCCCATAACTTCTGATCTGCTCAAGATAATTTAATGAAACTTGATGCCCATTTGCATCATCTTTAGACAGCATGTTGCATAATCTTCTCATCACCCTAACTCTAAAGTCATTGTTCAAAATCAAGGTCAATTGTTGTACAAGGTCTTTGCTTGTCCGGGCAATAACTATTGCTCTATAGCAGTTTGTTGATGGGCGTATAATGTGTCATATACAGTTATCTTGTCTTACTTTATGGCTATTTTAAGTCCAGAAGGTAGGCTACGCAGAATCAGAATTGAAGCTAACTTATAAATAATCCAAAGTATAAAGAACTGAACTATCCATCTGTTTTGGGGGCAGCTGGGGCTGAGTAGTTAGAGCAGTCGTCCTCCAATGGTTTGGCTCCCACGTTCTGAAACTTTTGGTGCTCTGTCCACTCTTGGTCCAACAGGTCTCTCGTAAATGAGTCTTGAGGCTCAATGGGAACTAACCTGAAAGGTCTAACAATAATAGTAATAATAGGAGAGTTGGGGGTTCAGTTCCACTAGCAATCACATGCTGGAATGGCCATGGCAAGACACTGAACCCCTCGATGTCACTGATGTGTGCCCCATCTGAATATGATCTAAGAGCGCTGATTAGTCTCTACAGATCCAGACTATCTATGTAGAGCTATAGTAGAGTGCTGTATGAATGGGTAAATGAGGACACAGATTATGTTGTAAAGCGCTTTGAGTATCTTGATTAGATAGAAAGGTGCTATATAAGTACAGTCCATTTACCATTTTGTATCGACCTTTTCCTTTTCAAGTCTTGGAAATCTGGTGTCTATCTCCACTAGTTACTTTGTGAGCGGCGGGGGACACGTTGGACCGGTCTCCAGTCCATCACAGGGACACATAAAGACAAACGAAATAAACATTCACGCTTCTACAATTTAGAGTTACCAATTAGCCTAATGTGCATGTTTTTGGTCTTTGTGGGGGGAAATTAGAGTATCGGGAGAAAATGCACAAATATACGAGGAGAACATGCAAACTCCAGGAGGTGAACCTGCAACCTTCTTGCTGTGAGACAACACACTAACGCTAACCACTGCTCTGCCATGCTGCCTAAGAACAGATTAAATATGCAATTTATTACCTTGAAAATCAGTAGCTTGTTTTTGTGAGCTTTAAGTTTTTAGGGAAAATCTTATTTATGTTGCAAACACCAGTTTGCTCCTTTTGATACCATTCTGTGTTGAAACCATAAGCCTGGTATCTCACTGAAACTTACAGTGAAGATTAAACATTTCATTTAGGAAAAGGTGCACCTTTTTAATTTTTCACCAGGTGACCGTCCTCTTTTCCAGCCACACCGCAGGCTAACCAAACATGCTTTGAAATGGGTTAAACAGAAGACCACGAGCGGACAGACCACCCAAAAGTTTCAGAACGTGGGAGCCTAAACCAGGTCTGGTCCCGCGCTGCACCTTTGCTGTTGTGTAACGGACTCTTGATTGGTGCCATGTTTTCATTTGCCTGGGTTTGTCTTTTTGATCCAAATTACAGTGTGAAGAATACATGTCAGAACTTTATAACAACCCCACTCCCACCCTACGGTCGGGTACTTCCCCTCCTCGTAAAGACACATATGGTTTTGCTCAATTTCTTTCTTTACACTCGGACGTTTAAACAACCTCAAAATTAGATTAAATGGAATATGAAACCTCAGATTTGAGCCTTTTTGATGAATAACTCAAATGTAAGTCTATTTTTATATAAAAGGCAGCTGTAGACGATGACTTTTTGTAGTGAATTCAAACACATTTCGCTGTTTTTTTTTAATGAACTTGTAACATCTGTTTGAATTTCTCAATTTTTTTTTCTATATGACGTGTTTAGGAGTCATAAATCCTGCAGAATCGAAGCCCAGTCACTTTGTTCTTGTACTTTCTGGAGTTACAGTACAGCTGTTTGCTTCTCTTCTCTTGTAAACTGTGCACACCCAGCACACAAAAAGCGCTCTTTTTGTCTTTTACAATCTAACGCAGATGCATTTATCGTGAACATTTTTAACTACTCAGCTCAAATTTGGCTTTAAAAGAGTCCGTCATAATGCTCAAAGTTATTAAAAATATTAATGTCACCCATTTATTTAAATGCCTTTATGCACAACACAGCCAAAACAACAGTAAAATAAAATACAAATATAAACACTAGTCTATATTTTCTAATCACTTAGGTCCATCCACTCCATCGTCTTCATTTACAGCTTCTACCTTTTTGCAGATTAGAACTAGTGTGTCGGAGAAGTCATAGGCCAGGTTAACTCCTGCTCTTATTAAACCTGGGTATAGTTTGGTCCAATCAAAAGTTAACCCCCGGGAATAGGTCAACTGTGCTGGGAAGTGTAAATAGCCTAGGCCAGACTATACCCATCTAACGTGACAATAAGTCTCAAACGATGCCTCGTTAATTAACGTGTATTAGTGAAGTCGTGAACTGGGCCTTTATTTTAACAGTAACTTGGTTGAATTTTCAATTCGTTATCAAGATGAGATGCGTGAACACCCCTCTCTCATCTCTTGTGACGGAGTTGGGGCAACTGAAGCAGAAATCATGGCCGCACAGAATCTGTTCAGTTGTGACATCGTCATCCACACAAAAGTCGGTGACTCCATGGATTGGTTGA
>NC_056511.1:39114305-39119068 GCF_014905685.2 Nematolebias whitei
ATCTATCTATCTATCTATCTATCTATCTATCTATCTATCTATCTATCATCTATCTATCTATCTATCTATCTATCTATCTATCTATCTATCTATCTATCTATCGTCTATCTATCGAATGTTTGTCTGTCTGTCTGTTTTTCTGTAGATAGATACTTTGTAGATAGATAGAAAGATAAATAGACGTACATAAACTGGCCATCCCAATCATTTGAGAAAACTGCTTTCTAGTTTTTAATTTTCCTCAAAGTATAGTTTCCTCAAATGATGGAGTGGCTGTAGATTTTTCCATGGTAGTGAAGACCATCATTGACCACCCACTAGCTCTGCCATTGTTTTTTGGTCGTCGTGGATAAAATTTCTCCTTTCAATCCCCTGTTCAATTCCAGTCCAGAAAAACACTGATCTCGAAAGCTACAAATATTCATTACTCAAATCTCTCAGCGATGGGAGACATCTGCATACCACTTGTTTATCCTGGTTGGGAAGTGGTTGATCTAAAATAATTTTCAATCTTTATTCTTAAAATGAACTATTTCAGACTGAAATGACCCATTTGGACCTGACATAAGACACGTCTGAGACTCTGCCTAAAGGACATTTCATTTCAAAACGGTTCTGCCAATAAAATAAAGTAAAATTACAATACTCTTGTTGTTTACCATGCATCAGAATATCTTGTTGTTTACCTTTGGTGCCAGGACGTAGAAGTAGCCAGTGCCATTAGCTCTACAAACGAGCTTACACCTGTCTTTGGGGGAGACTCCAGAGTACTTTGGTACCCACACCACTGAGTGGGTTAAACGGTTACTATTAAAGCTGTGGCCAGACGTAAGACACTGCTCCTCACGATATGTCCTACCTACACAAAGTGGAGGAAAGGTACAGCAGGTAAGAGCAGAGCATTCATTGGACATAATTTTCTGTTCGTTTCAAGTTTCAAGTTTCGTCTTTGAACAGCTCCTACCTGTCTCGGGGCAGTGATTCAGGTTGCAGGAGCGATATTTGACCCGAACTCCTTGGCAGTATTTACCCCCGTTGGATGGAATTGGGTTGGTGCACTCCCTTTTAGAAAGTTGGACGCCACCTCCACATGTCCGCGAACAGGAACCAAACGGACCCCACTTACCCCAGCGTCCATCCACCTGGGAGAAAAAAAAAGCAAAACAGAACAGTGTCCATCAAAGACCATCTCAAGTGAGCTGATAGTTAGAACTAAAGTTCTCCTACCTTCACATGTTGGACATGTTTGGCAGAGCAGACTCCTCGGTCACAGACCTTTCCATCACCACAATGGGTGCCAT
Organism: Nematolebias whitei; assembly: GCF_014905685.2. Taxonomy (NCBI): domain Eukaryota; kingdom Metazoa; phylum Chordata; class Actinopteri; order Cyprinodontiformes; family Rivulidae; genus Nematolebias; species Nematolebias whitei. Next base: position 39,115,607 of record NC_056511.1, read on the forward strand.
CTGCCCAGGGGAAGTGCCGAGTCATGCACACCAGGTGGCCGCTGGACTTTCCTGTGCACCACAGACGACTGCACGGTGGCTGCATAAAAGGACAAGGTTTGGAGTTTTCTCCGAATGCGAGCTCACACTGACGGTTGAGACTGTAGGACGATCCGGGCAGATTGTCAGGAAGAACTAAAGGTTTCTGAGGCTGGTCAAGCAAACACTCCCCTGAAAGAGAAAGTCCAAGTAAATAACTATTTCATATAATCTAAAAAAGTTAAATCTGGTCCTCTGGACATTCAAAAAACAAAACAAAGCAAAACAACAACAAAAAATTTAGAAACATTTCGTCTTTCATCCGAAAGACTTCCTCAGTCTTCCAAAGTGGTTCAAAATATCCTGATGCATGCTCAATAATCCAGGTAGAAAAATCTAAAAAAGTTAAATCTGGTCCTCTGGACATTCAAAAAACAAAGCAAAACAACAACAAAAATGTAAAAATGTTTTGCTTTGTTTTGTTTTTTGAATGTCCAGAGGACCAGATTTAACTTTTTTAGATTTTTCTACCTGGATTACTGAGCATGCATCAGGATATTTCATATAATGTTAACATGTTCGCTAACTTTTGTCAGAATAGAAGATAATTTTTTGTTGTTATGTGAGAAAGAGATAAAAGTGTTGAGGTTCTTCTTGGGAGCAACAAGGACGGATAAGATTAGGAATAAGATCATCGGAGGTATGGCACAGGTTGAACAACTTAGAGAGGCCAGACTGAGATGGTTTGGACATGTCCAGAGGAGGGACAGTGGGTATATTGGTAGAAGGATATTGGAAATGCAGCTGCCAGGAAAAAAAAACAAACAGGAGATATATGAATGCAGTTAGAGAGGACATGGAGGTAGATGGAGTGAGGACAGAGGATGAAGAGGACAGAGATGGAGGAGGATGACTCGCTGTGGCAACACTGAAGACACTGAAGAAGGACGAGGATGAAGAAGAAAAAAGAGAAGAAGAAGAAAAAATAAAATGAAGAATCAGACAAAAAGGAAGACGAAAAAGAATATGACAAAGACAACTCCCATCTATTTACTTTTAAGAGCAGCTGGACATTTCACAACACATCTGAATAGATGAGACAAAATTTACTTATTGTGACCAAAAAAAATAAATCTGCACTTTTACTTTTACTTAGAAGACAGGAGACAGTAAATACTGACATCAGAATTTAATCTCCACTGTAAAGCATGGTGGAGGGAGCTTCATGTTTGGGACTGATTGACTCATTTAGGACAGAAGCATGTCAGAAAAGTTAGGAGAACTGTGAATTTAATACTTCATGTGTAACTTTTTAAAAGAGAAAATTATGTCATCAATTATCTGGGACCTAAAGAGTTAGGCGATGCCACCTGATGACAATAATGTGAAGCACAAAGTATGGCACACATGTACGTCACCTGGGGATGTATTTTTGGGCTTAAAAATGGTAAACGGACTGTACCTTTTCTATCTTACTGAGATATTCAAAGCTCTTTACACTACAATCTGTGTCCTCATTTATCCATTCATACATCACTCTACTAGATCTATACAAAGAATAATCAGAGCTTTATTACATTCATACACCAATGGGACACACATTGGAGGCAATGAGGGGTTCATTGTGACTGCTGGTGGGATCGAACCCCCAACTCTTGCATTGGAGGACGACTGCTCTAACCACTACAGCCACAGCCGCCTCATACTTAAAAAGTACTTTGTATTTAAATTGTTTTTTTAAATGATTAAGTAGAATTCCATACCTAAGGATGGCCATTCAATGAAGACACCCCAGGAATATAGCTAAACTGAAGCTGATTTTATTACAAATGATCTGTATTTTCTCCTGGTTTAGTCTTTTAATCTGCCACCAAAAACATCTGATTGAGGTTCTTGTTGCATCAGAATGGTAAATTCATGTCTGTGACAAATGAAAAGTTAAAAATCTCAAACTTTTAAAGCAGCTCTACAGCCAGCACACTATTTGAAGAGGTATTAATTATAAGAAAAAAGTGATGTCCATTTGTAAATAAATAAAAAACTACATCATCCTTGTCATTAAGCATGTGTGGGATTGTGGGATTGTATGCTGCGTGCAGCCATTGTTCTTGTTTTCTGGTTCCTTTGAAGAGTTAACAGGATTAAATTCTGTGCATGGAGTTTATCCCAAAGTTGTACACAAAAACATGCCAATCCCAGCCCATCCTCAAAACTCTCTTTATAAACCCACAGCCCACCCTTGTTCTACAATTTGCAACAAGGGTGGGCTTGTCAGACGTTGTTAGATCCTTGGATTAGAGCTGGAAATTACAGGCAACCAGTGGGGACTGAAAGGTCAAAGCATGGCACACAAAACCTCAAACTTGTGCACAATGCCAGTTTCTGGTGGGTTTATTTTGTTTGTGTGTCTCTTCTGTTGTTGTTTTTTTTTTTGTACCCATTTAAAGTTTGAGAATAGGTTGAGATAGTTTCGGCCCCAAGACCTCTAGTTATTCGCTGTACCGGAGAACTGTGAGGCTCCGAGCACCAGGAGTCCTGAGGGAAATTTCAGACGGAACCAGCTACTAGATGGTTTGGTTGGTTTTTCGCCCCCATACCCAGGTCGTACAACCGATTGGCATGTCAGGACTGCTGCAGACCTCCACCAGAGTTTCCTCTGGCATGGCCCTATCCAGGCATAACTCGCCATCTTTTGGGTCCTATCGTGCACGCTCTGGTTCCACCTCCCCAACAGAGCAGGCGAGACAGGCCGGTGGTGGGCCCTGGGCCGTGGGTGACCCAGGATTCCACCTGTGGGGTTTGTTTGTTTGTTTGTTTGTTTTTATGCTTTTACAGACCTAGGTATGCTAGTGAGCTGCTGAAGCAAGGTACATCTGTTAATGAGGTCTTTCTTTGGGGGAAGACAACGGGATTAAACCGTTCTAAGCATGTGGAACAGCTTGTTCATACTAAATGTTTACTTGTGCAACATGCAAGTATGTTTTTTTGTTTTTACATCTAAAATAAAATTATTTTGTCCAACGAGACGATAGGCAGGACTAGACGAGAGGCGGGACGAGACGAGAGGTGGGACGAGACAAGAGGCGGGACGAGATGAGAGGTGAGACAAGACGAGACAAGATGAGAGGTGGGCCAAGACTAGACGAGAGGCAGGATGAGATGAGAGGCGGGATGAGAGGCAGGATGAGATGAGAGGCAGGATGAAACAAGAGGCGGGACAAGACGAGAGACGAGATGACAGGCAGGATGAGATGAGAGGCGGGATGAGATGAGAGGCGGGATGAGATTAGAGGCAGGATGAGATGAGAGGCGGGATGAGATGAGAGGCAGGATGATATGAGAGGCGGGATGAGATGAGAGGCGGGATGAGACGAGAGGCAGGATGAGATGAGAGGCGGGATGAAACAAGAGGCGGGACAAGACGAGAGACGAGATGACAGGCAG
>NC_056511.1:39119168-39129828 GCF_014905685.2 Nematolebias whitei
GGCAGGATGAGATGAGAGGCAGGATGAGACGAGAGGCGGGATGATACGAGAGGCGGGACGAGACGAGAGGCGGGACAAGATGAGGCGAGACAAGAGGTGGGATGGGATGAGAGATAAGAGGCAGGACGAGACTAGAGGCGGGACAAGATGAGAGGTGGGACAAGACGATAGGTGGGACAAGATGTGAGGCGGGATGAGACAAGAGGTGGGACAAGATGAGAGACGGGACTAGATGAGACAAGATGAGAAGTGGGACGAGGAAAGACGAGAGACAAAATGAGAGGTGGGACAAGACTAGATGAGAGGCAGGATGAAACGAGAGGCAGAACGAGACGAGAGGTGGGATGAAATGACAAGTGGGACGAGAGGCAGGATGAGATGAGAGGCGAGACAAGATGAAAGGCAGGACAAGATGAGAGGCGAGACAAGATGAAAGGCAGGACGAGACGGGACGAGACTGGACGAGACGAGCGGTGGGACAAGATGAGAGGTGAGACTTGGCAGCAACATCTGGCCAAACAGACATACTGCATCTGGAGTTAGTTGAAGCCGCCTGTCTGTGTTTTTTACAGCGTCTCTCCAATGTAAAAGCAGAGCACCAGCTAGTGAGCTAATATGAAGATCAACAGTATAGGGATAGACGTACGAAGGAAAAATATTACTTAGAAGAATACATTACTTTATAAGATGAAACATTTTACTTATAATGTATTTCAATGTAGCCAATTTTCTCCCGAAGGACAAGAGTGTAGTAAAGTTACTGTGAGGATACAGAAGCATTTGAAAAAAATGTGACTACATTAAAAAAAATTAAAAAAAATTGAAGGATTAAATAAATATATAGAAACATGAACAAAAATAAATGCACAGCTGATTTTTCTCCAAAAGACAACAGAAGGGTTAAAAAAGTAGTGCACTGGGTGGAACAAAGGGACCTCTCACCCTGGACTGTTTGTGATGCCATTTATCCTCAAGAGATAACAAGGATGGGAACGAATGAGCAACAGCTGCTGGCAAACTTATTCCTGATGATTTTACACCAAATTTGGCAGCGGAGCCGGAGTGATTAGCTGCTAGTTCACTGCTGTATATACAAATCACACTGCACTCAATAAACCGCACCTCACCTCTTCCTTCCTGCTCTCTCTCTCCGAGAAGAAACCGTGCGAAACAATAGTCTGTGTTTGCATGCAGATAGATAAGAAGGTAATAAATGGTTGTTAAAACACACATCACTTCATAAGAACCTCTACAAACACGAAGGAATATGTTTTTTTTATCGTTCTGTCTGCGGTTCGAGGCCCAGATTTATGATGAGCAGCTGCAAAAATCAGGTTACAACAGAGTTCTGTAACACGAGAAATCACTTATTGTCTAAATCAAGAGTTCTTGGACGTTTCTCTTTCTTTCATTGGGTTTTGCCTCATCTTACAGTCTTCGAACTGAACACGGAGAGAAGCAAAAAGAAAGAATTGTCTGTTTGGGGTAAACCAGCATGGATAGATACACCTCTTGTCCAAACCACTGGGGTGACTCTCCCAAGACCAAGCCCTGTAATTTGGGACAGATGTCGGTGCAGTTTTAAAATAAAAGTTTAGTATTGCTCCCAGACCAAGTCCTGTGGTCTGGCCTGTTTGGCGAAGAATCTGCGTCCTAAAAGAATACATTTTTTCAGTTATTGCTCGTCCTTCTCCTCAGAGCTGCTTTATGTGTGGTTTGGCTGATTCACTCTCATGTTCATCTTATTGCTTACATGTTTTATGTTATTGCAGTTATATTGGGAGTCAGATGTGTGAAACTAACATTTTTTTTTAAACAATTTTGAAAAGAAAGAGCCAGATTTTTACTGACAGTAAGAAGACATGGCCTCTGGAACTTATTAAATCACTGCCTTTGGAAACAAAGTCTTTTAAAGTGCCTGTTTTATGATCTTTGAAGTTATGAGGAAAAATTGTAAACATTTAATTTGCTGTGCATTACAAAATTATATATTTGAGATAGAAGTTTTAATGTAGCAGCAAGACTGTTCGGACAAGCTGTTAACTCCTGTCAAAATATAACAGTTTCTCCAAACTGAGACCTTAAAGTGAGTTATCTACAACAGGTAAGATGTTATATGTTCATAAGCTTTATGAACAAAAAAAGCCAAATCTTCCAGCTCTTCTTGGAGGACTCCAAGGTGTTCCCAGGCCAGAGTGTCCTGGGTCTTTAATGCGGTGTCCTCCCAGTCAGACATGCCCGAAACACCTGAGGCGTCCAGGGTTCATCCGTACCAGATACTTGAACCACCTCAACTGGCTCGTCTTGACGTGGAGGAGCAGCGGTTCTACTCCGAGTTTCTCTTGGATAACTTCTCACTATCTCTGAGGGAGAGTCCAGCTTCTTTGCAGAGGAAACTCATTTTGGCCACTTTATCCGCAATCTCGTTCTTTCAGTCACTTCCCAGAGTTTGTAATCGTAGGTAAGAGTAGGAACATATACAAACAGAGAGCTTCTCCTTGCAACGCAGCTCCCTCTTCACCACAACAGACCGCCCCAGTGTCCACAGTACTGCTGAAACTGCACCGATCCCTCTGTTAATCTCACGCTCCCTTCTTCCCTCACTCCTGAACAAACCACCGAGCTGTTTAAACTCCTCCACTTTAGGCAGCAACTCAGAATCTGAACTGTTGTTTTAATTTTGGCTTAAGGTTCGTTTTCACTTAACTGCACGAATGAGGGACCATGAACTCACCATGTCCACTGTCCAGAAACTCAGTGATGATGGCGGCGCTGCAGGGGGACCAGGGGCTGGTGCGATTGATCTGAATAAGTGTGGGAGACATCATGTGGTTCTCCTGCAGTTTCCCAAACACATCTTCACAAGCTTTCACGTTGTCGTGTGGCATGTTGAACACATGGCCTGTTGGGAAGGAACGAGACGTCAGGTGTGTCTCGTAAACACATGCATGAAGGAAATGTATGAAAAATAAGAACTCCTATTGATTGAAAGAGGGTGACAAACCAAGTTCATGAGCAGTGGTGAAGGCTGAAGGCAAGCCGTCGTCTTCAATCACCGAGCAGCTCCTCTTCGGGTCGCACATGGTGCCGACATCCGCCATGCCAAGAGTGTCGCAGGTGGACGCTCCACACAGGTCCTGTGGATTTCAACAACAGGACGTCTGAGACGGGCGAGTGAAGAGCACAAGACTGTCAATAACAGAGTTTCTGTTCATTTAGACACAGAGAAGACCTTCCATAAAACAAGCAGGAGTTATGCTGCAAAGGTTTTAACAGCAAAACCAAACGAGTTATTAATATTTTTCATCTTACGCTGCAACTTAAATTGCCGAAAGCTGGAAAAGAATATGATGCTTGGCTTAATGATGAGAAATAACTCGCCCATGCTTCCAATGAAATATGAGTTCAATTTGCTAAACGATTGCTCTGTAATTTTTAAAAGATGGATTTATTTAAAAAGGCTTTAACTTAAAAAAAAAAAAAAAAAAAAAAATGTCCTCAGAGATCAGCTTTTAAAAGTCCCTTAGGAAGTTTTAAACACACTCTAAAAGATTTTTAGCCAATTTTTAAGCTTTATATGATGCATTTCTGGAATAACTTCATTCACTTTTATGCAAGAATCCTTCCTTTGGTACCAAAGGTTTACCACACAATTCCAGGCAGGAAACTTTGTTTCTGCCATTTATTCATTCACCAGTTCATCCATTCATTCATGTCTGCTTGTCTACTGTATCATTCTGAGCTGCGCCAGCTGTCTGCCATTTAGTGCTTTTAAAATAAGATGAACAAGTAAAATATTTAAAGAAATGCTCTTGATCCAACAGTGACTCTCAAAATTATGACAGAATTTCTTCACTTGGCTCGTTTTTCTCTTCCAGACTAAAGTTTATATGAACGTGTCTGCAGCTGAGTCTGGCTTTATGTCGAGATGTCACCTGGTTGACAGGTTTTAGGAATTAACTTGACTTGGAGGAATGTTGTCTCACAACAAGTAGAATTATTGAACGTTCTTTGTAGGCGTGTCTTTTTTTTTTTTTTTTTTGGAAGGGGTCAGACTAGTGTGCTGGAGATTTGGAAAAGATTTAGTTGTGCCTTCCACCACCCAGTCTTTAAAAGCTTTTAGTGGTTAACAATGTTTAGAGCACACCTTCTGCTATGAGGTCATGTAACCAAAGCATTTCCACGGCAGAGCTGAGTTTTCCAAATGACCTATTTCTCCACCGCTGGTCTTTAAAAGACAATTTTAGCCAGTGTCCATTTGGACCTTAACCCTATAATCACAAGACAAAATCAGCTCCGAACGCCACAAAGAACTGCCCATCAGCCTGGTACCAAAACAGCCCTTCAGCGCTTTGCATTTCCAAACATGCACCTCGATGCTCGGCGTCACACACCACTAGATGAGCTCAAGCGTTCCTCAAAGGTCTGAAGACATCAATAAAACCTGGTGCCAAGTGAAGACCTCGAGTGCTCTGACATATCTTTCCAAGAAACAGCTACAAAAAAAAAAAAAAAGAGCACAGTTGTTGACCGGTGCAAATCGAGTCCAGATGTGCTCGTGTGCAGAGACGACATGTGAAAGCTTGGGTCAGTTGAGTTTTTTAAAAAAAACTCACACTCTGAGATGAGCAGAGGAGAAGAAACAAATGCTGTATCTCTGCTATGACCTACTTCCCACATCTGTCAGCTTTCTTTGTATTTTGAGGTTTTCCTGCAATTCTTATCATCGCTGAAAGATTGTTGCACTTTTACCCATTGTGCTTCGGGGTGCACAGTTTTTGAGCAACAGTCAACAGTATCACAGTTTCTGATGTCCAAACATGGACATAAGTCTTTCTCAGCTCAGTATCCAACAAGTAAAACACATGAGCTGCAGCACAGCCTCTCTCCCGGGGAAAACCTGCAGATTTATAGTCGGAGTTAATCTTTTGGCCACTCTTTGAGAGTAATCAGTTCGTAGCATAATGAACTGAGTAATCTTGCAACATTCTTTTCACAGCAATCAGGCTGTTTGTGGAATTTAAACACAGCCACAGTTGCCTCTGGACATCGTCAAGTTGGTCTTCATAAAAGCTGCAAAATGACTCTGCATGCTGGTTAACGGCTCACAGTGGATCAGACTTAAATGCAGATTTAAAGTCATGGTAAACAATAAAACACTTCAAGTAAATTGACTCATTTAGGACAGTTGTTGGAATTTTTACCCAGGTGAAGGTTGATTACTGGCAAAGATGCGTGCAAAGCCGGAAATCCCTTCGGTCTGAGGAGAGGATGCATCTCTAAGCAAACTAAAGACTAAAGGGTTTTGTCAAATGTATTTGGTAGTTTTAAGCTGTATAAGATCTGACAGTTTCATATGCAGACTATGCTGAACTTTTCATCATGTAGGATACAGATCTATGGTGAGACATGGTTATACCAGCTGGGCCTTCAGTTAGGATGTGATGCATTAACATCCAAACAAAGTCTAATGGTGAAGTCTCTAAAAAGTCATCAATCTCATCACTTTACTTCCAATCTCACAATTTAGAAACTTACTTGCAGGAAGTTCTTCCCACTTTCTTATCCATCAGGTACAACAGCTGACTCTTGGTGTCATCATTTTTTACAGTCACTAATGACAATCTGAACATAAATGTCAACCCAACACTAAACAGAACTAACAGGGACAACCCATCTGAACACAGAATCTGAAAAAGTCCACCCATTTCTGTCCCAGGATTACCCAGCATGCCCTGTGGCTCACCCGGCCTCTTGTTCAAGTACAACAATAATTCTGACTGAAATGTAACGGTAACATGTAATGAAACCAAAAATGCACCTGTAATATTTAAAACCGTCAATTTAAACATAAATGGAATATTTAACCTTCATCTTTTAGAGTAACTACAATTTCTGTGTGGATGCTAGAATTTAAAGGTAGCAACTGAATGCATCACGAATCTTCACATGGTCAAAACAGATGCCTGCAGTGCCTTCCTGAAGGCTCAGAGCTCAGCGTGTTGGTCCCACCCACTCTACATCAACATTCTGATTGGTTCATTTTCCTGTCGGTTATGAAGCAAACTCATCCTGCAGAGACTCTGACGGAGCTCGGCCTTCTCTCCTGACAGTGAAGTCCTGACCAACGAGAAAGAAGCTTCGAGCATGTTTCTGACTAGACAAACATTTTTTAAAGAATCTGATTGGATAACTGGATTTTCATGAGTTAAAAGGTTTCTTGCTCAACTGCAAAGTACTTTATAGAAAATAAGATAAATAAGCTGCTTGGAAAATTTATATTTAAAATAAAATAAATATTAAATCAAAATTCAAATGTAACATTTCATACTGTATGTGCTAAACGCTTAGGTCTTCTCTGACGACATAGAAGGCCCTGAGGGTTTCCCTTGAATATAGATAATGTAAACTTAATACTAAAAAAAGACGAAAAAAACAGTAAATGTGTTTTTTGGGGCGGGGGTCATTCCTTTCACTTTCATTCCTCGCTGTACACAAAAAGACCTTTACAATACTAACTTCTAAAGTTGATCAAAAAACAGAAACTTTGTTTGATGCATGGAACAACACTTGAGCTTCAAACCGTCAACATAAAAAAGATTCCACCTCACTATGTTGTTCAAAAGTTCAATTTATGGGTGCTGCCATGTTGTATTTTCAGAGACAGGGTTTGGGATTTGATGCTGAAAGTCCTGCCTACTTCTCTACACACTGTCATGGGGGTTCTTTAAAGCATCAAATAACTCTACTAAAATTTATTGAAAATGATGTAGTTGAGTTTACTCAACTACATCAAACTTTACACATCAAGAAAAATCAACACCTGGAAAAAAAAACCCTGATGTATTTTTGTGTTTTAGTCAAACAAGAGGATCTAAACCTTTACAGGGGGCAGCCTGCAGGGGGCGCTGGTGCAGTTTCTGGTTCTACTTCAACATTGTGTTCCTGTGTCTACATATTCAAATAAACAAATTCTCAGTTTAAACCCAACAAATTGCTTCTTTTATATTTTTATGAATAATAACCTGTTTTATAACAAACATGTGGAGTTTATATTTGTGAAATGGCACTTAATGTGTAACTTAAACAGTTCAAAAGTAACTTGTTATTGACAAATTGTACAAACGTTCTCACAATTCAATGGATTTCCATTAAAAGCCTTGATGTATTTTTATTTGAATGACATGTTTGACATGGGTCAACATACTATTTACTTTAAGCCTCAGCTTCTATTAATTCTCATCTTCACTCAACTAAACTTGCTTGTTGAATGAAGCCATGCATCTTTCTCTGTTTAAGACACTATGTCTCAATGTCCTTGTTAGATGTTGTTTCATTCATTTAACACAAATTACATAAATTATTTGTTTAAGCTAAACTGCAACTGATTCACCATATTTTCCATATTGTTATTCTTTATCCAACAAAATGTTTATTTTAAACTGCTGCATAAATCTACCCTGTATCTGCACATTGTAACCTTTTTTTTTTTAACAAGTATTGACCTTTCAGGCTCTCGTGAACAGTTTATTTTATAAGAAATTCCACCCGTCCTTTATTTTTCCAAACACAGTCTGGGCCACTGATGAGAAGTTTTCATACTTTGACCATTTCTTCTGATTGTTCTGCTTGTTATAGTTTGTGAAACCTCGGCTTGATGCATATGAGGTCACCTGAATGCATGTGAACTGGAGCTGTGACGGGATCTCTTGACGCCTGTTTTTATTTCTTTTCTTTTTTTCAGTTTTATACTGCAAATTGTATCCACATGGTCGGGTTTGTTAAGGTCATCTGAACTGGCTGCAGAATTTATAACGTCAGCTGTGCTTACAGTCGAAATCTGGAAACACTTTGACTGTACGTGTAATTTTTTTCACTCTTCTCTGAAGCTGGATGTATGAACATCAAACAGAACCAGAACAACAGAAAATGACATTTATGTCTGAGTTGTAGTGAAGGTGCAGCTGAGGCTGTGCAGAGCTTCCCCTCTCAAACAGCTTGTTTCACTGATGTGATTCTCATGTACCTCTCCCTTTAGGAGCCGGTTTAATGAGGAGCAGGCAGGGCGGTGGGTATGACTGGAAACCCCCCAGCCAGAGGAGCATGGGAAGGGCTGGAGGAAACAAGACACGTCCAACAAGTGTATCCCCGAGGGCAATGACGTTCACTGCATTTTATAAAACACTGCATGTCACAGTGACCCAGGCCAAAAGGAATTCAGCGCTGGCTTTTTAGTGGCTCTGAATTTGCACTTTCTTACTTCAGCTCATTAAATCCGTCCTTTCTCAGTTACTGAGCAGTGTTTCTGTTGGGTTGACCAGCCATCTTCAGCTCCAAGTCACAAAGGAAGCTGTTCATGTCACTGACAAGTGGACGGGCCCTGACCTCATCACTGACACTGTCATCGACCAAGTATGTGGGAGTGCAGACAAGTCTGAGTGGTTCCTAAAGCTATACTCTCCTTGGGTCCAGAAAGAGCCATCAGAACCAGTGCTTTGCTCAGCTCTTTAGTGGCTTCACATCAGAGTCAGAGCTGAGTGTCAGAGCAAACTAATTAGATGACATGGTGGATTTAGAGGAGCAGCCTGTCATAAAAAATACCAAGTTTCTTGCAAAGTCGTGCAAAATAGTTTCCAAAAACCTCAAACACATCAACCCACTTTTTTTTTTTTGTGCCAAATTTCTCTACTGAATGTGAACCATTAATTTCTCCCCTGACATCTGCGACTTTACCTCTCTGGTGAAAAGGATCGCGGTGTCCCAGTAGTCCGGGTGCTTGTCGTTATGTTTGTTCAGCTTTTTCTGCCATGTGCAGAAGTTCCGCAGCGTCATGGCTGCGTTCCCGGACACCTTGGGTCCTTTGTCCTCCTCGTGTATGATAATAATCTTCACCACCGTGATGCTGATGGAGTTGAGGATGCTGGGGTGCCTGTAGAGCCTCGCTGCGACCGCCATCAGAGTCAGGAGGTAGTGCTTTAGCTCGTCTCCGTGGAAATGCGCCATGGACTCGTCCGCCACGACGAGCGTCTCCACGAACCTGGGCACGGAGGCGAACCTCTTGGCTCTCCCCATCCTCCTCATGGTTTCGTTCGCGTTCCTATAGTCCGTGATGTGCTTGTACTTCTCCAACGACTGCGCGACCGAGAGGCTTAAATCGTTGTCCACTGCGCACCTGGAGGCTGAGCCGCGCTTCAGACCCGTGCTGGTTCTGCGCCGGATGATGTGCGCAACCTGCGCGCTCCGGGTGCCATTCTGCGCCGGGCTGATGAAATACTCCCATCCCTGGAAGCCAAACGCGCCGTTTAGACCTTTGCAGAGGCTTAAAGCTGCGTAGGAGTCCTTGTCTCCGTTGACATACCCGGAATAAAAGCACCGGCTCAGGTCCGGGCTGAGCGCAGCACCGGGGAGCCAGAACGCGTCTTGGTTCGAGATGGAAGGCGCAATAAAGTTAGAATCCTGCCGTAAGTCGATTTTTAATTCCTGCTGGAAAGCTTTTAACTTTATGACACACTTTTCATCCCTGATCTCCACGTCGTTGTCAGAATCCCTCCTGTCAGGGTTACCCAGTCTCACCGGAAAGCAAATCTCACTTTCCATGCAGCAAACGGACCTTAGGAGTGGGAGCGCAAAGCAGAGAACAGTTGTTCTGATAAACATGACTGTGTTTGCATTCAGCAGAGAATGCAGCAATCATCAAGGTTAATAAAGTGTTGAGCTCAGAGGAAGCTGTGAGAGCCACAGATCAGGACCATGATCCAGAGCGCGCGCACGGTTCTCAGAACAAGGCCGGTCCACTCAGAGGAAACTCCTCCCGGTCATGACCCACTTCCATCTTCCACCTGTGAGGACTGAGTCTGGCTGCTGCCTTCTCGGAACTTTATGTGTGAAAATATGGAAACCCAATCTCTGTTGCTGGAGGCATGCGCTCATTGGATGCACCTTCTCAGCTCTGCACTTTCTGCCGCGCAACTCGAAACTGTGCAAACAGCAGGCCTGTCATCGTGCGTCACTACAACGACATATGAGTAATCTGCATTTGCACTATGAAAACCTTCTACCTCCTCATAATCTGCACATGCATCAACATCTGGCCCCACTGAGAAAATGGAGTTATCTTAATTGCACATAAAACTCGGATACCTGTGGGAATTATTCACGAGATAAATCATAAATAAAGATGTGACACAAACCACATGTCTGTGTTTTTCATCTTAAACGTCCTGCAGGAATATAAAGCCTGCAGTTTGACTGTCAGGGTGTGTTTGAGTGAAACACACGACATCTGGTGGACAAGAAAATATAAGAATATTAAAAAAGGAGTCTAAAGAGTATATGCGTACAGTACATTCTGTGCAACATCAGTGACGCCAGAAGTACAGAGGTGATGGGAAGTACATTTACTCAAGTTTTGTTGAAGCTTTTAAGTAACATCTATTGCTTTACACAAGAATAAATTGCATTAATTATTTGAAAATTGTTTGCAGATTAAAACTTTTTCATTACAGCTAAAAGTAATAAAGTAACAGAATGCCTTTTTTTTACAGCACATGTCACCTAACAACAATAACAAAACAAAAGATTATCCATACTTTGATAAAATATTATGCAAACTGTTTTTAATAAAAAATAAGTTAGCACTTTGAGGGATTCAAAATTGTGT
>NC_056511.1:39130228-39178917 GCF_014905685.2 Nematolebias whitei
TATATATATATAATCAAAGATAAATCTCCATTTTAGTCATTGTTATGGACAATAAAGTTATATTGAATTGAATTCAATGTTTTTAAGTTTGATAGAATATGTGGTTACAAAGACTGGATCATTAAACCTGACTTTACCCTAATAATAATAAAAATAGTGATGATGATGATGGACAGATGGACTTGTTGTGCATTACAATTAGGACTAAAATAGTTTATTTACAATATTAGGTCCATTTTCCAACTTACCGACTAACACATTTTACTTAAAAAAAATTTAACGCAGCAAAGCGACGTTTTATCATAGCTTAAAGTCCATAAGTTTTCCAAAAACAAGACGTGACCCGCTGCTTTGTTTTTCATCCTGAGGACGTTGCTAGGAACGCAACAACCGTTGCTAGGTAAACGACCCCGGCTTTTGGGCTGTTCAAAGATAAGCCTGTTTTAAATTTGACAATACGCTGTAAAATGACAAATTAAAATTACCTGGATTTTATTAGCCTATTACTCTAAAACGCCAGAATTTTGGTACATACTATTCAAACGTAATTCAAATCAGTCAACGTGATATTTTTAATACTTTTGTGATTAGGCATTTAAACATGCCTGCATTGATGTTTTTGATGCGTTTTCAGTTGCAACAAATAAACCGTTTTGCCGCCTCTCAAAAGTTTTTGAAGCTTTAGCATTAACACTCGGGGTTTTATTTTAAACTTTTGTAATCTAATTGTATGAATTTAATGTGTTTGTATCTGGTGATAACAGCGCTAAATTTGTTTCGGCCGGAGAAATGAATACGTATCACGTATTGGAGTTGGTGGGAGAAGGCTCGTTTGGACGAGTTTACAAGGGAAGAAAAAGGTTTACTGGCCGGGTAAGCTTGACGTGGTTTTCATTCCCTGTCTGTTCCACTATGTGCTAGTCTCACAGTCGGTTCATTTCTCTGCTTAGGTTGTGGCTCTGAAGTTCATGCCCAAAGTGGGTCGGTCTGAAAAGGAGCTGCGAAGTCTCAAAAGGGAAATCGAGATTATGAGAGGTCTTCAACACCCAAACATTGTTCAGCTCTTTGACAGTTTTGAAACTGAAACCGAGGTATGATCATAATCCTATGTGGAGTCCACATCTGATTTCTTAACACTGTGTGTAAAACCTCTTATTTCTGAAACAGGTTGTAGTTGTGACGGAGTACGCAGAGGGCCAGCTGTTCCAGATCCTGGAGGATGATGGGAACTTACCAGAGAGCCAGGTATTCACTCTCCCTGCACAGTTCACCTGTCTGGACTGATGGTTAGTGATAAACATTTCATTATTTCTCCAAGGTGCAAGAGATCGCCTGCCAGCTGGTCTCAGCTCTGTATTATTTACACTCCCATCGCATTCTCCACCGTGACATGAAACCACAAAATATCCTGTTGGGAAAAACTGGTGTGGTGAAGCTGTGTGACTTTGGGTAAGTTAAGGCAGTTTGTTTCTTTGTTAAAGCATCTGCATTTCCAAAAGCTTCAATTACATCTAAATGTGTTTGCAGGTTTGCCAGAGCCATGAGCGTCTCCACCTTGGTCCTGACCTCCATCAAAGGAACTCCACTGTATATGTCTCCTGAGCTGGTGGAGGAGAAGCCATACGACCATACAGCTGATCTCTGGTCTCTGGGCTGCATCTTGTATGAACTCCACACGGGGGCGCCTCCGTTCTACACCAACTCCATCTTCCACCTGGTGCAGCTCATCGTGAGGGACCAGGTCAAATGGCCAGACAACATGAGCCACACCTGCATGGTACAGTACAGCTACTATCTGATGTTTTCATTGAACACAATGCAATGCAATAATCTCAGGCTTCTGCAGTCATACAAAATATACAAAAAAATGAAACTGAATGATCACTTGACGGTGCATAAAAATAAAAATCTTGCAATTAAAAATAACTCTTCTATTCATATAACTGCAGTTACAATAGTTGAAAGTTATTTTTGCAAAAGGATGGAAACTTTTTTGAGGTTTAATCATTGTACTTTTGAGGCATCTGAATCATCTGCCTGAAATCAGGGAGATTAAATAGTGCTCAGTTTAATTCAGTTTATTCATACAGTGCCAATTCACAACAAATATTGTCCCAGGAAACAGCACAAAACATCCACATGCATTAAAAATGTTCATTAGTAAAGTTATCTATCTAAGGAAGCCAGCAGATTGTGTCAAATCTCCACAACGACGCTACCGCCCAGTCTGAGTGGCACACAGGCGACAGTAGGAAGGAAAAAGTCCCTTTTAACAATATATCCAGGTTCAAGATAGGCATCTGCCTCAACTGGCTGGAGAAAGAGAAGACAGGAAAGAGGCACAAACACAAAATGGCTGGTCCAGGTGCTATCTGTGGGGTGAAAGACAAAGAAAAATGATTTAATAATTGCACAAACGAACGTGTTAATGTGACCGTGTTGTTGCACAGGCAGGTTGTCAACATGCTGTAAATACTTCCATGTATAAAGTCTGCCTGTACACGCCACCCCCACCAACTGCGAGTGGATTTATAAGATAATAAACCATCAGTCTTCAGTAGATCTTCAGCTGTTTTGTAGTTTTGGCTCTTAACATGAGAAACGTAGAACTACATTAGTTACAACATAAGGAGTTGTTTTCCATAAACTATAACATTCTACTAATAATCAAAGTTATTGAGTGAATTTTTTTTTTTTTAAATGTCAATCAACAATAACTGATTCACACTATCAGATTAATGTTCTCTGACAGTTCTGTTGAGTAAAAATTATAAACACGTGGACATTTATTCTGATTTGATTATGTCTAGTTTGGAATAAATTTGCTCCTCGTGTTTGTTTGTTAGGTAACATTTTATGGCAGTAGTGGTTTCTGGACAGCTGTCACATTTATTTAAAAATAGTTGCCTCCACTGAGGTGGCACAGTGGCTCAGTTGATAGAGTTGTTGTCAAATTCCTGCCGGCGACCTTTCTGGGTGGAGCTTGCATGTTCTCTCCGTGCATGTGTGGGTTTTCTCCGGATACTCCAGTTTCCTCCCACAGACCAAAAACATGCATGTTAGGCTGATTGGTAACTCTAAATTGTCCCTAGGTGTGAGTGAGAGAGTGAATGGTTGTTTGTCTCTTTTGTCTCTATGTGTCCCTGTAATGGACTGGAGACCTGTCCAGGGTGTCCCCCCACCTCTCACACAGTGTTATCTGGATATGGGTACCAGTGACCCCAAAAAGGAAGAAGCAGGTAAAGATAATGGATGGATGAATGGATGGATGGATGGATGGATGGATGGATGGATGGATGGATGGATGGATGGATGGATGGATGGATGGATGGGTGGATGGATGGATGGATGGATGGATGGATGATGGATGGATGGATGGATGGATGGATGATGGATGGATGGTGCAGAGATTGGTCATAAGTAGTTTTACATTAAAAAAAGTTAACAAACGGGAATCTTTATTTTCGTTTACTGTTTTGTTGTTTTCCATCAGACTGAGAAGTCAAACTATTTTATATAACAGAATATAAAGAAAAAAGGTCACACACTGTAAATATTCATTTTAGCTTTCCGTTTTATTTTATCATTCTTAAAACAGTCAAGTTTGACTGATTCTTGAAAATAATATTCAAAATGATATTGTTCCATGTAACTACAGCTAATATTGTCTAAAGACTTAATAAGGTGTTAAATATTTTACGCCAAGAGAAGTTAAACTGCCGTTTCTAAATATTCCTCAGCCCTTGATGCTTCAAATTTGTATAATCCAAAACTTTCATTTAACACTATAAACTCTTTAATTTACAAATCACCTATTTCTAATGAATTTTCTTCTGAGAAATGAGTTATTTTGTTCATTTTTTATTAATAAAATCTTTATTATCAGAGCTCAAATTGTGCCATCTGCCTCTACTATTCAGCATGAGGAAGTAAATCACTTTTTCAGTTCATGTAGCCTCTTATCTCAGGCTGAGTTAGTAAGGACTATCAACTGTATGAAACCTTCTTCTTCTTTTTTAGATGTTTTACCAACAAATTTTTTTAAGGACATTTGTCACTTTTTAATTCCTGATATTCTAACAGTTTTTAACAAATCATTATCTACAGAGGTAGTTCCCAAGAAACCCAACCTGGATTGTAACGATCTTAACAACTTTAGGCCGCTCTCTAAATGACCCTTTACTGTGAACATTTTAGAGAAAGTGGTGTACTCTCAGATCTGAACTTATTTAAACCAAAACTCACTTTTTGAAAAGTTTCAGTCTGGCTTTCGTCAATATCACAGTACAGAAACCGCATTACTAAAAGTTGTGAATGATATTAGGATGAGCTCAGATGCTGGCTGCTGTTCTGTCTTAGTGCTTCTAGATCTTTCTGCTGCTTTTGATACAGTTGATCATAATATTCTACTGAGCCGACTTAAATTATTGGTTAGGTGTTGGAGACATTGCTCTGAGGTGGTTCAAATCTTATCTTCATGACAGAACTTTTTTGGTAGTTTCTGGCAATAATTCCTCTAGTTCAGCTTCTCTCACCTGTGGTGTCCCCCAAGGATCTATTCTTGGGCCACTGTTATTTTCTATTTATATGCTACCACTTGGTCAGGTTATTCATAAATTCAATGTTTCTTTTCATTTTTATGCAGACTATTCCCAGATTTATTTTTCTATTAACCCATCAGACCTCTCCACACTCAATAAACTTTATCTCTGCCTTACAGACATCAAAACCAGGATGTCTGATAATTTTCTTTCACTCAACAACGATAAAACTGAGGTGATGGTTTTTGGCCCCAAGGCCAAAAGGGATTTAGAAGTTCAGTCCCTTTCTGTTCTTGGTTTTAGCTGCACTCGTGAAGCCAGACATTTGGGGGTACTTTGATTCTGATCTTGGTTTTTCTAAACATTTTAAGAACATCACTAAAACAACTTATTTTTTCAAATTAAGAATATTGCCAAAATCAGAGCATTTGTCTCTTTAACTGATGCAGAAACTCTTATTCATGCCTTTTGTCTCTTGTCATCTTGATTATTGTAACTCTTTATTTTCTGGTCTGCCCCAAAGTTCTCTGTATCGTCTTCAACCAGTACAAAACACTGCAGCTAGAGTTCTCACAAGATAAATATCAGCACATCACTCCTGTTCTGTCCTCATTGCATGCACCCTGTGGTTTTTAGAATTGACTTTAAAATTGTATTGTTTGTTTTTAAATCCCTGAACGGTCTTGTGCCATCATATCTATCTGAGCTTCTTACCCCTACATCCTTCTTGCAACCTCAGATCTTTAAACCTGTTGTTACTTTCCACTCCCAGAGCTCGACTGGTGACAGAAGGAGGGAGGGCGTTTATGGTCTGGGCTCCTAATTTGTGTAATGCTCTTCCTTTAAATATTAGACAGTCCTCTTCGTTGTCTTCTTTGAAATCATTAGTTAAAACTTACTATAAGGATTTTAAGATCTGAATTTCTTTCTTTTTTATGTTGTTATTTTAATAGATTTGGTATACTTTTGTGTTTCTGATGTCATTTATGATGTTGTTTTAATTGATTAATGTGAAGCACTTTGTAACATTTGTTTGAAAGGTGCTATACAAATATAGTATTATTATTTAAATACTATCAATATTAATATTATTGAATATTTTCTTCCCAGAGTTTCCTGAAAGGCTTGTTGACCAAAAACCCCCAGAAGCGCTTGTCATGGCCCGACCTCCTGCATCATCCTTTTGTTGCAGATGGTGTTTTAGGTGATTCTTTGAAACCAAACTATTCTAACATTGTTTCATCTGAGCTCATCCACACGTTTGACTGATGTGTCTGCAGTGCTGTCAGACACCGACGTCTTCAGCCCTTTGACGGCCCCCCTCAGCCCAGACGTCCTGGCGCTGAAACTGAAGCAAGCAGCAGAGAAGTCGGTGCCGACGTCCGGGGAGAGCCGGTTACTGCAGAAGGTCCGGGAGCAGAGGGAGAACAGGAGCAAACCAGAGGTGCGTGACAGCAACGGCAAATGGAGTCGTCGGTTTATTTCATGCCGTCACGGAGGTTTGTTGTAAATTTACAGAAAACAAAGGACGGAACTGAGCGGGCCCACTCCGCATGCACGAACGTGTGCATCTCCAAACCCCGCTCCGGTGAAATTCCTGACGCCTCAGGTCAATTTGTCGTGACAGCTGCCAATCAAAGCACAAATCTGAAGAGTCAGACCCACACAAGATCAAAACAAAGGTATTTTTAATTGATCCCCTCCCAAAATATGTAAATATGTGCAACTAAAATATCCCCAACCATTTGTTTCTGCAGGGGACAGATCAGCAGAGACTACGAGCAGGAGTTCCCCTCCGTGGAGGTCGGACCAAGATTCGTGCGGAGAAACAGCGAAGACACGCTGCACAGGCAGCTGCTCGCTCCGGTAATTAAACCTTTGTTTATCCGTGTCTTCTCTTAGCAGCAGATCGATTAAAGAGATGTTCTGTAGAGGAAATGCGCCTGGCAGGATCTCTCACTTCCTGTTCTCTCAGGATGTTGGCAGTCAGGAGTACTGGGAGAATCTCGTGCAGGATTCAGATCCCAGCAGGCAGCAGAGAAAGCAGCTGAACTACAGTGACATCATCCCTCAAATCAAATCTAAAATCACAGCATTTCAAGTTCAGGTAAAGAGGTGAACATCTCGACCAAACACTTAAAAAGTCCCTCCAAAACCTGTTTGGCATTTAGTGGTTTTTCTTTGTTCAGCTTACTGGTGGTGTTATAAAAGACGTGCAACAGATTCACCGACCGTTGAAGCTCCTGCGTAATCTGATTCTGACTCCTGAGTGGTCGGATGGTTTCGGCCGTGAGCTCGGACTGCCACGGCTCCTCTTCCATCTGATCCACGATTCTGTTGCAAACCCAGATTTCCTCCAGGTCGGTCTCTGTAGTGGAAATATATCCACCGTCAGTGCAGCTGTGTCTCTGAGTATTTTGTACTTCCTCTCGCCCTCAGCGCCAGTGGAGCGTGCCGGTCCTTGGAGAAGCTCTAACTGTGCTCCTGGTCTACTGGGAGGCTCACAGTGACTGGGTGTCAGGGGAGCCCAGGTCAGCTTGTTGGGTGAACACTTATGAAACAGTCACACTACTGTGATCCATTTTTCTTCCGTACGTTTTTCGGCACGTTTCACAGTTTTCAAGCTGTTTCAACAAATCATAAATCAAAACATTCGGCTCTTCTAGAACAGTCCAGTTATGACTTTTAGTTTTGGTGCAACTTTAACTTTTTGAAATATTTAGCTTTTTCTGCCACTTTTTTCGCATAGAAAATGAATTGAGCTCATTTTACATCCTTCACAATTTTACATGTTTACAACCTTTTGCTGCTCCTTTCACATTTTGTTCTGCTTCAGCTTCTTTCAGCTTCCTTCTGCAAACTAATCATTTTTCAGCTACTTTCAGCTCTTTTTTTCAGCTGCTTTGTGCTTGTTTCAGGATTTTTATGCTAACAACATATTTTGTTTCTTCTTACTTCTTTCTGATAATTTCAACTTGTTATGCTCATTTCAGCTTATTTCTGCAAAGTTCAGCTACTATTTAGCAGTTTTTATGTTAATTTTAGCTTTTTCAGCTAATTCCACTTTTGCTACATTCATTTAAACTTTTCTGCCTAATTCAGCAAAAAAGTGCTTTCTCCACTTCCTTCTGGTAATTTAAGCTTCTTTCTGCTTTTTTAGCTACTTTTCAGCTGGTTTTATGCTAACTTCAGCTTTTTACAGATAATTTCCACTTTTTTATGCTTATTTCTGATTATTTCAGTCTATTTGGGCAAACAGGTTCTTTCTGCATTCTTTTGATAATTTTAAGCTTGTTCTACCTTTTCAGCTTTTTAGCATATTTTAGCTCATTTCATCTGTTTTCAGATAAATGCAAGTGTTTTTTTATCATTTCTGCTACTTTCAGCCTTTTTAAAGTATTTCTGCTAGTTTCAGCTTGTTGTGCTCCTTTCAGGTTATTTCTGCTAGTTTCATTTATTTCAGCTACTATTTAGCTGTTTTATGCTAGCCTTTTCAGATAATTCCACATTTTTTTGCACTCATTTCAACCTTTGTGTTCTTTCAGCTTTCTCCTGCTGATTTACACTTGTTCTACATTTCAGCTACATTTCAGCATGTTTATTTTTTTAGCTAATTCCAGCTGTTTTTCAGCAAGTTCTTTAGCAATAAGCATTTCACTGCATTTACGCAGGAAACACAGTTTCTCTAGTTTTGCTTGTTTTTGTTTGTTTGTTGGAAATGGACTTTCACCGAGCACGTCTCTTCCGCTTGTCCCGCAGACTGGAGGAGTTCACCAAGCCCCTCATCACAATTCTCAGCCAGTCAAACCTCGGCGCTCTTGCAGTGAGTTTCCTCGTTTTTTAAAGATGTTCGCCAACGACTGCGACATCGTGAAGCACGTTGGAAGCATTTGTTTGTACGCCCGCCAAAAGAGGGAACGTTTTATCACATAGTCTCAGTCCATCTGTAACTTAACAAAACTTCATACACATCTGCATCATCACTAGACGGAGCGTCGTGTACACTGTTCATCCTCACAACTTCAAGATCAAGGTCACAAATCAAGGTCACAGGTAAAGCAAGGTGTTTGTCCTGCACATACCTTCTGATCTGCTCAAGTCAAGTCACATTTATTCATAAAGCACATTGAAAAACAGCAGTTGTTGCCAAAGTGCTGAACAACAAAAGACAATGGCAGAAATTAAAAGCACAAACAAAAATTAATTAAAAGCATCAAAAGAAAATAAACATAAAACACCAAAACAACTCCCACTGGATTAAAAGTCAATGGAAACAGATGCGTTGCTTCAGATAAGTTATTGAAATTGGATGCATATACACATCACCATATGGAGGACTGTGTTCACTTTTAAACAACCCAGCTTCAAGGTCAAGGTCACTACTCAAGGTCAAAGGCGAAGCAATGTCTTTGCTTTGTTCGGGCCATTGCTACTGATTGCTGTATGCTTGTCTGCGGGTGTGTAAAATGTTATATACTTGTTGATCGTTAGCATTTAAAGCCGACGTTTGTTTATTTTCCAAGTGCTGTCATATTTTGATGATCTTTTATTCTTAAGATGGCTCGTGCACTTCTTCACATATTTGTGTTTCTTAGTTGTGATCAAGTGTGATCTTTGATCTGTGTGTGATCTGTTTTAGCCTTTAGCTGCTTCTGTTTTGTCTCTCTTCGCACAACACGGTGTCGATGTTTTCGTTGAGCTCGAGGATTTAACCTCCGCGCTGGAAACTCCTCTGCCCGACTCATCTGAGGTACTTTTATTCCTCCGCCATATTTTTCCGTGTTTTCTGTTCTGCATTATTTTTCTCTTTCTGCGTGGACAGATTTCCCTCCCGCCTGGTTGGGGGCTGTACGACGGCCTCCTTTCTTTACTGCTGCACGATCTTTACGAGGTTAGACCGCGTCCAAAATGTAACGAAACACAAACAGGTTTCACAGACAACCCGATCAGCTGTGTGCGTCACGCCTGCTCCTCTTATTGACAGCAGCGTGGAGGTGCTTCGGCATCGAGCCGTTTGAATTCTGGTGTTTTTGTGGGTCTGTGGAGAAAAGCTGCTGCTTCTCTTGGAAGCACACCAGCAAATGTCAACTTCTTTTCAGCAAATGGTAAAAATACAAATCCATTAAAAGCTGCTCCGTGCATGTCAATAATAAGCTGACTTGTTTTTCCTCTTCGCTTACAGGATTGCATTCGCTCCTGTCTGTCCTGCTGTTTGTGTTCACCCAGGATCCGTACTCGTGCGTTCCTCTTTTCTCACACAGCAGCTCAGAGTGCGTCTTCACACTTAGCCGGCTGCTGAGCCCTGACTGGTCAGTCCTCGGACGTCTTGTCTTTTGTTAGCCTTCAGAGCTGCGGAGCTCACAGCAGCATGTTTTTTTGCTCCCCAGTCTTCCCTGGCGTGCTGAAGATGCTCCCGGCAGGTCGGAGGTCGAGCCGAGTCGCTCCAGTGTGTCCTCTCTGAGCTGCCACTTGTTGTGTTTTCCGTTCGCCCTGGACCTGCCGTCACACATCGGGTCGGCGGTTCTGCAGGCGTACGACGGCTGCGGCGTGGCCTCGAGCCTCCTGCAGGTCGAGGCCTTCTCCTGCTTCGCTGCTAAACATCAGAAGTCTGACGCAACACAGAATAACTCTTGCCCAGTTCACATGTGGACGTTTGTCCTTCTGGGGAAGGATTGTTGTGTTTGCTGTTTGACACGTGACGAGTCCTTTAAGTGATTTCTTTGTTTGTTTGATGGTTTTGCAGGTAATTCAAACTCTTCCTCCTGCACTACTGGAGCTCCCCCTCTCCCTGCTGAGCCGTTTGTTCTTGTGTGATCCCGAGCGCTCCGGCTCTCACCTCGGTGAGGCTGCGTCTGGCTTTTTTTCATCACGTCAGGACGGCCAGCTCACAGCCTCTCTGTGTCAGGCTGCTCCCTCCAGAACCGCCAGCTCTCTCCTCTACGAGCTGCTGCAGCTCGATGCGCTGTGGGACTCTGCCGTGGAGCTGCTCACCCTGATGTCCCACGTGGCCCGTTGCACCACTCGGCCCGCCCGCCTGCGGGTACATGTCGAGGTTTCAGCGCTGCGGCAGGCGCTGACTCACCCGTGTGACCAGATCAAAGCTGCCACTTGCAGGTTTCTGGGCAACTTAGAGCTGTTCACACTTTCTGTAACCGATGATGCACAGTTTGACGTCTTCAGACTCATCATAGATCGCCTTAATGATTCCTGCGCGCCGGTGCGGAGGATGGCGTGCAGAGCTGTGGGGAACTGGCTGGGTTACATTGCAGCAGAGACGGGATTTAAAAGTGGAAGCTCCTGGAAAGAGAAGAAAAACAATAAACCTGTGGGTTCACGACTAAAAGCAGCAGGTCATTTGGTAACCGTAACAAAACAGAAGGTGGACAAGATGGAGAGATGGACACAGGAAGCAAAGAGGACGGCAGCCATGTTGGCGAGTCTGCTCTCCGACCCTGATGCTGTCACACGCCGTCACAGCTGCGCAGCTCTGGGAAACCTGCTGAACGTTGACGGTGCCATGTCCGTGCTGTTGGACGAAGACGTGCCCAGCTTCCTGCTCAGAACCGCGTGCTCTGATTCCCACGATGCAGTGAGGCGAGCTGCCATGGCGGCTCTGGGCCTGTACAGCCAGCAGGACGCAGTACGACAGGTAACAGAAAGGTTATTTAACTAATTAAAGATAATTGACCGCTGCTTTATTCTAAATTTATTCTAAATGATGGTTAATAAATTATTGTACTGCTTTGACTGTTAAAACCACTTTATCCACATTATTTTGTATTTTCAGTCTTTTTTTGTCTCTGAAGGTGCTGATCTCCCTGGATGCCAGTAAGAAACTTTTTCAGGCTTCACCACTTTCTCCACAATCTGACTGCCAGCAGCTTCTGGGTCAGCTGTGGGAGGGGTCCTCTCATCGGAAATTAAAAAACTGATTTTTTTTTTTAAGATCTTTAATACATATTCATCCTAATTACTTTAGAGAACTGGTATTTCCTGTTGTATATTTTCTGCAAATAAAATATTCAAAACTCATTATATGCTGTTCTTTTATTTAAAAAAAAATCACTTTACTGATTAAGATATTTTATCTTTGAAAGGGTAAATTCTGAAATAAAAACAAGATTTTATGTTGCGTTCACGTGTCGCTCGGTTTTCAGGCGGATTCATGATTTTAAATTAAAACTATAAAATTTTCGGATGTCGTACGTTGAGACAATCTTTAAAACTCCTTGAAATGTTTATTTGTTAAGAAAATTAGTATAAAACTGAACATAGTCTAACTTTTATTCTTTCAAAACGACATTTTCGACCATGAAGGGTTTTACTTTAACTTTGTAGGAATTTTTATTTTTCTTCCGCCTTCTTCAAACAGGCTGGTTCCGGCGTCCCTCTGGGCCTAAAAATATAAACTTTCCATCCTATAAAAATGTGTGTTTATTTTTATTTACAGGTTTGGGGATTTTATTTTAGTTTTGCGCAGGGAACTTAAAAAAAAATAATAATCAAAATCCGTCCGACTCGAAAAAAACAACAAAAAAAACACCGGTGCGACTTCATGACACACTTTATTTTTTTATTTTAAAGGGAAATAAATTTACATCACACAAAAGAAATGTGTAAGATATATCGGAGTAAGTTAGGTTGAAATTACAAAGCGTCATATTGCTTTATTTTGGACTAATCGATGTTGATTGATAGTACACCGCAGGAGTCAGAACAAAAAAATACAGACAGGACCTGAACACAACCCGGCGCTAATACTCAAGATTGTCAATAAATAAATGTGCTACAAAAAAAAAAGCCTCTAAAACATCTCGTACCGTCAAAAAGTTACATCAGTTGATAAAATATTGGATAAAATAATTCAGATGCCAACAATAAAAAGGAGGGGGTATTTTTTTGTCAAGTTTTCTAGAAAAAGAAAAGCTTTACACACTCCTTGAACATATAAAAAGTTCTTACAAATTAGTGCAGATGAGGCCTAAAAAAGTTATTGCTTTAAGAAGCAGAAAAATCCTCCACTTGTTTCTGAATCTCTAAATATTCTGTTTCAAAAAGTGAATTAAAGCCGACGCATGCAAAGGGAGGCTGCTAAAACACGAAAAGTTACGATTTTACAGATGTAGAAAAATCATTTAATCTCAGAAAGATGATAGAACAGACGAGCTTCCAGTTTATCTCCTGCCGTGACGAGACAAACTGTGTCCTGAGCTTTGAATCACATGAAAACACAATAAGATGTTCGTTCAGAACTGTAAGGAATGCGTTCGTT
The DNA here is from genome assembly GCF_014905685.2 of Nematolebias whitei. Taxonomy (NCBI): domain Eukaryota; kingdom Metazoa; phylum Chordata; class Actinopteri; order Cyprinodontiformes; family Rivulidae; genus Nematolebias; species Nematolebias whitei. The sequence continues at coordinate 39,143,042 of NC_056511.1, forward strand.
TTATTCTGGTCACGAGTAAAATAAACATTAATTGCTCTTAATGCTGAAACATGTGGCTGTCGTTGGTTTTGTTCAAATCAAATAAGCACCAAAATAAAAGCACCTTTTAAAGGCTAAAATTCTTCTAAATCATTTAAACTGATTAAAGCCAATTAAATGTGTGGTAGCACTAATAAAAATATACAACTGGAAGTTATTTTCACACCAGTGGCTCTTTCTGCGATTGTCAATATTTAACAGCAACTCGAAAACATTTAAACAGGCAGCAATGATTGCCACAAATAAAAAATTAAAAATAAAATTGCCTGGAAACAGAAATATTGACGCCAAGATATATTTTACAATTCAACATAAGTCACACAGTGATTTAAAATAAAACTTTTGAAGTAGAAAAAAAAAACCCATAATTTCTATTGCTGACATCAATTTTAGTATAAGGCTATTATAAATACACAACCTGCTTTTTAATTTGTTTTAGTTTCCGATAAATAAATACAATTCACAAGGAGGAAGATCTGCTACAAATGATTGTCAGGTAAAGCGTTGCAATGCCACAGTGAAGGCTCAAGTGATCTCAGAGTGGAAAACAATGGAAGCATTGGGGAGCGCTGATTCAAAGTGTAGAAAAGAATCCACATTAGTAAAGCATGCATCTGCCCCCTCACCATCAAAAACAAAACAAGTCACAGAAATCCAAACTCAAAAGCACTAAACTCAACGTTCTTCCAGTGACGCTGGATTTCGAGGTCTTTGCTGGTTACGCCGTAGTGTCCTGCTTGAGCCTTTGGCTTCGCGCCTTGTAAACTTCAATCAGCAGGTCTTTGACGTACTGGATCTCACGCTCCACGGACTCTGCCTTGTCCCGCAGCTCCCGGTTCCTTCCCTCCAGGCAATGCAGCTGCTCCTCCAGAGAATCTAGCTCCGCCCTTTTTCGTTGGCGATACCTGCATTAGGCAACAAGATAATATTCAGAACAATTGTTGTTTTTTTAAATGACCCACGAGGCCTCAGTTTTTCAGCTCGGGCCTTATAGGTCATTTTGACCCAAGGGGCAGCAAGACACTTAAACAATGTCAAATTTTATGATTTTTTTTTTTTTTTAAATCATGTAAAAATGTAAATTTACCTATGAGCAGCAGTTTTGTTCTGATCTCTTTTCTTCTGCTTTCGCTCGCCGCCTTCATGTGGAATGATGTCCACTTCGTATTTCACAGCACAGTGGTCGTCTTTCAGCCTGCATGCCTGCCTGTGCCCTGGGGAGTCCAGGCTCAGACTCTCTCGGGACATGAGGAAACATTCTGGGGCCTGATGCTCGAGATAATTACAGTGCAAATCAGGTGGAAGTATTTGGAGACCTTCTGCTTTCACCTGTTCGTTGATGTTCTCCAAGTAGCTGTGATAGGCCTCAGACTGGGGCGCTGCTGGAACGTAACAACCTTCGCTGCTGTCGGTTTTCCACGAAACGGTGGCTTTTGTCACCTCCACGCTTGCTTTGACACTGCTCAGCACCTCGTTGCTGCCGGTGCCACCGCTGACCTCCCTCATGCTATACATCAAAACATCTTCTTTCTTATGCGGGGCATCGAGCGACCCACCAAAGCCAAACCCACCGCCGACAACCTTTGCGCCGCTTATCACATCTTGAGTAAAACAGCAATTTTTCTCATCTTTGGATAAACCGGCACATCGTCTAACCTCGATTGCGTTGCCCAGACAGTAGCTTTTCCCTACCAGCTGGTCATCTTCCACACAGCCATAACTACCTGTAAGGGCCACGGCAGAGTTACCTGAGCTACTTCCTTTGGAACTCAACAAACTGTTGTCGTAGCCTTCGCTGAACCGAACTCCATCAACAACTCTTTTCCTACTACACCCACTGGGGCGACTGCAGCTGTACGGGGCGTGTCTGGGAATTTTGGATCTCCCGATTGACCCGCCACAGATACTCAGCAGGTCCAGCTCTCCGGTTGCCAGGGTAACAAGGAGGGGGTTGGATTCCGATTGGTTGGACGTTGAGTACGATGCGTATGGAAGTTGACTGAACGGCTGAGGACCCGCCGGCAGTGGACCCCGGTCGCATTTTCCCAACCTCTGCCCTTTCTCTGGCAGCGGTTCAGACAGGAAGTAGTCCTCTAGTTGGGCAAGTTCCTCTTGCAGCAGAGAGGTCATGACCTCCAAGTCAGAGGGCACCTGGATATCATTCTGGAGGGGTGAAGGGGGAAGGGAGGCATTAGTGGAGGAGGGAGGGGAAGGAGGGTTTGGGAGGTATGAGGAGAAATCCACTTCTTCCGTCATCCAGTCAGTGAGACCATAACCTATAGAGGACGATAAAAACAACGTTCATTATAAGATGATTGATGGGAAAAAATGTTACAGTTGAAAATAAAAAAAAATAGAATAAATCACGCAAATAAAAACGGTAGTTATTAGCAGTTTAAGTAGCAGTTTTGTAAAAGCATAACCTGGTCGACCATCGTACACGCAAAGCATATTTTAATGAAGTCGTCCGACATCGACAGCGTAGACGTAGCTAGTTTTTTACTTACTGTTCAAGAAGGACGAATCTGCTGCAGTGCCGAGCCCACCTGAAATGGGGAAAAATATAAAAAAACGCACTCGCGGCAACTCACCAATTAAGCGCTGGATCTCCTCTGACACCTCCCCCCTGCACCCCTGTGATTGGCTGTGGTTAGCCTGTGGGTGAGAGAGAGTGAGGGGGTCTGCCGGGCAGACACGAAGAGTCTTCCAAACATGAGCCGTCGTCGCCATCGTTTTGTCTGCTGATGCTTTGATTCAGTCCAAGTCCGAGCATATGCTGAGAGCGAGCAGGGTCTGACAGATGGGCCACAGAGAGCAGGGCAGGGTGAGCATAATGAAACCTGGAGGGTAAACAGAAGAACGGGGATCAGAGAGCTGTGCCACTTTCAAAGACCCGGCTTTTTCTGTCAACTGATGGAACAACAAATGAGAGTCTGTGCACCACCGTTTGGTGTTTTTGCGGCTTGTGGAAAAACTCACTTATAATTGAAGAAGTTGTGCATATTTGTGAGGTACCTTCCACTTTTCTGCACAAGCACAAACAGCAAAAACTTTTTTAAAAACTAAACAGAACAGCCAGTTCCAGCCGATCGGAACAATAAGTGACGCCGAGAGGAAAACTGTGTCCTTTGGACTTTCAAAGTGCCTCAAAGCAAAATGAGCATCACATCTCCAAAACACGTGGGACTTGACAGTGACGCTGTCAAGGGCCCAGTTGTTGATATGAAGCTCCACAGCAACCACGTCTCTTTAGTGAGAGGCACCCTGGTGGTTAAACTGGATTAATGCAGATTAGCTGCTTCTAATCCATGTTTCTTTGAAATGAACCGCCTCTGTTTGATCACTTAAATGGCTCAGATTACAACAATGTCAATACCAAAGCTCTACCCAGGAGGCTGCAACTGCTTTCTTGTATTGTAAAGTTTTGATTGTTTTTTTTTAAAACTTCCATTAACACTTGGCAGATTTGAATCAAAATAGCAAGACTCCCATTTGAAGTTGTGAAATTATATATCCACTTAGGATAATAAAGGCTGGAGGCTTTATAATTAATACAGTTAAGTATCTTCCTAACAAAAATACAAGACAGTATAACATGCATTTATAGAAATAAAACAATGAGATTAAACAAGCAGAAGATAATCAGCAACTATAAATGTGGTTTAAAGTTTAATAAAGTAAACAAACAAAACAGCTAGCCTAAAATATTCGTGATAAACAAGTGCGACCGGTGTAAACAAGACGGTAACGAAGTACAGTTTGACTTACTCCATTCTTGCAGAAAAACTGTAGAGCACTTGGGGGTGCGTTGCTGAAGCAAAGCACGGCTTCTTTTAGTGTCCAACAAGTCGACGGAATTAAAGAGCCATAATTCAGCTCCGAACACCCGGGACGAGGCAAACAGGACGAGATGCTGCTTTGTTGTGGTCGACCTGTACACTGAGGAGGAGCTTGAGACAAAGCACCGCTTCATTCACACCTAGCAACCAGCTGCGTCACCGGGATAAAAGAGCTGTTGCTCGGCGCAGAGATCCCTCCGCCCCGCCCTGCCTGCGTCCCTCCGCGGACCACCGAAGGACGTACCACTCCCACTGCCGCCGCAACAGAGCTGAACAAAAACAAAGTAGTAGGACTCCTGTTTCTTCTTTAAAAAAAAAAAAAAAAAAAGTTGCATTTGTAACATCGTTAAACGTTATGTTCTGAAAAGTTGTGGTCTAGCCGTGGATGCTAACTGTTAGCATGCTTGCTAACTATTAGCACACGTGTATGCTAATTAGTATTAATTAAACAAAAACACTTTTCGAATAAAAAAAAAACACATTTCGGAGAAGAGTCAAAAGACAGCAAAATGCAGTCTCAGTCATTTAATTCAGGTAAAAAGAAAAAAAATATATACATTTATTTTGGTTCCACTTGTATCCCTCAGATGTAATCACATTACTGTAACGGGTTCCGCTTGTCGTAGCTCTTTGTTGCCATGGAGATGAGGCGGCGCCCCTCGTGTGTGAGCCCAGCAGGACGTAGCTGCTCGGTAATGTCCATAACCTGCTACTGAGAGACCTTTTCTAAAAAACAGAGCTCTCCAGCATGCAGGCAGTACACTGCACTTTACCACAAGGCATCGTATTTTGTTGTAGAGGGACTACTTGATTCATAACACACTTTGTTATTCGGTAGGAAGGCTGTTGCATTGTCGTTGCATCAGTGGTCCGCGCCTAATGTGATTGGCTGTTCGGACCTGAACGAGGCTTCGTGATTGGCTGGAATCCGCGCCGTCTGTAATGTGATTGGACAGTGGTAGGCAAGGCGAACCGTCAGCGTGTTGATGTCTTTTCTTTCCTGCAGTGCAGACTCTGCACATGTTTCATGTAAACAAACCGGGTGTGGAGTTTAGGGGAAGTAGTTTTCCAGACCCAAGAGTTTTATCTATTTACATTTTTACAAACTTTTTTTTGTCCCTTAAAAACAGAATGTCTTGAAATGGTAAAACAAATAAAGATGTTTAAAGCCACTATTCTTTGTTGTTGCTGTAACATACATTTGCAATTACGCTTAATAATTAAGTTATTATGCCTTTTTTTTCTTTTCTTTTTTACTTATAAACACTTTTAAAATCCCAGTCACTCTTTTATTCAGGCTGTCAGTGCCAGTGTTATACAATAAATGACAATAAATAGTGATTAAGGACAGTATTCACTAAAGGTTGTTGATCGTTTTCTTAATACACTTGGAAAAATCTTATTTTGCGTGGCTAATTTAGTGAGACAGAGCTGACTGAAGTAAATAAAGTTACTGACAAGGACTGTCAATAATAGATGTGTAAGAAATAAAGCTGTTTTTCTTCTTTCAGCAAATCCTGGAGCGGAGCAAGTGCATTGTTCTCCTGTTGCTATAGCGATAGCGGACACTGCCCCCTATTTTAGACTTGTTTTCTGGTTGCTGTTGCCATGGGATTTGCATCTCTCTCTCTTCTCTTTACCTACTGTTTTCCTTTTGCCTCTCCTCTGTAAGTCTAACACGCCCTGTCCAACCATTTCCCATCTCATTTGCTGAGTTGCATCTCTGTAACATAATCACTTTGCCAAAACCAATAGATTTATTTACAGTTCTGCTCACTCTGCATATTGATGAGCTTGTAATAGATTTATCTGCCACGACACATAGCTGTGTCTTTAGAGGAAGTGTGCTCCTGACGTGAACTGACAGGACTAACTTGAGTAAAAGACAAGCTTGACTGGTGTAAATCAGTCAGTTTTATCTAAAAGTATTTAAAAGAACACTTCTTTTTATTGGAAAACTGTTCAGCAAAATGTGTTCTATAAGAACCACTGAGAGAATTGTAGAAAAGGCTGCCTGATGCAATCTAGATAAATGTGGTCGTAATGGAAACCAGATTGAGATCGTAGTAGTTGGTGAAGTTGGCAGGTCTCACAGGAAATCGCTGACTGCTCTCTCTGTCTGTATTAATTGGCCCACTGAGGACTTCCTGTTTGCGTGTCATGAGAGAAATCCAAGGTGCTGCTTGTGGTGATATGGATGTCTTTTCCTGTTGTCTCCTCTATTAGGAGCAATTTATTTTGTCATTATTTAGAAAGCGATGTGTTCTTTACACAGAAAAGCATATTTATGTCTGCTGCTGGCTTGAGATAATCCGGCGGGCTCAGCGCCTCGGAGCCATAACGAGAAAACAAACAAGTTGTTGAAGCAGCAAAACCAAACTTAACAAGCCAATTTAGTCTGCATACACAACACTGGATCAAACTGGCCTTGGTGTGTCTTTTGAGATGTTTATTTTAGAACAATAAGAAACGATAACCAGATTGTTGTACACGAGTTAAAAAGTTAGAAAAGTCGACGCTGCATGCCAAGTGCAAGTATGGCACGTTAGTAAAGGTTACACCATCATTTCATCATCATCTCTCTCAGAATTTATTGTCCTCAACTTTTGCCCCTCTTTGAACATATGAAGAAAACATGTAGTTCAGTTACCACTTGTGAATGGAAGCTGCTCAGAGGGGATTTGTGGATGTCTCTGCTCGTGTTCAGCCCGCTGATTGCTTACATGTTTGTCTGTTTGGCGTGAAAACAGATAATCGATTCTACAAAAGGTGACGAGCGGAATTAAATTTACCTTCATGAATGTTAAAACTACGTTTGGCATTCAAGCCGCGACAAAACGGAACAAGTCAGTCACAGGTTTATGTTTATTTACGATTCCTCAAGGACTTTATGGTGAGTTAGAAGTGTTTGATGTAAAAGACTGCAGCACACATTTATCCATTTTGGAGGTCTGAGGTTTTAGTATCTATCACTTTACATTATCTTAAACTCAAATTATTTAATGAAGAACTTCTATTTTACTCATGGGTTGGTGAAAAATGCTCATTCTGATAAAGTTAGCGCTAACATCAGGAAATGAATTAAATTAAGCAAAATGACACTTAGTAAGTTAATCAAATTTGTTTGATCCCCATCTCATAAGATGCTCCAATCCACCATGGTCACGGTTCTGCTAATCTGCTAACGGCTAATAGCAAAGCTAACATTCTGCTTAACAAATTAGCGTTTTTGCTAATGCAAACCGTTAGCGGACCAATTAGCTTCTGCTAACTTTAAGTCCGCTAACAACATTCACAGGTTTGTTCCTGCTTGTTGTGGGCGTGTCTCGAAGAGTCCTCTAGGCAGGCTACTGGCTGATGTGATAGGTTGAAGAACTATTGTTGTATCTCCAGTGCAGTTCTGGGATGTTCCATGCAGTTATTCATATGATTTCATAACATTAAAAATGTTTAGAATATTATTAATTTATATTTCATATAAGCCTATAAATTTAATAGTTTAAAACTTTTATTTTTATGTTGCATTAATGTTTGTATTATTTTATTTAAGGAAATTGCAATCCATGCACCAGTAATCAGCTAGTAGGCCTTTTCTGGGATTGACTGGTAGTTCCACACCCACCACTAGGGGGCGGTTGCGTTCTCCTTTCAGTCCATTAAACTGCTGAGAGAGAAGCAACTTAAAATCACTCTCGTGATTTCCCAAGTCCATGCTCAATAATCCAGGTATAAAATCCAACAATTTTCAGTCCGGTAATCTGGATGGTTTCTTTTTTTTGTGCTGAGTCATTTTGCCTTCCATCCAGAAGGCTTCATCGGTCTGAGGAAACGCAAAACAAAACTTCTCCCCCAACAGGAAAAAACTGGAAACTGGATAACAACAAAGTCCATGCTCAATAATCCAAGTATACAATCCACCATTTTTCAGTCAGGTCATCTGGACAGTTTCTTTTTTGGGGGGCTGAAATGTTTCGCCTTCGATCCAGAAGGCTTCATCAGTCAAGGAAACGCACAACACAAAACTGATTCTTCCCCCAACAGCTTACTCCAAAGTGGAACAAACCAGTTATGTTGGTGCTAAGATGGTCTCTTTGTCATGCCCCCTCCTCCATTGCTGGCCCTCTTCCTTGTTGACAGTTGTGTCAAACTGGTTGAAAACAACAAAGTCCATGCTCATTAATCCAGGTAACTGGATACTTGGATTATTGAGCATGGACTTTGGTGTTTTGAACCAGATTGACATGACTGTCAACGAGGGAGAAGATGGGCACCGGAGGAGAGGGCGTGCCCTAGAGACCATCTTAGCACCAACATAACTGTTTTGTTTCCCACTTTAGAGTAAGCTGAAGTGGAGGTGGTGGAGAAGTACAAATAACTTGGGGTTCGCCTGGACAACAGACTGGACTGGAAATGCAACAGTGAAGCCGTCAACAAGAAGGGACTGAGCAGACTGTACTTCTTGAGGAAGCTGAAGTCCTTCAATGTTTGCAGCAAGATGCTGCATATCTTCTACAAGTCTGTTGTAGAGAGTGCTATCTCTTCTGCCATCATCTGCTGGGGGAGCAGCACCAGAGCAAGTGACTTACAAAAGATCAACAAGCTCATAAAGAAGGCTGGCTCAGTTCTGGGGACTCCTCTAGAACCTTTGGAGATGATTGTACAAAGAAGGATTCTTCATAAAATGAAGAACATTATAGACAACCCTCAGCATCCTCTTCATCAGACTGTCATACAACAACAGAGTGTGTCAGAGGCTTCTTCAGATCCGCTGCAAGACAGATCGCTACAAGAGATCCTTCCTGCCCACAGCATCAGCATCTAGAACAACTCTTTAATGAAACCAGGATGATGAGTTACAACAACATTTAATTTCCCTCTGGGATTTATAAAGGTGCAGCACGGTGGCACAACTGGTAGAGCTGCTGCCTCACAGTGAGCAGGTTACCCTGGTTCAAATCCTGGTCCGGGGGCCTTTCTGGGTGGAGTTTGCATGTTCTCTCCATGCATGTGTGTTTTCTCTGGGTACTTGAGTTTCTTCCCACAGACTGAAAACATGAATGTTAGGCTGATTGGTAACTCAAAATTGTCCCTAGGTGTGAGTGAGAGAGTGAATGGTTGTTTGTCTCGTTTGTCTCTGTGTCCCTGTGATGGACTGGAGACCTGTCCAGGGTGCACCCTGCCTCTCACACAATGATGGCTGGACATGGGCACCGGTGACCCCCACAACCCAAAATGGAAGAAGCGGGTAAAAGATGGATTAACAAAGTATTTTTGAATTGAATAAATGTTATCTTTCCAAAAATACATTCATATTTGTTACAAAGATTGATGTCACAGACACTTTAAACACAGTAAAACAATGTTTTAAGAAAGCAGAAGTCCACTTTGGTCTAACTGGCCCCTTTGAGACTAGCTGTCCACCCACTCAGAATCAAACTTCATTTCTCCAAACTGAGGTCAAAGAGCTGGTAAGTACAGCAAATAAGTTATTAATTGTCCATAACCTTTTCACAAAACCCCACTTCCAAACATCTGAACTGTAAACAGGTCCCCGGTGGTATCACTGTGTTTTCTACAGCACTCAGAGTGTGCGATCCTGCTCTACAGCCCCCTGAGACCCAGCGTCTGTCGCCTCGGAGTTTAACACCACCGATACTCATTCTGGCAACGTGCTCTCTGCAAGCCAGGTCCCACGGCACTTTGTCACATAAGCACTAAACAAAAAATCCTTCCTTTTATGAAGATAGGAGCCATCTGAGAATGGCTTTTTATGACCTTTGCACATCAAAGTGATGCGTTTTAGCTGGAGCTTTGCGCCATCATAGAGCTGCTGTGTGGAGTGGACTTGTTCTATTGGAAACATAAAACAAGTTTTTTAACTTAGGTTAAAAGTAAGGCACATTGTTTTAACCGAGCCAAACGGCACGAGGAAGTAAACAGAGTGTAAACGATATACAGTAGTACATATATACTAGTACAGTAGTCCCTCGTTTATTGCAGGGTTTTCTGCTCTCAGCTTCCCCACGATAAGTGAACAACTGCAAGGTAGGAATAGCAGCTGAAGTAGTAAGTTGTAGTTTATTTTAGTGTATATATATATATATATATAATATATATATATATATATGGTAAATGGGTTGTACTTATATAGCGCCTTTCTATCTTATTTCGAGATACTCAAAGCGCTTTTCACTACAATCTGTGCCTCATTTATCCATTCATACAGCACTCTAGTATATCTCTACAAATCTAATTGAACAAATCATTCTAAAGAGACTAATCAGTGTTTTAGATCACATTTATACACCGATGGGACACACATCAGAGGCTATGAGGGGTTCAGTGTCTTGCCCAGGGACACTTCAGCATGTGACTGCTGGTGGATTCGAACCCCCAACTCTCGCATTGGAGGACGACTGCTCTAACCACTCAGTGTGTATATACATACAAAGCCATGTTAAATCCTTCCCACACTCTTGCAATATTGTAAACAATGTTTCTAAACAGTAAATGCTCTAAAAGAGCACAGAATGTCATGATTTCATCTCCCTGCCTCCGCTGCTCCCCAGCCACCTGTACGTGCTCTTGGCCACGCCCACTCCAAACGATGCATGGAGAACAGCTGCAGCAGGAAGATTATCCTGCAGTAAGGGCTGCATAGAGGTGCAGCAGGCGCTAAATAATTTAAAATAATTTATTTAAAATAAAAATTCCATGCCGATCGTGCGGCTCTTCCATCAATCGGCCAATTGTGTCGTATTCAATCTTATTTTGAAAAACCGCGAAATAGCGAGTCTGCAATAAACGAACTGCGAAGTAACGAGGGACTAGTGTATCTAAAGGAGTTTTAAACCCTTTTCATTCTAACAATGTTTCTACATTCTAAACGCTCTAAAAGAGCACAGAATGTCATGATTCCAGCGCTCTGCCAGCGCTCTGCCAGTGCTCTGCCTGCGCTCTTGGCCACGTCCACTTCTCCGCTGTAGAGCGGAGGTGACATGCTGCAGGTGGGAGCTTCTCTCTGCTGCACTGCAGTACCTGCACCTGTGGACTGCACACGTGTGCAGCAGTCGCTAAATAATTTTAAATAATTGATTTTAAATAAACAATCAGATCGTATGGCTCTTCCATCAATCAGCCAATTGTGTGTCATGTCCAACCTTACTTTGAAAAACCGCAAAAGAGCGAGTCCGCGAACGTCGAACCACGAAGTAGCGAGGAACTACTGTAATGCAATAATTAAACAAAAAAAGTTTTGTTTTGAATCCACCAGATGGAAGTCCGCCCATAGGACTCCGAACATAGATCATTTATCTGGTAAAAAGGTAAAAATCCCATTATTTTGTTAAAAATTGCGAAACAATCATGTCTAGATATGTAACTATCACGTTGATGTTATGTTGCAGAAGAAACGGGTTTATCTGAGAAGAGCAACTCTTCAGTCTGCTGCTGTTGAACATAACTTACAATACATGATTCAGTTATAACTCCAAATAAATAGCATTAGAGAATTTATTTTCACTGAGCTCTAGTCTAAATAATATAGCGTTTTATATTATTTTAAAATGTTTTAAACCAAGTTCATTGCAGTGTCATTCTCATAATCAGAAACTGCTTTTTTCCAACCAATAAATATTTCTAGGTTTAAGTCTCGTGTTAAAAGCTGAATTACAGATGATTATCCAAGCTTTTATTTAATCCCGTCTGGATTATCGTAACAGTCTCTTCATGTGTTTGACCGAGAAGGATCTTGATTGTTTGCAGACAGTTCAGAATGCTGCTGCAAGACTTTTAACCAACACACAGGAAACACAGCACATAACACCAGTTCCATTGGTACATTTTAGAATTCATTCACAGCACTTTGTTGTTTCTGACCTGTAAAAGGTGCTATATAAATAAAATTTACCTGCTTACTGACTTGATTAATACACTATTAATGTTTGTCTGTTTATGCACAAACATCAAAGATATTATTCACGTGTGTCAGAACTTCTGAAGAACTGGTTTTATTGTCAAGATAAATCAGATTTGCTGACGGGTGTTTAGTATTTGCTGAATATTTATCACGTAGAAAACATGTCTGATCACATTGATAGCAGAAAATTGGAAAATGTTTCCTTTGAGACTAAATGATTAGCGATCCATAGCTTACAAACATCCCCTTGCTATCTTAAAGGAACATTTCAGACATTTTGAAGTGGAGCTCTGTGAAAATGTTATGAAAATTTTAGGTATTTTGTTGTAGTCAGCGATTTTTATTTGTTTAATGCTGCCATTTAAAATATAATCAAAAATGGCAAGCGAATGCACCAGTGCACGTCCAACAAATTTTCACTGATTCATATAGACTATTTGCGACGAGCAGCAGTGGCTGCTAGCTGTAGCACTTCCTGCACAGCCTGAGGCACTTCCAGTAGTTCTATAGTTCTTCTAGAATAACAAGAAGTTGTGATTGCATTATAACGTTTGCATGAAATTCTATGACCTTTTGAAGACTGAAGATGGAAGTGGCTCTGCATGGACAAGGTCCCCTTTACAGATATATCTCAATCTCAGTGGGGATTTAATCTGATTAAATAAAGAGAATTCTGTTCAGTTCTATTTAGTAAAAAGTTATCTGCCTAAAGAAGCCAGCAGATTGCATTGAAGCTCCACTTTGTCACAACTTTCCATCCTTTGCAGCACACAGGCGACAGTAGGAAGGAAAAGGTCCCCCCCTCTAAAAGAACAAGGCTCAGGATAAGCTGCATCTGCCTCACCTGGTTGGGGAAAGAGGGGACAGGAAAGTGATTCATACAAACACAAAATGACTGTAACCTTTACAGTTTTATGGTGGTTCATGAACCACTATTAAAACACCTTCAGTTTCACATTTGATGTATATTTTTAACAGAAGTATGATGATGTTCCTGTCTAAGATGAACCCCACTTTAGAATGTCTGAAATATCCCTTTTATAATCTGCAGCTCAAATTGACTTATTTCTTTTTACTTAATAGATAAAAACAAAGTTGGGTTAGTCTTATGCAACATTTATCATTTTAACTGTGTGAATGTTTATGAAGCATTCACACTATTGTGATCCATTTTTCTTCCGTACATTCTTCGGCGCGTTTCTCGTTGTGTTACAACCTTTTGCTGCTCCTTTCACATTTTGTTCTGCTTCAGCTTCTTTCAGCTTCCTTGTGCAAATTTAAACAATTTTTCAGGTAATTTCAGCAGTTTTTTTCAGCTGTTTGTGCTCCTTTCAGATTCTTTCTGCTAACTATAATATTTTTGAGCTTCTTCTAAATCCTTTCTGCTAATGTCAGCTACTCATTTTATCTTATTTCTGCAAGTTTGGCTTCTGCTACTATTTCAGCTACTATATAGCTGTTTTTATGCTATTTTAAGCTTTTTCAGCTAATTCCACTTTTTTTTTGACTCATTTAAAATTTTAAAGCCTAATTCAGCAAAAATTTGCTCTTCACTTTCTTCTTGTAATTTAAGCTAATTTTTGCCTTTTTTTAAGCTACTTTTCAGCTTTTTTGTGCTATTTTCAGCTTTTTTCAAATAATTTCTAATTTTTGTGCTAATTTCTGCTTCTTTCAGCCTAACTGGACAAACATGTTCTTTCTGCTTTCTTCTGCTAATTTAAGCTTGTTCTACCTTTTCAGCGACCTTTATAGAATTTTTTTTAGCTAATTTCAGCAGTTTTTTTTCTTATGATAAATTTAAGTTTTTCTTGGCGATTCCTGCTACTTTGAGTCTAATTAACTTCTTTCTGCTAATTTTAGCTTATGCTCTTTTCAGCTCTTTTCAGCTGTTTTCATCTTTTTTTTCTTTTTTTGCTATTTCAGCTATACTTTATCAGGTCTCTCTTGTAAATGAGTCCTCGAGGCTCAATGGGATTTACCTGTCTAAATAAATAAAGGTTGAATGAATACTATTTAGCTGTTTTTATGCAAATTTTAGCTTTTTCTTCTAATTCCAAATTTTTGGAGCTCATTTCAGCTCTTTCCACTTCCTTCTGGTAGATTACCGGTGAGCTTCTTTCTGCCTTTTCAGCTACTTTTTATATTTTTTGTGTGTGCTAATTTGAGCCTTTTTTTAAAGCAGATTTCCTAAATGTTCTGCTCATTTCTGCTTAGTTAGACCTAATTCAGCAAATATGTGTTATTCTGCTTTCTTCTGATAGTTTAGGCTTGTTCTTCCATTTCAGCTAAAATTCAGCATGCTTTTCTAGCTCTTCTAGCTCAAGCAGTAAGTTCTTCTGCAGTAAGTATTGATACTGCATTTTCACAGGAACTGCAATTTCCCTAGTTCACTTTATATTCAGGTACGAAATGTGTTTTTGGATGATTGTTTTTTTCTTTTTTGCACAGTTCTCATTTCAAACTTTAATTTATGTGTAATTAATTTACAGAATAATGACAATAATGAGGGTCTGGTATTTGGGAGGATGCAGATGACTTGAAGCAACAACCTGTGATAAATTTTAGTATTTGAGCCACGAGAATGAAATCATTTATAACTTGTAGGTACCTCACGGTCCTGTTTGACTCAGAATACATGGAACTAACGATCTCCCTCAGTGTGTTGCACTCAGCTCGTCTTCTCAGGCCTGGTGTTTGTTTCCCCTCTGGATATTTTTCACACAGTGTTGTTGCTCTCAGTCTGAGAACATTGTAATTTAATGAGTTTGTATGTTGCGCTCTTTGTTGTAAATTAGTGTCAGTTTGCGTTCCCTTCAAAGAAAACGAGTTTGATTTGTTCAAAGCAGGAAGTGAAGCTGCTGCTTTAATGAAAGATGCTTTTATCTGTATTTCTGTGTGTGTGCTGAGAGACATGGAGGGGGGGTGTTTGGGGTTGGGCAACAGATTTCTCATCTTTAATCTAAATTAATCTGAACTCACACGGGGATACGAAGACGTCTAAATAACGAACGCTTTCGCAGCAAAGCGTTGTGAAGGATGTGGGTGATTTTGACGCGTGGCGAAGCCTCCATTTCATCAGCAGGTTGTTTTTAGACAAGCTTCCATCAATACTGACAAATTTAGTCTGCCTCGTGAGATGAAGATCCAGGAGGGGTGGGGGAACGGGCCGGTCCGCTCGTGTGAAAGTGAGCGGGAGATCACCCGTGGCTCATTAATATTTCACCAACAATAAGGCCAGGTGTCACTCATGCTCGTCGCCGCGGTAATGAGCTCGCATCGGCCTCTTAAAGATCTGCTTCTCATGCAGCCGGGAGGGAGACGCACCGAACGGCAGCACACGTGCAAAATCTCTCCCAAGGTCAGAGAAATGCAAAGGCCCGAGATGTTTGAAGCCTTTACCTGCGCAAAACGCAGGGAGTGGGGGAGAGGGGGTTCATTTTCATAAAGGTTTTCACCTCGGCCGGGGAATTGGGGATTAACATTTCAACTGCTGAATCTAATCAGCACCTGTCAGGAGCAATCTGTGTTTTTATTTACCTGCGCAGCTGCTAAATATTCCACTGATTACTGCAGGAGGATAAATAACCCATGCACCCTGAATGCATCATTAAAAATCATCATTTAAAACTGTGGTTTGAAAAAAGGGCAAGGACCTGTAAAGAGATAAGAACTATTTTATGGGACATGCATGTGCGGTTTCAAATTTCTCCCTGTTGAATCATACATGTTGCACGTAATTTCATGTTTCTTCTTCGTGTAGCTCACCTACCGCAGACAAGCTATAATTAATCGGGCGGCCCCGGAAACACAAATACGTGAAGTATTTCTGGCACCTCCGCTCCAGCTTCTGTAAATAATCAGAGGTAACGAACCAATTAAGTCGCTGAACCAGCCGAGTGTTCTTGTGTGGGTAAAGAGAACGCCTCGGTGAAAGTTAGCAGCTCGTTACGAAGGCTTCTAATTAACAAGCCGTTTGTGAGAGGTGCTAATTAAGAAAGCAAAGAAAAGGTTTGTAAATGTGCTCGGTTTAACCAACATGTCAAAATAAAACACATCTTATCAGTATATTTATTTAACAGTGTTTTAGAATATCAATACATCATTAACATTTATGCTTTTACTGAAACCCTCCTTATATAAAGTAAATACAATGTACTGCTCAGTTATGCATGAAAAGCTCCTGGAACGACATGTGAATATACATATTAACAATAATATTGTAAAAGTCATTCGTAGATCTTTGGCACAAAAAACGTTCAACTCAGTTTGTTGGACATGATGCTTCGGATAAAATAGTAGGTTTAAGTATTTAGTTTTTAACTTAAAAAGCTTCAAAAATCAGGAAACAAAAGTAGAAATGTATCAAAAGAGGTTATTGTGATAACACTGAAAGTGTGTATCTGGTTTAAAGTTGTAAACAGTTTTTTAAAAAAATTTAAGAAACCTTGAATTTGTTTCACCTGAATTTTCACAAAGTATATTGTAGTGATTAAACGTTTTGGCTTCATTGTTCGTAGATGTACCGATATCTGCTCCAACTATAAATGTTTCTGTATATATCTGTGTTAAACTCATTGCTGAGCTATAAATAGATCTTAACTGCACCTCTGTCCTCATTTAGCCCTCATTCACTGGAAGGCGTCGGGCTTCTCGTGAGATCAATGAGTCCCACACCGTCAGGGCGTGGGATCAGGTTGCAAACATCTGATCCCTCGCTCCGTCTCCACCATCATCCAAACCCGATGTCCCCCGGCGGCCTCTCAGCTCATGAACTGCGTGTAGCCCTCTGCACCCGTCACTATGACATCCATCCAGATCCTCATGGCCTCTGGAGACGGAGCCACCATGAAGTAAAGTCGGTCGTGGGTTTTCACACAGAAGGTCAGAGATGGATTGGGGCTCTGCATCGCAGAAAAAAAAACACTTTATTTCACCAAAAGTTGTACTTGTTGCATTTTTTTTTTATAAAGTTAGAATCAATATCACCTAAAAGTTTAATACAATCGAGTTAAAGTGTTTCAGTCTGTCTTTTTGAGTGCAAACAAACAGTTTATTGATATACTTGTATTTCATTTCAATCAGGTTAACACCAAACAATAAAATAAATAAAAAATACAAAAATATACCAGTTCAAAAGTAGAAATATACACTAAAGATAATAATAATAATAATAATAATAAAAAAAACAGGTGATTAAATAAGACTTGCCAGCATTTTCAAAGTTTGATTCAAAGTTTGATTTACTCACAATATTATTAGAATACTTGGAAAAAAATAAAGGCTTGTTCTTAACTGAGTGTATCTACTGGATGGATGGATGATAGATGATTGATGGATGGATGATGGATGGATGATGTATAGACGGATGGGTGGATGACTGTATGATGTATAAATGATGGATGAATTGATGGATAATGGATGGATGATGTGTAAATGATGGATGGATGGATGGATGGATGGATGATGAGCCATGGATCTTGATGGATGATGGATAATAGATGATGAATGGATGGATAAACGGATGATGGATGGATGGATGGTGGATGAATGATGGATGGGTGATGGATGGATGATGGATGAAAGATGGATGGATGATGGATGGAGGATGAATGATGGAGGGATGATGGTGGATGGATGATGGATGGATGATGGGTAAATAATGGATAATGGATGGATGGATGATGATCCATAGATCTTGATGGATAATAGATGATGAATGGATGGATGTATGATGGATAAATGGATCATGGATGGTGAATGATGGATGTATGATGGATAAATGGATGATGGATGGTGAATGATGGATGGATGATGGATGGATGTGTTAATGTTAGGCGTTCAGTCGTATTAAACTTGATTAAATCTCTGCTCGATGCTCGTCTCTGAGTTCACTGATGAATTCAGGACCATCTTTCATGTTTAGAGCCGTCGGTGAAGTCCAGTGTTTGGAGGAACAGGGTTACCTTGGCGGCGCTGCGTAGATGATCATAATAAACCTCTTCAATGGCCTGGAAGTAGATGAGCCCCTTCAGCTTGGTCTCATGCTTGTCTGAGAGCAGAAACGGAGGAAACATTAGATTAAGACACATCACAGTTGTAGCTCTGACACAAGAGCTGCCAGCCCCGGCAGCAAGCAGGAGGATCAAGTCCCGGTTGACGGAAAATATCTGAGGAACAGCGGAGCGACGGCACACAAATCAAATAATCTGACGTTTACAACATTTACTGTGTTCTCAAACAGGAATAAACAGAACATTTAAATGTACACTCCGTTAAATATATGTTAAAAATAAATATCTAAATTCTCTAGATGGATAAAATAAAGAACATTTAACACACACACACACACACGGTAATTTGTTGTCGTGATTGTTTTACTTGACTTTTGTCCTCTTTGTTATTGTATGTGGACAGAAAGAAAAGTCCATCATTAATCCCTTTTGTTTTTATTGAAAATGAATTAAATAAATACAATTTAGACCCTCTACTTTTAATTATCAGCAATTCAAAAGTTAAAACTAGATACATTTATATATTTATTGTACCTTCACTGAATTATTTCTTATTCTCAGGCAGTCAAAACAGGAATACTACAGGTGTGTCTAAAAAAAAAAAATAGAAAATGGTACAAAAAAAAAAAACAATCATTTCCGAAAGTGAAACTCATATTTTATATAGATTAATTACACAGAGTGAAATATTTCAAGTCTTTATTTCTTGTCATTTGGATGATTTTGGCTTAAAAATAATGATGTTTTATGTTTCAGAAAATTAGAATATTGTGAAGAGGTTGTAAACTCATGATGTCTCACCCTGAGCAGCTGATTAACTCCTGGACATGAGCTACAAATGTCTCAGTCCTCAAGTCCAGACACTCCTGAACCAGAGACAACATCAGAAGCGTCTTACCTGCTGAGGAGACAAAGAACTGGACTGTTGTTCAGTGGTCCAACGTCCTCTTTTCAGATTAAAGTAAATGTTCATGTCATTTGGAGATCAAGGTCCCAGAGTCTGGAGGAAGAGTGGAGAAGTCCAGAATCCACACACGAAGTCCAGAGAGAAGTTCAGTCAGTGATGGTTTGGGTCCATGTCCTCTGCTGGTACTGGTCCACTGACGCTTCATGCTTCCTTCTGATGGGCTTTATGGAGATGCTGGTTTCATTTTCCAGCAGGACTTGTCTCCTGCCCACACTGACAAAAGTACCAAAAGCTGCCTGTGGAATATTCTCATTTTCTGAGACACTCGGTTTAATTTTTTTAATTATTTATAAGACATGATCATCAAAATTACAAGACATAAAGGTTTGAAATATTTCACTCACTTTCTGAAATGATTAATAAAAACGTAAAACCTTTCCACAATATTCTAATGTTTTGAGGTTCACCATTTAGATGAAGAGGTCAGACACATAAAAAAAAAAAGGTATTTCTCCCAGAAACCCATGAACAGGTGTGAGCAGAACTGTGTGGAGGTAAAAGTTAATTAAAAGTGTGAGTCTATTTCAAGCGATGCCTGAAGTCTTCACCATCCTTTGAATCTGACTTGTTTCCTTCTCTTCTAAAGTTGCCTCTTTTCCCTCCCTCTTTAGTTGCCTTTTGGCTGCTGGCGCGGATGTAAATTTGTATAAATGTTGAAAAGAAACTGGATATTTTGGATATCACTTTTGATCTTCTTGTTTAAAACTTGGCTTAAAGCAGGTCAGACCTTCTGTCCGTTCTCCGTTCGTCGTTGAGCTGCACTGAGCTGATGGGTTTTTGTGGTTCGGGGCCGAACTGCGGGCATTTAAAAGTAAAGAAGTACTTCTGACGTTCCTTCAAAAACACTTTCTGGAGCCCAGCCTCGTTCACAAACACTGGTCTTCTTTCGCTCCTCATGTAATACGATGGGCCCAGCGGAGAAACAAATCCACTAACAATTAAAGGCAATCTTTTGAAATTTATTCTTCACTTCATTTTTTTATTTTTACTTTTCCAAAAGTCAAATCTGCTTAGTAATGAGATAAATGTTTTTGAAATGTGAGCTTCGTTTCATTAGTCACGAACAAGCCAGGAGCTAGCCTCCTCCCCAAGAAAAACACATCTAGAGAAACTCTTGCATCTTATTTCATCACCGTCATCACCATCATCTTCGTCAGGAGTGAGGGGGTGAAAGGGCTTGGCAAGTGAATGGAGAGAGGAGCAAAAAAAAAAAAAGAGCCGGGGTGCCAGTAATAAAAACATGCTCGGGTTCTGTTTTGAACTTTGATTGGAAGATAACGCTTCAACAGCTCTTGAAAACAACTCTTGTTTCAAACTGGTAAAAGACGAAGTTAAACACACGGACTAAAGTTTGAGCACAAAGGAACACGGATCAAAAGCCAGCCGGTGGTTTAATTAAGTTCAGCAGGAATAAAGACGTCGTGAGGCTGATGTCCTCCGGAGTCTCAGCGCTCATGTTTGAACTGAATTTATCTGGTGAACAGGAACAAACCTGCACCGAAAGTTCACGACTTGGATCGGTGGAAAGAGGACCACGACTAGAACTGAGAAAAAACCCCAACAGGAACCTTCATCAACTGTAAAATTAAAGTAACTCCATTCTGATGTGAAGACCTGTTTATTTTGTGAACAGACTAGGATTCATTTCAAATACCAAATGTATTTGTTCTTCTCCATCCATCTTCTACCTCTTACCCGTAGTCGGGTCACAGAGGCAACAGGTCTAGGAGAGAAATCCAGGCCTCCCAGTGTCCCAGCCACCGTTTCCAGCTCCTCCTGGTGGACCCAGAGGTGTTCCCAGGTCAGAGACACAGTCCCTTCAGAGGTCTGGGTCTTCACCGGGACCTCTTCTCAGTGAGACATGCCCAGAAGACCCTCCAAAGAGGGGCATCCAGGAGGAATCCAAATCAGATGAACCACCTCAACTTACTCCTTTCGATGCGGAGGAGCAGCGGCTCTACTCCGAGCTCCCCCCAGATGACGGAGCTCCTCACCCTACCTCTAAGGCTGAACCCGGCCACCCTACGGAGGGAGCTCATTTCAGCTGCACGGATCCAGGATCTCGTTCTTTCCGTCATGATCCAAACGTCATGACCACAGGTCAAGGTTGGAATGCAGACACACCAGTAAATCCAGATCTGTGCCTTTCAACTTAACTCTTTCTTCACCACAACCAACCGAAGCAACAGCCTCAATACTGAGAACAAGGCCCCAATCTGTAGATCCATCCTGCCATTGCTCAGGAACAAAACGCCGAGATCCTGAAACTCCTTCATGCGAGGCAGACTTCTCCTCCCCCAGATGACCCTGAAAACGGGGTCGAGATGGGGAAGAGGTAGGGCAGCTGACTCAGGACCCGAAAGACCCAGGTTCAATCCTCAGCCATTCCCACATGCTGTGGTGTCTGAGCAAGACACCTAATCCCTAATTGCTCCTCGGGCACCTACATAGCTGCTCACTGCTCCACCTGGGTGTATCTCAGGTGTGATGGGTTAAATGCAGAGAACTAATTTCACCATGGGAACATACAATGACAACAACACATAGTACTTAATATTTTGGTATTTGTTCTGTAAAGCTGGAACTGGTTGGGCTTTTAACAACAAAATTGTTTTCAGAGGTCTGTCTTTTTATTTATTTTTTTAGCTTCAAAAGCACATTTCAGGGATCCCTTGTTTTACTGGATCTTTTCATTGGGCCTTGTGTTTTCACCATATTTGCAACAGTCAACTGTGCATTTTTCTGCAGCTTATCTGTGGCCTGCTTGTGGAGGTCTAAGTGGGAACCCCTCTCCCCAGTGACACTCTCTAAGCCACAGAAAATAATTGTGTAATCCCTTGTACAAGTTCTTGGTCTGCCCTGAGGGTCTCTTCCCAGTACCCATAAACCTTCAGAGAAAAGCACCCAGAAGGAATCCTAATCAGACACTCAAACCACCTCAGCTGACTCCTGTTGATGCAGAGGAGCATCAGTTCTACTCCAAGCTTCACCTGGATGATGGAGCTCCTCACCTCATCTCTAAGGCTGGGCACCCAACAGAGGAAGCTCATTTTTAGTCAGTTGTATTCTGGATGTCATTTTTTGATCATTCATGTCTCATGGCTAAAGGGAAGAGTTGCAACTTAGACAGACCAGTTAGAGCTGGTGAATCTCAGGTTAATCTGAGTCACTCACTAAAGGCATGTGATTCATTTGACTCACTTTAATCACGCTGCTCCAAAAAAGAAGCTATGGTGGTAGACGTTAAGGATCCCAACTCATCTGAGTCCGCATCATTTCCAAGGACTCTAAGCCAACTAATCTAAACCCACAATGTTTTTTTTGTTTGTTTGTTTTTTTGGCAAGTCATAACTCGTGGATTTTACTTGAGTCTGCCAGAGAACATGGAGGATCCAGGTTAATAGAAACCTCCAACTCATATGAGTCCTGATTCAGTGTGAGGATTTGGATTATTAACCCCAGTGAGTCAGAACCTGACCTCAGACGGAGAGGAGCTGACTGTCATCTCAGCTGCTCCACACTCGGCTGCAAACCGTCCCAGTGCACGCTGAACGTCGTGGCTTAAAGACGCCAACAGAACCACATTATCTACCAAAAGCAGAGGTTCCCAGACCAGACACCCTCTCCTCTACAACTGCACCTTCAGAGCCTGACCACGAACAAAATGGGGAAACAGGAGGCAGCACTGGTGGGGTTCAACTTGCACCGGGAACAAGCTTGACCCTTTGCCAAGGGTGCTGAGACATCACTTGCTTTATATTATTTAGGGACTGGATGGCCCCTAAAAGTGCCCCCCACCCGCCATTCTACCACAACACTCCTCGTGAACACGGTCATAAGTGTTCTCCAGATCCACAAAACATGTAGACTAGAGTCAAACTCCCATGACCCTCTTCGCAACTCCTCAAGGGAAAGGTCCAGAGTCCCACGACCCGGACAAAAGTCACAACTCTCTGCACCGTTTTCATTTTAGTTACTTAATTTAAAAAAAAAATAACAAAATCCTGAGTTTATTGCCTGAGTAGGAATTTTAAAACATGGCACTAAATTACAGGATTTGTTCACTCTAAAGGTCACAAGCGAAACAAACGTCCCCAGTTCTCTGTAGTTTACATAACAGAACAATATAATGTAAAATGTGAACAGTTTGGGCTTTTAGAACCCGAAATGGCAGAAATGTGTTAAAATTTTCTCTGAAACCCAATTTTGTACATGCTGGAGGTTTGCATGAGGCTAACCTCTCAACATGCGTGACTTATGTAAGGTCCAAAACAAAAAGTCCAATTATCTAATAAACTATTAAAACACAAAAACAAATGCGTGTTATTTAAAACTGACACTCCTCACCGATGTAATAACAGATGTTCCTCTTGAGACGGTCAAAAACGAACCAGCGTTTCTTCCACGACTTGATTTTCCCGCCCATCTTCACCAGGTGGCCTTTACACATCTTCTCTGTGAGGATGACGAAGGGGCAGGTGTCGATGCTGTGGCCACACGACTCCACGTGCGCTCGCAGGTCGAACTCCTCCTTGCGGTTCGGCAGATAACGCGTCATTGGACGAGCCTGTGGTGGAAAAAAAAAAATTCTAAACGCTGCGTTGAATTAAACTTTTCTTTGACTAGTATTTAAAGAAAATCTTTGTATTTTAATTTGGGAGGATAGTTAGGTTTAGCTGATTAACCCTTTCTGAACAGTTCAGTGACTGGGATTGTTTTCTTTATGTGTTGGACTGTTGGGATAGTCTCCATTAAATGGAATATACAGATGGACAAAACAATGCAAACAAATAAAGGGATTTAAATCTCTAATATGAGTCCTTTATTCCAAATTAAAGCTTCGTTCATGGTCTTTATTCAGTGTAACTGGTTGTTTTGAACCAGTCTGACTTGTGTTTTCTCCCATTCTGCTAACTGCAGGTATTTCTACTATAGGAAAATTCACATCGGTATTCAAACAATTAAGTTTAGTCAAAGTAAAATTTATTCATAAAGCACATTTAAAAACTTTTACCAAAGTGTTGAACAATAAAAGACAAAGGCAGAGATTTAAAAAAACAACTAATTAATTTAAAAGCATCAGAAGAAAATAAAGAGTACAGAACAATAAAATACTAAAACAACTCACACTGGGTTAAAAGTCAGTGAAAAGAGGTGTGCTTTAAGAAGAGATTTAAAAACAGGAAGTGATGTTGGAGGGGCAGATTGTTCCAGAGTGTAGGAGCCCCATCTCCTCCGATCTTCATCCTGGTTTCCAGGATGACCAAAAGCAGCTGATTAGATGATCTCAGCGCCCGAGGACGAGGCCATTTAAGCATTTATAGGCCAGCAGGAGAAATTTAAAATCTATTCTGTGACCCACAGGGAGCCGGTGAAGGGAGGATAAAACCGGTGAAATATGCTCAAACCTATGAGTTCCTGTTCAGAGCCGTAAAGTTGAGATAAAATCGGCAGTAAAGTATTTTTAATTTTGTCATCATTCTGCCCACCTTCAGACCACTCAAGTCATCCAATAATGATACCTTTATGGATTCAGTAGTTTCCAACAATCTCTGTGTACCGTTTGGTGCTGCAGGTGCCAGAAGTGTACATATGAGCAAAGCATGGCTCGAGGGCCAAAGGTGGCCCTTAGTCCATCTCCATTTGGCCCACAACATAATTATATGATAAAAAAACAAAATTAAAAACAACAACATATATTTTGAAACGTGAAAACAAAGATTTTGTTGACTTTAACTTGCTTTTATCAACAAAAAGACATTTCCTGTCAGGTTTAAACTCTTTTTTTTTTTTTTTTGACCAGTTAATGTTTGTATGACTGAATTAGACTAACTGTTGCTGGTAAATTATGCCATTATTATATTATAATAATTCCAAAAGGAACAAAGCCTTGAAAGCATCTTTAGCAGAATATTTAATTAACAAAGCAGTCAGTGACACACAAACATAGCTGAGCTACATGTTGTCACATAAGCTAAATACAACAAGCATTTTCTGACTGGATTTTTAAATATGTGATATATTTTTATTTTTTATAATAAATGTGTAGCACTGAGCCTGAGTGGGTTCCTGTACTCAAGTCACACGTTGACTTAGATCTGAAGAGTTGTGTGCTAAGTACTTTGGGGCTTTTTGATCAACTTTAGACACACTCATTTTATTAATTTATTTATTCATTTCAAAATGTCACAAAAAGTGCAAGGAATCGTCCGAATATTTAGGAAATTTAGCATGATACACATGATTTTACCCATTTTGTTATGTAACTGGCAGATTTTCTTTTGAACTTAGTGCAGCCAAAGTGAAACAGGAAGTGACATCAAAGGGGAACTCTTTTAAAAACGGGAACTTCCTGGTCTTTGTTGATTAAATATTATCTGAACTATGACTTTTTGTCATCTTTCTCTGATAGAGACTCAAAATAATCTAAAGAAACGTCAGATTCCTCTCTGCTGCCTGTGTTGTTAGCCATTGTAGCAACGCTCTGTTTACATGCAGGCGTTCCCCTTTGACATCACTTCCTGTTGCTGCGCATGCGAATATCAAAACGACTGCTCAGCTCAGCGGTGTGAAATTGTGTTTGCAATACGTTATTAATGATATCTTTTGATAAATGTATTCAGATTCATTGCTGAAATTTGATGTCACAGACACTTTAAAGTTTAAAGATCTTTAAAAAAAAAAAATCACCATGCGGACACGAGTCAGTTCCGTATTTGTTCAGCCACTTAATTCAGCCACATTTAAAACTTAATAAAAAATAAAATGTTTGTCTGGTTTCTTTTTGTTTTCCCTTCACCCTCCCCTCCTTTCTCTGACGATCTTTGATCTTCTTTTTACACCCAGCCTCCTTTTAACGTCTCGCCTCTCATCCTCCTCCCGCTGCTCCACTGACCTGAGAGAAGTGTTTCTCTCTCATCTTCACCTCCTCCTCCACCAGCCTCCGCCTGTGGGCCGCCTCATCCTGAAGCCTCCTCTCGGCCTCCTCTCGCCTCCTCCGCTCCTCCTCCAACATCTGCCGCCGAGCCTGCACCTCCCTCTCCTGGGAGCGTCGGGACAGGGGAACGAAAGAACAGACGCAGAGAAGAAATAATAATGGAAGGGGGAAAAGGGAGATGGGGAAATATGTTAATGGAAGGCAAATATTGCAAAACAAAGCAGGTGACTGTCAGAAGACGCAGGAGAATTGGAGTCCCAATCCAGGGTTTTGTAAAATCTCTCCCTTTAGTCTGAGTGTGCAGGGGGGAAGCTTTGCTGATGTAAAATGATCCTTTGCAGCTTTCAGACATTTACTCACATGCCTGCTTTATTTCAACATAAAGATGAAATTACAAAGATAAACTAAATGTTTTACGGCTTCATTTCACCATATCTGAAGCTCGCTGTTCACTTCGACGTCTCGCACTTCAACTCAAAGTTCCACCCGCTCTCCTCTCAGCGGAGATAAATTAAGTTTTTTACTGTTTTCACATATCGAATGGAAAAACCACTCGTTTTACATAAATGTAAAACAAAGTTATTGTGATAGTTTTAGATGAGACTTGGTGTTCATTTATGCACTGCAAATAAAAGTTCTCTTGACGCAAACATCAATATTAAATTAATATTTACAGAACTGTTTGCTGATAAGGAAAACAATACTTTGCACAACAGTTTCTTAAACGTATGCCGAATCCTGCACAGCATTAAAGCTGCAGGATCAATTTACAAGAACATTTCAGTCACAGGATCTTTGTCCAAACGTCACAGAGACATAAACTCTCAAATATGTTGAATAAATCATTCACTCTATTCAGACAAATTAAGTGCAAAAGAACAAAATAGAACCACTTTTAACGATAACTGAAGAGTGTAACCTATAAAAACTATGAATATTCCCTTTAATCCACCTTTTTGTAAACCAAATACCTACATTTAGAGTTTTTCACAATATTACACACTTTATGTACAAAGTGCAAATTCAGTTAGTAATTTTTGACAACATATGAGAACATTTAAACAGGTAAAACATTAATTTGCCTGATATTAGTGAACACATTCCCTTATTCATAGGAAAAGTATGAAGAATATTGAATATGGCACGATATACGTCTGTCAACAAACTATTATACAGCGATCTACAGGAACGTCCCGGACAAGCATCTTAACTGCTGACCTTGATTTGACACCTGCTGGAGTAATGAACCGCCATTTGGCAGTCAATCAATTTTTGGCACAACACCGGCACACATTTCCAAGTTGTCAGCGGTGACGCATAATAGATGTGACTTATACGGCGAAGCAACATATTTATGTTTTTTTTTCTACCTTATTAGACATATTTGGACTGATGCTACTTATACGGCGGTGCAGCGTGTACGATGGAAAATACGGTACTTCCAGAGCTCACCGATCCTGAGTGATGTGTAACACTCACAGTAAGTACCATTGAAACACACGGCAACACGACTGGTTCAATCGTTTTGTGCTCTTTATTCTCACACATGTCTGGACTTTTTTATTTTACAGCTTTTCCATCATATTTTGGGGAAAACTACAACACATGTTCAAATTCTTTCTGCGAGTTTATCCGTGTCTGGGAGCTCCGTTAGGGTTTACTGATAAACACAAACAAGTAAATCAACTGGAACAACTTCACAAATCATTGTTTTGGACTAAAATGTCAGGAACTGTAAATATTCCCGACACTTGAAGGGGGTGAAGTGAGTGATCAGACGTGCAGTCGTGTAAATTCTGAGGCTTTCGAGTCAAAACTCGGCAGCAGTAAACTTGTGAACTCACTCTGTTCTCCATCAGCCTGGCTTTCTCCTGCTGCGCCTCCTTCAGCATCTTCTCCATCTCCTCTATCCTCTGGGCCTCCAGCCCACAGGAGCTACAACACACAAAGGGGAAGTTGCATCAATTACACGGCTGTGACAAGGCTCGGGATGAAAAAGGTAAACATACATGCCTGGAAACCAAACACTGGGAAGCAGCGGGGAAGCAAGAGCAACACGGCTTCCCCATTAACGCCAGTAATGTGAACTTCAAAACTTGAGTGGGTTGGCATGGCAACAGCCAGCATAGTCACGTGTAACAAAAGAGTTTGTCGCGGGAACAAAGCACGGTGACCTTTCCTCTAAGCGAGGGGGCAGATTTGGGTGTTCCCATGGAAACAGAGCCGACTGCTCCTTTTTTTTCCAGCCTCTCACCTTTCCGGGGCACAGATGGAGTTGCCGGTGGAGACGCTCGTCTCCAGGCTGTCTGAGCTCTCCAGGCTCAGGGTGTCGTAGGCCTGGTTACCACCCGGTGGCGACTGATGATGCAGGATGGAGTGATGAACTGTCGGAGAGGGATCTGTGGAAAAAAGAGAGTGCACAACGCAGGCTTACATCACCCTCTACTGATGGAGGCAGGTCATTGCTATCGGTAGATCAGAATCACTGGTGAGGAGCCAGACAGAAAAACTACAGACGGGTGAAGAGAGCAATGCTAAACATTTCATTTCATTACCAGATGACTGCTTTTTAGGGGTTCAAATAAACTTGTAATTGACTGAAAGTTGGCATACTGATCAAGAATGGTGAAAGAATCCATATTTTAAGCGTGTGCAAAGTTTCTGTAGGAAAATAACTTCTTTATTGACTTTATTTAAACCAGCCTTGACACGGTATGTTTCTTTGAGATTCTACTTAGGAGTGACAGGGATGGATAAGAATAGGAATGAGATCATCAGAGGTACAGCACAGGTTGAACAACTGGGAGATAAAGTTTGAGAGGCCAGACTGAGATGGTTTGGACATGTCCAGAGGAGGGACAGTGGGTATATTGGTAGAAGGATGTTAGAAATGCAGCTGCCAGGAAAAAGACAAAGAGGAGATGTATGGATGCAGTTAGAGAGGACATGGAGGTAGATGGAGTGAGGACAGAGGATGAAGAGGACAGAGATGGAGGAGGATGGCTTCTGAAGATGGAACAGCAGAAAGAAAAATAAATATTGGTCTTGAGCTCCGATCCCCGATGAACAAGATTCATTTCAAGCAAAGCTTTCATAACTGTTCATAATGTTGTGGCTGATCAGTTTATACCCTTCCTATATAAAGTCACACCAGGACTGCAGTTAAAGTTCAACAGTGATGCATGGATGTGAGCAGGCTGGAGTACCGTTGCACTGCAGAGCCACTTGTTTCCTGGAGTCCACGTCTAATGGGTTTTTCTCTCTCGGCATGAACTATAAACCCCAAGAAAAACACAAAAACGTCACGCCGTGAGCTGCTGTCAAGGTGCGGTGATGATGTAGAAGCGTGAAACTGACCGTGGAAGGTGAGTTTTTCTCATGCGTCGCGCTGCCGGAGTGTGACAGGATGGCAGCGCTGAAACTCGGAGCGCTTCCCTGCCCAACCTCGCCATCGGATCTGGACTTCAACATCTGCGAGAAGAAACAAAACATACTAATCTTACTTTTCAGGGTTTCACAGTGAACTTGTGTTTCTGAGTCTAAATTTACCTTTAACAGGTGGGCAGCTCACAAACCACCCCAACATTTTGACTCTTAGATGACTTCTTAGATCCATAACTACTCATTTCTAACATATAACCAAGATTTCCTCGTAGGAACAAGGTGTTAGGTTTTTGCTTTGCTGTTAGTGCTCTTTATAAAGACAATACAAAGAGAGCAGAGGTGAATTTACCTGCCCGTGTCTGCGTGTGGAAAAAGACTTTGCAGGCAGAGGTGGAGGACATGACTGAGGATCTCCAGCAGCCATGATGTCCTGGTACCAGCGCTCAAGATTAATGGGAGGCATTACATTCCTGCTGAGCTCAGGCTGGCTCTGAGGTGATCAAAAGCATTCAGCCAATTAAAAAAAAAGGTGTAAAACAGGCAGGAAAGGCAAACGTGTCTTTTTTAACCGTATCAAGCTACAGCAAAGATTAGATGTTCAGTGGATGGTGCAGTTCAGTGCTTCTAGGAAGGACAAACCTGTGCAGAAAGAAAAGAGGAAGGGCCACGTGCAGCC
This sequence comes from Nematolebias whitei, assembly GCF_014905685.2. Taxonomy (NCBI): domain Eukaryota; kingdom Metazoa; phylum Chordata; class Actinopteri; order Cyprinodontiformes; family Rivulidae; genus Nematolebias; species Nematolebias whitei. The sequence continues at coordinate 39,172,813 of NC_056511.1, forward strand.
AAGTGACCCGGGAAGGCAGATTCAGACGAGGCAAGATGGAATGATGGAGTAGAGGAGGAAGAGGAGGGGTTAGCTCTCTGCATCCCAAAGATCTGGCTTAACTGACTGACTGTGATGTACTCCTTCACACAAGACACAGCAGGGAGAGAGAGCAGAGGTTGGAGACAAAGAACATCTGGAGCTGTAGCAGATCATGGCAAGGAGCAGGAAAGACGTCTACCTCACAGGGCAGAGCTGGTGACACAGTGAGGGAGAGGCAGTGGAGAGCGGCGGGGGAGGAGGAGGGAGGCTGCAGGGAAGCACTTCCGTACATCCTATAGACATCAGACAGCCTGAGGTACTCCTGCAGCAACAGTCGGAGCCATCACAAGAATACAGTCTCAAGCTTAGAGTCAGCCGCAAGTTTACCGAGGAAAAATACGAAGATCTGCATCTAAATACGTTAGAAATGAATCCTAACTGCTGTGACTGGATGTTAGAAGTCCATTCAAACAAGACGTGCACTGATGTCCCCGTCTCTGAGGGGTTTGAATAGTGAATGTTTGTAGTTTTGGTGATGAGTGTATTTCTGGGCTGGAATTCAACAGGGAATGTAAGTAAACCTAAATGTTTTTACTGCAAGATATTCAAGTGGGGAGGAGTTGCACTGTGGAGAAGAACAGAGGGAGTTTTTTGTTTGTTTGTTTGTTTGTTTCAGAGGTGGTGCAGAGGGCAGTTTTATCCACCACCAGGTGTGGAGACAGTGGGTGGCCAAAGGTGGCCTTGGCCACCATAGATTAATCTTCAGCCACCCCATTCATTTAAGGCAAGCATTTTAAAATAATATAAAACTAGAAAGCATTATGTCCTCAAATGTTTGGGGTGGCTGATTTACACACACACACATGGTGTATGGTGGTGGCCATCTTGCATTTTGACATGGCAACCCAGTTTTTGATAAGACCCTTTGTTATGCCTAGATACAGCCACACACCAAAATGGAAGTCGGTACACGACTTATTATTCAAGTTATTGTGCTCACAACATGCACAGATCCTTTTTTGCTCTGCGACGGGGGGGGGGACAAACAAAAGGCCTAACCTGACCTACTACCACACACTGCAATCCTTCTGCTTCGTGCTAACAGCAGCGAACACACAACATGCCCAGTTTAAGAAAAACACTGGATTGATCAGGATGTGTTTTTACTTTTTCAAACTGGATTTAGTTCAGATTTACCTCTTGCAGCCTGACAGGACAGAGATCAGGGGAGGGGATGTGGGAGGAGGAGGAGGAGAAGGCAGAGGAGGGACAGGGGCTATGAGGAGGACCATCCACATAAACAAGGTCAGGTTCGCTGATGTGAAGCAACTCCTGTTCACAAAGTTCGCCCGAGTGAAAAACAACAAACAAACAAACAAAAGTCTGCGATTGCAGTAAAAATTCTTTAGCGTGGGAGGTCGAGATGTGAGGTTTCACGTGGACCTGCTCACCTCTTTCATGCTGCTGCTGGACTTTGGGAAGCTCCTCCCTCCTGTCAGAGTGTGGTACCTGGTCTCCAGGACACACAGCCTGTCCTGCTCCTGGATGGACAGATGGACAGATGTTACCTGACTGTGTATAAACATCTTTGTCAGTGCAGAGAACTCTTAAGAACACGCAGAGCCCCACCTTGTGTAGCAACTGCAGCGCTGCCATCTTGTCTCTTTCCATCTTCTCCCAGTCTTGAGACACCTGCATCCCCAGCTGCTTCACCTGAGCTTCAAGAGCAGCCATCTTCTCCTGTGAACGGACAAACGCATCAACTCGTGAACGCGCTCACGAGTTTCCACAGCTGCCTACAGCACGCGCACCCACCTTCCTTCTGGCCACACTGCAGTGATACTCGGCTCGTTCTTGGAGGAGCTGCGAGCACCGAGCCTCCTTCTTCTCCTCCAGACTGCTCTCCTCCTCCAGCTGACAGAACTCCAGCTCCTCAAACTGTTTGGTCCCAGACTCCAGAGCTTCGGCTGTCTGTTCACATACAGTTGTGGCTCAGCAGGATTATAAAACCATCAGGCTAAAATAATCCTAAACTGTTCTCAAAGTGCAAAAAGTGAGAATTAACAGGTCTACGAAGCCAAAACGTCATCACGGCTCAGAGGATGTTCATTGAAAAATTCATGTTTTGCTTAAATTCTGAATGTGACACAACACCGTTTGACAGCTAAACATCAGTCTTTGTTAAATATGCCTAAAAATAATAGTAATATAGTCTAAATATAGGCTTTTTAAAATGTTAAGCACAAAATCAAATTATGCATCTGACTCATAAATGTGCGTCTTAAAACCGAATACCTGCATGTCTGCATTTACACGAGTCTTTAAAAAAATAAAGCTAAGATATATATTTATATATATATATATGAGAGGTGTCAGCTGAAATATGGCTAAAAAAGACAAAAATCACTCAAGACTTGTTGGTTATTTCCAGCCAGCTGTGCAAAGCTTAAATATGAATAAAATAGGAAAAATGAGAAAAGAGAAACAAACAAGTAGATGTTTTGTATGAACTTCATGCAAATCTGTACAAGTGAGCAGTTTCCAGTGTTTGTCTTTGATTTTGTATTTGTTAGAAATACAGTAGGGATGCACACTATGGGATTTTTGGCCGATATCTGATATGCTGATATGTTAAAACTTATTTGGCCGATAACCGATACCGATATTTTCCCGTAGACCTACTTACAGAGACTACCTGTGGAATTAAAATACTACATTATTGTCAGTTTGGCCTGCTACCAAATGCAGTTGCCAAAAAGGGGGTTGAAAATGATGTAACACATGGATTATGTTTAATGTCAGATTTATTCATGACATTTACTCTAACACTAACAACACTCGAACAGTGCAAATTTGTAAATTTTCACAAATCTAAACTCAACGGCGCGCGTGATGTCATAATGTTGTGGGCATCTTTGTCACTGAGTTATACAAAAACGTCACCTTATACTGTAAATAAACGGCGTCTTTTATATCCGTGAGTTATTTTGATGGAATGGCCGATGTCCAATGTTTAACTTTATCGCTAATATCGGCTGATACTGATATTATCGTGAATTCTTAGTATTTATAAAAACCTACAGATCTCAGGTGTTTTATAAAATTGTTTTTTGCTCCTTTTAAAACAGAAGCTATATGTTCTGAAAAATCTGGATTGACGTATGAAATATAAATGTGACTTTCAGCTCCTTTATGGTTTTATAATTGGTCACTTTTATGATCATTGAGCTAATGTTTGATGGGATAGTAGCTTAGTTTACAACACAGACTCTGAAAGGTATCAAATCAGACCATATGGTGCGAGACAGCATTATTATTAAAGACTTTATAACTGATCTAAATATTAGCATCACTTTGTGCTTCTCTGTTTTCTTCTTTTCGTGGCTGATAGAGAAATAGTGCAATATATACAGTAAGTGTATACATTATACTTCTTCTGTATGTATGTACATAGCTTTTTCTGGAGCTAGCTTGTGATGTTTGTAGTCTTTGTTTTTGTCTCCCGTCGTGGAGTGAAAAGTTATCTCCATCCGTCCGTCTTGTGAGCTGAATATAATCTGAAAGTAAGTAAAGTATCGACTTCCATTTTGGTGTGCGAACAAAAGGGTGTAGATGTTTGGAAATGTTGTTGGTTAAACGCATGCAAGGTCTTAAAGCAGGGGTCTGCAACTTTTTTAATAAACAGAACCGTTTCTGTCTCTTTGTTCACTACAAAAAATGTGTCTGGAGTCCTTAAACCTGCTACAACTGAGAATATCAACTGCTGGCTCATGGGCCGCTTCCAGTTTGTTAGAGAGGAGGTATTTCCAACCAAAAACAGCTAATGAATTTTTGCATTTATTGATATTTTTACATTTTAGGGCTAAATATAAGACCATATTGATGTAAAGAGGGGAACAAAATTATAATTTACTCATTTTGATAAGAATCGAAACGCTGAACTCTGCAGGAATGTGCAAGTCCTTTTGTTTGTGGAAAACATTAATTAGGTTTCCCATTTTGAAGTAAAACGGCACAAATTCAAAGTGTGTGAAGTGATTACATTTCATGTCAAGGCCTCAAAGAGCCGCATGTGGCCCTAGAGCCGCAGGTTGCAGACCCCTGTCTTCGAGCAAAGCTGTTAATAACTGGATTAGTTGTTACTAAAATCTACAACCACCATCAAGCATCCATAATGAGGAAGACCAAAACTGCTGCGGGAAACACTTTGTCTGCTGCAGGATTGCAGACCGTACATATTTATCAAGAGGCAGCAGCGGAGAATGAAGAAAGGCACGATAAGAAGGTTTATGAGCCACTCTGAGCGATTCAAAGCAGAGTCAGAGTTACGTCTGTGGCTGTTTCTGTGCACGTTTCAGCTCTGTGGTGTTCAGGGTGATAGGACTCACTGACCACTGACCCTGCTGAGCTGCTCCTGTAACTGTTCCCTTAGAGACAAAGGGCACTTATCAAACTGCCTCTTCAGCTCATTGTACTCATTCCTCTGCTTTTCCAGGACCTTCCGTTCAGCCGACACATTAGCTCTCCCCTAAAAACACACAGAAACACACAAACACACACGTGTGCTCACATTCAGACACGCCAGGGAAGGGAAACAAAAAAAGGATCAGGGACTAAAAATGCATGCAGTCGTGCTCTAAAGCTGTTAAAGCAGATCAAAGTTATTGTAGGAGGCAGAGGTTAGGGCTGGTAGTACGGGCTGGGGAGATTTAAAAAAGAGGTTTCTGCTTTTCTGAAGCAGCTGAGCCACATTTCAGCCATTTGCCTTATTAAACATTTCTTTTAAAAGTTGTGCTTTGTGATTTAAGACAGTCGACCAAGTGAGAGGTGCAATCTGATATTTGATTAAAAATGTCCGTGACGTGAATCCAGCCTGCACTTTCAGAAAGAAGCGAGTCCAACCCGGATGCTGAAGTGCAGCTGACGGTGTTGGTTGCGCCGCTTCCTCACCTTGTCCTTCTCTCTCTGGGTGGTCTTGTCCAGCTGGCAGAGTTGGAGCTGCAGCTGAGAGATGATCTCCTTCTCCGCCTCCACCTGCTCCTGCTCGGCACGCCTCTCGGCCTGCAGCAGGGCCTGCTCCATCTCCACCTACACACACAGCTGCCGTTGAGCTAAATAAACACTTGAAGGTGAAAAGGCTCGGGACGGTGCGAGCGCCTCGTTTGTCATGGCTGATGTGTTTGTGTGTGTGGACCTCCTGTTTGGTCTCTTGTAGCTGCTGCTCCAGTTCACCGACTCTGTGCTTCAGGCCATCAACCCTGACCAGGATCCTTTTCCGCTCCTCCTCCAGGTAGACCTGCTCCTGCCTGGCTAACAGCTCTTCACACTGAGAGCAGAATTATAAGTTTTCTTTATCAAAGAATACTTTTTATTTTTAATAACAGTTGAACGGAGGGAGCATCTTTAAAATGTGTTTCACCTCTTGATGTGTGCTCTCCGTGCTGCTAGACTCCTCTCTCTGCATCTCCTCATCCTCCTTCACCCTCTGACCTCCCTGCAGATACGTCCCCCCTCCCGTCTCTGAGCCCGCTCCTCTGGCGCCCCCCAGCAACCCACTCCTCACCAGCTCTGTGGCGCTGTCATCTTGATTATACTCGGCGCACAGACTCAGGATGGTCTCCAGTCTCTGCCGCTCCTAAAGGAGACACAAACAGGCAGTCCAATCATCTGGATCACGTTGCAGACTCGATGCAGTCGCCCTTGGGTGACATTGTCCCATTTAGGCAGCAACCCCTTATAACCACAGGCATGGGACGAATGCAACACAAGGGAGGGGCTTTATCCAGGTTAACAAGAGCTACGCCGAGGTCCCCCCCCTCCCTGAGGGATTTGAATAATGAATGTTTGTAGTTTTGGAGATGAGTGTCTTTCTGGACTGGAATTAAAGAGAGAATGAAGTAAACTTTATTGTTTTTGGTGCAAGATATTCAAGCGAGTAGGAGTTCAGTTTTTGTTGTGTGACTGCATCTAGGCTTAAGAAAGTTTCCTATGAAAAGATGGGTTACCACATCATAATCCAAGATGGCCACCATTTTACATACATATGTATATATATATATGTATGTATATATATATATATATATA
>NC_056511.1:39183917-39203083 GCF_014905685.2 Nematolebias whitei
TTGGGTTTGAAGATTTTAATGATGGTTTTTCTAATGTTTTGATCTCATTTAATCATTTACATAATTAAGATTCACTGAGAACACTCAGGTCAAACAAATAGATTGTCCTTAATCATCCAAGATCTGAACACAAACGTCTTGTTTAGCTTTTCGTGCAAGGATATGACTGATGCTGAAAGAAAATTGTATTTTGGCACCAACGTCTTTATTCCCAAAGAGCTGAAAACTCATCTCAGGTGCTTGCTGCATTTTTATTTTGTGTGTGTGTCGTCCACTTGTCAAAATACTCTACCGAGATATCAGATTGCACATTCCTGACAACTGTTTCCTTTAAGGGAACACCAGGAGGCTGTAAAAAGAGAGGGATACAATCGGTTTACCTGAGAAAAAACAAACAACCAGACTCTGTTAAAGAGAACATCTATGAGGGAACAGTTCAGAGGAATTCAACAACAATGAACTAGCACGCAGCAGGTTGGTCCATCAGGAACAACTGATAACAGAAACAATGCTCCACAGCTTCAAATACCTGCTGAGGGGTGGAGGAAGGATAAAAAAAGCATACAAACTATGGAAGAGATGCTCATTAGTAATGAAATCCAGAAGCACAAATACATGATTAGTTGGAGAGGGGATATAAGGTTATTGCATTACTTCAGTCAGAGTCTGCAGTGATTTTCTATTCATACCATTTGTCTAAATGTGTCTCTTTTATCTACAGGCTCGGACAATAAAATCGTAGCACAGCTTCAGCCTGTCTGACACTCATGTCCATCCTTCAGCGGGTTCCCTGAGCCGCTCGTCCAGCTGGGATGGCTGCCTTCAGCCCACATGCTCTGCTCCTCTGCCTGCTGTTCTGCATGTCGGAGGCTGACCTGCGCTTGGCTTATGTCACCCACAGCAGCTTCATCTACTACTCCTGCAGCCAGGACCCGCAGCCCTGCAGCGCCTCCTCACTGACCGACTGCCGGTGTGAAAACATTCTGACGCGTTCTGCTCCCGTGCAGAGGAGAAATCTAACTGTTTGGTTCACGTCGCCATCCAATGTGGTGAAACTCCTCAACAACTCAGAGGTGATGCACCTTACACTCATCCACTGTGGTCCTCCTGGAGACACCCGGATGCCATTTTCTCCTCTGGAGAGGTATTTTGCAGTGCAGCACTTGAAGAGACTGACAGTGCTGAACGTGCCGGAGAGGCCGTTTCATCAGTGTCCTGATGCAAACCGAGCCAAGAGCTCCAATGCCGACCAAGAGCAAGGCTTTTATTTTGACTTGAACAGATACAAAGAATCCAATATGGATCTTGTTGCAGACTCAGTGAAAGACCCTTTGACTGTGTCCTCAACCCAGGTCCAAGACATCTTTTTGGGCAGGGAGCTCGGAGCAGCTCATCACGAACAGGCCAGATTGGGAATCATCCACATCTCCGTGCTGGACTGGGGTGCAGAGGTCAAGGCCTACACGGTGCAAACGCACATAGACAGCGACGGTGCGCTGCCTTTCCCTGACCTCCACCTGGCTAAACTGCCTGAAACACCTGTTATATATGTCAGCTTTGTGTACTGATAGAAATTTATTCAAGAAAAATAAAGATTTATTGTCCAAGTAGGTGCATTTGGATCTTAGACCTCACTTCTCTTGCTCCATCATCACAGACTCCCAGGTACTTGATTCAGATTCCAACATTTCATTTATTTATTCCCACAAAGCAACTCAGTTCAGCAGCTTCCAGATTTACACACCCACTCATTCAACCTTTATTTAGACAGGTTAATCCCAATGAGCCTCGGGCACTCATTTACAAGAGAGACCTGATTTTAACAAAAGGTTGTTCACTATGGAAAGCCATTTAATTCCAAATTAAATCCATTAAAAAAATGTTATTTAGAAATTATTCATCAATATTCCTTTAAATAAATAAATGTTCCGATGAAATAAAACATTTAAATTGAAATGTTTAGTTTATTATCCAAGATTATTTTTTTATTTATTTCAAGAGTTACTTTTTCATTTATTTAATAATCAAGTTTCATTTTGTTACACTTTTTGCTTTTACCCTTTATTTATACAGGTAGTCTCATTGAGTCACGAGAACTAATTTTCAAGAGAAACACGTTTAGGGAGCACATGGTGGGGGTTAAGGGCCTTGCTCAGGGGCCCAGAGTGGGGCCAATGAGGGCGGAGGCAGGTGCGGGTGTTTCACCTTTTCCACCCCATTTTGATGTTGACGGTACCGGGAGTTCAACCTGCGACTTTCCAATCACAGGCCCATCTTCTAACCTCTGCGCCACCGCTCCCCCACTTACCGGTATTTTGTAAACCTACTTGACATATTTCAGGGGCTTTTATTTTTAACCTCGTCTTTCAATTCCAAGCTCTTTAATTTCATGTTCTTATAGTCAATGAAGGTTATTTTAAACCCTTCCCACATGCTTGCAATATTCTAAACAATGCTTCTAAACTCTAAACGCTCTAAAAGAGCACAGAATGTCATAATTTCAGCTCTCTGTCTCGGCTGCACTCTCGGACACGCCCACGTCTCCACTCTGCATGGAGATCAGCTGATCAGCTGCAGGACGAAGTTATCCCTCAGCTGTGGGCTGCACACAGGTGCAAAATCATTTAAAATAATTTATTTTAAATAAAAATCCATGCCGATCGTGTGGCTCATCCATTTATCAGCCAACTGTGTGTCATGTCCAATCTTAAATTTGAAAAACCACGATAGAGCAAGTCCGCGAAAAACGGATATAGATATGGTGGTGGCCATCTTGGATTTTGACATGTCAAACCCAATTTTTGAAAGATCTTCTTACACCATGCAGCCACACCAAAATGGATGTTGGCGCCTCATTCATTTTGTAAGTTATCCAGCTTACAAGAAGGACGCACAGACAGAGGGTATTTCAATTTCCCTCTGTGCTCCACGACATGGACAATAAAGATTTTAACTCAGTCAGTTTTGCAGATGTTGAGCTAAAATGTGCTGTGGCAGTAGCTGTGATTCACTCCCAACACATGTTCTAATCTGAGCACTAACAGATTGCATGAGATTTTGTGATAATATGTAGGCCTGTCACGATAACAAATTTTGCTGGGAAATTGATTGTCTCAGAAATTATTGTGATAAACGATAATATTGTTAGAAATTTGACAATAATTAGTAATTATTGTAAAATTTAAGAAGAAATGTTGGTTAATTTTTGTGCGTAGTACCTTTTTTGACCACTGGATGGCAGTATATGACTGTTTGGATGGCTAGTGAGGGCGCGAGCAGCATGTCTCTAAGAAAAATGGGAGGGAGGCCCCTTGACGTGACATGGAAAACCTTGGCTGAATGCAGAGGTGCACACCCTGCTGGAAGCCAGGAACACTGCCTTCAGGTCTGGAAACTCAAAGGAGCTGAGAAGGACAAGGAAAGAGCTGGTTGCTGGTATTAGGAGGACCAAGGCCACATATGCACAGAGGATGGAGGGTCAATTCACCTCACAAGACCCTCGGAGCATGTGGAGGGGCATTAGGTGCATAACAGATTATAAGGGAAGGAGCGAACAATGCCTGATGCCCTCAACATGTTCTATGCACGCTTTGAAAACCCAAACAGACCACCCAGCACCAGACTCACTTCACCACCGGATGGATCTCAGCATGACCTCAGCAGAAGTAAGGAGTACTTTCAGGAGGATTAATCCACACAAGGCAACTGGCCCAGACAACATCCCCAGAAAAGTGTTGAAAGAATGTGCCGATCAGCTCTGCGAGGTGCTGGCAGACATCTCTAACACCTCACTTACCCTGGAGACAGTTCTCATCAGCCTGAAGACTGCCACCATCATCCCAGTCCCAAAAAGCTCTACAGTGACTGGTCTGAATGACTATCGGTCAGTGGCCCTCACCCCGATAGTTGCTAAATACTTAAAAAAACTGGCCCTGACTCGCATCAAAACAACCGTCAACATCAACGAGGACCCTCACCAGTATGCATACCGTGAGAACCGATCAACAGAGGATGCCATCTTCTTTGTGGTCCACACTGCGCTCAACCACGTGTAGCAGAAAAACTCTTACGTCCATATGCTCTTTGAGGACTTCACATCTGCCTTCAACACCATGATCCCCCCAAACCCTGATGGAAAAACTATCCACACTAGGACTAAGCCCCTCCATTTGAAACTGGGTACTAGACTTCAGACCACAGTCAGTGAGGATCCACAACTTCTCCTCCTTCACCATAACCCTCAACACTGACTCTGTCTCTCCTTCCTTTTTTTCGGTTCTCAAAATGGCGGACGCTCTGTGTTGTTTCAGCTCTTTAGCATAACATTTGTCACACAAAGTTTTTAATTTAAAAAAATCAGTAAACAAGTTTTCAGCTTCTTTTTGCAAAGAAAAACAACTTTTTACATGAAGGCACAGGTTTCAACTGTGAATTTTGGAGCTTCGGCAACACGGAAGTTTTTTCCTGAGGTCGGCCCGTTAGCTTAACTTCTCAGCTTAGCTTCTCAGCTTAGCTGCTTTTAGTGATCCAAAAACACGATTTTGGACGGTTAAAACAGATTTTAAAGAGAAAAGAGTAAGGGAGGGGTCAGTGAAGAACACGGGAGTTGAGCCTTTTGTCATCCGGTGTCTTCAGTAGAAAGAGAGAGACATGAAGAAACGATAAAGCTGATAAATGAAAATTAGGTTGATAATTTTCTTTCATCATGCGATTAATTGATTTGATATTTATTGCGACAGGCCTAATATATGTAAGTCTGCACATAGTGTTGTTTTCAAAGTTTGACTAAAACGGGTCTAACTTTGTCATTTCTCATCTTTAGATGTCTCAGTTTAAAACTCTGACATGAAGGTCAGCAGGCGTTGTTCTCCTTCAAGCAATGCTAAGTTTTTAGTTTTAATCCTGTTTCTTAAACAATCTGAGTTGAATTGTCCGGTGTTGTCACAATCTAAACATCAAGCTGTGTGCAACTTAGATATCATTCCTAAGAATAGAACAAATAATCAAGACACATCCAAATCCAGACTCATATTTTGTGCAGTATAAGTGTAAAACAGAATTAAAATCTAATCACATCAGCTGTAAAACTGATTTCCTACCAGTTTCTCCATTTCCTGCTCCCGCAGCCTCTCCTCCCGCTGCCAGCGGTGGTATTCCAGCAACTCGTCCTCGTTATCGCTGATCTCGGAGATGCTGTTTTTGCGTTCCCGGGTGTAAGGTTTCACAAGATTCCCTTCCCTGCTGAGGGATCCTTTCACACTCAGGGAGGGGGTCTTCCTTTGGCTGTGAGGGCTGGGAAGAGGAGACAGGGCAGATACTGAGCCTGATGTGATGGCACATGCCGGGCCGAGCTGTGGCACCCTGCTCCCTGACTCCTCCTCCAGTCCGTGGAGAGACGGTGGACTGAGTGTAAACGGTGCTTTAGAAGGAGGTGCAAGTGTTCGATGCCACTGAGGACTCTCAGGGGCCCCTGGAGATCCTAAAGTCCCTCTGCAGGACAAGTCCAGGCTGGAGCTGGTGGATCCAGTCATCCTTTGAGGGACCTGACCCTGCTCCCTCACTGGGCTGGGGGATCTCCTCTGGAGGGGGGGACCCCTTAATCGAGGGCTGGATGGAGCTGCGGGGGAAAACTTGACGGAGGATGTTTTGTGACTGAGGCTTGAGTTTTCTGGCCCCCTGACATGTGGTTTGGGGCTTGAGGTGGCCTCGCCCATCATATGTCTAAGAGGCTTTGGACTTTCTTGGGTCCTCTGAGTCCCACCAGTCCCCATAAAACCCACGGACAGCGATGACCGTGGATATGGAACAGGGGTTTGGCTGGTCCGAGCGGTCCGAACTGGTGCGGTGGGGGTTTTGTTGCTCTGACTCAGAGGGACGCTGCAGCTGTTGTCGTAGAGGGAACTTGTGGAGCTGTTTCTTCCATTCAACACATCTGCAGGAGACATCTGGAGGGGCTGTTTACCAAACGCTGACGAGGACGACGAGGACCCCTTCAGCACCAGGGTCTCCTGCAGGTTTTTTACCACGCTGCCGAGTTTGGCGTCGCTGCTGCTGGAGAAGGACTCGTGGTTTCCATTTGGGACGCCGCGGGGATCTGCAGGGGGGAGACGCAGAAACACTTGTTCACAGCATCCCAGGTGAACAAAGAAAGGAGGAACAGTTGTCAAAACACAGAGAAACAAAGAGCCAATCAGAGCCCTGCGTCTTATTTACCCCGCCGGCCTCCTTCATGCCTGCTCCGGGACAAAAGGGGTCTATAAAAGGTTCCTCAGGAGCCCACTTTAAACTGGGGTGTCTCCAAATGCTTAGTTTTGGTGTAACTCCACAGAGCAGCTAAAAATAAAGCTGTAGCTGTGTAGCTCATTCGCAGCAGATGGAATCAGGGTTTGGTCAGGAAAGAGTGGGCGAAACACTATGGGACGGGTGTGGCGGCCATTACAGCTCAGGGACGGACAGCCAAACTAATAAGGTCACAGAAAAATGGCTCCTAAATACCACAGCAGTTACACTGGGCAGAGGGCCAGACTCATAATACTCCTACTGTACGAGCGCACACACAAAACTAAATAACAATGAGGTCACCACGCCGAGTGAAAATGTAGATCACAATGTAGGCCACTGATAATTAGTTGTGAACGAGCTATTTCTGCACCCCGACAGGTTTAGTAACGATAGAATAAAGATAATTCAGGCCAGAGGTGAGGAGATAGGACCAAATTTAGAAATCATAGATTAAAACGATCTTTAAGAGAAGAATCACAGATTCTTTACAGATTCATATCTTCCTCGTCACGCCGTCATGTGACTCACAACAACAGCTTATTCTCAGTTTAAAAAAAATATAAAACTATATAAACTATAAGAGCAGGCTGCTAAATGTCTGACAAGCAACCATACACATGAAAAAACTAATCACGCCACAGAGAGACATGCAGAGTTCGGGTGTTGCCATGGAAACGTGTAAATAAAATCTCTGAATCTCTTTCATGTGCTCCCTTTGCAGGTGAATAATGGATGGAAACTGGCAACGTACATCAGATATGTGCAGTTTTCTTCAGTCTGAAGGTTGTTCAGAACCACGATGAAGATACTTTAGTTGTGTGAATGTTCATTCACACTATGATCCATTTTCCTTCTGGATGTTTACAAACATCTTTCTCGTTCCACAGTTTTCAACAAATCATAATATCAGAACGTTCAGCTCTTTCAGGACAATCCTGCTATGACTTTTAGCTTTTTGAAATATTTATCCTTTTCTGACACTTTTTTCTCTTTTAAGCTAATTTTACATCCTTCATATCTTTAGATGTGTTTACAACCTTTTACTGCTCCTTTCACATTTTGTTCTGCTTCAGCTTCTATCAGCTTCCTTGTGCAAATTTACACTTTTATTCAGCTACTTTCAGCTGTTTTTGCAGCTGTTTTTTGCTCCTTTCTAATTCTTTCTGCTAACTGAAACATTTTTGTGCTTCTTCTAACTCCTTTCTGATAATTTCAGCTTATTTATGCAAGTTTCAGCTTTTTCTGTTATTTCAGCAGCTGTTTTATGTGAATTTTAATTTTTTTCAGCTAATTCAACAATTTTTGCACTCATTTCAACTTTTTTCAGCCTAATTCAGCAACAAATGTACTCTCTCTACTTCCTTCTGGTAATTTAACCTTCTTTCTGCCTTTTTAGTTATTTTTCAGCTGTTTTTTTTTTTTTTTTGCTAACTTAAGCATTTTTCAGATAATTTCCACCTTTTGTTCTTATTAATGGTTCTTTCAGCCTAATTGGGCAAACTTGATCGTTCTGATTTCTTTTGCTAATTTAAGCTTGTTCTAGCCTTTCAGCTAACTAGCTTTTTAAAAACAAATTTCAGCTGTTTTCTGATAAGTTTTTCATGGTAATGTCTGCTACTTTCAGTCTAATCTTCATTATGCTCATTTCAGCTTGTTATGCTCCTTTCAGCTTTTTTCTGCTAGTTTCAGCTTTGTCTGTTCTTTCAGCTACTATTTAGCTCTTTTGATGCTTATTTTAGCTTTTTCAACTAATTCCATTTTTTTTTTTTTTTTTTTGCTCATTTCAGTTCTTTCCACTTCCTTCTGGTAGTTTGAGCTTCCTTCAGTCTTTTCAGCTACTTTTCAGCTATTTTTTGGTAATATCAGCTGTTCTAGCTAATTTCCAATTTTTTGTGTTCATTTCTGCTTATTTAAACCTAGTTCAGCAAAGATGTGTTCTTTCTGATTTCTTCTGCTAATTTAGGCTTGTTCTTCCATTTCAGCATGTTTTTTAGTTAATTTCAGCTGTTTTTCAGCAAGTTCTTCAACAATAAGCATTCACACTGCATTTGTGAAGGAAATGCAGTGTCTCTAGTTCGGTTTGGATTCATTCTGTTGATTTATTGTGGTGTGTCTCGGTATAAATTTTTAAGCCACTGAAATAATGAAACGAGATCTTTTGTTCCTAATAATCAGAGCTTCCTGTAAACAGTTTAGAAATATCACTGTTGTCATCCACAAGAAGCCGAAATATTTTGGTTTGAGCAGAAAACCCAAGAAAAATCATCCATGTCTTCACTGAGGTGTCTGAAAGGTGATAACTTCCATATTTAAATGCTGGGTATAAGCTTTATTTTCTTCTTATTGCTTAAAATTATAAAAATTGTAGTTTCTCTTTCAATTTATTTGGGGGGTCACGCTGCGATTTTCCAAACCGGCAGTCTTGGCCCTGCTCAGACTAGCCTTTAGCTCATCAAACCAGACAAACATTAAACAAATCTAAATATTTTACAAAAGCCTTTTTGAAAAGATCTGCCTTAATCTGTAAAACATATGTTTCCTGCTGAGTTGTGAAGTCAGACTCCACTAAACACGAGTGTGAACTGTTTTAATAGCTCGACTACAACAGAAGGAATCTGAAAGTGTTTTGTCCGACCAGAACGTTTGCTTTGCCCAAAATAGCTGCAGAGGAGTCTGAGCAGCACTTGCAGACACGGTTGTTACAGAGGTATTTCTGGATGATTGGAAATGTTCGGATTGGAGTTAGATTATTAGTTTTTGTTTGTTGTTTACCTGAGGGGAGCGGCTTCGTGGTGTGTGGTCTGAGACTCCCACCGGGCAGCATGCTCTTCATCCTCTGAGCCTCCTCGGGATGGTTGAAGCGGAAAAAGGCAGACTGACCGAAACACAGCATGCACCCTGCGAACACGTTGGTTTATTATTATTCATCTTTAAAAAGCAGCTCTTCTTATTCATTTGTTTTATGATTTAGCTGCGAGTGCTGAGGTTGAACTAGTTCATAAATACGAGCAAAGCAGAGCTCATTCAGCATGTTTACTTAGAACTTTTACGCTGTTTCCAAACCTGATCTGCATAAAACTGTGAATTTAAATCAGACAGCCTTCATTCACATTTAGAGTTTAAACATCTTATATAAACTATGGCGGACAGGTTGCTGACTCTGCATGTGGAAAACTATGAAACGGCCACAACAGCGTTCTTCTCGTTCAGCTGGTTGACGTTTGACTTGTTTCTCCTCGAACAGCAGAAGCAACTTGGAGAAGAGTTTTTTGTCTAATCAGTAAATAAAATTACCTTCTTATGATTTCACCTCATTTCAAGAACGCCTGATTTCTAGCCCGAGATTCAAGTTTCGTTTCCAGCCGAAGGTTTAACTAACATTTATTGAAATCCTTTAGAGTCCAACGCGCCGCTACTTCCTTCCCCTGGAAATAGTTTCCTCCGTTCGTTCAGTCAAAGCGTCGTTATCGTCTTGCTTGTAAAAGGGGCCTGAAGCGTGCTCCTTCTCCAGCAGCTGCTGTCTCCACACACACCGGCTTCAAATGTCATTCTGCAGGAGCTGCTGGCTCTGAGGGAGAGGGGGGCTGAAGGGGGCGGGGACTCTTTCAGCTGTTTTATGGTTAATACGCCACAGGAAGGACCCGGGCCTTGCTGGGATTCTGTAAAGCCAAAAAGTGTTTCCACTAATTTAACAGCTCATCTCTGAAGGTGCTACCTTGAGTGAGGCGGTGGGGTTTGGTGACTGGGAGCCCGTCCACAGAGCACTGGTTTCCACACGGGTGCAGGGTGATGCTGCCTGCCTGGTTCTCAATGTAGCAGTGCTGAGGTGAGACACCTGGACCCTGCAGGGGGATATCTGTCCCATCGCTGCCCAGAGTTGTTCTTCCTGCAAAGACAAAATAATAATAATAATTTCCTCATTGTTTCCTGGAAAGTGGCTGGAATCCGGAAGTGTTTTAAGGTCTGGGAGATGTGACCTCAGAGGTCAGGGCCACATGGGGTGGAGGACAACACAACCTGGGTAGGAGTTTTAAAAAGAAACAGGTGTTAGTCTCAAATCGGCACTTGAGGAATTTATATGACTGTAGAGGAGTTGTGCCCCGCCGCAGAGTGGAGGGGACTTGGAAACACTCTCCGTCCGTCCGTGCATCTTGTGAGCTGGAAAACTTGAAAAATAAACGAGGTATCGACTTTCATTTTGATGTGCGGCACCAAAAACATTAAGGTTTACTTGTTCAGTCCTGAAAGACACTCTCAAAAACTACAAAACATTCACTCAAATCCCTCAGTGACGGGGGTGATATACTGCTTGCTTCTTACTGTTTACGTTCCACAACTTTCAGAGAAGAAGACAAGTGCTATTTATTGTCTAAAAGACAGCACGGAGACGGTCACCACTGTCCCACCCTCTCCCTGCCTCAGAGACGTTAATGTCCTCTGCAAGACAAACGGCGCCAGCAGCTCGCAGACAGGCGCGCAGCAGCAACTGTGTCAGTGTGAAGAACAACAACAAGCTTTGAGGCTGATCGGTTGTTGTCACGTCATCAGTCTGGACAACTTGTGCCAATAATCTGCTAAAAAAAAAGAATCGGCTCAGGTTTGTGAAAGCATCTATATATTTTAGAGTGCACATGCTTTTTTTCCCCACTAAGAATATTTAGAGCCTTTGCGCACCAAAATAAATAAATAAAAGTCCTGATTAGAAGTCCCTCCTAAAACGGTAGTCACTGCCATGGTGCGTAAAAACACACAGAGCAGGTGCCGTTAAGTGAAGAACTCACAAAATGTTTTTTGGGGACCCCATCAGAACAGCCGAAAACGGGCGCTTCAGATCTTTAGAAGTAACAGACAAGCTAACAGACTAGCCGGTGACTAGCTAAATACTAAAAGTAGCAGTGCTAAATTAAAGTAGTAAGCTTGAAGTTAAAAATAAAAAAAGATAATAAAATTATCAAAAGACTAGCTAAAAGCCAATAGAGGCTAATTCCTAACTAAAAGCCAAACGTAAGAAAATGCTAGTAAAAATTGGCTAAATGGTCCATAAAACCAGCACAATGTTAGCTTAAGGTTAAAAAATACAAAAGGTTAAATAAAAGTATAAATATGCTAAAAGAAGCAGGACACTAGCTGAAAGCCATCAGCGTTTCTGTTTCTTTAATGTGAGGTTGTTCTGAGAGCAGGTAAGATATTTATTCGTAACCTTTCCACAGAACCCCACATCCAAATGTACGAACTGTCTCTTTAATGTGCCGTCAGCATTAATGTGTAAAAGCTGATTCAACATTCACTCTATGTCTTTCCTGTTGTTTTGTTTTTATATTTTTTTCTATACTTATTTTTTTTTTTATATATACTTTGGGGTATTTTAGTCATTCATAAAAAACTTTCGGCTCATTCAGGAGATCGGTGCTCTGACTTCTGGTTTTGTAACTTTTTTACTTTTCTAAATATATATTTTATTTACAAATATTTTCCCCATTGATTTACATTAAGATCTTGTTAATTCATTCAAAACCACTGTTCTCGAAATCATTTTAAGAAACTTGTTATATTTTTGTTTTTCCTGTAATACTATTGGTGTTTATTTACTGATTGACTACTTTTAGCTTTTTTTATACTTTTAGCTAGACTTTTAATAGTTTTAGGTTCTAGCAAGCCTTTCACTAGTTTTAGTTTATAGTTTTGATACTTTTGGCTTTTAGATATGAACTCGCTACTTTTGTTGTAATTTAGCTCTTAGCTAAAATCTAGCTACTTTTATCTTGCCTTTTAAAACGTTTAGCATTTAGCCTTTTAATATTGTAAGCTTGCTTGTTGCTTAGCTTTTAGTTAGTCTCTGGATACTTTTAGCTTTTATCTGCTATTTTGCTACTTTAGTTTTAGCTTTAGCTACTTTTAGCTTGCCTTTACTTGTATTTTTTGCTTATATCTTGCTGCTTTTATCTAGCCTTTTGATACATTTAGCTAGTTGTATTTACTTGTTTTATTTTATAGCCTTTTAGTACTTTTGGTTTTGAACAGGCCTTTTATTGGATTCAGCTTCTAAGCACACTATAGTTTTAGCCTCTAGCTAGTCTTTATACTTTTAGGTAATTGCTGCTTTAGCCTTTTGATCCTTTATAAGCGTTTAATTAGGTTTTTATTATTTTTACCTTCTAGCTAGTCATTTAGCCTAGTTAATAGTCTTTCAATATTTTAACTAGGCTTTCATTACTTACAGTACTGTATGCTAGCCTTCATTTTCTGTTTTAGCAAAGAAAAAAATCTGTTTTAGCTGACATTTTGCTACTTTTAGCTTTTAGCTAGTAACTTGATTTCAGTGTCTTCAGTAAAGACATTCAGCATGTTTCTGCAGATTAAACACGTTTTCTACTGGTTTCTATAAATCTCAGCAATTTTTAGAGCTGGGCTCAGTTTTTCCATTTCATCAGGTTTTTTTTGTTTTTTTTTATTATTATGGTTTTGTTTGTTTATCCAGTGCTGTTAGTCACAATTCAGGAAAACATTTTGATATCTATTTATTTTAGTTTAAATAATTTTATTTACTGCATAAATCATCAGAAGATGCTCTAAATATACCAATCCATAAAGGAAAGGTACAGGAGTCATCTATTCCCCCAGCCCCCTACCAACAAACAAACAAACAAACAAACACCTCACCTTCCAACAGTGGCAGCAGAGTGATGGCTGTGCTCAGGCGTCCACTTCCCAAACTCACCAGGTGGGGGCGCTCTGCCTGGACTTTCAAGGACTTGCCTGTTTCAATCAGGTCTAAAGGAGTGCTCTGTCAGAAGAAAACCATCGTTATCTAATCATTAAAAGATCAATTTACATAATATTATTATATCTGATGGAGAGGCATAAACTTTATTAAGTGTGGCTTAATTTTGTAATTTTTATGATCAGTCCAGGTTAACACCTGAACATGGTAAAACATTTGTGTGTTTAGAAAAAGATATTCATCGAATATGTCAAAACAGACTGATCAAATCACACTTACATGCCTGAACAGTTTAACAAGCTGAAGTCAAATTTAGGAATAATCCAAATTATATCCAAAAAATAATCCAAATGGACAGCTGACTCACAGCCGATGCTGCAGCTATTGAAATCAGCTAAAACTGAGTAAATGTGAGCTGTGTCATATGTGAATGATGAGTGCCCCATAACATTAAATTTAATGACTCACCTGTAAGACCTGGTGTGTTTGACGCTCGTGTGCCACTTTATTCCTGCTCACTCGGTCCATGTTGGCAGGATGGTTAGAGTCTGACACGTGTAGATCCTAAGACACGCACACAAACACACACACAATGCATCAGGGCATGAATGGGAGCACTGGGAATACTGCTGTACTACAATGGGAACAGTGCCTTCCTTAGAAACCCTTCTGCCCCAGTTCTACACCCATGTGACCGAAGCACTATACAGAGTAATTGTTTCTCCAGAACTCTGGACAAAACCACAGTGACTGAAGCCTCAAATATGACAGCAGATGGAACTACAAGAGCTGCATTTTCTGAAAAAATGCACAGGGAACACTAAGAGCTAAATGAAAATGTTGAAAATCTAAATCTGAGGCATTAAAATCAAAAGACGCAGAACATTAGCTAATAGCTAAATGGAGAAAACACCAGCTAAAAGCCAATAAGAACTACCGGTAAACAATAGCTAAAAGTCAAAAGTAACAAAATGCTAAGTAAACCCTTAGCAAAAAGTAGTTTATTTAAGTGTACTACAAGTATACTTATTTTACACTAAAAATGAGGAAGTGTACTTAAAGTTTATTTTTTATAAACTTTATTTGATATACTTAAAAATAGTATAAAAATGTCCCAATTTAGTCCAAACAAGTACAAATGTATTAAAGCAGTATACTTCTAGTACACTACAAGTATGGTGTGTAGTATACTTGATATACTTATACTTAACTTAAAGTAAACTGGCAAAAAAAACTTCAAATGTACTTCTTTTTGTTAAGGGAAAGCTAAAAATAAAAAAATTGCTAGCTTAAATTTAAAATAACAAAACACTATTCTAAAAGTATCTAAAGACTAGCTAAAAACTAAACAAAACTGAACACTAAAAGCCAACAGAAACTAAATGATAGCTAAAAGCCAACAATAGTAAAATGCTAGTTAAAAGTTGCAAAATGCTACATAATAGTGAGAAAATGCTAGCTTAACGTTAAAACATTAAAATGGCCTGGAGGAGTCTATCTGCTGCTGGATACTGGACTTCCTCAGCAACAGACCGCAGGCAGTGAGAATCGGCAGTCGCCGCTCCTCCATACTGGTTCTCAGCACCGGTACACCTCAGGGCTGTGTCCTCAGTCCACTCTGGTACTCTATATTTACACATGACTGTACCACCAAGCACAGCTCTAACGTCATCCTCAAGTATGCTGATGACACCACCATCCTGGGCCTCATCACCAACAATGATGAGAGTGCCTACAGAGATGAGGTGAAACCACTGACCAGCTGGTGTCAGGAAAATAACCTCTTTCTAAATGTTAGCAAAATGAAGGAGATGATAGTGGACTTCAGGAAACAGCGTGGAGGCCAGCACTCCGCCAACGCTGAGGTGGAGCAGGTCAGCAGCTCCAAGTTCCTCTGCGTTCACATTACTGAAGATCTATCCTGGACATTACACACAGACACTGTGGTCAAGAAAGCTCGACAAAGACTCTACTTCCTAAGAAGACTAAAGAAGTTTGGTACGAACACCAGCATCCTCACTAACTTTTACAAGAGCACAATTGAAAACCTGTTGACAGGCTGCATCACAGGGTGGTATGGGAACTGCACTAGTCAGAGCTGGAAAGCACTAGAGAGGGTGGTGCAAACAGCAGAGGACATCACTGGTAGCAGTCTCCACACCATCCAGGACATCTACCACAGCCGATGTCTGTGTAAAGCACGCAGCATCATTAAGGACCACACCCACCCAGCACAAGGACTCTTCCATCTACTACCCTCAGGCAGACGATACAGGAGTCTGTCATCGCATACAAAAAGACTAAAGGACAGATATTATCCACAAGCTGTCAGATTACTGAACCCTTGATAATAATACTGAACAACTGACAATAACATTGTCTGTGACAACTAATATGTTTATTGCTGCTGCACTATGTGGCTGTATCATGTATGTACCTTACCATCATAATTCAGTTAAACACAATGTTACTACCTGTGCAATAACCTGTCACACAACCTGTGTAGTTTAAATATTTTATTTCTTTTTCACTTTTTGGTACATTATTGTGTACCCTTATTGCATTCTTTAGTGTTTCTTGTTTGTTTTTAGCAAGTCTAATCAGTTCTTCTCATCCTGAACATTTCATTGCACTGTTGACCCTGTGTTAACCTGCATATGACACAAACAACATAACACAGCACCAACGTAACAAAAGGCTGGATGAAAGTATCAAGAGAATAGCTATAGCTAAAAGCAGAAATGTAACAACAGGCTAATTAAAAATCAAAAGCAGTTTGAGGCTAAAAAGTACCAAACAACTGAGTAAAAGTTTAAAGTACCAAAAGATTAGCTAAAAACTGAAACTTGCAAAGCTAAAAACAAATGAAAGGTAGCATGAGACTAGCTCAAAAGTAATAACATGTGAACACAGCTAAAAATTGTGAAAGACAAGCAAACAGTTGAAAGTAGCAACAATTGCTACAAGTCAAACATATCAAAAAGCTAGCTGATGCTAAAAGTAGAAGGTTAGCTGAAAGCTAAAAGTTGCAAATGTGAGAATGGGAGGGGAAAAATAAGAAAAAAAAAGAGGCAAAAAAAAGGGAGGGAAAAAAGAAAGACAAAAAGAAGAAAAAAGGGGGGGAAGAAAAAAGAAGGAAAAAAGAGAAAAAGAAAAGAAAAAAGGGAAAAAAGGAATAAGAAAGAAAAAGGAAAAAAAATAGAAAAAATAAAGAAAAAGAAGAGAAAGAGAAAAAAGAAGAAGGCTAGCTGAAAAGCTGCAAATGTAAAAGTTGTGAAATGTTATCTGAAAGTAGGATAAATGATAAATGACTGTACTTACAGTATATAGAACATTTCTATGTTATCAAGATACTCAAAGCTCTTTACATTCATAGAGCACTGTACTAGATCCATACAAAGATTAATCAGAGCTTTATCACATTCATGCACCGATGGGACACACATCAGAGGCAACGAGGGGTTCAGTGTCTTTCCCAGGGACACTTCAGCATGTGACTGTTGGTGGAATTGAACCCCCAGCTCTTGGATTGGAGGACGACTGCTCTAACCACTCAGCCACAGCCGCCCAAGAGGCTAGCGAAGAGTTAAAAGAATCAAAAGGCAGACTGAAATTTAAAAGACAGTCACAGTTAGCATTCACAGAATATGAATATCACAGTTCTGAGTTTTGAGTCGAGTGTGAACGAGCTCGTCAGGTGCTTTGAAACATCAGGTGTCATGGCTGCCTCCTCTGACCATGCTGTGACTCTTGCACAGATCCTATAAACACACCAGGTCTGCAGACAGATTTGATTCAGCTGTCTAGTCGGTCACGTCCACATCAGACAGGACAAAAACAGCGGCGCTGCTGCCACGCCAGGAACACTCACACAGGAACAGATGATGCAACACAGCTTTCTGTCTTTCACTATCACCGTCATCTCTAGGTCCCAGATTAGACACAACATGTCTGTTTTGTCTGCCCTCAGAATAAAACGTGGATTGCAGATAATGTCCAAATGTTAATTTATATTTCAGAGAAGAGCTCCAAAGCATCAAAGCTGAAGAGTTTTGGTGCAGCCTCCTTCTATAAAGATGCATGTTTCATCACAATATATTGTTTTTTTAAATATCTTGTCACATTTCTGGAAAAATCTTGAGTAGGGCCAATATTATCCAAAACTCCAACA
The DNA here is from genome assembly GCF_014905685.2 of Nematolebias whitei. Classification (NCBI taxonomy): domain Eukaryota; kingdom Metazoa; phylum Chordata; class Actinopteri; order Cyprinodontiformes; family Rivulidae; genus Nematolebias; species Nematolebias whitei. The sequence goes on from NC_056511.1 coordinate 39,201,092, forward strand.
TTAATGTTCTTCCATGAAACCTATCAATAATGTGAGACTTCCTTTTGTTATAATTTAAAACAGACAAGGCAATATGTGGCCCCTTGTCTGTTCTTAATTGAAAAGAAAACAACTTTTTAAGTAAATTGATAAAACCCTGTACTATATCAAATGAACCTAAAGAAGTTTAAATTCAACATCTTAGACAAATACATTAAAACCTTTGAATTAAGCTAGGCTGAAACTTTTTAAGTAGTTGTGTTTCTAGAACTAAACTTTAAAGACGCCAAAAATCAAACATATAATTGTTTTTGTTCTACGTTTTGGCAAATTTATTGTCACAAGAGCCAATTTAGAGAAAGTATGTTTTATTTCCTAAAGAGTATTGCGAGTATGCTAACCATGATACAAGAAGAAGTTATCTGTCTTCAGGAAAATGCATTGACATTTTTTTTTTTGTGGTGCTTTGATTTCTTTCCATATCCTGATTTGACCCTATAAGAAAAAGTGTTGCCCACCACTGATTTAAGATGACAAAATCCCTGCATTTGATGTACGAATTGTATTTGAAGTGTAAAGATTGTGGCAATAAGAGGGTTTTTTTTTATTTAGGCAACTCAAAATTAGTGTGTGACATCATCGCTCAAAATTGGGCATTTCGGGTTTAAATCTTTCAAAATCATAACTCTTAAATGTATAAAGACCATTAAATGTTTCAAAGTTCCAGTTGAGTCATGTCAAGTCCAACTTTCTGTGACCCGTATAAACGTCCAAAGACATTTTTTCTGTTAAGTATATCAGCGTCAATGAGGGGGTTTTGTCCAGATTGATGTGTATGAGGGAAATGTTTTATAAAGTTTGTCTACAGTTACCAAAAGTAACACACCTAACCTCATTGATACATGTTTTATTGTACTTTTTGTAAGAGATTCTCTAAAGCTGAGGGAGGAGTAGCAAATCAAAACCCACAACAGAGACAACAGAACAGCAGATAAATAGTAATCTGGGTGTTTTAATGTCAGTCATTATCCCCCTTAAAGAAACTATTAGACTTTCATTGTCATGCCTCAACCTAGAGGTTTGTTCTTCCCACTTATCTATTCAAACTCCAACTAAAATATTCCAAAACCATCCTCGGGCTTCTGTGTTCTCTAAGTTTAGTTCACGAGACAAAGGGGGCGTTCATCAGCTGGCGTCTGATGTCACTCCAGACGAGGGTGGCGGGGTCGATACCGCACATATCTTACAATCGTGTTTGGAGTGTGAGCCCCGGAGGAGCCGGCGTCACGGAGAACAGAGCGTTCCCTCTGTTCTGCTGTGACACCGGAGCCCTGACGCCTCCTCTGTCAGCCTGTCAACACGGGCCCTCTTTGAGACTCAGACACAGGACTGGAGAGCGGGCAGGGTAATGTGTCTGTCTGCCTCACACTCATATTCCTGACAAACCTCAGTGATTTGAGCGAACACACCCAGGCTGGAGAGCAGTTTTAATGCTTCCAAATGCAGGGCCCTGCTCTGCAACCTGTCATTACGGGGGCAGCTATACCCTGCAGAGCTGCTATGAGCTGCTGAAAATAGACACTGCCAGCTCCACAGTCTGGACTGCTACTTTGAAAGACTTCTGCCGGGAGCAAACAGTGACAAAACTGAGGAGGACACTCATTTATAACAATTAAGAAAGCTAGAAAAGTAAAAAAAAAAAAAAAAAAAAAAGAGGATTATTTACCATTGACTTGTTGCAATGCTGGAAAACTTTTCTGGAAGACATGCACTTGCCATCTGTTTACTGCGACTGGGTCCATGTTTGAAGGGAAGTCAGTGTCCACATTATGATCTATGTCCTGCTGCCGGCGTTCTTTATAGAATTATTCATTCACAAACCGAGTTTCTCTGCTCTTTCCCTGCTCCCAGTGTGTTCTCCTCCCCATCCCCGGTGCAGAATTACATCCTACCAGCTTCTTAAGGTGTGTGTGTGTGTGTGTGTGTGTGTGTGTGTGTGTGTGTGTGTGTGTG
>NC_056511.1:39203093-39219200 GCF_014905685.2 Nematolebias whitei
GTGTGTGTGTGTGTGTGTGTGTGTGTGTGTGTGTGTGTGTGTGTGTGGGAGGAGTGGGGAGGACTTTGCAGCAGCACTGCTGCTTCAAAACATTCTCAGATTTCCTGTTTATTGATTCCCTTTCTGTATTTGGCAGATAAACAACATCTTAACTCGAGGGGCCCCTTTAGGTGGCAGCCACTCCTGCAACATTTCCAATGTCTCTTGAAAGTTTTGTATGTCCACACCAGACAACCAGAGAGCGTCAGCTCGGTCTGATCTATGAGAGAAGCAACATGTGGTGTGGGAGTGAGGAGCAGGAACAGACCTCATGTCCTCTCACTTCCTGCTCTTTGATGGAACAAACTGCTAAAAAGACATGTATTTCCACTCTGCTGGAACATCTCTGCCTGATAAATGCAGCCTCTCTTCTCGATACATTTGCAACGATGCGGCAGAGAACCACCACAGGAAGTGAGCGTCTCTTCAGGCGTCCCACAGGGAGCTGCGTTTGGCCCACAGACAAACACAGGGCAGAAGAAAGTGAGAGAAAAGCCTCCACTATTGATCTCAGAAGGCTTTTCCCATGGTCGGAGAGCCAGAGAGGAGATGGAGGAAATGAAAGCAGATGACGACTCACAGAGGAAAAACAAACAGAGGCAGCTAAGGATCCAGATGCTCATGAAGTCTGCAGGGAGGCGAGATGTGAGTCAGCTCTCCTCAGTGATGAGGTGGAGGAGCGTTTAAAAGGTCCTTTTAGATGTTAGTCATTATGGTTGTTTGTCTTCTCTAAATAAGGAAACAGATCAGATATATTTTTAAATGATGGTATAGGAACTAAAGTATTCACATTAAGGACAAAAACTGTGAAAGTGTAGAAGAAGAAACTTTAACTATAAATATTTTCCTTTGTGTTAAAACATAAAAAGTGCAGATGAAAATACTCGGTTAAAAGCCTTCCTTGAAGGAATGATTATCACCTGCCACCTTTCATGCAAGAGTTTTAAACTAATTTACTGCAAGACTTTCAGCATGACTGTCAGCTACTACCACATCAACTGTCAGCTCAGAATCAGTAATTGACCAAGTTATAGTTATTTTTTCATTGGGTGAGTTTAATCAGCTGTAGCGGCCATCTTTAAATTGGACTGAGATCAAAAGTCAATCAGTTGTAGACGCGTGTCCACTTCCTGAGAGTGTGCTGTTCATGAGATATTTTACTAACAGACAAACAGGGGTGCCAAAGCTTTAAGCAAAGATCTTGTACGACGTAAAGGGCTCAGATTATGTATCGAGGATTACTTTTATCTACTTTCATACTGAATTCTACCTCAGAATCTATACAACTGTCTGAAACTTGTGTTATTTGTGTATAAAAAAAAAATTGAAGTTTACTGAAATATTTTCACTATTCATATATTTTTGACTTTGGTTTATAGTTTTACCTGAAAAAAAAAATTGAAGTAAAAATATACTGAAATATTGTCATTATTTATATATTTTTAACTTTGGTTTTGTAGTTTTACCTACAGTAAATGCTGTGATGAGCCTGTTACAACAGCTGACTGACCGTGGCGTTTCTCCAGATCGTACTGCGTCTTAGCGTTTTGATAACCACGGTGCACAAGGTCCTCACTAAGTGTGATTTTGGAAGAACAAGTAAAGTTTTGGATCGCTTCGTTTGCGCAGCTTGTTTTTGGAACGTAAAAGCAAAGAGCAGACACCTTCAGGCCTCTGCAGGGTGACTGTAGTTAACAGCAGACAGGTGGAGGAGCAGGGGATGGTAACACTTTTCTCCTTCAGAGAAACTAATTCGCACTCCGGCTGTTTGGAGGCTGATAAGAACCAGGTACTGATCACCTCTTCTTCTATAGAAACAGGAACACATGAATACCACTCTCTGATAGGACCTCTGATGACAACCTGAATGATAAATACTTCTTGGGACAAAACTGACCATCCTGTAGAAAAAAGCTACACATCTGCAGATATTTCAAAACCATAACTTGATTTAAAATGATCCAAATAGTGCAACACATTCTCTCCATGTCTTTCATGACCGTGTTTTAGACCAAGGTAAACTTATGAGAACGTATAACTCTCAGCTACTACCACAGTAAAATGAGGCTCAGTATCTGAAAGATGGACTCGGTTCTAGTGGAGCAGATAAGTGACCGAATTCTGCAAAATATTTCAAATCTAAATGCAAACATTAAACTTTCAGACGTTCCCTTTAGGTCTATTTTGAAAAGTACATTAACCACTTGAAATTTCAAGATGGCCACCAGCGCTAGCTAATGTGTCTTAAAATATGACCTCACAGCAATGGCTTTGCAATTTTTTATGGATTAATCCACATTTGAAAGATAATTTACTTTTCTGCTCCAGTGTTGTAGCCATTTCGGTGTCTGCTAAGGTGGCGGCCATCTTAAATTAAAGCTTTGATCCTAGTCGTCATCCTCAGCTCAAGTTTCACTGAGTTCCTTCCTGTGTTCCTTGAGATATTTTGCTAACACAGACAGGACTAATTCCAGCGGTTAATAATAATGTTTTAAGCAAAGTTCGTGCAATGAGTAGCCCCTGGTGTGTGAGTTGAAAATGACTCTCACACCAAACTTTAGCTCGATCTGTATAATTTTTATTTTTGTTTGTTTACTAAAGTCAGTTGGCTGCAGCAGCCATCTTGAATTGGATCGGCTTCAAAAGTTGAAGAGCTGTCCAGTGATAATTTTCTGAAAGTTTCATAAAATTCTGTCCGTTTGGCTAACAGACAGAAGAAGTTGACTCTGAATGGTTAAACAAAGATCTTGTGCCAGCCCTCAGACCGTGTGTTGTGGATCAGGCTCAGCTATTCTCACACCAGGCTTTAGCTCAAAAGCTGTACATTTAAATGAGTTAGAAATATTTTATTTATTTATATATATATTTTTGGAGGGCGTGTTTGTAGCCTTTCACTGGCGAGGGAGAAAATCACCAGTTTAAATGCACTTGATCTACTTTAAACCTCTGCTTTAAAACATAAACTACATTCAGCCCAGTGCTGCTCTGAGACAAGTGGACTGAAAGGAGCACGAAACCATTAAATACGCTCAAATCTTTTATTTAATTAACTCATAAAACAGATGCACTGAAGCCTTTGGGACATCTGCCCACTCAACTCGCACAGCTCTGCAATCTGTCACAGCTATGTGCAAAATCAACACAGTTTAGACAGTGTTCGAATTTTCCAATAAAATATGCTCAGTCAGGCACGTGTGCACCTCCCAGTTAGGATTAAACTTCTTCTCACTGCACATTAGTCGACACCTGAAGCCCTCAAAAGGAGCTGGATCCTCACAGGAAAGTGTTCATTCACAAACTGGAACCAGTCCACCTGCTCCTCCATTACAGTAGAAAAGTGCTCGTGATGATCAAACTCCGTCAGTTTTCTTTTTACATCTCTACAAAACAAGCAGACGCACTCCGAACGAGCAAACATCTTTGTTTCTATTTACCCAAACTGGCAGAGAGCATTTCCTTTTCCACGGCTGGGTCCAGTCCAAAGAATAAAAACACAAGATGAGGCGTCATCCCAAACAGTTTTGTGTAAAGTCGTTCCCAGGTTGTCTCCGCTGGTCTCCTCTGCAGCTGAGTTCTTTTCAAAGTGAATATTTTGGTGAGCCTACACTCATCCTTCTGCCAGGTCCATCCCTCTTTCCAGCCCTTTCCACCCACCTTCTTCTTTTCCTGTCTATTTTCTCACAAAGTTGAGCTGAAAAGTTTACATTTTACGACAGAAAATATGTTGGCTTGACTAAAAATAAGTTTACCTCACTGTAATCCATGACCAAAAGGTGCCTCACACTCCTCTTCTTTTACCCATGAAGTTACAACAGTAGAGTCAAAATGTCTTGCAGCTGAAATACTTTGCTTCTAAGGAGCCAGACTTCCTTTTTTTAAGACAGTTTAGAAACGTATAAATATCCCAGCCTCTGAGGACCATCTGGACCTGGCTGGATGTTGGTGTTGGACACGTCATCAAGGCCCGGGTAATTGGTTCAGCCTGTCCGGGACTCGGCTCAGACTTGTTGCATCACGTCGCATTTATCGTCTATACAACGTAAATATTTGCCCGCTCGCCTCCTGCTGAAAGAAATGATTTCAGCCGTGCATCTCTAACACATTAAACACCACACCTGCACAGGAAGTATACCTGTCATGTATCATCAGCATAACAATGAAAAATGATCCCATGCTGTTTAATAACTTTACCTAATGGAAGCATACATAAAGTAAAAAGTATTGGGCCAAGCACTGAACCCTGAGGAACTCCATGACTATCTTTGGTGTATGAGGAAGCTTCATTATTTACATTTACTAAATGGATATCAGATATGATTTAATTAATTTGGAGCCGTTCCTGTAATTGCACTATCATATGAACTGTATCAAATGCAGCACTGAGGTCTAACAGGACCCTCAGGGTGAGGTTTCAGAGGTGATGACACACTTCTCTGGGTTTTTAGGATTTTCATCTATTGGAACTACCTGGGTCAGATGAGCAGTCCTCCGGATTAAACGAAGACACCAAAGGACATCAAAACGAAGACTGACCCCTGGTGGTCAAACTTATGAACTGCACATTATTCTGTCACTTTGTGCTACATTAAAAAAAAACTGTTTGGATGTATAAAAGTTTTAGCAAAGCACTCAGGAAGGAGCAGTGCTGTGCACAAGTCTTGAGGCGTCCTTTATATTTTGCCTCCAATCAGCCAGGGGGTCTGCAGCCTGCGGCTCTTTGAAGCTTCGACCTTAACGAACATGAGATTGAATTTTATCGTTTTTATGCACACCAGAAGAGGCTCGTTTTAACAGTTTTCTATAAATGCAGTCACTTAATGCATCCGAAGCCCGGGACGTGGTGGTGCAGAGGTTCGAGAAGGTGGGCCTGTGATTGGAAAGTTGCCGGTTCAACTCCCTGGACCGACATCAAAATGTGGGTGGAAAAGGTGAAACGCCCACACTTGCCTCCACCCTCATTTGTTTTCCTCTGGGCCCTCAGCCCACCATCTGCTCCCCAGGGTGCCCTAGATGGCAGCTCTCTGCTCCACACAGAAGGCTGTGGTAGCTCGGTGGTCTGTGGTTTCATCAGGAAGGGCACCGGGCATAAAATAATTGCCAAGTCTTCATGCGAGTTAGTTCACTGTGGCGACCCCCTGAAGAAAATACAATGATCCAGCGTCCAGCCGTACAGGGGGATCTTTAGGAACACCTTAAAGACAATCGTTTCGAACAACATGGTCAGCTTGACAACAGTAAGAATTAGAAATAAAGAGAACAGTCAAAATAAATAATCCACGTTAACCCTGTGATTTATTACTTCAAAGTAGAACACTTACCAGTAATGTTTACTTCACATAGACCTGCAGAGTTCAGTGTTTAATTTTTTTTAATCAAAATTGGTTTGAAGTGGTTTTTATCTTTTTTTTTCCCTTCTTGGCCTAAATAGTCTTTTCTCTAAAATGAAGTATCCAGGGGTGCACTGATAAAATCGGCCCCTATTTCCTTAATTTTGGGAAATCGGTCAATGAGAAACCGATTTCTTTAGTTTCAACAAGAATCGTCTTAACTTCATTCATATTTCAGAGCACTACCTCATGGCCAGTTAAAACAAGTTTGTATATTGTTCAAGGGTTTGTTTTTCAATCAATAAGATTGGGGAAATTAAAGGTGCATTGTGACCATATAACACCTGACGGTGTCGCTTATAAAACTAAATCAGAATCAGCAGGTCAGACTTTTTAGAAACTGGATCGGCGGGTGCACCCCTAGAAGTGTTCATTATGTACTTTCACTTTTAATGATGTCAGCCCCCCACTGGCTGAAAACACCCACTCTAACCAACTATGAAGCGGCCGACAGTTGACAATCCCAGTTGTAGCAGGTTTTCCAGCTCTGGACACATTTTATTCTGAGGAAAGAGGCAGAACCGACTGTTTAGATCCAAGAGGTTGCAGAACTCTGGACTAGCACCCGTTATCAGAAGATATTTAGTTTGATTAAACCCATTGATCGAGTCATTCAAGCAGGAAGAGGCTCCTAAACTCAGTAAACTTTAGCACAGTATGACCGTCTGATTCAACACCAGCAATTTACAGCAAAATGTTGAAGGACGATGGTTTTAGGTCTTTCATCATCCAAGGAGATGTTTAGGCAGGACACTTGCAGGAAATGCAAGTCAGGCCAGAAAAATTAATCAATTAAAGAGTTAATACAGAATTAAAATGGTCAAATTGTAATGTAAAGTATCAGTAATAAGTTTGAATGTTACCCCTTTTAATTTTGTCAAGCTACTTTCATCAGATCTTCGTGCTCACGTGTGTGAAAAGGAAACACCTGGAGCAGAAACCGTTAGAACATGTGTAGGGTTGGAACCACACAAACATCTAGGTCACCTACACAAGTCCCAAAGATCACATGCTGGGGTCATAAAATCAGCCTCAAAATTATGCGTTTTAGTTTAATTCAATCTTGTGGTGCAAACCTACAGGAAACCAAACTTGATTTAGAGCAAATTTGAGTTTTATTTAAGTGACTGAAGGCAAAAGGTTTCTTGAAAACACAGAAAATAGGTGAGTGAAAGTTGCTTTGTCCATCAGCTGCAGTCACAGTGCTCATTTGATGACAAAAACTGGAGTCAGATTCCAGAAATGAAAGCAGAGGTTGGTGTGAAGAGGAAACTGCTCTTGTGGAGGTGGGGTGGCCCTGAAAAGGGCCTTTGGGTTCAGCGTTAGCAGCAGCTAATACTCCTGAGACTGAGAGGAGGCCTTCTTTCCCGCCTTGCCGGAGCTCGGTGTGGACTGGCCGGTCTTCTTGGGCAGCAGGACGGCCTGGATGTTGGGCAGCACCCCGCCCTGAGCGATGGTCACGCCGCCGAGCAGTTTGTTCAGCTCCTCGTCGTTGCGGACGGCCAGCTGCAGGTGGCGGGGGATGATGCGGGTCTTCTTGTTGTCCCTGGCGGCGTTGCCGGCCAACTCCAGGATCTCGGCCGTGAGGTACTCGAGGACGGCGGCCAGGTAAACCGGGGCTCCGGCTCCTACTCTCTCGGCGTAGTTACCTTTGCGGAGGAGACGGTGGACGCGGCCCACGGGGAACTGTAGACCAGCGCGGGAGCTGCGGGTCTTAGCCTTGGCACGGGCCTTAGCTCCGGTTTTACCTCTTCCAGACATTATTCAGATGACTTCTTCTACGAGCAAACCAGATAAAGAGTTTAGGCGAAATGTGAAAGACGCACGGATGACCTGGATATAAACCCCACAGTTTGTCCCGCCCTAAACTATGATTGGACGGTTTAGAAAATAGTCTAATATGATTGGCTTAGGTGGCCACAGATACCCGGAAGTACGTGACAAGTAATTTAACTGTCCCCGCGGTAAACCAATCACGAAGAGATATGGAGAACTGACAAATCCGATTGGTTGATTCCTCTAGTGGTCACGTGTGAAGAGGCGGACAGGGAACACCAATCAACTGTCTTCCCTCCAGCTTTGAAATTTTTGGCGCTTTAAATTAGCGAACTGCATTAAAATACAGTGAAAATATGAAATAAATGTATAAAAATTTGGTACTGACTACAATAGACTATTGAATTATATCCTAATCTGCACTTCTGAGAGACCACGAGGCACTTTAACATGTTTCAGCCATGAGACAGAATTATTTAATAAAATAATGTGCTGGAAGTTATTCTAATTATTTTTAAAACTAATTTAAACCTAAAAAAAATCCACACAGATCCACACATGCAGGTTATGGTTTTAGGATTAAAAAATGGGCATTCAGTAATAAATTTTTTTTATACTTCTATTTCCACCATTTTTTCATTCAACCTTTATTTAGACAGGTTAATCCCATTGAGCCTCGGGGACTCATTTACAAGAGACACCTGGTTTCTTAACAGAGTGATGACAACAATGGATAACAACAGTAGACGGTCATAAAATAGGCATACAAATTTAAGTATCTCTTTTTTTTTTACAAATAGAAACAAAATTGCAACTAAAAGGACAATCAAGAGGAGGAGTAGCAAAAAAACAGCTAGATTATAAGGTGATTTAGAAAACTAAAAACAGGAACATGTCTGCATTGGTTTTTGCCAGGAACTTAAAGTCACTTAGAGAGGTCAAGGTCGAGAGCTTCAGATCTTTTTGCAAGATAGTCCAGGAAACAGGTGAGGAGTAGGAGAAGGCCTAGTTCAGTCCTCACTGAGGGGACACTGCATGTAATCATGTCCTGAGAGCGCACACTGTAGCTGCACTCATGCAGAGACATGTTTTTTTTTTAAGGCAACACACCAAGAAGTGATTTAAAGATGAAAATGTACCTGTGGGAGAGTCTGTGTGAAGTTAATGATGACCAATTAACCAGTGAATACAGGGTGCAGTGATGGGTACGGTAGTTATAACCAGTTATGAATCTTAGTGCACCGTGATAGACAGCATCCAGCATCTGCAGGGTTCTTGTAGGAGCGTACATATAGACAATGTCACCGTAGTCAATGGAGAGAAGGAAAGTTGCAGTTACAAGGCGTTTCCTAGCATTCAGAGTTAGACAGGATCTGTTTCTGATAAAGAAACCCAGTTTCACTTTCAGTTTCCTTACCATATTTTCCACATGAAGCTTTGTAGGTGGAGTTTGTATGTTCTCTCCCATCATGTGTGTGTTTTCTCTGGGTACTCCAGTTTCCTCCCACAGATCAAAAACATGCATGTTAGACTGATTGGTAACTCTAAATTGTCTCTAGGTGAGTGAGAGTGAATGGTTGTCTCATTTGTCTCTGTGTCCCTCCATATTACAACTAAATATGCACATTTCCAGACTTTTATAACGTTTTATACAGTTTCAGACTTTTTTTTAGCTTTGAAGACACTAAAACAAAAAATAAAACAGGCCAAGCAGGATGGAATGAAAAGTTTAAATAGTCTTAAAGCGTAAGAACATGAGAACAGTCGGGCATTATTTAAGTGTACAAGGACCCAGAAACCACAGGGCCACATTTTACTGTTTATTAATAAAATATTAGTACAGCATATTAGCATGAGGATGAGGATTAGGGCCACTGTTATTCTTTCTTCAAAATTTTGACTCCAATCTCAAGATTACTTTGTTCCCCTCAGAATTCTGAGAATAAAGTCAAAAACCGAAGATTAAAGTAAGAACTCTGATGTTTTTTGTTTTATTGCTGTGGCTCCAATCTTCTTCTGTACTAGTGGGTTGACATATCTTCTGTAAAAACAGCTCCTGTAGCGACCCAGACTCTAAAAGCAATAAAACTGGAAATGCAAATAAAATAAAAGTCATTAAGATTTACATATTTATCTCTTAAGGATAAGTTCAGGAATTCATTTAGTTAATTTTAGACATTAATAAAAATTGGGGTTCGACCCAAGCAGCTCAATAAAACTTTCTTTCACAGTCCACAGTAAAGTGCACAGACAACGTAACCGCTTGAAAAATAATTTATTTGCAGAAATTACATTTTTAAAAGAAGACGGGTCTTACACATCCTAAATTTAGCAGCCACTCTGTTTCACATCTATATACATTGTGTATTTTTACAGTGTGCTTTCAGTGCCGTTTTGTGGCGTGTTGATACGACAGCAGCCACGTTTGGGGTCGTTTTAACGTTTCTGCTCAAAAACAAATTAAATTATCTCCAGGTCTCAAAATGATTGCAGTCACTCAAAGCATGTTCTTATGTTCCAAAGGAAAACACAAATAACCCCCAAAAAATGTAGTTTTTATGTATTGGTTCTGTTAGTTTTTAATGGAAGCAGCAGGTTTTACGTGTTTAGCTGCTGATTTGAGTTTCCAGCCCTGAGACAGCTTCTCCTCAGGATGACCTGCCGCGTGATAAACTGACCAAACGTCAGCAGCGCTTCCTTTAAAACGTGTTTTCTGTGAAGTATTAAAAGTGTTGCCTCTATCTGCATCAAGTCAGCAGGACCGGATTGTGTTCTGATTTCTTTAAACTTATTGCCCAACATAAGTCTGAGAGATGCTGGCTGATCGAATTAGCTGTCGCGATGTCCCACAGAAAGGCAACTTCCTCACACAGAACTAACAGAAATATACCATCCCTTTTTGATTTATTCCATACGAGATAAAACATGAAGCATCTTTAAAGCAATTGCAACAACACGGCACAGATTGATCGATTTATCTTAACTTAATTAAATGATGACTTCAAAATTAAATTTGCATAGAAAAGAACGCCTAAGTCACTATTTTACAGTGCAACGCAGCTAGGATGACTTTTTGGTGACATAAAATAAATAGCACGTTTTATAAATTATCTTTTTACAACCAAGAAAAAAATCATATGTGCTGTTACCAAAAAAAAACACCCCATCAGTCCAAAGTGCATCTACATCATTAAATTGATCATTTCCACCCCCGGTCTCGATTAAATGCTAGTTTGTGTTCAAACTATGCTCAAAGTGTTTCATCGTAGTGACTCCTTCCTTCCCACAGAGCTGCTGATTATTCTCCTCGCAGAAAGTGAAGTTCATCTCCTCAGTTTGGACCCGTCACACCTGACTTCAGTACCGAGGGGGCGTTAAAGAGGATCCCTCCCAGCAGCATCCTCTTGTAAAGACGACCCACAAAGTGATGAAGCCTTTCCCTTCTTGGGCTCCGCCGGCCCTCCTGATCAGTTCTCCACGGAGTTTGCTCCTCCGTTCGTGGCGGAGGCGTTGCCTTTCGATTTGCCGGACGAGCGGAAGGAGAAGCGCTTGATGAGACGGTGGGAGAAGCTGCCGGACTTCTTACGGCTGCTGCTCGTGGCTGGGGCGGCGAAGTTGTTGCCCATGTTGGAAATGTCCTCGTGGGACTGGCTGAGGCAGGGCTCCTTCTCTCGGCGTTTTCTGCGGAACAACAGCTTCGAGCCGCTCTGGAGGAAACCCACTGCAGGAAGCAAACGATACAAAACATCACTGCAGAGTTGTATAAACTAAAACTAGATCCATCTACTAACTAAATGACTGATGTGATGACATCACTGCTTTACCACCACACACCAATGGTTCAAGGACAAACTGTTAAATGTCCTGGAATGGCCCGGTCCAGACCTCTGAACTCTGGTGTAAAAAATTAAAATATAAAATAAACTGTCGCAGGGCAGCACGGTGGCACAACTGGTCGAGCTGCTGCCTCTCAGCGAGCAGGTCCCCGGTTCAAATCCCAGTCCGGGGGCCTTTTTGGGTGAAGTTTGCATGCTCTCTCCGTGCATGCGTGGGTGTGTGAGTGAATGGTTTGTCTTGATGTGTCTCTGTGATGTACTGGAGACCTGTCCAGGGCGTCCCCTGCCTCTCGCACAGTGATGGCTGGACCCGCGACCCGAAAAGGAAGAAGCGGGTAAAGATAATGGATGGATGGATAAACTGCTGCACCCGTGACACACCCATCGAACCTGAAGGATCGGGAGCAGTTTGGTCGTGTGCCAACTCATGGAGACACATGTGAAGAGGCTTACTGCTGCAAAAAGGATTTACTTTAGTGGGTTGAACACATATTCACACACTACGTTTCAGTTTTAATTCAGCTGTATGTTTAAATGTTCAAAATAGAGTTTTCTAAATAATCTGAAGTACATGGAGCAGTACAACCTCCAGAGGGCGCTGTCAGCTCAGTCACTGTTACACAGCACCAGTTAAGGGCCTGCCCACTGCTGGTATCCACAAGGTGGTCCCATAAAAGCCTGGTTTATGGGACCACCATTGAATGGCCAGCGGAGCTATGTCACTGAATGACTCATCCAGCAAAACTGCAAACTACATCTGAACCTCCACGTCCCCATCATGTTGACGGATAGTTCCTCAAGAATTAAGCACATTTACAGAGAGATATTGGAAATGATGGCACAGCATGACTACACCCAGACTTATAAGCAGTGCTGGGATAAGCTAACAAAATTTAAGTCCAATTATTTAAGGACCACAACGGGCGGAGTGGCTCAAACACAAAAAGACCAGTTATGATCCCGCCCACAGAGCAGGAAACAGGTCAGCCTCCACTGTAGTGGCAAACTGCACATGAGAAGAACCAAGAAGAGAGCCGAGGGGAGCCACACTTATTAATGGCAAAGCTGTTTATGAGAATTTGATGCTTATAAGACAGTTTGTTGCAGCTCCTCAGACTGAAGAAGTCTTCTGGATAAAAAAACGAAACTTTTCAATAAAGAAGAATCCGTCCAGAGGACCGGACTCAACTTTTTTTTAGAATTATTAAAATGTATTATTCAATGTACGCTTTAGGGACAGAAAAAGATTCTTCCAATTTGCAAAACGAATATTTAACTTGCTTAATTTTGTGTTCCAGCAACGATTTCACGTCTCGCTCCGGTCAGCAGTCTGTTACCTTTATGGTCCTTCAGGCTGCGGGTTTCCAAGGCCCCAGCGGAACCAGTATCAGATTCCACATCATCCACAGAGGGACGCTCCGACACGTCGGAGGGTGTGGTTTCATCCGGGTCCTGGTGTTGGCCTGTCCTGTAGTGGTTGCCGTGCACGGCTGCGTCCATGGCCGCTGCGTAGCCGCTTGATAACGTGCAGTGATCCTCACCGAGTGGAATCTGATGAGAATCAGAGGATGTGTCACTAAAACTAAAGTGAATGCATTTTATCTTAATACATACAAGGTATACATCACTTTACAATATACCACATTTTTCAGCCAATATGTCTTTTTTTTTTTTGCATAATTTGCATGCCCTGCGACTTATACGCTGAAGTGAATTATTTATGGATTTTTTCCATATTTAAAACCAATTTTTATCTGAGATATGACCGTTTTCATTCATTCTGACTGAAAATATTGAACACTACCATTTTCAGCCACTAGATGGCACTCGAGTATTATGGCATGCTGTTGTGTCATGTAATAGGTAAAAGTGGCTATTAATGACACTTGCCATAGCCTGCCACCTTCATCCAGCTCAGGGATCATGCCTGGAGCAAACGTCAAACCAGCTTCAATTCGCTGCACCGCACCGGCAAAGTGAAGCTGATTTGACCATAGAAGTGCATTTATTAAGGAAAAGTGCAACTGAGACACACCTCTACTATAATTTCGAGCAAACAAATAATTGTTTTTAGGTGGTTATCTTGTTAAATTTTGAAGAAATGCACAGTGGGTTCTCCCATGCACGCTCCTGCTTCCGCGTATCGGCTTTTGAAATGCAGCTGATTTGATCGTCAAAGTACATTTATTAAGAAAAAGTTAGACTGAGACACACATTTGCTATAATTTCGAGCAAACAAATAATTGTTTTTAGGTGGTTATTTTGTTAAATTTTGAAGAAAAGCAGAGAGTCCTCCCGTGTACGCTCCCACGGTCGCCATGTGGCAGCCAATCAATTTTTGGCACAACACATGGGTTGTCAGCGGTGACGCATAATAGATATGACGTATTCGTCAAAGCGATGTATTTATGGATTTATCCACTTTACTAGACATATTTGGACTGATGCAACGTGTACGGCGGAAAATACGGTATCTGCTTTTGTTTAGTTTTTTAAATATAATTTTCTTTCATTTATTTTTTTCTCAATTTATAAGCTTTCTTTTACGACCGTCTCCTGTTGTCATCATTCTTTGTTGAAAACAGGTCTCTCTTGTAAATGAGTCCTCAAGGCTCAATGAGACCAACCTGTATAAATAATGTTTGAATGAGTAAATGTAAATCAATTCCTTTTATACACTCTTGGAATTGTCTGTATACTTAAGTTTAACATAAAAAGGGTCCAATAATTCCAGTAAATCTGTGTCAAAAGCACTGCCTTTACACACACACACACTCTCTGAGGATTTCTGCAGATCTTCAGGCAAAAATCAGGTCAGAAGGCTCTCATTCTACGATAAAGTGGTTCAACGGGGGAGCTGCGATTGTGGTTTATATTTAGATCACACTCGTATTGCCTGGCTCTGTGTCATTACTTTTTATATTCCATGTGGAGCTCTAAGGCCCAGCCACATTCAGAACCGAATTTGAGATTTCTTCCATTAGATGTGATCAATTTCTTTCTGACAAAAAAAAAAAAAAAAAAAATCAGAGCAATAAGAGAAATTTGTATCTCATTGATGCAGGTGTGTGATGAAAATCACGTCATTTTGTTCTTGCAGCTTTGCCTGATTCTTCTCAACACAGACCCGTACCGAAGTTCTTCTCACAGGGCGTATGCACCAAGTATTGTGTACTGGTCAGAAGTTCGTGGGCGTGTTCGTCAGTGCAGAAATGTGCCCAGACATTCAGCTGTACGACCGTTGAAACACTAAATTAGTGAAATGGTCAAAGACTCCTGGATGGACATCGTGCAGACATCTGGAGTCTGTCTGCTGAAACATGTGGCGCTTCCTTCATGAGAGATTTGATGCCATGCAGGAAGAAACCCGCGCGGTGACGTATACTGCAGCGGGAGAGGTTTCCCAGGAGCTCTGTGCTGTGTGTCTCGTAGACTATGAAGGTGTGCGCCTAAACGAACATCCCGCAACCACATGACCGCAAATCAAATGCTCGGCTTCGGACCGAGTATGCTGGGCCCTTTAATCTAAACGAACTGAGTGGAAACAAAGGTGGGATGTATCTGAAAGGTGGAGGGAAACCTTTTCGTTTGTGGCTTTTATTTGGCAACGGGACAAATTCAGCAGGACGCGGTGTCCGTTCTCTGACCTTTGACACCCCAGAGATGATTAGTGTGCTCCTCTTTGTCGGCGTCTTCCGTGCCATTTTAGATGCAGACTCCGTCAGCTGCCGAATCGCTGTCTCTGCAACAGGATCCAGGCCATTAGAGAGGCGACTGCTCCCTGCGAAAAACAACAAATGTGGAAATCAGTGTTCAGACACATTGTGAAATTGACACTTGTGGCATGAGACAACCTTTAAAAATGGGTCTTTTGTAGAAAGTTTGTATGTTAAACTCCTAAAAGAACCATAAGGGTTGTGAAGAGAAGCACCTTCCCAGGTGTGCCGAAAAGTGCTGCTTATCCTGCTTTGCATCTGTTTTGTAAAACAATATCTGGTTTTCAGTTTGGGACTCACTGCTCGGGTTGGGGCTGCTGCTGCCTCTGTCGTCAGTCAAAACCGTGGCTTTATTTTCGTTCATCTCCACTTTGGAAGGTGAACACAGCGGGGAATCCCCTGCAAGGCACCAAATGGATTAAAACTCGTTCGCCACCTCAGAACAACAGATCATCTTCCTGTTGGCTCACCTGGGCTGCGGTCGAGTTTAACTCGAGACTGGACGGTAGTGACGGTGGTGACAATGGTTCCGTCCGGCATGACGGTTCGGTCCACGTCCACTTTCTTGGTGGGGGTGAGGGAGGAGCGGATTGGCAAAGCATTATGGGAACTGGACAACTCTTCGGTTTCTACATACAGCAGCTGGCAGAAAGAAAATAAACAAGTAACTGACTTCTGCTGCAAAAAAATGTCTAAAGGAGTTCAAACTTTATTAAAACAAGCTGTTTACAAGCAGTACACTGATAAATGGATAGTTCACTGTGCTGTTAAATTTGTTAATATTTTAAACTTTGAGAAAATCCCAGAAACCGTTTCCTTCTCGTCTCTCACCTCAGCTGTGATGGTGGCATCGGGTGATAAGCCATCACCGGGGCTTAGAAACAGAACATGTTGTCCAGTGGGAACTTTGCTTTGGAGGCTCCAAGCAACAGAAGCGTGACCCGGAAGAAACTCTATCAGGATTTAGCACAAAAAAATAAAAATAAATAAATAAATCATAATTTTTTTAATAATTTTTTTTTTTTTAAACACACAACTAAAGGTCATTTTGAGTGCAGCTTTTGACAAAGATCATTACAGTGAGTCTGCCAGCTGAGCATTTTTGCTTCAGCAATCTAAACAATGCTGCTGATCAGGTTTGTGGACAGCAGCCAGGACCAAATTAGTACTGAGCTTTTCCTTACGTTCCCTGGTGCCGCTCCGCTCCACCAGCCTTATTCTGAGCTCTTTGGTTTCAGGGCCAAGATCTCTTAAAAAAAATAAAATAAAGAAATGTCAGAAATGAAAGACAGAACTAAAGAAACAATTAAACCCATGTCTGTCTGCAAAAGGCTAAATTAGCAAGCAGTGGTA
>NC_056511.1:39219600-39231573 GCF_014905685.2 Nematolebias whitei
CATTATGGAAAATAATGACCTTTATCACAATATGCTAATTTTTTTAGAACGACCTGTACACCGATGTCTCCCACCAGTGAAGGACTTGAATAGTGAATGTTTGTCATTTTTTGAATGAGTGTTTTTCTGGACTGGAGATGAACAGAGGATGTAAGTAAACCTTAATGTTTTTGGTGCAAGATATCCAAGTGGGGAGGAGTTGCACTGTGGAGAAGTATAAAGGTAGGCTTTTATTTTATGTCTCATCAATGTCATTTCAATTTTATCAACCACCAATGGTGGCAGCCATCTTGGATTTTGACCTGGCAACCAAGTTTTCAAAAGGAACCTTTCTGACACCTAGATGTTGCCACACACCATAATGGAAGCTTGTATCTCACTTATTTTTCAAGCTATTGCACTCAACATGCAAGGATGGACACACGTAATTTCCAATTCCCCCTTTTTGTTCCACAAGGGAGACAAAAACACTTAAGTATGTTATTTAAATACTGTATTAAATACATAAAGTTTTCCATCATGAAGGATTCATGAGTGCAGATTGAGCAGACTGAACCCACTGATTGTCAGATTCTTATTGCTGATGACCAGTTCTGATTTAAAATGTCATCAAACTGGAGAAAACAATAAATCTATCATGTAGCAATCACTGCTGTAATTTGTGACTCTGGCAAACAAACAGTGGTTTAGCAGCTCACTGAAACAAAAACATTTCTTAGTCTCGTGAGTTCTGTGGAACAGCTTACAGTGTCATTTCTTCACTCCATTCAAGTGCAGCGCTGGGGTTGGCGGGCACAGGCCGGAAGCAGGTTCTCCTCTCTGCAGAGGGCTGGTCCAGGCTCAGGACGCAGCAAAGCTCCCCTGATCTGGACCACTGGCCTGAAAACATGGAGGGCAGTGAGACTTTGGCTGTCTCTGCAGAAAGAACGATCAGACGCTGAGCGAGAATGGTGGTTAACCTTTACTTAAGGTCACGCTGAGCTGCCGGAGGTGGAGTCGTCTCACCAAGACACTCTGGGATGAGGAGTTCACCCCAACTGAGAGGTGATCCATCGGGGACTGGGGGGTGTAGAAACAACTGTTCAGAGCTCACTTTTAATCTGCTTAAGACCATAATCTATTAAAGACAGCAGCCTTTGACATTTGTTTGCTGCAGAAAATAGATAATTAATTAGCGCCGAGCTAAAAACTTGTTCCTCACTGAACAACTTGGCTCAGAAGTCTTCAGGTTGAGGACCATGGCCGCTTGAGTGCTGAAAAGAGCGTCCTGAACCATTCCTTTGATCATGTCCAGGTCTGCTTCGGCCTCAGCGGACTTAAAAAGTAAAAACAGAAACTTAGCACAGATTGTATCAAGGGGATAATAACTTCTAAAGAGGCTGCTTAGAGCAATTATTTTGGTCTGATGTTGTAACGCAATTTGGGCTTTTACACCCTTGTTTTCTAAAGAAGGAAGTCTGTGTTCTACAATGCATTTGTTAATAAATAAAAAGATATTTTTCGTTTGCTTCTTATGTCATTTGTTTTCTCTCTGCCTCAGAAAAATGAGCAATTTAACTCCAAAGTGTCACTTCCTCCATGACTCATGTGGCGTTAAATGGGCTGCAGAGTGATTCACATGGAAATCAGAGGCTTGGCAGAGATTTATTAAAAGAACCTGTTAAAAGGTGTAATCAGAAAACATATTTGCATAGAGAGTGCTGGATTAGCTTGCTATTGTTAAACTTGCAGATTTATTGGTTTGTAATAAAAAATTGGGTGGTTTTCGATGCGAGACCTTCACTTGCTGCTGGGATATCGGATTACTCAGAGTCTGTGACCGGTGTCCTCACCTGCAGTTTACACGAGGACACAGTCAGAGAAAATGATGGCTGCCTGGAGAGAGTCCAGGATACCAGCAGACCCTCGTCTTCCACCTCCTCCAGGGTCACCACCACCTGATGAAAACAGAGAGCGACACATTAGAGGCAGATGGAAGGTTAACAGCGCTGCATTTAAAAAGGATTAAAAAGATAACTCATTATGATTTTTGTGATTCTTCGCCCTCTTCATCTGTTTTAGAGACCAGCCTTCCTCTGCACATGTTACCAAAACCCAAGATTTGTGCGATGGTACCTCTGCCATCACAGGTGCAGTAGAGATCTGATAGGTGTCCATGGAAACAGCAGCAGGTGACTGCTGGGTGACCGTCACAGGAAAAGTCAAAGTATCCACCCAACATTTACAGTGCAAAACCTACAAAACAAGAAGACAGTCATTTTAGATCAGCTATTGCTAATCTCTGCATTCTTACCAAACAATCAATCAGACGAGGTAAGACGCACTTCTTTTTCTCACAAACTTTTATCCGTTACTCAAATTAACAAGCCTACCACATACGGCACACAATAGGTCCGTCAACAAACTATTATACTGCAACATAGTAGTCCCTCGCTACTTCGCGGTTCGACGTTCACGGGTTTTCAACGATTGTCAACTTTAATATTACTCATGTGGTTGTGACGGAACAGGATAAAAAGTTAACGAAAAAATAACTTTGGGCAGGCGTCGCCGTTTTGTAGTTTTCTTTCAATAAGTCTACACTGTAACGCCAGTCAAAATAACTACACTACCCAGAAGCCAACAGTGCTTCCGGCTGCTGTTTTCTACCGAAATGGAGGGATTGTTTTGCAGCAACGCAAATCTACGCTTTAAGTTAAGCTCACAGAACTGGCAGGAAAGCTGCAAATAATCCTGAAGCTCAATGATCCACACACACATCAACCTGGAGGGGGCGGTGGGCTTCGTCGCTGCAGGGTTGGTCTGCAGAACCAGAACCGAGCTGCTCTTAGAGCTGGGGTGATGAAAGCATCAGGCTGTCTAGTGGTGGTACAAATGTGTATGAAGTTTCATTAAATTATTTTGAGCGGATCAGACGTTATGGCCCGGCCAATCAAAGTCATTATCTAATGTTTAATCATGATTTGTGACCTTGGAGGTGAGGTGATGAAACGTGAACGCCACACTCCGTGTAGTGATGAAGCATCTGTGTATGAAGTTTCATTAAATTATGTTGAGCGGATCAGACATTATGGGCAGGACAGAAGAAAGTTGACTGACGTACGGAGACTATACCAAAATACGTCTGCTTTTCGACAGGCCTATACAATAAAAACCATCGACGCTCGCCTGACGCCATCGTCATGAACAATCAATCAGCCGACGTGTCTTTATCACGTTCTGAAGCTCAGGTCAAACTGTCACAACTTTCTGATTTAAACTGATCTTTTGACATCGACTGCTTCTTTGCTCATCACAGCTGTATCATCACGTTTTACAAAATACTGGGTCTCAGTAATTGCTTTTTGAAACATAAGTCATCGTTACTGAGAGCAGATGGTAAATGGACTGCACCGTTTTATCTTATCAAGATACAAAGTTCTTTACACTACAATCTTTGTCCTCATTTACCCATTCATACAGCACTCTACTAGATCTCTACAAAGAATAATCAGAGCTTTATCACATTCATGCACCAATGGGACACACATCAGAGGCAATGAGGGTTCAGTGTCTTGCCCAGGGACACTTCGGCATGTGACTGCTGGTGGAATCGAACCCCCAAATCTCGCATTGGAGGACGACTGCTCCAACCACTCAGCCACAGATGCCCAGTGAGCCGCCCAAAATACGAACAATTCACCAATATCAACGAACCCGTCAATTTTTGTAACAAAAAGAGCAATAAATGATATTGTAGCTGATTATCGACTGGTTAAAGCAGCAACTTGCGCAGTAACTTCATCGGTTTTCTTACCATTCGATGTGGCGCCTGGTCAGCGCAGGTCACGCTCTCTATCGCAGAGCCAGCAGTGAACTGGAGACTGCTGTCGAAAGTAATCTGGAAGGAGCTCTGCTGAAGGCAGAAGAGGAGAAAAATGTCCTAAATATTACACAAAAGGACACACATGCGGATGACATAATAGATTTTACAGCTCGTTGCCCTTTTAACTCCTCCGTTAGCAGACATAATGCACGATTTCACCAACTGGCTGATGAAACAACTATTTTTTTATTATCTAAAATGAACACTAACATGCAACACTTTTATAAGACCAAAACATAACTTGGTGAGAGTCACCCTTCTCTTGAGTCAAAAGCCTCTTTGTAAAGGCTAAATTGTTATCTGATGCCAAATGTTTTTGTATCAGTCATGGCTTTTATAAAAAGGTACCACGATGCACATAGAGATGCTGCAGAGCAGAAATGATTAAAGCCCAGACAGCTTTTTTTGGATTAGTGGACTCGGATGAATAGTGCCCAAAGGTATTGGCAAAAAACAGTACAACATATGTTTATCCCAGGGGTAGTGAGGAGGAATTAATACGAGTCTTTGTGATTTGACAGTAGTGATTTGCCTTTTATTAAATTTGCAAGTTAAATCTGCTCAGACAACTCCACGCCCGTCTATGATAACCGAATCGGTCAGTGCTTAGTCAGGCTGACAGCAAAGCAGCGTTCACTGTGAGAGACCCCTCACAACAAGAAGTGGTACAGCTCGGGGTTTTAATAAAAGATTCACTGGGATCACTGAAACGCTGGTGGTCTTCTCTCACTGTAAGCCAAGAGATCTGTTCAACAGGACATCTTTAATTGGCTCGGTGCAAGGAGACAACGTTTGTGTGTCTTGGTGTGCATGTGTCGATGTTCCTGCCAGAAGGCCAAGGAGCCAGATGCATTGCTGCATGCTGACATAAGCTCACTGGACCAACACTACGGTCACATGGCCGGAGCATAAACCGGCTCCGTTGACTTCAGTTGACTGCTCAGTGACCCAACCGTTTACTACATCCAGAGTACAAGACAACGGATTCTAACGAGTTTCTGATTGTGACTTTTCAGATATCTTAAACAATGGAAACTCAGTTTGTACGCAAAAATTAACAAGAGTACTGTTCACCGACAAACTATTATACAGCTATGCAGCTTGTACAGCAATGGCCTGGACAAGCAACGACCTTGTATAACCTTTGACCTTGATTTGTGACCTTGCCCTTAAAGTTCAGGTGATGAAAATATTATGTGATGCGCTATGTAGTGGTACAAATGTGTATGATGCTTTGAGAAATTATTTTGAGCGGATCGAAAGTTATGGTCCGGACGAGCAACGACCTCGTTTTAACTTTGACCTTGATATATGACCTTGACCTGGGAGCTGGCAGCTGGGGTGATGAAACGTGTACAAGATACTATTGACGCATATGTGTATGAAGGTTGGTTAAATTATCTTGAGCCGATCGTGAGATATGGCCCAGACAAGAGAAAGTTTCTAGACGTATGAACAGACTGGTCAATAATACGGCCATCTTTTGAAGGGCAGATAAAAAGTCCTGACCGTAGCAAAGCAGAACGTGCTGATGAAAGCCAAATATGAGGAAACATGCAGGGGGGGGGGGGGGGGGGACTTAACATCCAGTCTTCAACATTAGCTTATCAACCAACAAAAACATCCCAAATCCAACACAAATTAAATTGCATTTACGGAGAATATTTCTAGTTCTTTAATGTGTCAAACAAATTTATATTTGTAAGAATTATTTTAGAAAATGACAACCACGCTTAAAGTTATAATTTGGGGATGCCCGCATGTCGCTGTGAGACTTTCAGCAGTGCGTACGCATGTGAAGGGCACGTAAGCCGAAAGACTCCTGGGGGTGTTCGTAGTGCCATTTCAGGTTTGTCAGCATCACACCCCTTGGGTCCAGCTGGCTCAATGAAGAATGTGGGTCAGACAGAAATACACCACCCTCTGGCTTCTTATGACCCTTTTTGATAAATCCTTCACCACGTTTGTTGAAGCTTTAGCATAAAAAGATAATTTTAGCTATATAAAAAACACGTTTCCTTATCTAACCGTTAGTGGCATCAATCTGTACTGTGTGCAAGTTCAGGACTTCTGTCCTGTACATGAGAATGATTAAAGGAGTCTGCGGTCAAGGGATAAGACAGTACTTGAAGGTTTCTGTTGTCTGAGGTCAAAGCCTATTCAGACAAATCATGTAAACAGCAAGCATGGATAGTTAGCAAGGAACTTGGCCAAAATAAAATATTAAAACCAGTAGGACAACTTTGATGGTAAAGAAGTTTTTAATTAACTTCTCTCAAAGGTTATCTAGGTATGGCAATAAAGTAGTCCCTCGCTACTTGGCGGTTTTACTTGACTCGATTTTCCGCAGTTTTTCAAGTTAAGATTGTACACGACAAAAAAAAAGATCATACTGTACACATACTTTATATATATATACATATATAGCGCTCTGGAGTAAACCAGGGGCTGTCTTCTCGTCCCTTTATTCTGAACTGACGAAAAGGAGCATGTTTGATCGCAAAATAAATGAAACTATTACGAAAATAGTTAATACTAAATATGCAACTACTTCACAGATTTTCACTTATTGCAGGGGTGGGGTGGGGGGTTGTTCCCTCGCAATGAACGAGGGACTACTGTATTATTTTACAGTGAAAGCAGTGATGTTTGAAATGAATCTCCGCCACATGCAGATTTTTTTTTCAGTTTAGTAAGTTTTGTCCGTTGGAGTAAAACTGGCTGGTTCAGCTAAATGTCGCCCACAGCTGTGACAGAAAGATAAAAAGGTTATTTTCCTGCACTTTCATATCAAATGAACTGAGTGCTTAATGTCCCCTGTTCTTCACAAGG
Source organism: Nematolebias whitei (assembly GCF_014905685.2). NCBI lineage: Eukaryota > Metazoa > Chordata > Actinopteri > Cyprinodontiformes > Rivulidae > Nematolebias > Nematolebias whitei. The sequence goes on from NC_056511.1 coordinate 39,226,298, forward strand.
AATCCACTTGAGCATTAATCACAGGGCATTAATCATCTTCCAGCAGTCAGAGGGGGGAGTACTGAACTGCATTTTGAAGCTAATCACAAGGCTCTTTATAATTGCAGATTGTAAAGGAACAGGGAGCTTCCTTCCCTGGAGATGCACTCTGCTTTGTGCTTGGCTACCACAGAATGACGGCCCGACATCATGTGTCAGCTGCAGATGTACACCGTTTCTGCATGGTGCTCTGCCCATCTGTGGAGGATGACCAATCCATCAAGCCTTTACTGCACCCCCTTTGAGACATTTAGGTATTGAAAAATCAAGTCTTTATGTCTGAACCGTCCTTGCATAGGAAAATGTCAACACAAAGTTCAGAACTGAGTCATAAATTGAACAGCATTGTGTTGCTTTCAAAACGTGTACGAGAACTGAAAAGACATGCGTCAAGATGCCTAAAGAAAACTGCATTGCTGAACCTATGGAATGTCACAAGAAGTTGTGCGGTATGTTCAAGAAAACATTTGACATTAATGTGTCTAACTTAACGACCACTTGTGATTACTACAATTGGAAGATTGATGGCGCGTTCTCAAATCATTCCGTATACCAAAATGTCCATAGGTTAAACACTCAACTGACATATTAACCTCAAATAAAGACTCATTGTGTGACTAGAATGACCATAGCGCTAGCTTGGTGGTCAACGCCAAAGTCTTGTAATCCTGTAATCTTTGGCATGATACTGCTGTATGGCCTCACACGCTCATGGATCTTTCTACCGTGCTTCTGCTAGCTGCACGCAGCCCTTTCTGGCTATTATTTTTACCTCGTTTTTGATGATAGAAAGAATGAACAATAGCATGAGCTCCATGTTTTTCATTGTTGGGTGTTGTGAAAAATGATATATGAGCCTCGAGCATTCTTGCAATCGTGATCTTGCCCACATGTCTGGGCCAGGCCAACCCAGGCCAAGCTGGACCTTACAATGCAAAATTGCCATTAGCTTATTAGATACTAAACTGACTTTGAAAGTGTGTTTGTGCATGGCTGTGTGTCTCGCCTTTTGACTCTTTGGGACAGGCACTAGATGCTCATGGCCCTGAACAGGATAAAGCCGGTAAAGTGGGTGGATGGGATGGGATGGACTGTTATAGGACAGAATTTGGATGGGACGTTATAGGATGGCATGAGATGAGATGGGATGGGATGGGATGGGATTGCAATCCAATCTGATCCCATGAGATGGGATTGAGTAGAATGGGATGGTATGTGACGGATGGATATACAGTAGTTATCAAACTGAACAAAAGAAAAGACTAGCCTTGGATACACCATTTCTTTAAACATACCTAAAATGCATGAAAAAAATAGTCAAATTAATTTACAGGTGCATCTAAAAAAATGTTAGAATAGCATGAAAAAGTTCACATTTTTTTGTCAATCATTTCAGAAAGTGAAACTCATGCAGAGTGAAAAATTTCAAGCCTTTATTTCTTGTAACTTTGATGATTATGGATTACAAATAAAGAAATGCCTAAATTCAGTGTCGGAAAATTAGAATATTCCATAGCCAGCTTTTGGTACCTTTGGCAGTGTGGGCAGGTGACAAGTCCTGCTGGAACAAGTCCTCCTGTGCACCTGAATGACAACCTCAGCTGGAGCAACAACACCACCAGCCTGATCAAGAAAGCTCATCAGAGACTCTACTTCTTCAGACGGCTGAGGCGAGCTGGTCTGGGAAGCTCAGTCCTCACCTCCTTCTACAGGTGTGCAGTGGAGAGCATCCTGTGCTCCAGCATCAACGTGTGGCATGGAGGCTGCACAGCTGCAGAAAGAAAAGCTTTGCAGAGAGTAGTGAAGGCTGCACAGAAGTCTGTTGGAGTCAGTCTCCCCACCATCACAGTCATCTACACCTCCAGATGCAGGAAGAGGGCCACCTGCATCATGAAGGACCCCACTCATCCAGCACACACTTTTTGCCCCACTCCCCTCAGGAAGGAGGTTAAGGAGCAATAAGTGTAGAACCACTAGACTGAGGAACAGCTTCTGCCCTGAAGCTGTTAGACTCATAAATCTCTAACCAGGAAAATCACTGTAAAGAAAAAAAAATCACTGTAATGCCACTTTAACTGGTGATATGTGACTTGTCTGTGCTGCTGATTATCCATGGTGCTAATCTCCTGCTGCTGTATTCATTCATACCCATCTACTCACTAAAGACTCATGTTCGGGCTGCTGTTTAATATACTGTATTATTTTACAATCTTAGTGTTTAGCGTATATCTCAAATCTTTTAGCACATCGTTTAACATTCATTTAGTGTACATCTTAGATCCTTATATACTTTTTCTTTGTATACTTTATATTTTTGCCATTTTGGGGTGTAACTGGTTCCTTGAGTACACAATTTCGTGTCACCTCGTGTACCACATGTGACGCAAATGACAATAAAGAACCTTGAACTTGAAAATAAAATCAGCATCTCCATAAAGCTCGTCAGCAGAAGGAAGCATGAAGTGCTCTAAAATGTCCTGGTAGATGTAGGTGGACTTCAGAAAACAGTGGACCAACACCAGCAGAGGACACGGCACTCCAAAACATCAGTGACTGGAAACTTCAAGCAACGTGGATTCTGGGTCTTATCTGGTTTCATTTTGACCTTAAGAACAATGCAGTTTTTAATGCCATCATGTAATAGGCCACAGGGAACGCTACACCAGTCTGCACGTCATTTTTGGCTCTTTTCCAACATAATGCATTCGTAAAAAACCAGTTGGCTGTTAGAAGCTTGTTTAGTCTGCAGCAACGTGTGGGAGGGTGGTACTTATCTAAATAACATCCATGAGAATGTCAGGTCCCAAGGTTTTTCTTTAGCAGAACAGTGCACTGTAAAGCGATTTTCAATTTTCCAACTCTTTATGTATTCTGTGTTAATAAACTGACATTTCAGCCTTTTGCCTTTCCTTATTGTCTGTATTCAAAACACGCAAGCTCTGGTTTTAGGTTGTTTTTGGACCACACCTCTACTCACACCTCTGATTGTGATAAGATAATCACATTATTCCATTGGGGGGAAGACAACAATCAACAAGCCTTTCTCATTTCTTAAAAAGAACTGAGAAGTCATGCTCCGTTTATCATTAATTAGGTGACGGACTAATAAAAAAAAAACCTCATTGCCATTTAGCCCAATTTTGCTGCTCGCATTTGACTAAAATCCAAAAATGTGCCAAAATATGCATTTCTCCAACTACCGATAAGTAGAATGATTTTTTTAATCACTCAGATATTTCACAAAAATTAATTACATTTTAGAGTAGGAACAGATGGTTGCTTTCTAAATACAAAATAGATTGTTCTATAGGCAGAAATATGAGTGAACCACGTTTATTGCTTTATTCTAATCATGCAGCCTCATTCAACTTTATTGGTTAAAATCCAACATTATTTCAACTCTTCCGTCAGCATTAATCTCACAAGCTGAAGACATAGTTAGCTTAAAGCTGTGAAAGATGACGACTCTGAAGGCAGAGCGCGGCACAGCTCGTCGATCTGTCAGCAAGGACGCAGGAAAGTGCCGGGAAGGCGGCAGATACTTGAAGTAAAGGAGTGGTTAAAAAAAAGCAGCTCCTTCTTGACACCAAATACTTTGCCTTATCTCCACTAACTTCTATAAAGCAGGTTTTACCAGTAAGAAATTTAATCTGTTGACTGTAATCGTAACAAGTAAGACTGAAAGAACGGTTTGGTTTGAAAAAACTTAAACTGTACTTGTATACTTATATGTATACAGAAATCTAAAACAACAGCCCAAACAAGCAAAGACCTGGTTTTAACTTCAATATTTCTGCTACCATTAGTCAAGGAGGGCGCCCCGCCCTGTCAATAAAACCGAGCGCCCCGCCTACCCAAGTCCCCACCCCCTGCGCAACTCCGCCCCTTACGGATTGGGAGCGGAGATTGTAGCAGCTCAGACTCCAAAACGCAACAATCGCACGCAATACAAACGTAGCGCTCTGCTAACACCCCACCCCTTGATTTGTGGACGTGACTTTTGAGCTGTGTTGATTAAGACGATGATGCAACGCACCGTCTAGTGGTGGTACAGGTTCATATTGTTTTCTAAATTTATCTTGAACAGGTCAGACGATATGGGCAGGACACGCAAATTCATTCAACCTTTATTTATACAGGTTAGTCTCGCTGAGTCACGAGGACTCATTTACAAGAGAGACCCGTTTTAGACAAAACCACAGATGAGGTACAGACAACAATAAACAGTCATAAAATTAGAGGTGCACCGATTGCAATTTTCTGGCCGATCACAGATTTCTAAAAAGTCTGACCTGCCGATTCCAATTTTGTTTTATAAGCGACACTGTTATAAGGTCACAATGCACCTTCAATTTTCCAATATTTTATTGAAAAAACATACCCTTGAACAATATCCTAGAACAATACAAACTTGTTTTAACTGGCCATGAGGTATTGCTCTGAAATATAAATGAAGTTCAGACAATTGTTGTTAAAACTAAAAAAATAAAATAAAAATCGGTAAAATCGGTTTCTCGTGCAAGTATCGGCCGATTTCCGATTTCCCAAAATTAAGGAAATCGGGGCCGATAAATCACCCCTACATAAAATGCATATAAAATGAAACGTAAATAAAAGTTGTGATATAAAACAAAATAAAATTGAGCTACATTATGAAACAAGGTAAAATACTAAAAACAGGAAGGAAAAACAATACCTTGTATTAAATTTGACCTTGATTTGTGACCTTAACATCGGAGCTGGGGTGATGAAAAGTGGATGTAACACTCAATCTAGTTATGATGCATTCGATTAAGTTTATTTATAAAGCGCCGAGTCTCAACAGAAGTCATCTCAGGGCGCTGATCAGAAACATTCATACATATAAAAAGTAAGATAACATTATTTTTTTGAGGAGCAGACAGCTTTGAGTCTTAACTTTGTCGCAGACTCACTCAAAAATCACTGTAATGCCACTTTGGTGATATGTGACTTATTTGTGCTGCTGATTATCCATGCTGCTGATCTCATGCTGCTGTGTTCATTCATTCATACCCATCTACCGTATTATTTTACATTATTAGTGTTTTGCTATTATTATTAGTAGTAGTAGTATTAGTAGTAGTATTAGTAGTAGTAGTTGTAATAGTAGTTGTAGTAGTAGTAGTTGTTGTAGTAGTCGTAGTAGTCGTATTAGTAGTGGTAGTAGTGGTATTAGTGGTAGTAGTAGTATTAGTAGTAGTATTAGTATTAGTCGT
>NC_056511.1:39231583-39253048 GCF_014905685.2 Nematolebias whitei
TAGTCGTGGTAGTAGTAGTATTAGTATTAGTTTTAGTAGTAGTCGTGGTAGTAGTAGTATTAGTATTAGTAGTAGTAGTCGTGGTAGTAGTAGTATTAGTATTAGTAGTAGTAGTCGTGGTAGTAGTATAGATCTTTTAGCGTATTGTTTAGCGTTCGTTTAGTGTACATCTTAGATCCTTATACACCGTTTCTTTTTATATTTTAGTTATTTTTGGGTGTAACTGGGACCTTGAGTACACAATTTCGTTCCACCTCATGCATCACACGTGATGCGAATGACAGTAAAGATACTTGAACTTGAAACTCTCATCCTGAGCAAACACGAAGGTGACAGTGGAAAGGAAAAACTCCCTCATGAGGAAGAAACGTCCAGCAGAGCCAGGCTCAGGACGAACGGCCATCTGCTTCGTTCGTGAATGAAGCTTTCTTAAATTACCTTAAGTTGTGGGTGGGAAAAGCGAACGTTTACGAAGGTACGGATGGTCTTACCCTTCAACACAGGAATGATGCACTAATCGTTTGGACACAAGTGTCAGTGTACCTCCTCGTTAGAACATGTTTAATTAATCTTAATTAATCTTAATGTTGGAATGGTTAGTTAATCAGACACGACTCCAGGCAGATCTAGAATAACAGATTGCTCCGTGTGCAGCCCCGGTGACGGGCTAATATTTTATTGTGATGAGTGAGCTCTAAGCTTTGGGCTCAAAGTGCCCAAACTTGACAGCTCATGGTGAAAACAAACACAAGCAGCTCATCTCAGCCTCCTCCTCCCAAACACTGTGCTCGTTTCAACCATTTTAAAGTTCTTCTGTCTGCTTTTAAAGCATTTAAGTCAAACTGCACAGAATATAGAAGATTAAACCTACAGAGAGGCATAAACGCATCATTAATTACTATAAACCTGCCAAATCTAATTTCCTAAATGACTTGTCCCCCGTGCACGGTATTTAGCGTTGCTATAAAAAGAGTTCAATCATCCCTAAAGTTGGTGCAGAAAGTGAATGAGCTCTGAGTGGCAACAGCCCTGTTCTCGCTGTGGTTTATGTTTATATGGCCGTCACGTCGTAAAAAATGTTGGGAATGATTGTGTTCGACATCGGGAAACATATAAAGTCCAAAGGTCATCCAAAGTTTAGTCCAGATATGTTGAGTTCCTTACTACAGACATCAAAACGGATCAACCAATCGGGCCCTCGTAAGATAACTAATCAGGAACACGCCTGTCTTACAATGCGACGCCGAAAGCAACTTCCTGGAAACTTCTGAGATCTTGTCACCGAAAATACGCTTGGATGGAAACAGACTTTGAAGGAATCGCAAAGGGCTCTACAGATGCTTACTTTACACGACGGTAGCAAACTCATGAGTGGGGTTGTAAAGAGAGCGGGTGCAGCGTAAAACACGGCGCGGTCCCTTTTTTTTTGGTCTCGACTGCACTTCATACGACGTCATTGTTCAGTTTGATGGTTGTTTGGCGTTAAGTGAAGGCGCTACAGCCTGCTCCGACACTCCAGAACCCATCACTGGAACTGGAACCACTCATCCGGTGTTTACCTGAACATTCGAGGGGATGCTGTTAATCAGAAAAGGTGTGGTGACCCTCGTGAATCAGCTGTCTGTGACGCAAGCTCACTGAGTGGGTTGAGCCTCATATGTACGCTCAATAGCATTTTGTAGGTGGAAATGGGGAGTGGAGGTGTGTGTGTGTGGGTGGGGGGGGGGGGGGGTCCACAGGAAACATCTGACTGTGCTGCAGATCAAAGAAAATTATTTAAAGGGAACTTGACCTTTACATATTCATCCTGAGCCTCTGACATCGGCTGAACCCTCCGGAGCTCTGACCACTTTGAATTAAACATTTACAGAAGCAGATAAATCCATTTGTATCCTGTTTTGTTAAAGAAGGACCGACGATGGCCACTGACATCACTGGAAACTAACAAAAGCAATAATAAGAACAGAATTAGTGAAAATCAGCCGTGTCATATCACACCATACGTTGTAATCTGAAGAGGAGGACCCCACATCGAGGCTAGGCCTGTCACAAATAACAAATGTTGTTGGGCGATTGTCTCAGAAATTATTGCGATAAATGATAATATTGTTTGAACTTTGACAAAACTAGTAATTATTGTCAAACTTAAGAAGAAATGTCTGCTCATTTGTTTTGTGTGTAGTACCTTTTTTCGACCACTGGATGGCAGTATAAGACAGTTTGAACCAAAGGATGGATAGTGCGGGAGCGAGCAGCGTGTCTCTTTAAGAAAAATGGGAGGGAGGCCCCTTGATGTGACATGGGCTTCAGGTCTCAAAATGGCGGACGATCTGTGTGGTTTGAGCTCCTTAGCATTTTTCACACAAATATTTTAAATTTTTTTTTTTTTTAAATCAGTAAACAAGTTCTCAGCTTCTTTTTGCAGATAAAAACAAGTTTTTATACAACGGAGGTTTTTTCCTCCAGAGGTCGGCCTGTTAGCTTAGCTCGTAGCTTAGCTGCTTTTAACGATCCAAAAACACGATTTTAGACGGTTAAAATGGATTTTAAAGAGAAAGGGCGGGGTCAGTGAAGAGCATCGGAGTCGAGTCTTTTGTCATCCAGTGTCTTCAGTAGAAAGAGAGACACACGAAGAACGATAAAGCCGATAAACGAAAACGAGGTCAATAATTTTCATTTATCATGCGATGGGCCGAGATGGTGTAGAGGCAGGGCAGCCGGCTTGGGACCCGAAAGTCCCAGGTTCGATCCCCAGTCACTGCACATCACGTGGTGTCTTTGGGCAGCACACCTCATCCCCAAAATGCCTCCCGGGCGCTTTCAATAGCTGCCCACTGCACCACCTGGTGGTGGATGGGTTAAATGCAGAGACTAATTTTGCCATTGTATGGAAACATACAGTGCTGACATTGTGATGACATTATTATTATTATTAACTGATTTGATTGATTTGATTGATTGTTTATCGTGACAGGCCTGACAGAGGCTGGAATTTGCCAAAATGCATATTGAGAAGCTACAAAGTTTCTGGGAGAACGTCTTTTGGACAAATGAGAAAAAAACTGGAGCTTTGTGTCAACAAGTCCCATCAGCTCTGCACATACAGTGAAACATAGAGGAGGCTCGGTTCTGGTTTGGGGCTGCTTTGCTCCATCTGGCACTGGGGGACCTGGATCTGAGCAGAGTGCAATGAAGTCTCAAGACTATCAAGGAAATCTGGAGCAGAATGTGCTGCCCAGAGTCAAAAAGCTCGGTCTCAGTCACAGGGCAGGGTTCCTCCAACCAAATAATGACCCAAAGCACAGATAAAAACACTTAAGGATGGTTCAGAACCAAACATTGGACTGTTCTGGAGTGTCCTTCTGAGCCCTGATCTAAATCCTGCTGAAGAAACATCTGGAGAAGGAAGCCTTCAAACCTGAGACAGCTGGAGCAGTTTGCTCATGAGGATTGGACCAGAACACCCGTGGACAGGTGCACAAGACTCGACAGCGAGTCATGGAAATCACTTGATTAATTCAACTGTGCAACAAAACGTTAAATTAAGGGGAGCATCCTTTTTACCAAAACCTATTTTCATTTTTAAATATTGATGTTGAATTAAAATTCAAATGCAGCGACTGATTTTTTTTGTTACGGTGTCAGTTTCAACGTACTTTTGCAGATTTGTTCAACATGAACATGCACATTTTGCCTCATCTTGATCAGCTCGAGCACTCGTCCATTTCAGGCTATTTTTATGATGTGTGGGTGCTACTGTGCGGACTATTCTCCCCTCTTTACTCTTAAATGCATCGATTCAGAGCTGTTACACAAGGCACCCCCCCCCCCCCCCCCCACCCTTCTGTCCTCCATCCTCCCACACCTCCACCTCACTGCCTACACACAACCTTGAGCTTGAAATCCTTTTCACCCGGCTCCTTTTCTGCAAAAAGTCAAAAACATCATCAGCTCAGCACTCACCCCGTGCCTGTGAGCCTGCTCGTTCAGAGCCTTCACCCAGGTCCTCTGCCAGTGCTCCCTGAAGGACTTGAAGGAGAACAGAGAGGTCAGCAAGCCTCTGACCCCCGCCTCAGACGTAGGACCTCCATCCTTTTTGCCAGAGCACAGCTTCAGCAGGAAGCCCCACACGCCCCCAGCATGGCGGCTCTGAGGGGTCTGGAAGAGCAGATGCTGATGCTGCCAGGCTGTCTGCTTGCCGCCATGCTTCTTGGCTGTCCTCCTGGATTTCCACAGCCGCAGCAGAGTGAGGGAATGCTGGATCAGCCATCTGAGCACAATGAGCAGGGAGGCTAAGAAGAGAGCCACCATGCAGAGCCAGCTGAACTCCTGCAGCTCCATCAGCGCCTCCTGGAGACTCTCATATCACCAGGATGGAAAGACCAGGACGCAGCTCCCCCCTGTAAAGCCTGCACATAATTATCTCACTTACTGACGTGTTTTTACACTCCAACAGATACACGAGGGTGGTTAACAGCCAAACTTTGTTGTTGTTTGTCGGTGTGGAAGCGCTCGATGTAAGAAAACTGCGCGGCGGTTACATAAAACACGAACAAACGATGCGCGTGGAGCTAACACGTAGCACAGGTGGAGGTGGAGGAAATGTGTCGGCAGCAGCTTTAAACTAACCTGAAGTTTAATTCAAACGGAGCGGGTTGTCGGCTCCTCCAGGTAACCGAAAGCGACTGAAGCTGGCATGGCGACACGGAGCGCTTCTAAATGCGAAACCAGTCCCAATCAACGCATCTCCGTCCGCTCAGAACAGCTCCTGCTCGCGTCTTTCCGCGGACATTTACTGAAAAAACACGTCTTGTTGTCTCTGTTGGGAATGTCCAGGCTCCGACGGGTTGAAAACGTCCGCTGTGTTTGCTCTTCTGCCGCTGCTACCATCTGTAATATTGACGCTTTGACGCTTTGACGCAGAGATCAGCAGCGGCCTGCAGGCGGCGCTGCGGGACCGGAAGAGACGAGCAACAACAACAACGCCTTCACAATAAAAGCAGATCGTGGTGAAAATCTACAGAAATAAAACCGTTTCCGTTGAATATTTTTTTTTCTAGGCTTCTCCCTTCTTCAGAGGTCGCCACAGCAAACTAAGTCCCACGAAGACTTGGCAGTTATTTTTACTCCGGATGCCCTTCCTGACTCAACCAGAGACCACCGAGCTACCACAGCCCTCTGTGTGGAGCAGAGAGCTGCTATCTAGAGCGCCTGGGGAGCAGAGGGTGGAGGTTAAGGGCCTTGCTCAGGGGCCCAGAGTGGGGCAGATGATGGTGGAGGCAGGTGTGGGTGCTTCGCCTATCCCACCCACATTTTGATGTTGTCGGTACCAGGAGTTGAGCCAGCAACCTTCCGATCACAGGCCCACCTTCTCTTAACGTCTGCGTCACCACTCCCATGTCACCTGAATAGTTTAACTAATCAAATATACAGTTACTAATTCATAAATACAGATAGCTACTAAGTTTACAAACAGAACAAATGGACGGACAAAAGCTGTGAGGACACTTAAAAAAGAGTCTTTGTTGCAAAGAAGTATCAAAGAGAAACTCAAAGAAAAGTCAGGATGAAGGAAATGAGTGGCTTTTAACCACCAAAATACATTAAAGACTGGTTCATCCCAAAGATCCAGTCCCCCGGCACAAACAGAGTAATGTTGTGTATGATGTTCAGTGTCAGGAGGGTGATCAGTCTTACATCGGGGAAACTAAACAGCCACTGGCCAAAAGGATGGACCAGTACAGAAGATCAACATCATCAGGCCAGGACTCTGCGGTCTACACTCATCTCCAGGCCAGCGGTCACTCGTTCAGGGATGAAGATGTTCACATCCTGGACAGAGAGGAACGATGATTTGAGAGAGGAGTAAAGGAGGCCATCTTTGTGAAAAGAAACCGTCCATCATTAAACAGGGGTGGAGGCCTCCAGGTTCAACTGTCCCCCTCTTACAATGCTGTGATTGCTGGTATCACTCAACCCCCTGTGAATAGCAAACAGCCATCAGGTGCTAATGATCAGCTGATGGTACAATTTTTGCATGTGAACAACTAGTTTTGGCTGTTTCCAGCAAGCTGGTTGATCCACTACAGGTGCTGCTTATAAGACTGCGTTTGTTGTGGCTCCTCAGACTGAAAAAGTCTTCTGGATAAAACACAAACCATTTCAACAAACAATTAAAAAATGTGTCCAGAGAATCTGACTCAACCTTGTTAGAAGGTCTTACCTTCATAAATTAAAAACCCTGGTTACATGATTTTGTGTGTATAATAAACGTACTTAAAATGTAAAATAAAAACATAAAAGCTCCAGTGTAAGTGAAGTAAAACAGCGTTTCATGTCACAAGGTCAAGGTTTCTAATTATTGTCATTCACATGTGATACATGTGGTGGAACAAAACAGTGTACAGAGTCCCAGTTATCCAACAAAAGTATAAATTGTAAAGGAAAAACAGTAATAAGATCCAAGCTATGTACTAAGAAAAACACTAAACTAAGAAATACACTAAACATTTAATAGTGCATAAATAACAAACGCTATATAAACAATAATCTCACTGTATTTCGGTAAAGCTTATTCTGATACTGATTCTGACAATAAGCCGAACAACAGCAGCACGAACATGAGTGTGTGTGAGCTGATGAGCATGAACGAATACAGCAGCATGACATAAATCAGCAGCATGAGATCAGCAGCATGGGTATATCGACAATCAACAAACAATATCAAGATGTTGTCAACTGCAGCATGTGAGGTAACTAAAATATAAAAAATAAATAACAATAAATTTTGTCAGTTGCATTACATTTGTTCTTTTTTAAATTTCATGCCTACCTGAGTAAAGTACTTGAAGCATAAAACAAAATAATGAAAGCTGTATTAAGTTTGGCCAGCAGAGAGAAGTAAATTTGAATTTGTAGGAATATCAAGCGAAGAAGAAGAAAAAGTCATTTCCGCGTCAAGCTTCTATTACGTAGTTATGCATTTAACTTTTTCGGAAATTAAAGCGTAATTCTTTTTAATGTGTGATTAAGAGGAACAAAAGCGTTAAATAATAAAACATTCAATAAAAGCAATAAATATTGGATCTTATAATGTATTCACCAAATATATTCAGCGTTTCCTGTTTTTGCCAGGTCACGAAAAGTCAGTTATTTATTTTATTTTGAAGAGCCACACCGGAAACATATTTCCGTTGGCCGTAATGGCTGCAGCTTGACGGTCAAACTGTTAACAGACGTGGAGTTAGACAGCTCATATTTTGAAATATGGCTCACCAGGTAGTCTTACGGGCTGACTTTGCTTCGACCGAGAAACACTGTGGACTAAAAATGACGGCATGACGCGTTGTTCCTTCGCTTGAACCACAACAAAGCTTCCTCCTTGACCATTGTCAGTGTGAAGGGACCACGTCAGATTTTTGTAAAACCTTGATTTGTCATCAAAATGCCTGGCAACATGTCACCGGTGCCCACCGTCCCGCTGCTGATCAACTGCTTCATGTCTGCTCTCGGCTGTTTGGCTACTCTCAAACTCATCCCCGCTTTTAAAGAGCATTTTATCTCAGCTCGACTCTACGGAATGGACCTAAACAAAACGACCAAAAAGGAAGTGTGAGTTGTTTTGACTCTTTATGACACATCTCTGTTGGTTGGTGATTTGCTCTCACGCTGTTTGTCTTCCTGCCCATCCTGGTTTGCAGGCCTGAGTCTCAAGGGGTCATCAGCGGGACGGTTTTCCTCATCATCCTCTTCTGCTTCATCCCAGTGCCTCTCCTCAGTTGCTTTGTGGGCGATCAGTGCACTGGTTTCCCTCATGATGAGGTGGGTTAAAAGGGTCAGAACACCAAGGTTGCATCTCATGTCTGATCTGCTTCTCTGTCTTTTTTAAGTAGTTTGTACAGCTGATCGGTGCACTCCTGGCCATCTGCTGCATGATCTTCCTGGGCTTTGCTGATGATGTGCTGAACCTGCGATGGAGGCACAAGCTCATGCTCCCCACCATGGCCTCCCTGCCGCTGCTCATGGTGTACTTCACCAACTTCGGCAACACCGTCATCGTGGTACCCAAGCCCTTCAGAGCTCTGCTTGGGCTCCACTTGGATCTGGGTGAGTTGGTTGCAGCGTTTGGTGGTGAGGCGATAAACGGCCTTCCATCGCATCCCCTGCTTCTTTCTTTTAAGGACCCCTGCTCCCTCCTAAAAAAATAAAAAAAACAATTCCCAATGTTTGACTGAACTCACTTTTTTGCGGCTTTTGTTTTGGAATATGATTGATCACAGGAAAACTAGTTTGAAAAACATCTTTCGTTCCTGTTGCTGAGCGAAGAGGGAAATTCTAAATGCCCTCCGTCCGTCTTGTGAGCTGGCTAGCTTGAAAAATTAAAGAGGTACCAATTTGCATTTTGGTGTGTGGCTGCATCCAGATGTAAGAAAGGTCACTATTGGAAATCCAAGATGGCCACCACCATATATAAAGCAAATGATCAGGGAGGCTGAAGATTAATCTATGGTGAGGTGATCCTGGCTCCACTGCTGCACATGGCGGTGGATAAAATTGCTCCCTCTGCTCACCAGGATCCGCCTCAGACAGTTACAAAAAAACCAAGCCTACCTCTGTTCTTCTACACAGTGGAACTATTACCTACGTAAATATCTTGCACCAAAAAAAAAAAAAGGGGGTTACTTGCATTTCCTGTTTAATTCCAGTCCAAACAGTTCCACTTGTTCATGCGTTTCTTTTTGCAACATGGTGTCCTGCAGGTGTTCTGTACTACGTCTACATGGGCATGCTCGCTGTGTTCTGCACGAACGCCATCAACATCTTAGCGGGCATCAACGGCATCGAGTCGGGTCAAGCCCTGTTCATCTCCGGCTCCATCATCATCTTCAACCTGCTGGAGCTCAGTGGTAGGTCGCTTGTCTTCGTCGGCGTTGCACATCTCGCTTTCCTCGCTGCTTCCGAGTTCAATATTTAATATTTGATTAGAAAGTCTGTTTGCAGCCGTAGTTTTTCATCCGAGGAGATACAGATGTTAGGTTTTGACATGAGTTGGGAATGTTTTACCATGTACGTCTTCAACTAGTTGAGCATTTTTTTAATATAATTTCTTCTCTTTATTTTCAGGTGATTACCGTGACGACCATGTTTTCTCCCTCTTCTTCATGATACCCTTCTTCTTCACCACATTAGCACTTTTTTACCACAACTGGTGAGTTGAACCTCCAACCCGAAGCACTTAATTCAAAAAGCATTTTCATTATGTTCATGTTGATGTGTGTAAATAATTTGTTAATTTTGTGACAGGTATCCCTCGTCTGTGTTTGTGGGAGACACGTTCTGCTACTTCGCCGGGATGACCTTCGCTGTGGTTGGCATCCTGGGCCACTTCAGCAAAACGATGCTCCTGTTCTTCATTCCTCAAGTGGTTAACTTCGTCTACTCTCTGCCTCAGCTTTTTCACATCATCCCCTGTCCCCGGCACCGGCTCCCCAGGTAACTCATTTCTTCTGTAAATGATGCTAAATTTACAGAGAAGTCTCAGGATGTGTAGATGATCATCTCTCAGGTTCTGTTTCAGGTCCTTATTTAAAAATATATATATATATTTTTAAAATTTCTCTTAATCTGCTGTGAACAGTTTTTAAACCTGGCAATTTTTATGGCCTCCATTTGTCCACTTTTCTCTAAGTTTTAACTTTGTCGTGAAAAAAATCTCAAACTTTTTCAGCTAACAGCTCAATAACGGTCACAAAAGTACTGTTTGATGCCCATCAAATTGTATTTTTGTCAATTCTAGTACCAAACCCTGAAACAAATGTGTTTTGCATTAGCTAGCCAGTAACAAAGAGATTGTTTAAATAACTTTTATTTCTAAGAGTCTTGATGCATTTCGAGAAAACATGATTTATTCCTTGAGTTTTAGTGCATTTTCATGCACGGTCAAATTTAAGATCTGTCCAAAAATGATAAAACCTAAGGACTTTAATCAAATGGAGAAAAACATAGCCACTGATTTAAGAAAAACGTTCAGAAAATCTCTTGCTCACGGCCATTTTGATGATTAAAAACAGTTTTAGGCCTTTATAAGCAAAATCTTATAAAAGAGCAGTGGCTTAATCTATTGTATTTTATTTATTTGACCTTTTTCTTTTGAAGGTGAAATGTTTGACAACCAGTTCTCATTTAGAAACGTCGCCTGGAAAAGAAATCCTTACATCAGTAAATAATAAATGTCATATATATTTTTGTTTTTTTACATTTTCTTTTTCTTTTTTTTAATTCCTATTGAAAGACTAAATCCAGACACCGGCAAACTGGGGATGAGCTACTCTAAATTTAAACTAAAAGACCTGTCAGGATTGGGACACCTCATTCTGAAGGTAAAACTCTCACGGCACATTTCTTTTTTTTTAATATGCTGACCGTTGTGTTAGAGATGCAGACACCTGGATTATTAACTTCTTTTTTTTGATAACAACAATAATTGTGAATAGTTCTGGCTTCATGAAGACTTTCCTCCCCTCACTGTAATTGTATAACTTGATCGTATGCAGTCCCATTTTTTGATTTTGATGCATAAATTTTGCAACATATATATATATATATATATATATATATATATATGTTGTCTCTGTCATGAGAACCAGATTGTGCCGGTGAATAAAACCGAGTGCTAGATATAATCCCACAGCTGTTGAACTGATTTATTAGCCTCAATATCTTGATTTTATTTGCTTCAATTCAAAATCTGGACCCACTGTAGCAGTTCAGTTTTTATGAACCAGTTGAGCTTATTGTGCTGATTTTATTATTGTAAAACCGGCTTCAACAGGTTGCAGAGTTCCTAAAGCTGCTCGAGGTGCGTCGGGGTCAGGGCGAGGACGAGGATTTCGTTGAATGCAACAACATGACTTTAATAAATCTGGTTCTGAAAGTACTCGGTCCCGTCCACGAGAGAAATCTAACGGTCATCATGCTCCTCATACAGGTACACAAAGCACCTGCTGTGTTCAAACCCAACACTGTTAGTCACATTTCGCCTTTATTTCTTGTTTTAGGTGATGGGGAGCGCAGTGGCTTTTGGGATTCGTTATCATCTGGTGCGTCTGTTCTATGACGTCTAACCGGACCTCCATTAAAGAGACGACTGACGGAGAAAATCTCTTGCTGCTGCGGAGGAATTTTCAAAAAGCTTATGAGCAGATACTATTAGCTCTCTGTCCTTTCTCTGACTCTGTCTGCAGCATTTTGTGTGTAAGGGTCTGACAGCAGCAGAAATGGGTTTCGGTTTTAACCGCAGTGAACGCAGCTGGGTGGTAAATTTATTGGATCCATCTTGAAAGTATATTTTTGTACTTTTTTAAAGTAAAGTAAGAGGATTAACGTTTGTCAACTCAGCCATTGTTCTGGCTACATTTCTCCAGTTTGTTACCATTTGATTATAGATGTGTGAACATTTAAGCCCACTTTGCAACATGATGATGCACTGCGTTAAAAAGATGTTGAGCTTTCATCATCTCTGAATGCCTCAGAACAAACTCCCAATGAATGATCATTTTAACTGAGAGAGAGAGAGGTCAAATAAATCTCAGGTTGATGGTTGCAGGTAAAAAGAAAAGTTATTAAAGTAGAAAAAGAGCTAATGATGTCTAGATTGTTCTAAAAGTAAAGCTTTATGGTGTTTGAAGGTGTCTTCACTTTCTGAAAGGGTTTAGCTGACATTTCGAAATGAACTGGCACCAAACCTTTTCAGTTTCTCAAGGAATGTAATTATAAGAGGAAACGCTGTGTATGCTTGAAATTGATTATATAAAATGTGAAATAAATAAAATTAAAAAGTATCCGCTTTCATTATTATTGTTTGGACTCGACTGGGATGATGTCCCACTGAACAACTATCGACCAATTTTTCAACTCTGCATTTTAGCCAAGGTTCTACAAAAACTGATAAAACTCTCAAATCAGAAAGTATTTGGACTCATTTAACATCTTACCTCCATCAGTCTGGTTTCAGGAAACAACACAGCACAACGACTGCTTCACTGAAGGTTTTTAATGACGTTGAAGCATTGGATGCTAAGGATTATTGTGCTGCACTTTTCTTAGACCTATCTTTCAGACCGAAGGCAATGTGTTCAACATAATGGTACTTCCTCCAGTTATTTAAAAGTCAACAATGGTGTACCATAAGGCTCTGTATTAGGACGCGCCCTCTTTACAATCTTCATAGGTAAAGTAGGTCAGAGCATCCTTAATGCATCCTTACATTTCTATGCTGATGATAGTTGTTTATTGTCGAGCTAAAACAGTTGTTACAGTTCTTTTTCAGAAATAGATCCTGTCTAACTGAATGCTAGGAAACGCCTTGTAACTGCAACTTTCCTTCCCTCCATTGACTATGGTGACATATACATGAACACCCCCACAAGCACTCTGCAGATGTTGGATGTTGTCTTATCACAGCACTAAGATTTATAAATGTCTAACTACCGTACCCATCACTGCACCCTGTATTCACTGGTTAACTGGACATCATTAACTTCACGCAGACTCTCTCACTGGTACATTTTCATCTTTAAATCACTTCTTGGTCTGCTGCCTTCATACATCACATGTCTCTGTGTGAGTGCAGCTACAGCGTGCACTCTCAGGACATTATTACATGCAGTGTTCCTTCAGTGCGGACTGAACTAGGCAAAAGGGACTTTACTCCGCTCCTGTTTCCTGGAATATCTTGCAAAAAGACCTGAAGCTCTCAACCCTGACCTCTCAAAGTGACTTTATCTGCGAAGTTCCTGGGAAAAACCAACACAGACATGCTCCTGTTTTTAGTTTTCTACACCTCCCTACTACCTAGCTGTTTTTATGTTATTTTCCTTTTAAATACCATTTGATTTTCACTTGTTTAAAAAAAATCTCAATTTGTATGCATCCTTTGATTGTCCATTATTGTCTTTGTTATCCACTGTTGTCATCACTCTGTTAAAATCAGGTCTTTCTTGTAAAGAAGTCCCCGAGGCTCAATGGGATAAACCTGTATAAATAAAGGGTGAATGAATGAATGCGTTGATCTGAACCAGATCAGATTTTGTTAGTAAATTAGAAAGAAAAAAAAATTCCATGGTTACAAATATTAAAACGGAAGCGATTTCATGGTGTGAAGTTTTGTTTCAAAGTTTAATCCAGGAAGAGGTATTTGATTCTCCTACTCCACATTTATTTAATTATATTTTTCTGAAAGGTAGGGGGTATATAAGTATAAAGCAGAAGGGTGAATGCTAACATTTATTTTACAATGAAGTGATTTACTTTCTATTTTTTCCTCTCCAATAATATAATTTGTATTAATTCTGAAGTTGCGTTAAAAATACTATCAAAAGTAGGAAAACACATTTCTTTAAGTAGATTTTTGAAATTAATGGCAAAAAAGTGTCAGATTTATGACTCATCCTTTGTGCAAGTTTATTTAATTTGGTAAAATCAATTGTTTTGCTGATATTTTTTAATCAAATCACATAACATTATTATTATTTTTTTTAAGATTATTTTTATCTTAGGTTCAAAAGCCAAATTAGCCCCAAGTAAAGTAGGGGCGCTAAATAAAAAGTATATTTTTTTCTATTAATTTACGCTGAATTATTATTTTCAATGCACAGAGACACAGCTATTATTTATTCTAGCCTTTAAAATTAATTAGTTACCTTCGTGTTTCAGATTAATATGAAATAAAAAGTAAAGTTAAATATACTTGCCAGAAATGTCATATAACAGAAATATGCAATAGCCTGAGATGGAAATAAAATACAAACATTTTACCACAATACTGTACTGTCTTGACTCAGTAAAACGTAGTGCACCCGGAACTATTAAACTCGGCTTTGTTTCATCCGGTGTTTTATTGAGTTACACGAAAACCGCGTAGAATTGATTCCGACTACCAACTAAATAATCAGATTTAATTATCTAATGTATACATTTCGTTTGTAAATATTTGTCACCTGGTGTAATATGTTTAGTTTTATTTTAGATACAGCTGCTAAATGTTTCAGAGACTTGTTTTTTTTTTTTTTTTCAGTTCCCTGCTGCTCTGAAACATCAACGCTAACACATTAGCTTTGTTGCCGATTAACTTTGTTTTAGAGATGCCTCCTAAAAAGCGCGTCCAAAAGAAAGCTCTCCAGCTGGGTTGTGAATGGGCTTCTTGCCAAGAATCCTTCAGTCAGATGGAAAACTTCTGTAAACACGCAGAAAGTCATCTGTCAAGTCCGGAGGAAGGTGAAGAAGCAGGAGAAGGTGAGTTCATCACGGCCTCGTGAAGCAGTAAAACGCCTTGTTAATGCTCTGTTTTTGTTTCGGTCCAGAGGAGAGGAGCTGTCTCTGGAGAGACTGTGGTTTCTGCTCTGTTGATGGGTTTGAAGAACTTCGACGACACCTCCTGTTCCACTGTTACCACACCAAGCTGAAGCAGCTGGGTCAGCAGGTCCTAGATGCTCAGCCTCCTGAGCTGGGCAGCTGCTCCATCGCCTACCACAACCGCAACGTCATCCCAGACATCCCCGACAACTTCATCTGTCTGTGGGAGGAATGTGAGGTGAGACTCAGACATTTCAAGCAGTGGCTGCACTTTCTGATGCTGAGCACAAGATTTCATCTGCTCAGTGGTTTTTAGTTGTCGTTTGAGCCTTCATTTTCATTAGATGAGACAAACGCACATTGTTCTGTGTTTCTAAGTCTCCACACTGTTGTAAGTCGTACAACACAAAAATAAAACAAAGGCCATAAATTATTTTTTTTAATGCAGGTGCAGTGGATAGAGCTTGAAAATTTGAAAAGCTTGATACGATATTGGTGAAGAAATAAGGAAGTTATTGCAGCTTTAGTCTAAAAATATTTGCCTAATTGTCCCCCATCGCAGGGTGAATAAGGGGAATTGAAAATACCTTCCATTTGTCTTGTGAGCATGATGACTTGAAAAATAAGTGAGGCTCCAACTACCATTTTGGTGTGTGGTTGTGTCTATGAGTTAATAAGGTCACTATCAAAATTTGATTGCCATGTCAAATCCAAAATGGTCACCGTCATATATGATTACAAACCGACCTCCTCGACCATTAGAGCAAACTATGCTTTCTAGTTTTTGATTGCTTAAAAGTATAGTGACCAAGGCCAACTGGGCAACCCCTGGCTCCACCCTTGCACCTGGTGTTGAACAAAATTGCTCCCTCCACTCATCGAGATCCATCACTCTGCACCACCTAGGACAAGCGACAACAAAAAAACGACCTCTATTCTTCTACCCTCTTGAATATCTTGCACCAAAAACATTAAAGTTTATTTGCATTCTCTGTTCAATTCCAGGCCAGAAAAACACTTATCTCCAAAACTACAAAAAACATCCACTAATCAAATCCCTCAGTGACGAGGGACATCAGCGTATGACTTGTTTTTCTTTGGTTTATCCTTGAAAACCCAAACACTTGCGATCGAGCTGCAGCAAATATCAAATTAACATAAATGTCTTTATTTCTTGAGATAATTGGATGGAATTTTCAGAACAAGTAGGAGGAAATATCCTGACTACCTATATTCATTATGAAATAATTAGAGAACTATAAACTGTATGATCTATAACTGTTAAGACTGCAAACAAAATGGGCACTAATAGCTAGATGGAAAGAAATTAAACTAATCAAGTCCCAAGAGAAACCAGTTTTGCATGTGCCATGACAGAGCATCCATCAGTCATATGTTCAGGCTCTCAAAACCACGTTCTCCACATCAGATTGTTAAGAAAGTCGGTCAGTATTCAGATAAAATATTTTATTTTGGTATTGTCTGCATTTGACTGAGTACTGTGAACCCTAACATGCTTTTAAGCTTGTTGAACTAGTAGAGCAACATTTTCATCACCCATGAAATGCATAAAGATATGCGAGAATCCATCCAGTCTTATACACACTATGCACACCACTAACATACACTGGTGGAAGCACACATCAGCCGTGACGTGGGGATTGTCTTGTACGTATTCATACACCTTCTATAATACCAGTAGCTAAAAACCCCTACAGAGCTACAACTCTTTGAGAATTTCTCTCTCTTCAGGATCCCTTTACCTTGACACTTACCAATTCATCCTCATGGCGTCACAGTTTCTGGCGTTTTAATCTTTTATTGGGGTTTTATACGTTTTTATGTTTATTTATTTATTAACCTTTATTTTGTTTTATACGTTTTTATGTTTATTTATTTATTAACCTTTATTTAACCAGGAAAATCCCACTGAGATCACAAATCTCTTTTGACTTGGACCTGAAGGCAACCTAACATGCCTGTTTTTAGACTGTGGGAGGAAATCGGTGTACAAAGAGAAAGCCCACACAATCACAAGGAGAACATGCAAACTCCACACAGAAAGACTCCAGGTCCAAACCAGGGATTGAACCAGGACCTTCTTTCTGTGAGGCAACAGTGCTAACCACTGAGCCGTTGTGATTTACTGATGACACTGTGGCTCAACATTCTCACATTTAAACCAAACATCTGTTGTTGTTTTTTCAAAGGCAAACTCAAAAATCTGAGCACAGAGCACCTGTCCACCATCTCTGTCTATGTGATACAAGACCTCAGCAACATTTCAGAGTGGAGTTAATGCGCAGTATGCATAGTATTTATATATATATTTTATTTATATTTTCTTTGTGTAGTACAGTTTCAGGTTGCATTGCTGGATGCAGCAGCAGTGTTGAAGGTTTTCTGAGTTCCTGTTGTACAACAGTTAATCATGCAGTGCATCTGAAGAATACACACATTCAGTAGAGGTTATTTTTTATTCTTCCTGGCACTGAAGCACTGAGATTTCATCAGAATCTAAATATTTTTGCAAATTTACTAACCTACTGAAAATGTTGTAAATTTTTGTTGTTTTTGTTGAGAACTATTTCTTTGCAATCGTTCTAGTAAAATGGGCTGAGCCTTATCTCCTCAGTTTAGGAATAATATAAAATTAACTTTTGATGCAGTTGTTTGCTTTTTTACTTTTTATTCTTTCATATTTTTCAGTGTTTCCTTAAACAAGTTTAAAGGTTAACAAATTGGTGCTCATGTGTTAAATATTTAAACAATTTATCAAAGATAAATGCCTCTAAAAAAAAGTTTTCCAGTGTTTATGAACACAATGTCAAACTGAAGCAGGAAATAAAGTGGAAATAAAATGTTGCACGATAACACACTATCAATCGGCTTCAATTTTATATTTAAACTAATGTTTTCCTCTGGTTTCATCGTTCTGTCCACTTTTGTCAAAGCAACCACCGTATGAAAACCCTGAGTGGTTTTATCGCCATGTGGAGATGCACACGCTGTCCATCGAAATACCAACCGGAAACTCTGAGATCCCAGTTCGCTGTGGCTGGAAAGGTATTAACGCTCCAAAGAAGGGTTTATATTCGTCTAGCAGAAGTTCGGCTGTGGTTTAGCTCATTGTCTGTCGTCGTTTCAGATTGTGAAGCGACAGCTAAAGGTCGCCCCAAGCTGCGGGAGCACCTGCGCAGCCACACTCAGGAGAAGGTCGTGGCGTGTCCAGGCTGCGGGGGCATGTACGCCAACAACACCAAATTCTTTGACCACATCATCCGACAGAGCGCTATGGAAGGTAACATCTGGCAGAGCAAAGACGGGAAGTAAATGACTGAAACGTTTGACTCTGTGTGTGTTGTAGGCCAGAGGTTTCAGTGCTCTCACTGCTCCAAACGATTTGCAACAGAAAGACTTCTGAGGGACCACATGAGGACCCACGGTCAGTTCGTGCACCGTCGCTCTGTAACTTAGTCGCTTCTTATAAAATTTTTTTAAAAACATTTCGTTTATGTGGGGGAGGGAATCGTGTTATTAAAACCAGCTTCATTAATATCTATGGACTTTAATCCAGATGTTTCTCTGTCTTTCCTGTGTTGAACCAGTAAGCCACTACAAGTGTCCTCTGTGTGACATGACCTGCCCGTCGCCTTCTTCACTGCGCAGCCACATCAAGTTTCGCCACAGTAACGAGAAGCCGTACAGCTGTGAATACTGTGAATACAGGTATGACTGCCTGCAGCAGTACAAACTAGATAATAACAAAGATAAATACTCAAGTTGTCTTTTTCTTTTTTATCCGCCCGTCGAAAGGCGTGATGGATTACTGTATAGTCTACATCGCATGTGTCAAACTCAAGGCCCGCGTGCCACGTCATTTTATGTGGCCCGCGTGAGCTTAAAAGGTCTGATAATCGTATAATAAATGTCAAAAGGGTGCATTGACAGCAGACTACATTTCCCATAAAGCATGCCGATTATGTTACTCGCGAAGTAACAGCATCCCACCACTAGATTGCAGTTTTTCCACATCAATACCATTTTCCGAACAAATGAAATTGAGAAATACAAATGATCCCAAAATGTCCAGAAATAGAAAAGTTGATGCCGATGGAAGGCTGTTTCAAGAAAGATGGAAAGTGTTTGTGCTGCAAGGAGAGAAACCGTTATGTCTTTTGTTTTATGAGGCAGTGGTGGACGTCTGAGTACAATCTATTCGGCATTTTGACACCAAACATGGAGCTAAGTATGACAAAGTGAGCCTTCAACCCTAATGTTGTTATTTTGAGTTTATTATACTCGTTGAATGTCTTGTATTATATTATGTTAAATTTGCAGCAGTATTGAAGGTTTATGTGTTTATGCAGGCAAATGTTTTCTATAATAAAACCATGTCTCATGAGTTGGATGTATGACTCTTACCAGGCTGTGTGCAGCCATTTGTTTTTTGTAAAAGGCTACACCTGTCACATGTTTTTAGCAACTCACAATTATTGGATGGACCGTTATTCTGCCCCTCTTAACTATGACTAAAAGTTATGAACAAAATTAATGTCATAACTTGTTATTTTTCCTTATTCACTTGGAAAGTTTGATAATTGATTTATGGAGTAATGTGGGTTTCATAACCTGGCAAATTAAAAGGTTTTATGTTATAACAGAGCAACAAGCAGACATAATTTTCAACATCTATGCAAAAATAAAATTATATGTATTTGTAATGTAATGTATAATAGTTTGTCAACGGGTATATAATGTGTCGTATGCGATACTCTTGTTTTTCTTTCAAATAGCTGTAAGAATCTGATCGACCTGCGTAAACACCTGGACACCCACAGCAGTGATCCTGCGTTTCGCTGTGACGTGCCTGGATGCAGCTTCAGCTGTCGCACGCCCAGCACCATGAAGATTCACCAGCAGAAGGAGCACGAGGTGATTGTTGAACTCATTGCAGACACGCTCTCACATGAGCAAATCTGACGTTTGCTGCAGCAACAACACGTCACCAGATCCTATTTTTACACAACAATGTGATTTCCCACCCCCCCATAATCAGAAGAGTTTTACAGCTCGCTACAAGTGTCACGTGTGTGGTCAGTGTTTCACCAGAGGCGACAGCCTCACGATTCACCTGCACAAAAAGCACCAATTCAAATGGCCCTCTGGACACCCCCGGTTCAGGTTAGTGTCTAGCACCTCTTGGTTTTCATGTTGCGAACCATTACAGCTCTGACGGACTTGTATTAACCTGCCAGGTACAAAGAGCACGAGGATGGCTTCATGCGACTGCAGCTGATTCGCTACGAGAGCGTGGAGCTGACGGAGCAGCTCATGAGAGAAAAGCAGAAGAGGCGAGCGGAGAATGGCGACGACAACGGCGATAGTAACCACGCTCAGAGCCAAGAGCTGGAGGAGGAGTCTGCCACGGTGTCGGCTGCTTCAGAGGTGCAGGAGGAGCTCAGAGGGGTGCTGCTGGAGGAGCAGAGGACTGAGGAGCCTCAGGAGGGGGACATGCTGTGTGTCCTAACAAAGGACTCCATTTTAATGCAGCTTCAGGATACAGCGCAGCAGCAAGGGAAGCTAGTGGACTGACTTAAACTCATCTCACGCATCACAAAACCAATCAGCCGTGTTGCTGAGCAGACGAATGTGGAGTTTGAGCCGTTATGAATACTCCATGAGGATCCTTCTTCGTAACCATATAAGCCTATGTTAGGTAATGCTTTTATGTGATGTTAATGATCATGTTTTTCTGATATTTAAATTATGCCGTTTTTAATATCTTCTTGATTTGTTGTAACATTTAAAGCAGAGAAGTCACAGAAAAGGACGTTTTCCACTTTAACCCAAAAGTACTGAGAGCAGCAATCAGGTTGATCACACTTTAATCTGAAACTTGAATAAACATTTGGATCATTAGTTTAAGTCAGTTTGGTTTTTGTGTTTGCTTGTTTTTTTTATGTTTGTTTTTATTTAAAGATTTCCTGACAAAAGAAATCACTACCTGTCAAGTAGGTAAATTATTTCATTTTAAGCTTTAAACGGAGGCTGGCCCTTTAATGTTGATGAATCACAAATCTTCCCAAAACAGCATCAACGCCTCCTAAAAGATCTATTTACATGTTTAGTAATTATAATTTTCTTGCTCATGAACTTTTTTTAGAAAGCTGCACAAGATTTTGGCTGTATTTGATCATTTTTTGTATTATAGTATAGAACCATAAATCAGACGGGACACTGGAAACCCTTAAATTGAGATCCACGTGTGATTATGCCACCGAGCTTTCATTTTGACTCTTCTGCCTAAACGATGTAGTGATGCTGTAAGATATTAATAAAGAATTGAATCTGCTGGACCTCTTAATGAATATCCATTTTCTTTTCCATTCAGGAGACAGGTCGCATATCTCCATCAGTAACTGCCAGGTACACTGGACGGGTCGCAGGCCCATCACACGGCTGATCTAGAGCCATCTTCAATTAAAACTGAGCAAAGACACAAACAGCTTTTCTCTAGCAAAGGTCCACAATTGAAATAATAAAGTTCCTTTTTAGTGACAGTCAAGTTTTATACTCGCCATATTATGTTTCAAAGTGTGGCCTCAAATTACAGAATCAAAGATGAATGCTTTTTTTTAAAGATAATGTAATGCAAAACAAATTGCCACTAATATGAACCATTGAGATATTTGCTTTTGCAGTAACAGGAAGCGATGTCAAAGAGGAGCACCTGCATGTAAACAGAACATTGGTACAGGCGATAGAGAAGAATTTGATGTTTCTTTAGATTATTTTGAGTTACAGAGAAACAAAGAAGAAAAGTCGGAGTTCAAATAAAACTGTTTCAATCAAGAAAGTCCAGATGTCACTTCCTGTTTCACTTTGGTCACATCCAGTTCTAAACAAAATATAACGGTTATGTGACAAAATGGGTAAAATCACGTGT
Source organism: Nematolebias whitei (assembly GCF_014905685.2). NCBI lineage: Eukaryota > Metazoa > Chordata > Actinopteri > Cyprinodontiformes > Rivulidae > Nematolebias > Nematolebias whitei. The sequence goes on from NC_056511.1 coordinate 39,252,885, forward strand.
ATTGTGCCAAATTTCCTGAATAATAAAAAGTTTTCTTCCACTTTTTGTATTTATAGGACATGCATGGCACAAGCAGGGCCTGTTCCATTACCGTAAAACCTGCTCCGTTTAAAATGGATTACCATAGAATGAAGAGAAGCTGCAATTCCTACAAACAAATGACT
>NC_056511.1:39273048-39301007 GCF_014905685.2 Nematolebias whitei
TGTGTGTGTGTGTGTGTGTGTGTGTCACCCTGATCATTTTAGGAAGCTACAGTTTCTACTCTTTGCATTTCTTAAAAGTATAGTTTCCTCAAATACTTGGAGTTGCTGAAGATTAATCTAATGGGGTCAGTGCCACAATTGCCACCCCCTGGCTCCACCATTGCACCTAGTGGTGGATAATATTGCTCCCTCCACTCTCCAGGATCCATCACTGCACTGCCTTGGACAAGCAAAAAGAAAAAATAAATAAATTAAAAAAATTAATAAAAATAATCTACCTCCGTTCTTCTCCACAATGTAACTCTTCCCCACTTGAATATAAATCACCTAAAACATTAAAGTTTACTTGCATTCCCTGTTCCAGTATCCCAACTCAGAATAACACTCATCTCCAAAACTACAAATATTCACTATTCAAATGTGTCCATTGTTGTCATCACTCTTTGTTAAGAAATCAGGTCTCTCTTGTAAACAAGTCCTCGAGGCTCAATGTGATTAACCTGTATAAATAAAGGTTAAATAATTTTTTTTTTTTTAAACCTTAGCAACAGGGGACATTGACACTGCTTGTTAAATTTATATTGTTTCCAAAACCAGGGTTTATTAAATCTTTAATTTTACTTAATTTTAAAAAAAATTAAAAGCCAAGTTCTCTTGAACAACATCCCATCATTAAATAGAGAAAGTACAACAAGGAGAAGAAAACTGCTGGTTTATTTTTTTGTTTGTTTTTAGGCAGAAACTTTTAACTAAGTCTTAATAAAGTTGTTTTAGTCATATATTTTTGCTATAATAATAAAACAAAACTTAAGAAAAATAAACTACAGCAAGAGATTTTTGACTGTATTAACGTTAAAGCTATAGGTCAGAGCGTGCTGATCTCCAAAGCCACTCGGTAACCTCCTGGTTCATCTAACACAGGTCTCCATTAAATGATGTAGGTTGGTTTAAATGAGTTTCCTGCAGCGGTGATGCCTTTGGATGAGAGTGCAATCACTGACGCAACAACCTCACAACCACAGCACCAGTCCTGTGACTTTGAAAACTGTTCTTCTTTGATTGTGCTTCTTTTCTACCACAAACCCTCCAAACCTCTGCACTGTTGTGTGAAGAGTGCAGAAGAAAATAAATCATTTATGGAGAACTGCTCCTCAGCTCCAGCCCTGCCCTCTCACCTGTTCACAGTTGTCATTCTCCTCAGGTATCTCAGCCCCTGTCCATAAAGTCCTCCAGCTTTCACCTCACCTTCAGTCTGTCATTGTGTTTGCTTTACTTTATGTCCGGAGAGCCTCCGTGTCTCCTCGTGATTTTTCCAAGTTGGTTTTCTTTTGATTTTCTCGTCTTTGCTCGTACTGGGTCCAGTCTCCACAAACCGTGACAAGATCTCTTCCTGATCACCTGACAGCTTCGGGAATGGCTGTGTGACCTTCAGATCGGAGCTGTAAATCATGTTCGATCACCGAGAAGTTAACATCGTATTCCTGCTCTGTCCTTTTAATCGGTTATTAGTAGTCCTTAATCATGGAGCGAAAAATGAGGATTGGAAATATCCTCCGTCCGTCCATGTTGTGAGCATGATACCTTGAAACAAACAAGGTTTAAACTTCCATTTTGGTGTGTTGCTGCAACTAAACGTAACAACGTTCCCTTTTGTAAATTGGGTTGGCACATCAAAATCCAAGATGGCTGCCGCCATGTATGCTATTGTGTAAACCTTGTGAGTTGGATAACTTGAAAAATAAGCAACTTACCGACTCCTATTTTAGTGTGGCTGCATCTAGACGTAAGAAAGGTAACTATCAAAAATGTATGTGTTATAAATTTGTTCTTGAGTTAAATGCTTGTTTTCTTGAGTTTTTATGTTAATATTTTAGAACTGTTGCCAATCTGTCACAGAGCAGGGTTAATATCAATATAAAACTCCCAAACCGTAAAAATGATTAGCATCAAAATCAATTTGTCTGACGGTTCTACAGAAATCGAATTTATAAATGTGAACATTTCATCCACTCTGAATTTTTCTGCAATGCTTCATGTCGTCAAACAGACACATGAATTTAACCGAACAGCCCAAAAAGCCCAACGTTTGTCCCACGTTGCAGAGCGCGCAGGGAAATTGGAAATACTCTCCATCCGTTCGTCTTGTGAGCTGGATAACTTAAAAAGTCAGTACTTCCTTTTTGGTGTGTGGCTGCATAGACGTGAGACAGGTCACTCTTGTAAATTGGCTTGCCACGTCAATATCCAAGATGGCTGCCTCCAGATATATAATGTATATGAAAATAGACCACCCCATTCATTTGTGCCAGCATTCTATTTTTTTTTAGATTGATTGAAAGTATAGTTTCTGCAAATAATTGGGGTGGCCAAAGATTAATCTATGGTGGCCAGTGCCACCAGTGGCCACCCCCTGTCCCCACCTCTGCACCTGGTGTTTGAAAAAAATTGCTCCCTCCACTCATCAGGATCCATGAATCTGTGCTACCTTGAGCAAGCAATAATAAAAAAAACAGCTCCCTCTGTTCTTCTCTTACTCACTTGAATATCTTCCAGAAAAACGCTCATCTCAAAAACTACAAACATTCACTAACCAAACCTCTGAGTGTCGAGAGACATCAGCTTGGGAAAAAACATCCATGATTAATTATATGTCAGAGTAAAAGTGGAATAACAAGCGTCCTGACCTGTGAGCTCATGATGTCTTCTGTAATTCAGATGTAACATTTCTAATTACTCATAAGCTGCTTGTGTGTCTTGCAAGGTCTGTGACAAGTAGGAAGAAGATTACCAAGAGAATGCTGTAAATGTGGAGATATGTTGTTTGCACAAGTCTTGTATGAGTGTCATGTGGTTCAAGGTTTCTAAGGAGAAAGACGGGAGGAGCAGGGAGGGAGAGCAGGAGGTGCTGCCTCCTGGTGATTTAGTGGGCTGCTGCTCTGCATGTGCTGATGATCAGAGTTTGTTGTTCTCAGAGAGGAAGTGCTCGCAGACAAAAACACATCTACTTAGCTTACTCGGCTTCCTCAACCTCTCTTTGAAACGCTTCAGCACACGTAGCTTAAATGTCATACGCTGTGAGCTCAGGGACCAATCCTGATGAAGTTTAGTATATAAAAAAGAGTCACATCACATGTGTTGTATTAAAAATGCACCATTTTTAAAAACAACTCTGAAGAGATGCACATTATTGTGGTTTTTTTTTTATTAGTTGAAATAAACTCAAATAGAGCATCAGTTCTCTGCCTGAGTGAGTGTAATTACAAAGAAAAAGTTATTTGAAATTATGCAGTTTAGTAGTTTTTTTGTGTCGCTGCCAGTTTAGTGGAGGTGACTTTTGATACAACTTAGTATTCTTCTCTTTTATTTCTTTTTTATTCATCTCAACGGCATCACATCCTCCACGTTCATTAAAGGCAGCTGTTGTCAACGTTTGCACGAGTTCATTTCAGTTTGTTTTTTCGTTCAATTCATTCAAGAGGTTCATTCATTCAAAGGTTGAATTCAACCTTTATTCATGCAGGTTAGTCTCATTGAGTCACGAGGACTCCTTTTCAAGTGAGACCTGTTTTAGACAAACCACAGATGAGGTACAGACGACAATAAACAGCCATAAAATGCATATGAAATAAAAAGTAAATCAAAGTAGTGTTACAAAACAAAAATAAAATCAAGCTTCATTATAAAACGAGGTAAAACACTAAAAACAGGAACATGTCTGCATTGATTTTTCCATTAAACTTAACAGTTGTTTAAAATCTCTTATAGAGACTCAAAGTCGACAGCTTCAGGGTTTTTTTTTTTGTGCAAGGTGTTCCATGATACAGGAGCAGAAATTTATACAGCCCCAATTAATAAAAGTTCCTCATACAGCACATTATACACATTATATGATGTGTATATAATATACAACATAATATCAGTATATATGCATAACATATTATAATATATAAAGTTATACACATTATATATGTTGACAAACTATTATACAGCAATACAACAATCTTTATCAATGGTACGGACAAACACAGGCCTTGTTTTAGTGTTGATCTTGGTTTGTGACCTTGACCTTGAAGCTGGGCTGATGAAAGTGTATGTGACACTCCATCTAATGATGATGCGTATCTGTCTGAAGTTTTGCTAAATGATCTTGAGCGGATCAGAAGTTAGGGGCGGGACAATAGAAAGTTTACGTACAGGGCTACAGGAGGTATGGACGGACGGAGACTATCCCATAATACGTCCCGCGCTCGCCTTCAAGTGACGTATAACAATGTCGTCTCCGGGCGCTGTTCAAAAACATTCGCACGCATTATAAAATGCCCATTAATAAAAAGTGATCTATCTAAAGACGCCAGCCGATTGAACTGGATCTCCACTTTGTCTCAACTTGCCATCCTGGGCTGCACACGAGCGACAGTGGAAAGAAAAGACTTTGAACAGGAAGGAACCTCCAGCACAACCAGGCAGCCTGCCTCGACTGACTGGGTAAAGAAAGGATGAAACAAAAGCAGACGGGATGGATGAGCGATGATGGAAGCCAACCTGTTCAACTCTCACCTGACTGCTCGGTGGCTCCATGAGGTTTGCATCAGAACTGGGGAGAACCAGTCTTTGTGGAGATACATGTTCACAAACTTCTCTAGAGTTCTTTATAGTCTCCTATAATGGTCCAATATTAAATATATATATTTTGCACATAATTTAAATGTTTCAAGGCTTATCGACCTGTTGTGGGGTTTAGCATAACTGGGGTGCATTTAAGTAAATGTCTTATTGGCGCCGATTTAAAGGGTTTTGGACCTTCTGTGAGGTGGTTTGAGTCTATAATTGGGCAACGTTACAGATATTTTTCCTCTTTTTCCCATGACAGCTTCACAAATGACATGGTTTCATCCTGAGTTTTGCAATGAACAAATTGTAGGTGATTTTAATTACGGTAAACATTTGGAATTTAATGAAAGGATTTAGTTTAATGGCTCCGTTGAAGTGTGGTTCTGTGGAAAGGTTATGAACGATTAATATCACACCGACAGCTCTTTGAACAACCTCCTTTTGTTGAAATACAGTTTAATTTTGAGCACATTAATGAGCTAACAATACATAGAACAAGTAATTGTATTATACCTTTCCAACAAAACACATTTCAAACTGTTTCAAGCGATTATTTAATTTTATTTATTTCTGTGGTCAGTTAACACAGTTGATGGGTCACTGTAGTTCAAGTCGACACAGGTTGAGCATCGGTTTGAACCTCAGCTTCACTGGGAACCACGAGCATCCATCCAACATTTCCTGTTTAATTACCCAGGAGTTCAGGCTTGAGTCAGTGAGTAAACCCTGTCAGATGTGGTTAGAGACGAGCACCCTTGCGGTGACAGGAGTGGACTTTGAGACGAGCTCCATCCTGTCTGACTCCCACGAGACAAAGAGGGGTGAGCTCGCTGACTCTCACAGATAACATCGTCAGGGTTACATCATCAGTATGCACCACATGCTGCCTCCCTTACAGCCGGCAGCTCGTCTGTCTGAGTGCAGGCTGCTTAATGTAATAACCGTGCCAGAGAGGAGGGGGCGCCGTCTTTATCTGTGGTTGAGACCCTCTAATTACGCTGCTCAAGACAGGAAGGAGCATCTGTGTAGACGCTGGAGATTTGGGTGACAAGTTTCCATTTCTGGAAGCTTTCAGGATGTGTCAGCTCTAAATATGGTTCTGCTTTTCCCAAGAACCTCACAGTGAGAACGTCACAAAAAACCTGAGCAGCTGAGCTGTTTTTTTTTTTTTTTTATCTGCAGGGGAACAAAACCACAGTTTCATACCAGCAATGGTTCTTCAGCTTGTGCTGGTGCCAGCTTTGTTAATTCTGTTTTAAATTCTTTGATCTTCCAAGAGAATACCACAAACTGAAACGCTTGAAGAATTAAAGGCCTAACATTTACTGAAGGAATGCATATCGCCCGCAGCCTTTCAGTCTAAAATCATCTACTGTATTTTTCGGACTATAAGGTGCACTTCCTTTAATTTTTTCAAAAATCAACGGCGAGCCTTAAAATACGGTGCACCTTATGTATTAATTCTGGTTGTGCTTACTGACATGGAACTGGTTTTATGTGGTACAACTGAACAATGTTGAGAGTTATTGTGAATGAGTTGAACAAAGTTTGACTTATCTGACTGTTTTGTTTCGCTTAATGCACCTTTTAATCTGGTGCGCCTTATAGTCCGAAAAATACGGTAATCCACAGTCGGTCAACTTTTATTTGTAGAGACCTGTGCAACAGCCAAAACGTGCACAAAGTGCTTCAAAATGATACAACACAAAAATGTCATAGTGTCTTAAAAACCAGCCTTAATAAAAAGGTTTTAAAATTAGTTAGTTTGCAGTAATGGAGCACAAGTCCGGAGGTTGTTGGTTCCACAGTCTGGGTGTGGTGACCAAAAAGGCCCGGTTACTCCAACATGCTGGAGTTTGGGGCAAACGGTAAAGAAGTATTAGTTGATCTTGATGTCCTCTTTTACTCATGAAAAGCTACTAGATCTGCTAAATAAGGTGGGGCGAGACCAGTAAGAGTTTTAAAAGTGAATAATAGAAGTTTTAATCAATTCTAAAACGGACTGGAAGCTATCCATCCATTTTCTTTACCCGCTTGTTCCATTTTGGGTCACGGGGGTCGCCGGTGCCCATGTCCAGCAATCACTGTGTGAGGGGCGGGGTACACCCTGGACAGGTCTCCAGTCCATCACAGGGACACATAGAGACAAACGAGACAAACAACCATTCACTCTCTCACTCACACCTAGGGACAATTTAGAGTTACCAATCAGTCTAACATGCATGTTTTTGGTCTGTGGGAGGAAACCAGAGTACCCGGAGAAAACCCACGCATGCACGGAGAGAACATGCAAACTCCACCCAGAAAGGCCCCTGGACCGGGGTTTGAACCAAGGACCTGCTCGCTGAGAGGCAGCAGCTCTACCAGTTGCGCCACCGTGCTGCCCAACTGGAAGCTAAAGGAGACCAAAAAAAAGTAATACAGTAATTTCTGGACTATAAGCCGCAACTCTTTTCACATCCTTTGAACACCGTGGCTTATACAATACTGTAGCTAATTAAAAAAATAATAATTTTTATGGTCTAACCAAAACGTTTAGCTTGGCCACACCCAGCCACTCACATAGCTGCCCAACGCATATCTCTCTTGGGGGGTAGCGATCAATGACTTCCTGGTAGACTACTGTTGTTTTTTATTTTTATCAGTCATGTTACAGGCACTGTTCAGAAAAAAAAACAAAAAACATTTACTGTATTTGTGTGTGTTACCGGTAGATATTTAATTAAAAGTAAGAAAAAGTCTTTCTGTGTAAATATCTCATGTTACAACGTGAACACCCACGGCTTATAGACACACGTGGCCTATTTATGTAAAATTTTAATTTTCTTTTTAAATTTAGCGGACGCGGCTTATATTCAGGTGCGCTCAATAGTCCTTAAATGACAGTAGTCGTGCCTTGAGCTGATAAAAGCATGAATGGCCTTTTTCAGGTCAGGCCGATTTTAAAAAGTCTCAGTTTTGGTTTATAGACATACCTGATAAAAGCTGGCGTTGATTACAGACGATATATTTTTATCAAACTTCAGATCCTTGTCAAAGGTCACCGCCAAGTTTTTAAGTGTGGTCCTGATGTCTGATGTCAGAACATCAACGTTATCAGGAGCACTATCACCAGAAAATGATACTCCATCTTCCCTTCATTAAAAACCATGCACGTTCTCAAATTATATCGCCAGATGTCACTCTCAGAGAACGTGTTGTGAATGACTCTCAGCTACCACCACGTCAAATTTTAGCTGAAAACCTGTAAAAGTGAAAATCATAACCAAGTTACAATTTTTAGAGTTTAGAGCGAATTTAGAGTTTGAGTTTTAGAGTTGTTGTTTTTTTGACTTGATAAAGCCTCCCAGAGCCAACGTCTTCAGCTTCACAGAAGTTCAGTTGTTTTTGTTTTTTACATATTTTTTTGGATCAAGATTGATCTTCACCACTGAGTTTGAATTATTTTTGTGTTGGATAAGGTTGATTAACTCTTGAACTGGACTGACTCCAAACATTACCAGGTTGCATCCAGTGGTTGCTTTCTTAACGTTTTAATAAAATCCCGTCAGTTTCATGAGATATTTTGCTAACAGACCCAGGCAAAGACATGATCAGTGTCTCTTTTCAGTGAATGATGAAGCACCTGTCATACAGCAATGACACAAAACGCTCAAACTCTCCAACATGTTGGAGCTAGAGCTGCACGTGATTTATTCTCATCTGTCAGGAAGAAGACGTGTCAGGAGGCTCTTACTGATAGAGAAAAGAACGTAACTTCAACCGCACGGCACAAACCCATAAATAAAGAATGTGAATCAACGTTTGGCTGTTTATCTCCAGAGACGCTCACTTGAATTATTACCAGTGTTTTACCATCTTTTTTTATGTTTGGCTTTCTTCACAACAATAAGCTTTAAAGTTACAAAAATATATATCATTTATTTTTTTACCAGTTGGTCTGGGACTTTTTTGTCTCGTAAAATAAGCTCAAAATAAGTTTAAATTCTGTCAGAAACTTTGTTCTGAATAGCCTACTGTTTAGTTAAATTGTTCATATCTGATTTTTACTCTTGCAAAGTGGATTAAAAAGCAGATTTATTTGGGAATTGAGCTTAAGATTTCCCTTTTTTATCCACTTGTGTTCTTCTGGTTTTAAACCATTCATATTTTTTCATCTGCTTGAAGAAAATATATTTTGGTATCATATTAGGAGCATTTTTTTAATGCAAAATAACATTTCATGTTATAGGAAATGTCAAACTTAAACATTACTGAGAGGAAATGTTTTTAACTGTTTGATTTAAAAAATCATAAAGACCCAATCAGGCCCAAGGATGAATAACATTCTTAAAATAATAAAAATGTTGTCTTTTTTTTTCTATATTTGCCCTTGAGTTGAATGCTTGGTTTCCTGAGTTTCCACAGTGATGATTTAAAATTAACAGTTCCTTATTTGTCACAGAACTGGGTTCAATATAAAACCAGAAAACCATGAAAACAATTAGCATCTGAATCAATGTGTCTGAAATCAGATCTATAAATCTTAACATTTCATCTGCAATGCTTTTTATCTTCTTATATCCTAATTACAGTGAACATGTGTGGAAATCCCATTTGTAATTGATTTTCTCAGCAGCAGGTTTTTGTTTTTGCAGCTAAATGAGGTTTCGTTGGTTCTTCCAGGTTTTAAAGCGCTCCTCAAGTGTCTGTCAGGACGATTTTGCAGCAGAGAGCTGATCGGCATCATGGGCCCCTCTGGAGCCGGGAAATCCACTTTGATGAACATTCTGGCAGGATACAGGTGAGAAACTGACATCTAACCCTGTACAATGTATATTACTTTATCATTTTATTTATATTTTCATAAGCAGAGGAGTTTTGCACTTGCTGTTTGTTTGAAAACAGGGAAACCGGCATGAAGGGCACAATTCTTGTAAACGGCCGGCCACGGGATCTGAGGACGTTCAGGAAGATGTCCTGCTACATCATGCAGGACGACATGCTACTGCCACACCTCACTGCACGGGAGGCCATGATGGTGAGAAGAAACAAACACCTGTCTGAAGCTTAAACTTCAATAACAGGTGATGAGTTTTGTCTGTCTTGTAGGTTTCTGCCAACCTGAAGCTGAACGAGACCATGCAGGTCAAAAAAGAACTTGTGAGTCTGAACTACTATCATATCGTTATGATATCGTATCAATATTACGACATCGCATCGATATGACAATATCATATTGATATCATCATCTCGTACTGTCATTATGATTTTTTTAAAGAGATAGTTCAAGTGTTTTAAAGTGAGCTTTATTTGTCCAAGCTGAAGTTATCTGCAACAGGTAAGATATTGCTTGTTCAAGTCTTTACACAGAACCCTACGTTTAAAGGACATAAATATTGCTTTAATATGTAATGCAATAATTTTTAGAGGTCAGTTTAATTTTGTTCCTCGCTCCTCCTTTAAAAAAAAGCTGGATGCAGACAAGTTCAAGACCTCAGTGGTTCTAAAAGTGGGGTTCCTGACCCCACTGTGGGCTGGGACACACCAAGCAGTGGCCATGAGAAGATCTCTAAGAGTGAAATAAAATTTAAAAAGTTACTGTTACTAGTGTAGATTTGTCTTAATTATAACAAAACATGCATTTGTAGAAAGCAGCCGTGCATCGGTTCACGTTTAACCAATTGTGTTTGTTGAAGCTGTTCGTGTCATTTTGCATTTGTTTAATTATCCCATTACCATTGTTTACATACTTAAACCTATTGTAGTTGAGGTTGCAAATCTGTGCTACGGTTATTTTGTAAATCAGAAGTCGAAATTCATTCATTCAACCTTTTTTTTCTGATGCAAGGCAAAACTGCTAACATTGCTAATTAACAAAACTTTTGGCACAAATAACCCCAGTTATACAAAAGCTCAGAATTATTAGGAAGAGAAGAAAAACCTAAAAAAAAAAATAAAATCAGGAAAAGATGTAAAAATTTATACATTTTTCACTTATTTGACATTTTCTTAGAACAGTGTACAAGTATAATATACATGCATCCTTAAACAAAGGTTGATTTTCAACGGTTCTCATTATCCAGTTGTGAAGGCGCTATAGTCTTTCTATAAGTCCATTTTTCCCATTTTTTATTAAATTGCACCTCGTGCAGTCTTAATTTATGAGTGTCTTTCCGTAGCAAATATCTTCCACAATGCACTCACTGCTGCACGGTCGGTGGAAACACTTTATGCAACGTTCTTACAATGGCCTTTTCACTTGCTGTTAACAATATTTTAATAAGGTATTCATCCTCTTTTTGTATCATGTTGTGTGTAAGATTTCCCAGGTAAAGTTTTTCACATGTTTTGGGGAACATGTATTTTTAAATAATGCAACTTCAACTCAGAGAAGAGAAAAAAAAAAAACAGCCGCAGTCTAAAATAGATTACCGCGCTTGACAAAAATACACTAAAATAGATATCAAAGCAAAATGAGATCTTTTTGAAACTCCAAAATGTTTTGCAGAAGATGGTGATAAAATAATTAAATACAGTGTATGCGTTTTCTCCTTTTTCTAATTGTTAGTGTTTTTCTAAGTTAAACTCTGCAAGAAAAACATCAAGTTGCAATATTTTGTCTCTTGTGTTCCTGACATTGCAACTAATTTAACAACGTATACTTTCAGCCCAAAACTATGTGTCTTCCAGCTGCTTGGAATGTGGGGACAGTGACTGCAGAGGATGGGAGGACATCCTCCTTCTGGGGGGACTGGAAATATATAAATGGTTCTATCTTTGTGCTCATTGCCAGTGAGGTTTTGCTCATGCTGTAAGGACGACGGTTTGTGTTGTGTTGAGTAGAAAAACACTTTGACTATAGAAAAAATATAAGAAAGCAGACAAAATAAATCTAATTCTTCTATCATTAGTAATAAAATGCAAAAAATAAAATCTGTGCTTTAAAAATGCATATTTTGGTCAAATTTAATTTTATTCCATCCACCCATTATCTTTACCGACTTCTTCCTTTTGCATCATGGGGGTCACTGGTGGGCAGGTCTCCAGTCCATCACAGGGACACATAGAGACAAACAATCATTCACTCTCTCACATAGGGACAATTTAGAGTTACCAATCAGCCTAACATGCATGTTTTTGGCCTGTGGGAGGAAACCCAACATGCACGGAGAGAGCATGCAAACTCCACCCAGACGGCCTCTAACTGGAATTTGATCAGGTGACCTTCTTGCTATGAGGCAAAAAGCTGACCCACCGTCCCGCCCTTTATTTTATTCACACATTTAAATATATACAAGTATATTTTTATTTTTTTAATGTTTATTTTTTGGGTCCTAAGTGGTTCAATTTGTAAAAAAAATAAATAAATAAATTTAAATAAATAAATAAATAAAAAGCAGTTTGTCACCAAAGAGCAAATCAGAACAGAGTAAAACGATTACAGTCATAGCCAATGATCTTCATCTTCTCTGCATTCAGGTTCATCCTCACGTCTTTTAGTGGATTTAGATGATCTAGTATTTGTGAGAATTTTAGCTTTGCATGTTTTTTTTGTTGTTGTTGTTTTTTTTGTATCTCAGTTTCTCTGTGTGTGTTTTTAAGGTGGATGAGATCCTGACCGCTCTGGGTCTCCAAGAATGTGCCCAGACCCGGACCAACTCTCTGTCCGGAGGTCAGTGTAAACGACTGGCCATCGCCCTGGAGCTGGTCAACAACCCTCCGGTCATGTTCTTCGATGAGCCCACCAGGTAAAAGCTCACCAACTCACCTCAGATCTTTGTGAATCCACACTCATTAGAGCTTCTGCCTCTTCCCTCCTCCCCACGTTTTCTTTTCCACCACAGTGGTCTGGACAGTGCGTCATGCTTCCAGGTCGTTTCCCTCATGAAGTCTCTGGCTCAGGGAGGACGGACAATCATCTGCACCATTCATCAGCCCAGTGCCAAGCTCTTTGAGATGTTTGATAAGGTAAGCTGAGTGCTTTTACTGCGTCAGACCATTAGCTGCAGCTCGCGCCGGGACACTACAGGTTGGCATGAATCATTTTATACAGCAGAAGCAGCGCTGCAGTCGATTGTCCCATCCTGTTGTCTTGTCGGTTATTGATCCGTTCTTTCAGGGAGGTGGTGTGTTGGAAACAATGTTGACTCTGTTCCTGTGTTCTTCTTCCCCCCAGCTGTACATCCTCAGTCAGGGTCAGTGCATCTACAAGGGAACCGTCCCGTATCTCATCCCTTACCTGAAGAACTTGGGTCTTCACTGTCCAACGTATCACAACCCTGCTGATTTCAGTGAGTCCCTCAAGTCCTCTATACGACACACGTGTCTACATTTCTCCCAGTGTGATTTATTTGTTTCTAATCTCTGATTCCAGTTATTGAAGTGGCATCAGGAGAATACGGAGACCTGAACCCGGTTCTGTTTGAGGCGGTCCAGGGTGGACTGTGCTCAGAGGAGGGCAAGAAGAACTCCACAGACAAAAGCGACTCCTCCTGTCCTTCTCAGTGTTACACCGTAAGTGACATGGCTGTTTCACATGCAAATCTTTTAAACATATTCACCCCTTGAAGGCTTTATGCTGTCATAAATCAGTCATGCTCAATATAAATTGATCTTCTTTGGAGGAAAAAAACTTCATCAATGCCAAAGTGAAAACTAATTTAAATTTAATTCAGTTTAGTTTATTTATTTAGCACCAAGTCACAACAGAAGTCATCTCAGGGCACTGAACAGAAACATTCATATTCATAAAAAAAACAATTAAGTTATCTATCTAAGGAAGCCAGCAGATTGTGTTGAATCTTCACTTTGTCGCAGAATCATATTTCTGCAGATAATACCAATTAAATTAACAATGGCACTGTAGAATAAGTAAATACATAAATATGTATTCCCTTCAAAATGCCAGTCCTAATTCATCCATCCATTATCTTTTACCCGCTTCTCCCTTTTCGGGTCGTGGGGTCACTGATGTCCATATCCAGCAGTCACTGTGTGAGAGGTGGAGGACACCCTGGTCAGATCTCCATTCCATCACAAGGACACAGAGACAAATGAGACAAACAACTGTTCACTCTCTCATTCGGGACAATTTACAGTTTAGAGTTACCAGTCAGCCTAACATGCATGCTTGTGGTCTGTGGGAGGAAACCAGAGAACCCCCATCATGCATGGAGAGAACATGCAAACTCCACCCATAAAGGTCCCCAGCTGGGATTTGATCCAGCGATCTTTTCGCTGAGAGGCAACATCTCTACCAACTGCACCCCCGTGCCACCCCAATCCTAATTCAGCTCAGGAAAAAAATGCTTAAAAGTACAAGCCATACATGTTTTGCAAGACCCTAAAAATCCCTAAAGTTTTAAATCCATTATCAAGAAATGGAGAGAATATAGGAACGTGTGTAAATCTAACAAGAGCAAGCTGTCCTCACAAACAACAGTGCAAGAAGGAGAATAGTGAGAGAGACCACCAACACTCCTGTGACCACTCTGAAGGAGTTGCAAGCTTCAGCAGGTGAGATGGGAGAGACTGAGCATACAGCAACTGTTGCCTGAGTTCCTCACCAGCTTCATGGCCGAGTACAAAAGAGAAAGAAGCTGTTAAAGAAAATTCAGATAAAATCTTGACTAGAGTCTCTAAACAGTTTAGACAAACTCAGTTAAAACCTCTTTGTAGTCTCCATCAACTTCTGCTCCACTTTGTTTTTCACCATCCCACAAGTAACTTTGTATAGAACAATGTCTGAACTGGAAAAAATGAACCAGCTTGAACTGGTTGCTTTAATTTGACCCTGCAGGTATTTTATTGTCCCCTGTCGCAGAGTAAAAACATGAATCGGGCATTATGTTCATTCATCCATCCATTCCTCTGTGCCTGTTGTGGATGATGTGCATGATAACTTGAAAATTAAGTGAAGTACCGACTACCATTTTGGCGTGTGGCTGCATCTAGGTGTAAGAAAAGTCATTATCAAAAATTGTGTTGCCACATCAAAATGTGTAATGGCTGCTGCCATAAATGCCCATCCACTTTGTGAGCATGTAAATGTAAATTTTGATGTGTGGCTACATCAAAGTGTAAGAAAGTTTCCTTTCAAAGATTTGGTTACAGGTCAAAATCCAAGATGGCCACCACCATACATGCATGCACACTCATGTACATCCCAACCATTTGAGAAAACTATAGTTTCTAGTTTTTATATTGCTTAAAAGTGCAGTTTCCTCAAATGATTAAGGGTGGCTGAAGATTAATCTATGGGGCTAAGGCCACCTTTGGCCACCCCCTGGCTCCACCATTGCACCTGGTGCTGGATTAAATTGCTTCCTCCACTCACCAGGATCTGTCACTCTGCACTGCTTCTATAAAAAAAAAACCTACCTCTGCTCTCCTCAAAAGTGTAACTCCTCCCTACTTGAATATCTTGCAGCCAAAACATTAAGGTTTACTTTCATTCCCTGTTCAGTTCCAGCCCAGAAAAACACTCCAACATCTCCAGAACTACAAACATTCACTATTCAAACACTTCGGCAGTGGTGGATAACGTTTTGCCGTTTATTCTACAAGTATTCCCTGTAGTTTTTTTTTTTTTTAAATGAGCATGAGCTCATGGGTTTTCTTGAAACATGTGTTTATGTTCATGTTTAAGATGAGCAGACTGGTACCACTCTTGTGTGCTTTGAATGTAAGTTCACATAAACGCTACGGCACATAGTCATTAACTTGATATTTTATGATACAACTAGGATCAGCCTTTAATTCTGGGTCAGAATCAAAGGCAAGCAATTCATTCATTTTTTATGCGTTCATAAGCAACTGCTCACTTCAGCTAAATGTTTAGCTTAGAGGGAATATGCCTGCTCTGGTACTTAACTCTCGTTTATTTCACAGGACACAGGAACTCTGGAGAAGCGTAGCTTTGCCACGAGCACGTTCACACAGTTCCGCATCCTCTTCAAAAGAACCTTCGTCACAATATGCAGGGACACGGTAATTGTTTTAAACAATATTTCTGCTTTGATTTTATAATCTATCTTTTTAAAAAAGTGGGTATTGTTCTCGGCGATATCACTGAGGGTGCTTGTGTTGTGTTCTTTTCTTTCAAGGTGCTGACCCATCTCAGGGTGATGTCCCATTTGTCTATCGGAGTTCTTATCGGCCTGCTTTATCTGAATATTGGAAATGATGCCAGCAAGGTCTTCAACAACACCGGCTTCCTTTTCTTCTCCATGCTGTTCCTCATGTTTGCTGCCCTCATGCCCACAGTGCTAACCTGTAAGACACCGAGCCTGCAAACATTGGTTTGGAGGAGTGTTGTTGTTTCTGACTGACGTGGGAAGTCTTTTAATTGAGCTGTCTTTCCACAGTTCCTCTGGAGATGTCGGTGTTTATGAGGGAACATCTCAACTACTGGTACAGCCTTAAGGCCTATTACTTGGCTAAAACCATGGCTGACGTACCGTTCCAGGTGGAGTTTTACTGATTTAATGCTCACTGGTGCAGAGACGCATGTACTGTTCAAAATACTGACACTAAAGACTGTTTCCTCTACAGGTGATTTGTCCAATCATGTACTGCAGTATAGTGTACTGGATGACTGAGCAGCCTGCAGAGGCAGGTCGCTACCTGCTCTTCATGGCCTTGTCAACATCCACAGCCCTGGTAGCCCAGTCGTTGGGCCTACTAATAGGAGCTGCCTCCACTTCACTGCAGGTCAGCAAATCTACATCATTCACATTCGTGAATTATTAACAGAGATCAACTACAGTATTTTCTAATAAAAATCTTCATGAGAATCTTGGTTTACTTCAGATATATCCTGATATATACACTATACTTTATTAGGTACACTTGTTTAGTTGCTTGTTCAGAGTCTTGACAAGCAACTAAACAAGTCAAAGATAAAGTCAAATAACTAATCAGTTATTAAGTTATTAAGACAAATAACTAATCAGTCAATCACATGCAGCAACTCAACGCATGTAGGCATGAAGTCAAGTTGAAAACGATTTGCTAAAGTTCAAACCAAGCATGAAAATGGGGGAAAAGAAGATTTAATTGACTTTAAACATGACAGTTAAACATGGCATGGCTGTTGGTGACAGAGGAGCTAGGCTGAGTGTTGCAGGAACTACTTATCTACTAGGACTTTCACACACAATCATCACTAGGATTTGCAGAGAATGGTAAAAAAAAAAAAATACAGTGAGCAGCAGTTTAACAAAGGTCTGCAGACTATCATCTCTGAACAAATTGTTCAACCTCGAAGCAGATGAGCGACAGCAGAAGAGGACCACCAGGCCCACTCCTCTGACAGCTAAGAACAGGAAACTGAGGCTACAGTTCACACAGGCTCACAACAATAAGATGTATTTTTGAAAACATCGCCTGGTCTGAAAAGTCTGGATTCACTGGACTCCATAGTCATTTGTCATTTGCATCATGTGCGTATAACAAATCTGTGTCAACTAAATGACATAATGTTAATATGAAGCAAAATCTCTGAGGAAAGTTTCCAATTCCTTGCTGAACAGAAGTCACAAAGAACTGAAGCAGTTCTGAAGGCAAAAGGAGGTTCAACAAAAATTTAAAAATTGCTAAGCTCTTATTTGATTCACCCGTGTTAAAGGGGGGAAACGTCTTAGCTTGTTTAATGTATTGTAATGAAAATCTTCATATTTCTACAGTATACAAATCATTAAAACTTTCTATTGCTATTTTGTTGCTGGAATTATAAATATTTATTTGATTGGAACGCCTTTAATAATTGTAGATATTCATCCATAGGTCTGAAATTTGCCTGATTAGTCATTGCTTCCTCTTTTTATTATTTAATTTTTTTAAAGAAGAGAATAAAACCTGTTCTCGTGCCCACCTCATCTTTTACTTACACTAAGTGAGATTTTCTGAATTGGTTTTCCAATCCGTGGAGTGTTTGTGAAGTTATATTTTTGGTTGTGCTGCGATTTCTGGCCCAGTAACGATTATAACATGAAACACTGTGAAATGAAGATGGTTTTAACAAGAAAATGTGTTTTATGAAAAACTTTGTTGCTTAACTTTAAAGTATTCTATAAGCTTTAAAATACCTTTTCCTTCAGCTTTTCCCTCTTCAGGGGTCGCCACAGCGAGTCATCCTCCTCCATCTCTGTCCTCTGCATCCCCTGTCCTCACTCCAACTACCTCCATGTCCTCTCTAACTGCATCCATATATCTCCTCTTTGTCTTTTTTCTGGCAGCTGCATTTCTAACATCCTTCTACCAGTATACCCACTGTCCCTCCTCTTGACATGTCCAAACCATCTCAGTCTGGCCTCTCTAACTTTATCTCCCAGTTGTTCAACCTGTGCTGTACCTCTGATTATCTCATTCCCAATCTTATCCATCCTTGTCACTCCTAAGGAGAACCTCAACATCTTCATTTCTGCCTCTTCCAGTTCTTTCTCCTGTCTTCGTGTCCATGTCTCTGTCTCCAGACCATAAAATATAGCTGGTCTCACCACTGTCTTGTAAACTTTTCATTTGACCTTTGCTGACACCCTTTTGTCACAAATCACTCCTGAAACTTTTCTCCATCCTGCCTGGACTCTTTTTTTTCACCTCTACTGCACTCCCCATTTTCCTGGTCAGTGGACCTCAAGTCCTTGAAGTCCTGCACCTTTGTGACCTCTGCTCCTTGTAGCCTCACTGTTCCACCGGCCTCCCTCTCATTCACACACATGTACTCTGTCTTACTACGGCTGACTTTCATTCCTCTTCTTTAAAGTGCATACCTCCACCTTTCCAAGTTCTCTTCCACCTGTTTCTTGTTCTCACCACAGATCATAATGTCATCTGAAAACATCATAGTCCACAGGGATTCCTGCCTGATCTCATCTGTTAGTCGGTCCATCACCAGAGCAAACAAGAAGGGGCTCAGAGCCGATCCTTGATGCACTCCCACCTCCACCTTGAAGCTATCTGTCACTCCTACAGCACATATCACCACTGTCCTGCTGTCCTCATACATGTCCTGCTGTCCTCATACATGTCCTGTACCAGCCTAACATACTTTTCTGCCACTCCAGATTTCCTCATACAATACCACACCTCCTCCCTCTGCACTCTGTCGTATGCTTTTTCTAAATCCACAAAGACACAATGGAGTTCTTTCTGACCCTCTCTGTACTTCTCCATCAGCATTCTCAAAGCACAGATGACATCTGTGGTGCTTTTTCTTGGCATGAAACCATACTGCTGCTCACAGATAGTCATCTCTTGTCTAAGTCTTGCTTCCACAACTCTCTCCCAAATCTTCATTGTGTGACTCATCAACTTAATTCCCCTTTAGTTGCTACAACTCTGTACATCACCCTTGTTCTTAAAAATGGGCATCAGGACACTTCTCCTCCATCGCTCAGCCATTTTCTCACCCTCAGATATGCTATTCTAGTCAAAAATCTCACTGCCATCTCTTCTAGATGTTTCCAAACCTCCACTGGTATGTCTTCAGGTCATTCTGCCTTCCCCTTCATTCTTTTCAGAGTTTTCCAAGCTTCATACTATTTTTTCCCCACTTCCTGGTCCACTGTTTCTTTGACCTCTACTCATCTTTCCATTTCATTCTCTTCATTAGCTCTTCAAAATACACCTTCCATCCACCCATCACGTTCTCCTCACTTGTTAGCTTATTACCATCCTGTCTTGAACAAGCCTGACCCGCTGCACATCCTTTCCAGCCTGATCTTTCTGTCTCGCCAATCGGTACAAGTCCTTTTTGCACTCTTTAGTGTTCAGCCTCCCATACAACTCATCATATGTCTTCTGCTTTGCCTTTGCTACCTCCCTCTTTCCTCTATGTCCCATTTCCTTATATACCTGTCTCCTCTCTTCAGTCCTCTCACTGTCATATTTCTTCTTGGCTAACCTTTTTCTTATCTGGGGGTCGAGATGGGGTAGAGGTAGGGCAGCCGACCTGGGACCAGAAAATTGCGATTCGACTCTCAGCCATTACTACATGCCGTGGTGTCTCTGAGCAAGACACCTAATCCCTAATTGCTCCCCGGGTGCTTACATAGCTGCCCACTGCTCCACCTGGGTGTATCCCAGGTGTGATGGGTTAAATGCAGAGAACTAATTTCACCATTGCATGGGAACATACAATGATGACAATCTCAGACTTCCCCCTTCCTCTTCCCTCTATTTCTCTGAATAGCTTCCTACACTTCACAATTCCACCACCAGGTTTCCTTATCATCCATTCTCTGTCCTGATGACACACCAAGTACTTTCCTTTCTGTCTCTCTAATTACTGTTGCTATAGAAACCCAGTCATCTGGAAGATTTTTGTTATTCCCAGAAAGGAAACAAGTATTTTAAATGCACTTATGCCCATGTCCAGCAATCACAGTGCATGGAGCGGGGTGCATTCATCCATTAAATGCATTTTAAACGTATAATAACTTAACAGACTGAAAAGAGGTCAAATAAAACCAAACAAAGTGAAAGATGACTGTTTTGAAGTTGTACTGTTCTTGATCTTTTTTAATGTACCTTATACCTTTAATTACAACATTTTAATTACTTGAGTGCTTTTATGCTGTCGTCTTGTTTCACAGGTTGCAACTTTTGTCGGTCCAGTCACAGCCATACCTGTCCTTCTTTTCTCTGGCTTTTTCGTCAACTTTGACACAATTCCAAAATATCTACAGTGGAGCTCCTACGTCTCCTATGTCAGGTGTCGTCAGCTACACTGTTCTTTGCTAATTCACACTTTTATCAAACCTATTTTTGCATTATTTTTTAAATGTTTAATGAATTGTTTTTAAAGGAATTGTACTGATTAATCATGTCCAAACTGCTTTCAGATATGGCTTTGAGGGCGTGATACTCTCCATCTACGGCATGAACCGGTCAGAGCTAGAGTGTCCGGACACTATGTGTAAATTTCAAAAGCCAGAGGAGGTCCTGCAGCTGCTGGATGTGGAGGATGCAAAGCTTTATGTTGACTTCATGGTGCTGGGCGTCTTTTTTCTCGTCCTCAGACTGGCCACCTACCTGGTTTTGCGTTACAAAGTCAAGTCGGAGCGTTAAGATGTCTAGAAGGTACCATGGATGGATTTGAATGCTTAGCAGTGTGAGAAAACATTGTTTCTCTTCCTCCATTTCCACTTCACATTCACACTATTCATCCAAAGCTGTGCTGCAACATCACCGTAACTGGACTGTGGTACATGGACTGAAGGGGTTTGGGACTTTAATAAAGATTAAGGCTCACCAAGAAAACAGAAAATAAAAATAAACTGGATTAAGATACATTATTTTGCACAGCAAAGTAACCATACGCATGTTTCATTAAACCTGAGAAGTCTGAATTTGTACTTGTAAGCTAAAACTTCGAGATTGTGGAAAAACATGACAGTGCAACTTGTCTTAAACCAGTGCCTATAGGTGATCCTGTCCGAAGGTACTCAGACCCCTTTTCACTGTAAGCGGACCTATACGTGTCAAGAGTTCTAGATGGATATCCTCGAGTTGCCATCAGGAAAATGGAAACGTTCAACAAGATAAAAACAAATTTTATACTTCTCTTGTAGGAGGACCTTTTCAGGTACCTGTTCCACGAAGCGAACTTGTCTTCGTGGAACACGACTGAAACAAATCGACTGCCATCGGATCACTTCCACCGAGGATCGTTTTCTTCTGCTCCAACCTCTGGTGGCGTATTGAAACTTGTCTGAGTTGTTTGTGGAAATCTCAAACTGACGTACCAACGTCGACCAGTCGTCCTGACTTCCTTCTTCTTGTTTGTTTTTGCCGTAAAAAATAAGGATTGAGCTGGAAAGGTGAACGGGGGATTTCCAGCTTCGTCGCAAGGGCCTGTTATCGACTCAGAGAGGATGAGGTTTTAGAAAAAGTGAAGTAGCTTATTCTGCAGATTTTAACAAAGACAGAAATATAGAGGGGGAAAAAACTATGTTTGTCTAACCTGTGTCACTGTTTTGGCACTTTTCTTGTTTAAAATGCTCGTTTCCACTGTTAGTTGCCTCTTTCCTGTCCTGAGCTAATGAAATAACACCTCCTTTCCCCTTTTTCCTCATCTTTCGCTCTGCTTTGCTGATGTCTGACCGATGCGTGTCGTCCAAAAACAATGCTAGATACTTGAAATGCTGGCTGGGCTTTTTTAATTTGTTATTGTTTTGTGCCTCTGAACTAGAATGATTTGAGTTTTTACTCTGCTTCATCGTTCGGATGTCTCACTTGCAGTCACAAACACACAATCAAAACCATCATTGCAATGTTTAGAAGAGCCTCTTATAGTCACACTGCAATGCAAATATTTTCCAAAAGACTTGCTATGAGATATTTCTTACTCAAACTATGCTACTTAGTAATCCTTATTATACAATGCATAAAATAATGTGAGTATATAACCAATAATTGTACAGTGGATATGTTATGCTGTAAACAAATGTATATTTGCACTTTTCAGTGTATGCTTATTCTTTTTTATTATAATTTATTTGTATTTTAGTTTATTTTTATATAGCCGAGACAAGTGCTGCTTGAAAAAAAAAGCAAAAAGGCGCTGAATGAAATTTAAAGCTCAGATTTCATTTCCTCATCCAGAACATGGTTGAAGAAAAGCAAATCTCTTGCTTTTCCACCTAATTATTTTAGACTGTTTGGAATCAAACATGCGATTGATAAAATGAGTAAATAAGTACAAGAAAAAGAGAGAGAATGTGGAGTGTGAAGGGTAAATATAAATGTGTGAATTGTGCCAGAGTGAGTTGAGCAGAACCAAATGTGTCAATATGTAGCTGAATTGATTGTCAGTGTCTACAGGGAGCTGCTGGATCAGGAAGATCATGATCAGCTTGATGCAGCAGCAGCTTTGTTTCTGTCAGAACAGCAATAGTCAACATTGTTATGTTTTTAGATTAATACCTCCCCCTGCTGTTGCTTCGGTCACTTTAGAAGTCTCTTCCTGTTACTTTTATTACGTGCAATAACCCTCCAAAGGTATTTTGAAAATGTGAGAAAAGGGAACATTTTTTGTATTATTGTTGCCTCTGTTTCATGACATATGTTTCTGAATTAATTTAATTTAAACTGGATATTGTATGAGTTGAGTCTGGGCGGATTTGCTATTAAAATGTCAGGAATTGCCAAGATAATTGGTTTTGAGCTGCTACCAGGGAATTTAGTCGGGTTTCCTGCAAACACAGCAGGAGTGTTATTTGATCTTCCCAAGATTCAGTTCAAATAGTGGAAATTTTTTTTTTAGAGCAGGACATGAAATGGTAAGAAAAAAAGACAGTTTGCACAAAAGAAAAAGCAGAAATATAGAAGATATGAAAGTGTTTCAAAAAGTCTTGGTCTAAAGTTTAAAAGAAATGTACTTCTGCTTTAAAGGATGAGTGCAAACATTTTGAAGTGAGGTTTTGTGGAAAGATTACAAGCGTTTAATACATTACCTGTTGTAGTTTGAGCGTCCCCAGTTTAGAGAAATAATCAAATTCTGACAGGAACGATGAGCTAACAGCTAGTCCGATAGGAGACTAAGACTAAAGCAGATTACTTGTGTTAAATAACCAATCTCAAAACTTTCTCATTGGTTTATGTAATTTTAAGAATTTGTTTGCAACCATGATTATTTGCAAGCACGAACAGCAGCAGCTAGCTGTGGCATTTTTGGTGCAGCCTGGAGCACACCTGACAGGAGTAGCTTAATATTTTTTTTGTTGAAATAACCATACAATGTGGAATTGCCAGTAATGTAAAGGTTTAAAAAATAGTGCTTACAGAAAACAATATGATTTTCTTAACTTTGAGTTGCAAAGAGCTATCTATGACAGATAAGATATTTATTGCATAAACCTTTTTTATGGAACCACACTTTAAAATGTCCAAACTGTCCCTTTAAAATGTGACATATGACCGTCTGCTCTTGTCTGTAGTTATTTTTAATCATAGTTCTTGTTAAATATTGTTTTGCTTCGGCAGAAAATCTATAAAACCTGACTAAGTTCATTTATGTGTTCTCAAAAAGGGTCTTTGGAGGTGAAGCAGCTGATGACCTTAAAGTTGTTTTAAAGTCTTTTTAACATTTTAATCATTCACTTTTTAATATGTTTTATAATAATCCACCAGACTGAAATGCACTCTATCATGCATGGAAAATAATAATACTATTCAGGCTATTTCCTGAAGTAAGCTTTGAAAATAGCACTGCGACTGAGAGTTTTTATTGAATTGTATTTATTTATCTATTTTTATTTTGCTCTTATATAATTTATGATTTATAGTTTCCTTTATGGTTAGTCAGCAAACTCGAGTTCTGTATACTGAATGCTGTTCCAAGGATTATAATAAAGAGAATTTATAACCTTTGGCCTTGCTTTTTTAAATGATTTGCTGCATAAAAACTGATTTTTAATATAAATAATTATCGTGGAACAACAATCTGTTTCTCTTGTACTTTATTAACCAGCACGTTGTAAGAACGTGTGAACTTTTTATCCAAATCTGTTTGTTCAGTTCCTGTCTTTCCACTTTTAGGTGTTTAAATAACAAGCAAATCTAAAGCATTGAATTTAATAGTCTGATGTTTTGTTTTTAAAACCCTCTGAGAGCCATTTCCTTGAACTTTGAAACCCAAATATTAACAAGAGAACTGCACAAGACACGTTACACGCCCATCGACAAATTAATATACATCAATCTATACCAATGGCCAGACAAGCAAAGACCGTTTATAACATTTGACCTTGATTTGTGACCTTGATCTTGAAGCTGGGGTGATGAAAAGTGTATGCTACATTCTGTCCAGTGATGATGCGTATGTAAAGTTTTGTTAAATTATCTTGAGCGGATCAGAAGTTATAGGCAGGACAAAAGAAAGTTTACAGACGGGTGTATACAAATATAATCACTTTGACTGTTGAAAGAATTATGTTAGAGGGTTTTTAAAAAAGAAGCAATCACAAAGAAGCAGAAAAGTTGTTTCCATGCTTTTGACACATTTTGCTGCACAAAATCCCCATTGTCTTTGTGATCTCATTAATTACTGGGAGGCAAAATGGCACATAATTAGTGGGACTGAAGTGCTGCTATAAATGTGCACAGTGAGGTTGTTCAGGGTGGAGAAGCAGTTTAGTCACGATTCATTTTGAAAAGCAGATGACAAAAGAAAAGCTGTCTTTGAAGCAGAAATGTTATCTAGTCTTCGCTCTTTGTTTTCTCAAGAGACCGTTGACAAAAAGGAAAAAAGACGTGAGCAAATCTTATTGTTGCTTTTTGTAGCCCAACAGAAAATAAAAGACAGATACTGGAAGTTGAGGCAAGCTCTTCATGTTGTTAATTCACATTTTTTTACATATTGTTAACAGGATGTGTGTTTCTAACTGCTTATGAACTTCTTGATAATGTTGATAATCTGCATCTAGGAGCGAGAAAGGTGCCTATAGAAAACAGGTTTGCTACGTCAAATTCCAAGATGGCTGCTGCCTTAAATATCCATCTATCTTGTAAACTGAATAACTTGGGGGGGGGGGGGGGGAAGCAACTTTTGTGCTTAAAAGTATAGTTTCCTCAAATGATTGGGGTGGGTGGTGGGGTGACCAAAGATTAATCTATGGGGGCCAAGGCCACCACTGGCTACCCCCTGGCTCCACCATTCCCCGTGGCAGTGGATAAAATTGCTCCCTCCACGCTCCATGATCAGTCACTCTGCGCTATGGAGGGTGGAATATGACAAAATTAAATAAATAAATACAAATTTAAACAAATAAATACATCATGGAATTAATTGTGTATTTAATAATTTAGTTGTACATTTACTGATTTAATGATATATTAAACCATTAAATGATACATGATGGGGGATATAAAAGTCATGGATGTTTTAAACTTACTCATGTCAATCTCCTGATGTATGCTCAATAATCCTAATAATCCACTAATGTCAAATTAATAGTGAGTGAGTTAGAGGTTGTTTTTTTTTTATCTGAACAAAGTGGAGCCTGCAGGAGCATTGAGCCTGCAAATCTGATAAGCTTCAAGGCCCCTAAGCTGGAAAGCAGAGTTGTCTTGACTTCGCCTTTTCTGATAAGCATGTAAGTTGATGCTTTTATGCTGTCCGCGGGCAGACTTTGTGATCAGGGCATCGCATAATATCTTGTATGCCTGTTTCCAATTCCTGCTCCGCTTGCGAGGATTAAATTTAGCAAAGGTTTTACAACCACTGTTTGTAAAGATCTTCTCATATCCTGTGTGGTTTATTTGATAAATGAGTTGATGATAGGATAATTAAATTATCTAACAATACATGTAATTATTTAATGGGACATTTATTGGTACATATTGTTTATTTCATGAAGTATTTATGTATTTCATTTCATGATGTATTTTTTTTTATTTAATTTAGTCACATTCCATCCTCCATAATTTACATCCTGTATATTACTTATCTGAACAGTTGCATTCTGGCAGACGCTGCTGATTAGTCAATGCACAATAAGCCACAATAAATAATTTTTTCTTCAACACAGTTTACATTTTCACATACTTTTACAAAATATTGTGTGCAATATTACTTTGTACAAGTGTATATGCCAAGACCTTTCGGAGATAGACTATTGTATAAAAAATGTTTTTTCTTTTGTTCATTATTTATGTTGCATTTGATATCATTAATGCTTGATCTTTTACATTTAATCACCAACCAGGACTGCTCACTGTATGACAAATGAAACCATTCAATTCTGTTCTATCATATATTCACTATCTGTGTCAAAATATTAATAACAAACCAAACTGATTGGGTTACCTTTGCAATATCTTTGCTTTTTCACATAGTATTGACAAACTGATGTCTTTGGAATAGTGTCACTCTTGGTTTCAACATGACTAGCTATCTAAAAAGTAAGCTACTTAGCAATACAGCGTTTATTTTCCTATTAGTTTGTTTTCTGAATGTAATTTCGTGTAAATGTAGTTTTAAGGCATTGTTTTTAAATTGCGTTTTGAACAACGAACAGCAACACAACTCTAAAAAAAACAAACAAACAAAAAAAAAACATGATTTGGCTCAACAACTTCCGGTGGTTGGAAGGCGAACCATCTTGCTGTATTTTCGTCTTTGTCGTGGACCGGCATTTTCCCACAACTCCCTGCTGCTGCACTCACAGATGACGAAAATGGTGGACAGCGCATCTTCGGTAGGTTCGCGAAACATATATTATTATTAAGAAGATAAGGACATTAGGTTTTTAACTGACATACTGTTACAAACAGGTCGAGATCGTAGAAGGCTGCCGCCTTCCCGTTCTTCGTAAAAACCAAGAGCACGAGGACGAATGGCGTAAGTGTTGCCCGTTTGTTTTCGCTGTGCGATGCTAAATGCTAACCTCAGCTGGCTGTTAAAAAAAACAACGGCCTCCAGATAAAGGTAAACATAACTCTCAGGCATGTCTTACAGTGGGGAGAGTTCTGTCCGAGTGCCTTTCAAGTCACTTTTATTTAGTCAGAAGCTTATATGTTGACAGGAATTTTAAAAACAAGTAAACAAGTTTAGACATTTACTATTAATATTACTTTTGATCTAAAACAGAGATGTAAACGGCTGAACTTCATGTAAAAACATGTCCTTGACATACCTTCAAATAATGTTAAGTTTATTACTCATAAATACTTATAATACTACTGTCAAAAGTGCTTTTTGTCCTAGTTTCGTTCTCCTTTTGCATTTTAGCACATACACAGTTTAGGTTTAAGGCGCTTTTTCATCAATACAATACAAAATAGAATCTATTATGATGGAACTTTATTAGTTTCTTATGGAAGAATTTGCAATATTACAGCAGCAAAAGAAAAGACTGAAACACTCAACTAAAAAGTTGATCGAAAGACAGATTTATATAAAAAATATAAAGTGTCATACAGGAAAGTAGACACAACAGTGCAAATGGAAAATGTTTATTTAAATAAATGAATAAACAAAAGCACCGTGCATAAAGATTGCATATTCTATGGCTTATTCATAAAAGATTTACAAAAACAAATATAATCCAGTGGCTGAATAATAAATAAATTAGAGTAAAAATAGGTACGTATTCTACGTAAAAAGTATTAACTAAATAAAGAACCATCCTAAAATAAAGTTGTGTTACAGCTGATTTCATATTCTGTAAATAAAGATATACAACAGATTATTGTTTACAGCTAAAATAATCCAGCCATTATATTTTACCCACATCTTCCTTTTTGGGTCACGGGTCACTGGTGCCCATGTCCAGCAGTCACTGTGGGAGAGGCGGAGGACACCCTGGACAGTCTATCACAGGGACACAGAGACAAATGAGACAAACAACCATTCACTCTCT
>NC_056511.1:39301107-39317319 GCF_014905685.2 Nematolebias whitei
CCGGAGAAAACCCACGCATGCACGGAGAAAACATGCAAACCCCACCCCAGCCCCCCCCCCCCAGCTGGGATTTGATCCGGCGACCTTGCTGAGATGCGGCAGCTCTACCAAGTACCTCACCGTGCCGCCCACAACCAACAGAACTATTTACAAGAAAACAGGGCAACATTTTTACAGAATTGAAAACTTAACCTGGAGATGTTGATTTAGTAGATTCATCAAACAGGTAATCAGCAGTTTATCAGTAGGTTACCTCAGTTTTAACATTTCTGCTTTTCTTTTTTCTTGCAGCATTGGCTGAGATTTTAAGCGTGAAAGAAGTGTCTGGGAGAAAGCTATACTATGTTCACTACATTGACTGTGAGTAACGCTTTCCTTGTTGTGTCAGTTTTATCTGTCTCTGTAAAGGCTGGGGTTTGTTTACAGATTCAAAAATGATCATTTATGTCGGTAATTGATTCTTGTTTTGATCAAAAAGCATTTCTTCTGATTTAAAGTGCTCGGTCCACACATGACATTTAAATATTTTTAATATATCCAACCTTCATTTGGGGGGGATTTGTTGAATAGTTTTATAGCTGGGTGACAGAAACATCACAGCAACCGTCTTCCTGTCTATAAAATGTTGTGTCTACAGTCAACAAGCGCCTGGATGAGTGGGTCACAACAGACAGGCTGGACATTAAGAAGCTTCAGTTTCCTAAGAAAGAAGCTAAAACGCCAACTAAGAATGGGCTTTCTGGCTCCCGTCCCAGTTCACCAGAGAGGGAAGTGGTAAGTGGACACCACGGTGCTGAATGTTTATGTCAGAAACTCAAACATCGCAATAATATGCTCAAGATTAGCAGCATCACTTACAGTGTGTTTAATAGTTGCTGACTTTTTTGAGTAGTTTGAATAAACCTGCAAAATGTCGCAGGTTTTATTTAAAGGACCGATATGATATTAGTATTTAACCGAATATTTTTATTTATTTATTTTTGCTGTCAAAACAACAAAAAGCATCATTGATGATTTTATTTCCTGTAGCTCTCAAACCGTTCAGCTGCTGCCAACCAGTCACTCTCGGTCCCTCACGTTACGTTTCATAACTGCAGCCTCGGCCATCTGCTCAGCAGTCTCACTTACTGTTTATGTTGAAAACAATTTGTCCAGCACAGATTCAGGCTTTTTGCCCGGCTCCAAGTCCATTGTTTGAAATTTGCTAAAGGCTGTTGGAGTTGGTGGAAGTTACCGGAGCCACTGCAGGATATTATGTTTTTTCACAAAGGGCTTACTAATTTAAATGTTTTCAGTGGTTTTTATATCATATGGCCTTTTGGACAAATTAAAAAAACGCTTCAAGCTTGATGGAAAGGCTGCTCTTTTTGCAGTGCTTTGGCAGGGTTGGATGACAAGTAAACTTTCCGTCTTTCAATCAAACGCAGAACGATCATTTCTTTTCTATTACGATAAAATCTGTTTTCTTCTGTAAAGCTGTAAGTGAATGTACCTCTTCTTGTTCACACCTTGTAGCCTTTTCCTCGCTTTTTGTCTGTTGGCTGCAAAACTCTTTCACGGTTTTTATTTATTTATTTAAAAAGGGCATTTTAAGGTGGTGGTTCTTCAACTTTTAAATTTGTGTACCAACTCAAAAATGGTGCTTTTTGGTCCAGAGACGAACCAGTTTGCTTGCCCAACAGATAATATAATTTTCAGGCTTCTTAATTACTTCAAAATATTTAAGATTTTGTCAGGGTTTACCCTACAGTTGTACCACCAGGCTGAGGTATACATGAAGGAAAACTGTGTGTATGTATGTATTATGGGCATATCAACCAAAACACTATGCCTCAGTCAAACTTAAATGTACCGGTATGTATTTTGCTGTGACGGTTATGTTATAATGCAATCTTACAATAAAAATAAATAATTGCCGTCTGCCCATTGTCACCCAGTGTCAGCCCTTAACATCTGTCTGGTTTTCTCTTGTGAGGTGAGTGAAAGAAAGGAAACAAACACTGAAGCAGCTGTGCAGAAGAAACAGGTAATCTAGATTAACATCAGTTATAAAGAGTGTTGTTTGGCTAAAACATTACCAAAACTGAAAGCAAATTGTTTCTGCCTTTGTGAAGTCATTAATTGAATAAATTGTTTACAAAATCTGACAATTAACCCAGAGGGTCAGCATGTGTGTCATTTAATCCCCTTCCTTCTCTTCCTTTGTGTTCAGAGGAAGAGTCTAGATCTCAACGTTCCATCTGCCACAGCTCCTTCCAGAGGCAAAACCCTCCCCACTCCGGTACAAGTTGAATTTACCCATTCTAAAGACTGCTGAGACCTTCTTAAACCTGGTGTTAACATGATTTATGTGACTGAGCAGCTTGGGGCTCACGTTTGCACTGCAAAAGAGACCAGATGTAATGAGTTGTGATTATTCAGTTATTATAAATCTCAAACACTCGTGGTTTGATACAGTTTATTCAAATGTTTAAATGTAAATACTTGTCACTCCACATTTAAACTTGAAGGGTGGCTATAAACTCTTGTTTTGGCACTGAAGGTGGTTTGATTACCTGCAAAGGTTAAGAGAACTTGCATTTCCTGCGAAAATGCAGTGTGAACGCTTATTGCAGAAGAACAGTTGTAATTAGCTAAAAACAACATGCTGAAATGTAGCTGAAAAGGAAGAACAAGCCTAAGTTAGCAGAAGAAAGCAGAAAGAACACCTATTTGCCACATTTGGATTAAATAAGCAGAAATCCATCCATTGAGCACAAAAATTAAGAAATTAGTTAATAAAACTGAAATTCGCAAAAAGTAGCTGAAAGGGCAGAAAAAACAAACTACGAGAAGGAAACGGAACGAGCTGAAATGAGCTAAAAATGTGGAATTAGCTTAAAATGCTCAACTAAGCATAAAAACAGCTAAATAGTAGCTGAAATAGCAGAAAAAAAGCTGAAACTAGAAGAAAAAAGCTGAAAGGAGCGTAAAGAAGTTTATTAGACTGAAAGTAGCAGAAATTACCATGAAAAACTTGAATTAATCTGAAAACAACTGAAATTAGCTAAAAAAAAAATGCTGAAAAGCTAGCCAAAAAGGTAAAACGAGCTTAAGAAAGCAGAAAGAACAAGTTTGCCCAGTTAGGCCGAAAGAAGCAGAAATGAACACACAATGTGGAAATCATTGGAAAAAATCTGAAATTAGAGAAAAAAAGTTGAAAAGTAGCTTAAAAAGTGCAGAAAGATGCTTAAATTACAGAAGAAAGTGAACGGAGTACATTTTTGCTGAATTAGGTCAAAAATAAATGAGTGCAAAAAATGTGGAATTAACCGAAAAGCTAAAATGAGCATAAAAACGGCTAAATATTAGCTAATATAACTGAAACTAGCAGAAATAAGCTGAAAGGACTATAACTAGCTGAATAAGTTAGAACAAGCGCAAAAATTTTGTAGTTAGCAGAAATAAGCTGAAAGGAGCACAAAACAGCTGAAATTAGCTGAAAATAGCTGTAAAAAAGTTTAAATTTGCACAAGGAAGCTGAAAGAAGCGAACCAGAACAA
The DNA here is from genome assembly GCF_014905685.2 of Nematolebias whitei. NCBI lineage: Eukaryota > Metazoa > Chordata > Actinopteri > Cyprinodontiformes > Rivulidae > Nematolebias > Nematolebias whitei. Next base: position 39,304,650 of record NC_056511.1, read on the forward strand.
AATGTGAAACGAGCAGTAAAAGGTTGTAAACAGATGTAAAGATGTAAAGGATGTAAAATGAGCTCAGTTCATGTCCCAAGAGAAAGAAGTGTCAGAAAAGGCTAAATATTTCAAAAAAGCTAAAGTTGCACCAATACCAAAAGTCAGCAGGATTGTCTTGAAACAGCTGAAGGTTTTGATTTGTTGAAATAGCACAAGAATTGTGGAACGAGAAAGATGCTGAAAAACGTACGGAAGAAAAATGGATCTCAATAGTGTGAATGCTTCACAAGCGTTCACACAATAATCCCAGGTCATGAAGCACAGAAGCAGGACTTGAGGAACTAGATACGACCGTTTGCTGTGAGTCGACAAGTTTTCAGCTGCAGCTCATTTGTGTTGATTCCATCTTAATACCAGGTTTAAACGAGGTCCAGCAGCCTAACCTGGAGAAAACCATAACGTAGACGAAAAACTGTGATTTGCTGTGGCTTTGAATCAGATTTATTCTAATCATGGTCAGTGCACAAACTTTGTGTATTAACTGTGTGGATGAGATTCTCCATACCCAGCTCAAAATTTGTATACGCGTGTGCTTTCTGAAAACTGAACCTTTTGCCTCTGGCCAGGGTGAATGCAAGCTGAATGTCCACCACCCGTGTGTGCCGCAGAAGAGGAAGGTAGAGAGCGTCCCTGTGGCAACTCAGGTGCCCCCAGCCGCCCCCGTCCCCTCTCTGCCGAGTTCAGCAGAAGCCACTCAGGCAGCCGTTTTCCCTGCAGTGAGAGACACCAACACCTTTAAGGCCAGAGAAGACCATGAACAGCTCGCCTCACTCACAACGGTAAAAACTCCTCTTTTTTTTTTCTGATTTGCATGTCTTGAATCTGATTTGTCATCTTTGTTCCTCGTCTTCCTGTAGAACGGCACCGCCCGACGCCTCATCCCCCCCCAGCCTGGAAGAAAGAGGAAAGCTAACTGTGGGGGAACCGACGAGGTACGTGATGGGCTTTCAACTCTGCAGTCATCTTCTGTTTTCATATTGTTTGTCCCCCCCGCCGTGGAGCGAAGAGGGGGCGTTGGAAATACCCTCAGTCTGTCCATGCATGTTTTAAGCATGACCGTTTGTGAGGTGCCGATTTCCATCATGGTGTGTGGCTGCAACTAAGAAAGGTCACTATCAAGAATTGCGTTGCCATGTCAAAATCCAAGATGGCTGTCGCTATAAATGTAAACCTTGAGAGTTAGATAAATTGAAAAATAAGCAACGTGCCAACTTACATTTTGGTTTGTGGCTACATCTAGGCATAAGAAGCGTTACTTTCAAAAACTGGGTTGGCAGTTCATAATCCAAGTTGGCTGCCACCATAGATGTCCGTCTGTGTTGCGAACATGAAATCTTGAAAAATAATCCACATGCTGACTTCTGTTTTAGTGTGTAGCTGCAACTAGGCGAAAGAAAATGATTATAAATTGAGTTGCTACGTCAAAATCCAGTCCCGACAAATACTCATCTCAAAAACTATAATAATTAATTATTCAACCCCTCGGCGACGGGGGGGACATCGCTGTACCACTTGTTTATATGACATGTTTCTGTGTTTGTTTTGTGGATTCATAGCTTGTAATTTTATATGATGTGAATTTAATGTCACACATGTTAACGTTCTTCAGCAGCTGAGAATCTTTTAAACAAAACATTATTACAGTTTCTGCAGTTTATATTCATGTTAAAAGTGCAAAGTAAATCAAGTAAAGTCTAAAGAAAAGTAAGTATTTTAAATAATATTTTAAATTGTTTAGGTGATGGAAGTTTAGTTGTTTTGAGGACAGAGTTTCTAGTTTGTACCAGTTTTTTTAGTTTGCAGATCATGTCTGGCATGATGTTTATAGCAGCTTTGTTGCAGATTGTTGATATTTGCTAATGTTTTGTTTATGTTGTTGTAATATGTAATAATGTGGTAATATGTTAGATTATCTGTTACATGCTAACGTGCTAATCTAACACATTGTAAAAGGTGATTTGTTATTTTACAGTTTTGCATTTCATTTGTAAGGTCATTACACATTTTTTAGTGTAAAATATTTATTTTAGTTTTTAAAAGCTTGTGTTTTTGTGTGTCTGTCTTCTAGATGATAAAGGTTTTGCAGTATAACAAGCCTCAGAGTGCCAGTGTCTTTCTACCACCACCAGAGGTCCGTTTCGTTCCTTCTTATTGCCCTTGAATGTGTTTTTGTGTCTATAAAGTCATTATGCCACGGACGGTGCAGGTCTCTTCAGCTAAATTGCTCAGTGGGCCACAGTTACTGACGGCCAAGAGCTCGGGCCTGGCATCCAGCAGTTATTGTCATTAAATACATTTGTTTTATGGTTTAAAATCTAGTTTTATTTAAAAATGAACTCATTGGTGGACTGAACCGAGTTCACTCGTGGGCCTGATTTTGCCCTCGGGCTGCCAGTTGGATAGCCCTGCCACAGTGGGTCTAATAAAACTTTCATTTGCTCCTGCTAAAAAATGAACACTAATGAAGTCTAAATGTTTAAAATATATTACAATTAATCTGCTCAAACAGCTTCTGTTTGAGAAAGAACAAATAAAGACTGCTGCCGTCTGATGTCCATACCGTTCTCCAGGATTCTCAGGACAGTTCTGACGGCATCCCGACCGCGCCCCGCATGACGGGCAGTTTGGTGTCCGATCGCAGCCACGACGACATCGTGACCCGGATGAAGAATATCGAGTGTATCGAGTTAGGCCGACACAGACTGAAGCCCTGGTACTTCTCACCGTACCCGCAGGAACTCACCACACTGCCCATCCTCTACCTCTGTGAATTCTGTCTGAAATACGTCAAAAGCCTCAAGTGTCTTCAGAGGCATTTGGTAAGATGGTTTTTGTCTTCAGAGAGATTCACCTTTTTATACTCTGTTGAAAGGTGGTCGTATTACAGTCTCCATACATGGATATGTAAACTTTCACTTGTCAGGGCCATAACTTCTGATCTGCTCGAGATAACGAAGCTTGATGGTCTGTTGCATCATCGCTAGATGGAGTGTTGCGTACAGTTTTCACCCCAGCTCCAAGGTCAAAGTGAAAACGAGGTCTTTGCTTGCCCCGCCCATAGCTTCTGATCCACTCAGTCATTTAACTAAACTTGATGCAAATTTGTGACATCACTACACAGTGTGTCTCTTCCTTTTCTTAGCTCAGCTTCAAGGTCAGGGTCACAAATCAAGGTCAGATGTAGGGTTTTTGCAGGTCTGAGCTGCTCAAGATAATTTAATGAAACCTCATACACACATGCATCATCACTAGACAGTGTCATGTAATCTTTTATCACCGCAGCTCTGTGGTCAAGGTCACAAATCAAGGTCACAGGTTACAGAAGGTCTTTGCTTGTCCAACATGTTGCCATATATTGTTGACAGGTGTGTATAATAAGTCATATGTGTGACTCTTGTTTGATGTGTAATACCCGAGACTCAAACTAAAACTATTGCAGTTTTAATATTGTTTTTGTTTATTTCTTATTTGTTGTAATGCTCCAACTGCAAAGTACTGCAGACGTGAAACTTGGTTTCTGCTCTCATCCTCTGTTTCCTTTCCTTTTCAGACCAAATGTAATTTAAGACATCCTCCTGGCAACGAGATCTATCGCAAAGGCACCATCTCATTCTTTGAGATCGACGGCAGGAAAAACAAAGTGCGTTATGGGATTTTTTTATTTGTTGTATTCTTTCTCTTTGATTTGTTTGATTTATTATTATTATTATTTATTTTTTTTTTTTCAGAATTATTCCCAGAACCTGTGTTTACTTGCAAAGTGTTTCCTGGACCACAAGACGTTGTATTATGACACAGACCCTTTCCTCTTTTACGTCATGACGGAGTACGATTCCAAAGGCTTCCACATAGTGGGCTACTTCTCTAAGGTACACAAATGATTTAATTGTCTCTAGAGAAAACTGATAATCTTGTGGTAACTGCTCTAAATGCGTTGCCAGAGTCCCAACTTTTTCTTCGTGGTTTTCAGGAAAAAGAGTCGACTGAAGATTATAACGTCGCCTGCATCCTGACTCTGCCTCCGTATCAGCGCAGAGGTTATGGGAAGCTGCTCATTGAGTTCAGTGAGTACGCTTTTAGGATCATTCATCTCGGTGGTAAATATTTGTAGACTTGGAATCCTTGAAGGCTTGACCTGCGGTGATTTTCAGGTTACGAGCTGTCGAAGGTGGAGGGGAAGACGGGCACCCCGGAGAAGCCGCTGTCGGATCTCGGTCTGTTGTCTTATCGCTCCTACTGGTCGCAGACAATCCTGGAAATTCTCATGGACCTTAAACCTGAAAATGGAGAAAGGCCACAGATTACTATCAAGTAAGACCGCTCTCTCAGCGGTGGCTCAAAGAATCTGTTTCTCAACACAAGTCTAATTGTCGTTTTGATCAAACAGTGAGATTAGTGAAATTACGAGCGTAAAGAAGGAAGATGTGATTTCAACGCTTCAGTATCTCAACTTAATCAACTATTACAAGGTGAGAGAGCTGCTCTGTTCACACCCCTTTGCTTTTTTACAAACCCAACATTTAATGCAACAACGTGCCGTGTTAACTGGCTGCTTAACTGTTTGCACTTTTGCTTTTTAACAAATGGACGCTGGAGTTTGAAATGACAGTTTTAGTTGTTTTGAATCAGTAGACTTGATTTAGTTGTGCTTGTTCCATTGACGGTACTGAGATTTTCTATTTGATTTCATTCTAATCTTATTCTAATGAACCGGTTAAAGTAATCCAGCAGTAGTTAATTGAAAAAGTCTAATATTTTATTCTCTTTCTAGTATTGTTTCGTTTTAGTTTTGGTCACAACAACTGAAACATTAAAAATTATGTTGATTTTACTAATGAAATTATAAGGACTAAGTCACACACCAACTTACACTTCTAGTCACATAAGCAAACTCAAAATAATAAATGTGAGTTAGCTGTTCAGGAGGCATCTATTCAAACCTGTTCCATATTTAATAAGGAAACCACACTCCGCCCTTTTTAGCTGCACCACAATCATTTAGTTTCAGGTTAAAAGTTCCAGATTACTCGCTAATCTATTGTACTAATTAAATGTAATTAAAAACCTCAGATTGCTCCATGTTTTTTTAGGCTATAATTCTTTTATTTTTATTGCTAATGAAAGCTATTGTACTTATTTCAAAGTATGAAATCAAACATAAAAATCCTGAGTTGGATCAAAATAAACGTAGTTTTTCAGATATACTGATACGCAATTCTGGAATGCGGGTACGCACTCGGTGTAAACAAAAGCGTTCAGCAGAATCTGCCTAATTCCACGTGGCAGACTGTGTCACGTGACTGACCCTCATCAGTGAAATTACGAGTATAAAGAAGGATGTGGCGTGTCCGTGTAGGTGAACGAATATGGTGGAATCAGACAAGCGTAGAATCCCGGAGAGTAGAATTAAGTTGGAAATGTCGGCATGAATCTGCAGCTAAACGTGAAAGAAAAGGGAACGAATCGGCTCCGTCCGCTTTCAAATACACAACTGTTTACAAAACTTCTAGACTCTGGGTTCATTGTTTCAGTTTTATCTTTTTATCTGCGTACTGACTCAACAGATCCGAGCGTAAATACGCACCAAAACATCAAAACTGTTTGTCGCTTCGGCTGTTTCTGTAGCTAAACTAACACGTGGATGGAAGTTGGCAGCCGTTCGCGAACCTTGCTTACAAATTTTTAAGTCAAGGAACATCAAACATCGATCGGCACAAAAATTCAAGTTTAGTCTGTTTTACTTTGTGATTTTATTGTGTGAATGTTTATGAAGCATTTTCTCTGTTGTGATCCATTTTTCTTCCGTACGTTTCTCAGCATCGTTCTCGTTCCACAGTTTTTGTGCTATTTCAACAAATCATAAATCAAAACGTTCAGCTCGTTCAGGACAATCCTGCTGTGAGTTTTGGTATTGGTGCAATTTTAGCTTTTTTAAATATTTGGCTTTTTCTGCCATTTTTTTTCTCATAGAAAATGAATTGAGCTCATTTTACCTCCTTCAGGTCTTTAGATCTGTTTACAACCTTTTACTGCTCCTTTCACATTTTGTTCAGCTTCTTTGTGCAAATTAAAAAAAATAATTCAGCTACTTTCAGCTACTTTCAGCTGTTTTTTGCTCCTTTCAGATTCTTTCTGCTAACTACAACATTTTTGTGCTTCTTCTAACTTATTTCTGCTCCTTTCAGCTTATTTATGCTAATTTCAGTTATTTCAACTACTCTTTAGCTATTTTATGCTGTTTTTGGCTTTTTCAGCTAATTCCACATTTTTTTATAGCTTATTTCAGTTACTTCCACTTCCTTCTTGTAGTTTAAGCTTCTTTCTGCCTTTTCAGCTATTTTTGTGCTAATTTTAGCTTTTTCTTATTGCTAATTTTATAACTTTTGTGCTTATTTCTGCTTATTTAAGCTACGGTAATTCAGCAAATATGTGTTCTTTCTGCTTTCTTCTGCTACTTTAGGCTTCTTGTTCATTTTCAGCAAAAATTCAGCATGTCTTTTAGCTAATTTCAGCTGTTTTTCAGTAAGTTCTTCACCAATAATCATTCAGGCTGCATTTTCACAGGAAATGCAATTTCTCTAGTGTACTTGTTTTTTATGCACCCGTCAAACGACGGACCTACCATGGTATACTCTCCGTAAACAATCTTACTTCTGGTCCACTCAAGAAAATTTAATGGAACATGCATGTGTGCATCATCACTAAATGGAGTGTCACGTACACTTTTCATCACCCAGCTTCAAGGTCACAAATCAAGGTCAAAGGTTATACAAGGACCGCTTGTCCAACCCGCGTGCAGTACTCTGGTTTTAATGATCGTAATAGAACTGCAGTCAGTTTGAATGCTGCGTATTTATTTTAAGAACGTGCTGTGAAACAATGTGAAATGACTTGACATCTTCTTCAGGGTCAGTACATCCTCACTCTGTCAGAGGACATCGTGGACGGACACGAGAAAGCGATGCAGAAGAGGCACCTGCGAATCGACCCCAAGGGTCTTCACTTCACTCCAAAGGACTGGAGCAAAAGGGGGAAGTGGTGAAGTCCTGGTCCGGTCAGTCCTCAGAGGCCGGATCAGATGAAGACGGACCCAGTGCTTCGAGCACGGAGCTACTTGAGATGCACAACTTTTTAAAGAACACTTTTTTAAAATTTTATATATTGTGAATTAAAAATGGTGTCCATTGTGGAAACTGGTTCAGAGTAATAAAACCTCCAACACACACTCGACTGCGGACGTTTGAACCCGACTCGAAGTGGTTTAAAATGTGAAAATAATCCGTATGAATTCCAAACACAAACTTCCACTTTTAGTTTCTAGTTCCAGTGAAATCGTTCTTGTCCGTAATATTTGTTTGATTATTCCAACACAAACAAAATTGTCTTTAACCTTCAACTTCTGTTTATTCTGTCCTCCAAATTATTACATTTATTTATGGAAAACAAATTAGACATGGTTCAACAAAAATTATTTGATTTTGTCCAGAAATGCTACTTTGATTTCACAGATGACGTCATATTTTACTCATCTTTGGGGTAAAACGCAGCTGATCGATCTCTCTTCATAAACGGTGTTAGATCTGTGTTCTGCTTCAAAATTCAGTCCTTTTAAGATTTTTATTTAATTTGGTCTAATTTGGGGATGTTCCACCCACATCTGATGTTTATTGTTGGGTAAATAAGTATTTATTTCAGCTTGTGTTCACAAATTTTTAATTTCTCTTAAGTAAAATCCTCTTCAGGCTGCCCTTTGGTTTCTGCAGATTAATAAAGTTACGGTAAATTAATGTAAACCACAAGAATATTAGGGGAAAAAAATCAAAAATCATTTATTGTCACTGATTCTGTTTTTCAAAGTGCCGATCTCTTGGATTTATTTGTTTTATGTTTAGCCACATTTTATTCATCTTGTACCTTTATGTTGTAAATACTGAAACAGAAGTCATGCCGAACTGTTAGACCAATGTAAATTTACTGTACAGGTTTTTTGTTTTTTTTTATCTAACGAGCTGCGGAACAGGAAATAACTTAAAGGGATATTTTGCCTTCTGTTTACATGTCAGAATGGTTAATTTGCTGTTTAAATAATTTGCTATATATTTATGTAAAACGTGAGTTTTACTTGAATGTTTGAAATCTTGTTGAATTCATAAAAAAGTCTCAAAACCACATAAGTGTGTTTAATGTGCATTTCCTATTGTCACTTTTTACAAACCGCTTCTAGTTTAACGTTCACTATTTATTTTGTCACTGAAGGTGAATGGCAACCAAAGTCAGATATACAAGTATTTAAAAAAAAAAAAAGCCAATAAAACGAGCACGCATGAAATGCAGTAAATGGCTTCAAACAGCTTCAGCACTAGAACAGCTAAAATTTAGCATTTGAAGCTTTTATGACTTCATCCCTTTCTGTATTTTTTTAGTCAAGTGAAATTTATTTATATAGCACATTTAAAACAGTAACTGTTACCAAAGTGCTCCTTTTAGTAATCAGCAAAATCTTTTCAACCAAGCGACAGGGTCCTGGAGAGCCCTCCTGTCCCGCTGAGCCTCACGTGGTAGGATACGTCATGCATTGGGAGCCGATGCGTCTTTCTGTTTTTTCAGGAGGAAGCTGGAGATTTATAAAATTGGATTTGTGACAGTAGGGTTTCTGCTTTTTGGCGTCTGTGGATTCCTATGTTCTCAGCTTTTTTCTTTTTTCATTCAACCTTTATTTATACAGGTTAATCCCATTGAGCCTCGGGGACTCATTTATAAGAGAGACATGATTTAAAGAGTGATGACAACAGTGATCAACAATAGACAGTCACAAAAGAGGCATACAGAATTTTTTTTACTAAATGAATATATTAATAAATATTAAGGTTAGCGGCAGCAGTTTTGGCCATAGCAAACTGCCGAGTCTGTGTGAAGGTTTGGTTCGTGCTTCGAGTGCTCAAAATCAGCTGCTTTACGAGCTAAACCTTAAGATGGAAGCGATTTTTGGAGAATCGCAGGCCACCTGCGGCTTCTGGGACTCGCCAGCCTGTTGGAGACGACCTTGGAGGAGGCTCATAAGCACGGACCAGTGGAATGCCCACAAATCTGGCCATTTTGGATCTTGAAAGTACCAGCAGGACTCAAAGCCACAAGAATAAAACAGTCTGCTTGAAGAAATCAACAATTGTGCCTTTTCTGAATATGACTTCCCCGGTTGGCCTCGAAAGCAGGCCGACTTATCAAATTTCTCCTGGGATATGTGTCAACTAAGGAAAACTTTCGTCTATCGCAATTTTTCCTTCCCACTGTCGCCTTCATGCTTGCTCAAGATGAGAGTTCAGTGATGGAGTTAAATTCAAAACAGTCTGCTCCTCAGATAAAAAGTGTTAACTTATTATTTGTATATATGAATGTTTCTGTTCAGAGTCCTGAGATGACTTCTGTTGTGACTTGGCGCTGTATAAATAAACTGAATTGAAATTGAACTGAATGTAAACGCAGTCAGATATGAGCGGGTGCGCTGAGCTTGTTTCGCCACCAGGGGGCGACATTACAAACTGCTCTGAGTCAACGAGCCAAGCTGCAGACAGCTCTGCTTGTTTACAACCAAAACATGGAAATTACCTGAGAAAATGCAGAAAGAACAGCAGCAATGGGTGACTTCTCCTAATTCATGTCGAAAGGGAATGAAAAGACTAAACGGAGGAGGCAGGTATGGCTCTGTAACATGTTTATGTTGACATTTTTAAGAAGACAAAGCTAAATAGTTCCTTGACAGCTTTTTGCTGCTTTCCCCTGAAAGGCATTAAAGGGTCAGAAAGTCTCATAATATTCTTATTTTAGGTATTCAGCGGGTCAGGGATGTTATAATTACAAACTTGATGAATTAAAATTTTAGTCTTAAAAAAAAGCATTGAAGTGAACCACCTGTTTTCTTTCAGTGGTCTCACTGGTTTCAGCTACAGTGCATGTAAACAAAGTTAACTGTTTGCTGTGACTGCTTTAAAAATTAACCTTTCGTTTTCCAGGTTAATTAATTGAAAAATTAAGACTATTCTGGTTGTAGTTTGACCTGAAAGCATGCAGATCCGATTTTTTTCCCAATCTAAATGGATCAAAGTTATAACCCCAGAACTAGAAATTGCCCAGTTAATGACCTGACTAATGAACTGGCTGATTTTGGCACACAGTAATCTAATATCAGCCATACCGCTTTGACATGCGACTGCATACTGGTGGAATTGCACCTCCAACTCACTTCTTGCAGGATGACTGCTCAAACCACTGAACCACTAACTTTATAAACTTGAGCAATGGCATATTTTTTGACAGATGGGAAAGTAACTTATTGGGAAAAAATGTCATTGGTTGACCTGTTCCCAGAACAAACTAATGCAGAATGTTAAGGCTGCACAATATATCAAAACTACTGTCATCATTGCGGTATCAGCATCACATAGGACTGCTTGGACTACAAGACATCTTGCATTCACGTTCTGCAAGCTAATAATATATTTGGCCAACCTGACAGAGTCTCATTGGTCTTGATGCCCTCACCTGGATTATATGGGAGTGATGAAGAAGTGAGGAGAGAGGAAACTGTGAGTTTATCCCAATTGATATTATTGCAATATTAAACAATAAAACTGCATGTCACAAGTTTTCCTAGTTTTTGTGCAGTCCTACAATATGCCACAGGTTTGGGTGCTGATGTTGACCTGAGCTTTTTTAATCGCAGGTCACCAAACTTAAATCTTTGTTGGTGAAAATGTGCTTGAATGTGCCAACTCAGCCCAATTTGCCTAAACCCACACACCCAGAATCTAGCCAAATAAGACAACCAGTACTGAACCATAACTGGTTCGGAGGCCAGTGATTAATATTGTGATGACGTGGGCATCAAGTTCAGTGAGAGTCTGTTGTTTTGACCAAATGCATTATCATCATGCAGAATATATGAATATATGGTGCTTTTTTGTTGTTGCTATATTTGGATGTAACTGGGACCTTGAGTACATAATTTCTTTCCACCTCATGCACCACATGTGAGGCGAATGACAATAAAGAACCTTGAAGCTTGCACCTAAAATGTAGTGGGCTGTGACGTATAACAGTCCAAACAGCACTTTGAGATTGTGATGTTGAACTTACAGACACTGATGATGAAATATTTCTAATATATTGTCCAGACAGAGCTGGTTCACTAAATAAAAGTCACTTAACCTCATCAGTGCCTTAGCCTAGTGCTGTGGAGGCTGTGCAAACATCATTCACCATAAACCTAGACTTGGACCGATCCTCAGCAAGACAGTCGAGGACACGGAAAGGGAGCCCAGTCCAGCTATGGATGTCCTCTGTTCATTGTTGAGGACGTCCCCTTTTTATGGGTTCCTTCAGCTTTTCCCCGAAGAATCACGTTTGACAGAGTTCCCTTGGTCTCACTATGTGGACACTTCAGTCTCTTATTCTTGATCCGCATCGGGGAGGAGTCATGAGGACATGGACTCTCTGGCAGACCTCACCATGTGTCGAGTGGGAGGACCAGTGGACATGAAGCGGGTGCATGCTTGTCTCAGCCTTCAGAGTCCAGGTTTCCGCAGCCCAGAGAAGGACCGACACAACAAGTGGACACAGCGGTCTAACTTTGGTAGCAGAGATCTGTCCTTCTGAACAAGTCTGAGTCTTGTGAGGACACTGGCCGATTCTTGTCTCGACGTCTCTTAGTTGCCCTCTGACGTGAACAAAGACCCGAGCTAAGGGAATTGTCCAACTTGTTTGAGCCTGTCTCCCTGATGTTCACGCTAACAAGCTCCTGTTTACCAGAAACCACGGTCTTGGTTTTCTCGGACAACTCTCAATGTCCTGAAGACAACTCACAAAGTCTAGGTTCGACGGGATCTGTTCTGAGAATATATTACAGTGTTGTTGTGCGTGCCAACCGTAGCTGGAAAACACATCGTTACTGATCATTACCTAAATCGCTACCAGATGAGTATCTTCAGTGGCCCCGGTCAGAGTGGCCGAGGCTTCAATCAGCAGAACTGTGTTGAATATGTATTATTATTTATACGTTATTAGAAGTCAAATGTCACAAGAGAGTCAGCTCTGAGCCTCAACACCAACAGTCTGGGAGTGGAAACTCTCCACACGGTGTCACTGTAGGATTGTGTGTTGTTGAACTTTTTAACCCACAGCTGATTCAGTCTACAAGTCCTACAGGCTTTAAAAAGTTCAGACGTGTCAGGAAGTTCAGGAGGAGGTTGTGTTTCTTTGTACCTTTGTTTAAATTTCAGTAAATTTAACCTTAATGAGGATGTTCGCATGAAGACTTTAACTGGAAATGTTCAATTTATTTATATACAGTGGAGCCAAGTCGCAACCGAAGTCATCTCAGGGCACTGAACAGAAACAAGTTGGTAACAACCAGAATATTTCTTATTCCCCGTCCTGCACTCATCTCTCAGATTAAAACAGACACACACACACACACACACTTCTCTGATGGTCACACACAGAAAGGTACACTTGTTTTCCCAAGAACGCTGTTTCACCTCCTATCATCTCTGGCCTCTGTTTTTGTTTGTCTTATCTCCACGAGACACGCGCTCCACCAGCGAGGCAGGCCTCGCCTCCTCCCAGCCCCCCC
>NC_056511.1:39322319-39335105 GCF_014905685.2 Nematolebias whitei
GGGGGGATGGGTCGTTAATATCACCCTCAGAAGCCCTTACAAAATCCATCAAATGTTTTAGTTCGAAATCAATGATGAGCAGAGGAAATGGTGCTTCGAGCAAAAAGGACTTAATCATTGTGGCTGCTCTTCTGGAGCTTTGTCAGTTAATAATGATCAGAAAAAAAGAGAAACTGAGCCAAGCATGCTCAACAACAACAACCTGACGTAATGCTTCGACAATATGAGGAATCCTCTGTTTTTATGTAAGAATCAGCTGTAGGTGCAGCCCATGAGGATAAAACCCTTTAACTTATCCTTGTTTTATTTTAAAACGCACCCTTCCAGAAATAAATTCCTGCTTTTGGTCCTCAGTCATAATTATGTCCTCCATAGTGTACATTAACCCATTCTGGAGCGCAGTGGCTCGTTGTCATTGTTCTCGTTGCTATTACCGGAGAAGTGCACTCAGGGGGCATTCAGAGCCTCTAAAAGCTGACCAGGACCAGCTATTCATGCATGCACCGCATCACTTCATCACAATACATGATTGATATGGAAATTATTGTTGTTGTTTTTTTAAGTAGAAAACATCTCGCACTGATCAGACTTTAAAAATACCCTTCTGATGCATTCTATTCTGGGAATGTTGCGTGAAATATGCAGTATCGTCATTGTGTTTACTTCAAGCTGAAGAGCCTCTTTGTTCTGACACAAGTGCGAAGAAGAAAGACGGTTTTATGTTACGCGGTAAAAAAAAGCTCTTTCTGATAAAGAAGTGAGAGGGAGACAACAGTTTCAGAATGGCTGTCAACCCTTACGGTGACCGCACGCAGGAAACTGACAGCAGAGATGTGATCTCTGTGACATCGATGGGAAGAGGGGGAGCTTGGGTTTGCTTTGAATTGAACGGTTCTGTCTCGCTTCCTCCTTAGTGATGTTTTCAGTCCCTTATTAGTCAGACAAATTATAGGCCTGACGTTTCTTAAAGAAATGCATATCACCTGCCGCCTTTCATGCCAGAGTTTTAAACTCATTTTCCCGTCTTGAGAAATGACCGAGTTAAAGTCGTTTTGATTAAATCTACAAAATAACATCATACACAGAGGTCAGAGTATGTGCTGGGGAGAACTCTCGGCTACTACCACATTAAATCTTAGCACAATCACTTTAAAATAGACTAAAATTGACGGAGTTATAGCATTTTTGTGTTTAAATTTGAAAGTTAATGAGTTTAGATCAGGGTTCTCAAAGTTTTTGGGGTTCAGGGACCCTTTACAGGGGAGAAAAATACCGCTTCGTAACCCTCATGTCTATTAAATAATTTTCTTCAATTTGTCTCTAATGCAATGGAAATATTTGTGTAACATAAATACAAACCGGATTCCAAAAAAGTTGGGACACTAAACAAATTGTGAATAAAAACTGAATGCAATGATGTGGAGATGGCAAATGTCAATATTTTATTCGTAATATAACATAGATGACAGATCAAAAGTTTAATCTGAGTAAATGTAACATTTTAAAGGAAAAATATGTTGATTCAAAATTTTACAGTGTCAACAAATCCCAAAAAAGTTGGGACAAGTAGCAAAAAGTGGCTGGAAAAAGGAAATTGAGCATATAACGAACAGCTGGAAGACCAATTAACACTAATTAGGTCAATTGACAACATGATTGGGTATAAAAAGAGCTTCTCAGAGTGTCAGTGTCTCTCAGAAGCCAAGATGGTAAGAGGATCACCAATTCCACCATTGTTGCGCAGAAAGATAGTGCAGCAATACCAGAATGGTGTTACCCAGTGTAAAATGGCAAAGACTTTTAAGTTATCATCATCAACCGTGCATAACATCATCAAAAGATTCAGAGAATCTGGAACAATCGCTGTGCGTAAGTGTCAAGGCTCTAAAACTCTACTGGATGCTCGTGATCTCCGGGCCCTTAAATGTCACTGCACCTCAAACAGGAATGCCACTGTCAAGGAAATAACAGAATGGGCTCAGGAATACTTCCAGAAAGCATTGTCAGTGAACACAATCCACCGTGCCATCCGCCGTTGCCAGCTGAAACTCTACAGTGCAAAGAGGAAGCCATTTCTAAACAAGCTCCACAAGCTCAGACGTTTGCACTGGGCCAGGGGTCATTTCAAATGGAGTGTGGCAAAATGGAAGACTGTTCTGTGGTCAGATGAGTCACGATTTGAAGTTCTTTATGGAACACTGGGACACCATGTCATCCGGACCAGAGAGGACAGGGATAGCCCAAGTTGTTATCAATGCTCCGTTCAGAAGCCTGCATCACTGATGGTATGGGGTTGCATGAGCGCTTGTGGCATGGGCAGCTTGCATGTCTGGAAAGGCACCATTAATGCAGAGAACTATGTTCAGGTTCTAGAACAACATATGCTCCCATCTAGACCTCAACTCTTTCAGGGAAGACCCTGCATTTTTCAACACGATAATGCCAGACCACATTCTGCAGCAATCACAACATCATGGCTACGTAGGAGAAGGATCCGGGTACTGAACTGGCCAGCCTGCAGTCCAGATCTTTCACCTATAGAGAACATTTGGTGCATCATAAAGAGGAACGTGCAACAGAGAAGGCCCAAGACGATTGAACAGTTAGAGGCCTGTATTAGACATGAATGGGAGAGCATTCCTATTTCTAAACTTGAGAAACTGGTCTCCTCTGTCCCCAGACGTCTGTTGAGTGTTGTAAGAAGAAGGGGGGGACGCCACACAGTGGTAAAAATGGACTTGTCCCAATTTTTTTGGGATTTGTTGACGTCATGAAATTTGGAAACAACAGATTTTTCCTTTAAAATGATACATTCTCTCAGTTTAAACTTTTGATCTGTGATTTGTGTTCTATTCTGAATAAAATATTAGATGTTGGCACCTCCACGTCATTGCATTCAGTTTTTATTCACAATTTGTTTAGTGTCCCAACTTTTGTTGGAATCCGGTTTGTACATTAAGACCTGTTCTTTAGTTGCATTAATACAATTTTTATACTTTTAAACATGGGGTATTTTCCATTCAAGGCACACTTAATTAACAAAATTTTTAATTTCAACTTCCAAAGATTACAGTTTTGAGAAAATTAACAGCATCAAAAAACACTTTAAAACGTTACCTATTCACATAATGAACGCATGTATTACGACTTCTTCAAAATATTACAGAAAACTCTTTACGTAAAACTGAACATTATCATAACAGCAGTAGTCATACAAGTAGTTTTTTCTTCTTCTTTCGGCTGCTCCCTTCTTCAGGGGTCGCTACAACGAACTAAGTCGCACGAAGACATGGCAGTTATTTTTACGCCAGACGTCCTTCCTGACACAACCACAGCCCTCTGTGTGGAGCAGAGCTGCTATCTAGCATCTGAGGGGAGAAGGGGTTCTCTGCAGACTGAAAGTGGTTGTTTCTAAAGAATAGACATATCTAAAGAGTGGTCACTGATTGGCTAGCTGTATTTGCTGCTCTTTAGGTAAGTTACGTCAGCTCTTTTTAAAACTGAAGGTTTCTAAGAAACAGTTATCTGCAGTCAAACACAAGAAGATTCTCTTTTGTTCTTGGTTGTAGGCTGCACCTGACACAGGTTGGTTTGAGTGTGGTCTGGGTACAATGAAATATGAAGCATTTGAAGCAAAACCTGCTCCTATTTGTCAAAAAGTCTGGTCTCAATTAAAGATCATGAGTCCTGTAACGAGATAATGGCCCAAAACAAAAGCTAAAAACAAAATGTTCTCTTTAGAAGTTCTTCTATGAGATCTGATCTATGAAAGGAGCTGAAACATGGAGTAGGACTGACCCTTAAAATGTGAGACAGCAGAGGAGGTTAACCAGTAAACAGAAATACCTGCTCCAGTTGCAGAAATCTTACAGAAACTGACAATCACTCATCTGCAGTGACTGATTTAAAAGGTTGAACAAGACAATGTGAAGTTGAACTGGCTTTGGGACAAAGGATGTTGCCTTTAAGTATCATTAATATTTTGGTTACTTAATTTTTCTTTCTTTATGAATCGATTGTAACAATTTTCACATTATTCAACAACCAAAACAGATTTTGTTTTTTAATGTAAAGGCTAGATATTAAAAAAAACAAACATTTGGCCCTCCCCACTACCCATTTATGTTGCTCTTATTTTGAAATGTAACCAGAAGTTCTGTGTTAAGAGAGGCAGAAAGAGAAGTTATGGAGACGCCGCTAATGTCGAACAAGCTAACACAATCTGCCTGCCGTTATAAAATCTACTTGCTTGATAAGTCTTCTGATACCTTCGTCCCATCAGGTGTAGTTCTTTAGTAACTCCAAAAAAAGGTTAAAAACAAAACGTTCTTTAGTAACGCCTTGGTTTCTTTCGTCCAATCAGGTGTGGCTTTTGAGATACGCCTTCCTTTGGGAACGCCCATTTCGTCTGCAGACATATCTACTTGTCCGAGGGAGCAGATAATGGGGGTTAAGGGCCTTGCTCAAGGGCCCAGAGTGGAACAAATGAAGGTGGAGGCAGGTGTGGGTGTTTCAACTTCTCCGCCCACATTTTGATGTTGTACTGGGAGTTGATCCAGTGATCTTCCAATCACAGGCCCATCTTCTCTAACCTCTGTGCCACCACTCCCAGTCACACCAAGTAATGGCTTCATTTCTAAACCAATCAATTCCAAAATGCAGATAGCGGGCGGGCCGGCGGGTTGGTGTGGGGGGGTCCCTCCCTCAGAAAATTTTAAATAAAGTAGATGTGATTTCCTGCATTTTGGTGTATTTTAACAGGATGTTAAACATCTACGTGCTTGTAAAAAATAAAATAATTTTTTTTGCGGACCCCCGCAGTTTGAGAACCTCTGGTTTAGATGTTTCATTTAAATCATTCATCCACTCAGACACAGGCAAAAACAAAAGGCTTCATTCGTCCACTCGTACCCTTCAGACAGGTTGTTTCTGTGATGGTGCACCGGCTGTAGCGTTCAGTATTGTTCTGCAGACCTGCCTCGTTTTAACCCTCTGGTTTCATTCACAAGAGCAAAACCACAGGTGTACAGATCCTGTTCCTTCACACGAGCATCATCTCTGCACATAGCATTGCAGAAAAGCTCCGTTAAACCAGCCGTTGTCTACAGATCGGTGAACAAGCTGCTGATTTTTATGTAGGTCAAAAGGTGCAGAGCTGCTGAAAGGCACGAGGCCAGAGGGAGGATGCAGCAGGAGCTCACCTACATTGTGCAAATGTAAATATAAAATCTATATAAGATACAGATTGTTGCACCGATTTTTATAAGGTTGAGTTTTTTCCTTCTATGCAGCTCTATCATTTCTAATTAGCTCTGTTAGTATCCAGTAGGTTTTCTGAAAACTGGATCAAACTTTGTTGCAAGAGCATATAATACAAATGCATAAAAAATATTTAGAGCTGTCCACATAAAAAAAAAAAAAAAAACTCAAATTGTTTTGAAAATATGTAATTTTCTCTCTTTAGCCAAAAAGGGAAGAGTCATCTTTAGAGATGCTTGTTCCATGGAAGCCAGCGAGAGACATTAGTCTGTTTCTCCAAATAATGAGAGCAATTTGTGTCCACTGAGCTCATAATGGACAGAGACAGAAGCAGTGTAGCTTGGAAGTTAAATGGTAGCCATTAAGAAGCGACCCTCTTAGCTGTTACCTCAACTCATAATCAACGGTCATTCAGAGTTAAGTAAAGACAGCTTTTACTTTAAATTGCTCCTAAACAAAAAGACTAAGGCTGGTTTGAGCACAGTGTTGGATTTGCAGCTGTTTCATGAGCCCTCTGCCTTTGCGGTGGACAGCGGGGACATTGAGGAAGCAGAGAAGGTCAGCTTCTCTTCCTCTGAAAGTAGACAAGACAGATTAAAACGCCTCAGTGTGCTATTTAAGCAACATTGAGCAATCTCTTCTCCTCTGCTTCTAAGCTGTTCGCACAGATGACAGTGGAGAAACAGTGATGCGTTGAGCTCGACATAATAGACGCAGTCATCAAGCTGAGGGTCAAATCTTTTCCCTGACGCACACAAACGCACAGAAAGTGGTCGCAGAAAGATGGCTGCTCTTCTTGTCTGTGTGTGCCACGTCTATAAGGCCTGAACATGGGTTTCAAAGTCAGCAAATGCACACGAATGCCCCAAACCTCACATTTCTGCTTCAAATCGTTCAGCTTGTCCCTCTTTCGCTTTTGTGATCTGCCACGAGGTGTATTTTCAGATGCACAGGAAGTGGCAGCGCCACAGCGTTGGTGTCCTGTCAGACACTTGTTTCATTTGACTGCAGCTGAACAGCGTGCGCAGTAGGTCCTGACAGAAACAATAGCACTGGTTGGACAGTTTGTTTGAGGAAGCTAGATTTAGAAATGCACAAAAGTATGGAAGTAGCATACTTCCTTTGTCACATTAAAGTGTGAGGTTCACCTAGAAAAAAAATGACCCATGCAAATATGGACACACACTCACATGTGCAGCTTTTTGCTCTTTTTGCTCTTTGCTTTTAAGCGACCTGTTTTTCGTACCTGTCTGCGCACTCAAAACACAGATTAAACTCAAAAAAGGAATTGGAACTGGACCAGATGTAGCTGTTTCCACACAGCAAAGATGACCTTTCACTTCTCTGGTTTACTGTAACACACCGCATGCCCTCTAAGAAGTCAAATGCAGACTTAGATATAAATCATAACAAGTCAGCTCCAGCCAACTGATGAATAATTAACATCCCAGTAGCCCTCCGACCTCTTTCGTCCAGCCAAATTAATAATGTATCAGCCAGAAGATTTACTTTCAATTTATCCTGTGGAGCTAAAGGGAGTCTTGACTTCTGTGGACTCTGTGAAAAGCTAGTGTATACCAAAACGTCTGATTCTCAACAATTATCCTTGCAGTTTTGTATTAAATAATAACAATGTTAACATGCTTTGATTACATTTGATTATATTTAAAGGAGTAATTACAAAACATTTTTAACCATTGATGTGAAACATTGTTGGTGTGTTGTCATTGGATAAATGTGGTAAGGGGGTTGCTAAATTTATTAGTAATGTGACCAAGAGGGAGTAAATATAAACATTAATGGGCCCCAAAACATGACCTTGAGGTTCCCCACATGACATAAAATGTGTTACAAAGTGATTTAACTCTGATGATGACTTTTCTTTTATTGCCACTCACAGTGAAAGTTGAGTAATAATGTAACTGCCACTGGTGGACAGGTTTTAAAACTTTAGTAAAATAATCATTGGACCTTCAACTTGAACAGGGGTGTCCGCTTCTGGTCCTCGGGGGCCACTATCCTGCATGTTTTAGAGGTTTCTGTGCTCTAACACACCTGTTTTGAATCAGTGGCTGATTATGTTTGCAAATGACATGATCTGTGGTGAGAACAGGGAACAGGTGGAAGAGAATTTGGAGAGGTGGAGGTATGCACTTGAAAGAAGAGGAATGAAAGTCAGCCACAGTAAGACAGAGTACATGTGCGTGAAGGAGAGGGAGGCCGGTGGAACAGTGAGGCTTCAAGGAGCAGAGGTCACAAAGGTGCAGGACTTCAAGTACTTGGGATCCACTGTCCAGGAAAATGGAGAGTGTGGTAAAGAGGAGAATAAGAGAGTCCAGGCAGGATGGAGTGGGTGGAGAAAAGTTTCAGGAGTGATTGGGGACAAAAAGGTGGCAGCAAAAGTCAAAGGAAAAATTTACAAGACGGTGGTGAGACCAGCTACAGTATGTTGGATGGTCTGGAGACAGAGACATGGACAAGAAGACATGGAGACATAACTGGAAGTGGCAGAAATTAAGATGCCGAGGTTCTTCTTAGGAGTAACAAGGATGGATAAGGTTAGGAATGAAATCATCAGAGGTACAGCACATGTTGAACAACTGGGAGATAAAGTTCGAGAGGCCAGACTGAGATGGTTTGGACACGTCCAGAGGAGGGACAGTGGGTATATTGGTAGAAGGATGTTAGAAATGCAGCTGCCAGGAAAAAGACAAAGAGGAGATATATGGATGCAGTTAGAGAGGACATGGAGGTAGATGGAGTGAGGACAGAGTGAGATGGAGGAGGATGACTTGCTCTGCTAATCTCTGAAGAGGGCACAGCTGACTGTAGAAGGAGAAGGGCAATCAAAAGGCTTCAGCAAAACTTGAGGTGATGCAACCATTAAATCAGGTGTGTTGGAACAGGGAAATAAATCAAACATGCAGGATAGTTGCCCTCTAGGGGGCCAGGATTAGACACCCCTGTTCTAGAACTAAATAGATTTTGAAGTTAGCACGATTCAAGTTGGCTGATACGGCTAATCAAACTAAGAAAACACTAAAATGGATACATGTCCTAATGCATGATCACTAATCCAGGTAGATAAATCTAACAAGGTTGAGTCAGGTCGTCTGGACGGGTTCTTCTTTGTTGAAATGTTTCATCTTTTATCCGAAATACCTTCTGTCTGAGGAGCTGCAATCTGAGAAGTTTGCTTGCAGCTCCTCATTCTGAAGAGATGAAATGTTTCAACAAAGAAGAACCCGTCCAGATCTGACTCAACCTTGTTGGAAAAATGTTTGCAACTCAGTCAGTTCTGCAGATATTAAGCTAAAACTTAATGCGGTAGTAGCTGTTTCCCCTCCAACACATACTGATCACGTTTTCCAAACTTTCAGGATCCTTGTTTAAAACCTTGGTATTACCCGTGAGAGCTAATCCACCTCAGTAAACACAAAAATGGCAATGACTCAGTCAGTTTTACAAATATTGATCTAACATGTAGCATCTTAGTAACTGAGAGTCTTTTACAACTCATACTCTGAGCTCTACATTGTCCCTTTTATTTATTTATTTATTTTTGTCCAAAACCGGAAGTTTTATTCGTCGTCTTCTTTTCCTTTTTAAGTCAGTCAGTTAAGCAGCATCAGTTACCTAGGATTATGTGTCTGTGGGGATCAATAGCTCCCACTGACGTTTGCAAAACAGCTTGAATAAAGAGTGATAAAACACTTCATGAAAAAAGAGGGTGTGCAGCACTTAGAAGCCTCTGGACTTGGCCCAGTTTGCTCTCTGCAGTGTGTGTGTGTGTGTGTGTGTGTGTGGGGTGGAGTTTTAGAGAAGATTGAGGATGCTGAGGGAAAGTGTCGGGCATTAGAGTAAACTCATTTTCTGAATGAGATCCAGCCACATTAATACACATTTACTCTGCTACGAGCATTACATTTCTGCTGCAGTTCAGTGTCACGTACTCCGAAGCAAGGCAGGAATGCAACCCGATCTCAGTAGCGGGGTTGTGCTCGATCGATAGTGAGTGTGAGACCGAGGACTGGCTTTGAATTTCTCAAAATCAATCACTGTTAGGAGTTGATTCAGGCCTTGCGGTCAAGAATCGGCAAGACAGCTTTTAACTAGAAGAGCAGACAGTGACACGAGAGCCGCTGACCTCCTCAGAGTCGGCAGGAGCCTGAGGTAAAACAACAGGCAGCCGTTTACAAGATGTTAGAGCTAACAACTCATCTGAACATCCTGCATCAAGACGTGATGATAAACGGTGCGTTTCACAACTTAACATTAGACAGCAAGTTGACCTGACTGCTGCAGCCTGACTGGACAGAGCTGAAAAAGCTAAACCTTCGTCACTGATCAGATCTAAAATCCACTAAGCAGTTAAGCTGATTGCTGCAGCTTCACCTTGAAGGAAAAGAGATCAAATGTCATTGGCACGCTACCGTTCTCTTCCTAATAAACATTTCAGAGACAACACTATCAGCCGGGCTTTTGATTGGAGCAGACCGTGAGGCAAAATGTGCTAATTCATGCTGCAGTGTGGCTGGCGGCCTCTGAAACGTGTGGAAGTGTGGTGTCGAGAGGATGACGACATCCATCCTTTCAGGGTTCAGAAGTCATTCATCACTTCCTGTTTCACAGGACACAGACTTGCATGAGCAGGCACAGAAGAAATGTGCTGGCCATGACTTCCCCAAAAACATGTTGCATGTTTTACTCTGCCCTCCTGTGACAGTTTTACCGCCTGTGTCAGTTTTACACCAGAGCCTCGTTGACCTTGTCCTAACCTTAATATGGGAGTGGGACTCGCTGTCGTCGGTTCAACCATGGTCAACATCAACCTTCAGCTGCCAACTAAAAAACAAGAGCAAAAGAGGTTGATAGAATAAAAGAAAACTAAAAAATATATAAATAAAATCCTCCAAAAATGTATAAAAATTCAATTAGCGGGTAGCACGGTGACACAGTTTGTAGAGCTGTCGTCTCTCAATGAGAAGGTTGCTGGATTGACCTGTGACCTTTCTAACCAGAATCTGCGTGTTCTTTCTGTGCATGCGCGGATTTTTTCCAGGTACTCTGGTTTTAGACCTGAAACATGCATGTTATGCTAACTGGTTACTCTAATGGTTGTCTCTGTGAGACCCTGTGATGGACTCCAGTGACGGCTGGACATGCACACCAACTAATCCCATGACCAGAAAGAAATAATCGAGTAAAGATAATGGATTTATGGTTCGACCTGATCCAATTTGAACTCAAATGTACAAAAAGGCACAACAGATTCCACCATGTTGTTATTTCTCAAACACAAATAAAGCCAAAATAAAATAAAGTGAAAAACTAAGTCCACCCCCGTTTCTTCTCAGGATTTAGGTACAGCTTGGTGCTACATATCAAATGCACTTCATTATCTGATCATCATCAGTTGGACCATATTCATAAAGTCAGTCTGCTGCTCTGGAGCAGACAGGTGTGCGTTAACACAATGTCAAGGAGGCAAGACATCAGCTGTGCCGTTAGAAAAGGAACTGCTGCCACCTGTTAATCTGGGAAGGGTTAAAGGTCATTTCCAAACATCTTGGAGTCCATCAGTCTACAGCGAAAAAATTATTCACATGTAGAAAATGTTTAGAACATCTGCTAGTCTTCTTAGAAGTGAACTCGCCAGTTTATTTACCCCAAGGTCAGACTGTGTGATGCTCAAAGAAATTGCAAAAATAAAATAAATTGAAGCAGGTTTAGTGTCGTTCTCATCACATGTGGTACATGAGGTGGAATGAAATTATGTTCTCAGGGTCCCAGTTACACCCAACAGTAGCAAAAATATAAAGTATAAAAAGAAACAGTAAATAAGGATCTAAGATATACACTAAGATATACGCTATACACTTAATGCTCCTCAACTTCCTTCCTGGGGGCGGGGCAAAAAGTGTGTGTGCTGGGTGAGTGGGGTCCTTCATGATGCAGGTTAGTCTCTTCCTGCATCTGGAGGTGTAGATGTCTGTGATGGTCAGGAGGCTGACTCCAAATAAACCAAAACCTCCATCTTGGAGCACAGACCTGAGTTAGCAGGTTAAAGGTTAAAGTTTATTACTGGATATTTAGATAATGACTGAATAAAAATGACTTGTTTTGAAGGATTACCAGTAGAAAGACTCTTCTGAACTCTGTTGACCAAAGTTTTCAAGAATCAAATGTAAGGACGTCTGTCCGACAGCTATGGCTTGGACCAAACTGGGATCAGTCTTTTTTACCCATCTTTTCCATTTTGACTGTTTTTGTTTATTAAATGGCATATCTGAATCTGTTTGACATTGTTGATCTCTTGAGGTTAGATTTAAATAATACTCAGATCATTTTAATAATGTCCTGATATATAAAGAGGGCATGCTTTTTTTTTACCATTGACTAATTGGAAATCTAAAAGTGTGCCTGATAAGATGATTCCCGAGGAAAAGGATTTTGAAAAGACTTCTAAGTTTACTGACAAAAATCTTTTATCTTAAAATATTTAACAATTCATACATTACAGCAGGAACTTTACTTTCCACCAGTGGGGAATCCTCAGGGCCTTCTACACCTTCAGAGAAGGCCCTGAGGGTTCAGAACAGATGAAACGTTACATTTACACTTTTATTTATTATTTATTTTATATAATATATATTTTAAATGTAGTTTTCCATTTTTGTGCTCATTTCTCAAATTTTCTGTAAACTACATTGCAGATGGCCAACAAATGTTTTAATCCATAAAAATACAGTTAACCATTCAGAATCTTTTAAATATTTGTCTCCAAGCAGAAACTTGTTTGAAGGCTCTCTGGACTTCACTATCAGGAGAGAAGGTTGAGCTCAGTCAGAGGCTCAACAGGATGAGTTGACAGGAAAATTACCTAATCACAATAAGTGTGTGGGACCAAAACACAGGACTCTGGGCCTCCGAGAAGGTCCTGAAAGGCATGCATGAGGATGCATGGGGGGAGTGGTGGTGCAGAGGTTAGAGAGGTGGGCCTGTGATCGCAAGATCGCCGGTTCACGCCCCGGTACCGACAACATCAAAAATGTGGGTGTGTAAGCACCCACACTTGCCCCCACCCTCATTCACCCCACTCTGGGCCCTTGAGCAAGGCCCTTAACCCCCACCATCTGCTCCCTATACAGGTCTCTCTTCAGAATGAGTTCTCATGGCTCAATGAGATTACCTGTATAAATAAAGGGTAAATAAAATAAAAAAAATGCATACATACATACATGCATACATACAT
Source organism: Nematolebias whitei (assembly GCF_014905685.2). Classification (NCBI taxonomy): domain Eukaryota; kingdom Metazoa; phylum Chordata; class Actinopteri; order Cyprinodontiformes; family Rivulidae; genus Nematolebias; species Nematolebias whitei. The sequence continues at coordinate 39,334,834 of NC_056511.1, forward strand.
ACAGTATATATATATATACATATATATATATATATATATATATATATATACATACATATTTATATATACTAAAATAACAACTGCACTGTGACGGACTTACGACCTGTCCAGGGTGTACCCCGCCCCTTGCACAGTGATTGCTGGACACGGTGACCGGTGACCCCCGCGACCCAAAATGGAAGAAGCGGGTAAAAAATAATGGATGGATGGATGGATGGAAAATAAACAACTACTTATTACTTGTACTTCTATCCCCACTTCACGGTTTTTCA
>NC_056511.1:39335505-39359599 GCF_014905685.2 Nematolebias whitei
CGGAGATCAGCTGATCAGCTGCAGGAGGAAGCATATCTTGCAGTATGGGCTGCACAAAGGTGCAGCAGGTGATAAATAATTTTAAATAATTTATTTTAAATAAAAATTCCATGCCGATCGTGCAGCTCATCTATCAATCAGCCAGTTGTAAGTCATGTACAATCTTACTTTGAAAATCCGCGATAGAGCAAATCCGCGATAAACGAATCGTAAAATAGCAAGGGACTACTGTATATCACAGATGTATTCTGATTTTATTACATAATGACATTTTATAGAAACTATAAGTTCTGTGGGTTACTATAAACTTACCATTTGAAATATTGAAATAACATGTTGTACTTGAACGCAAGAGACTGGGTGAGCTGCAGGGTCTTCTAGGTAATCTCAGGACAGAAATAGGTGTATTTTTTAAAGTTGTGTTCAGATAGTTGACCCTGCTGGTTCTGTTTAATGCTTGGTTGGCATTCATTATAGGTTCAGGTTGTTAGTGACTGTAAATTAAAAAAAAGGACACCGTAAGTCAGATGTTGTACGTGGCTGGAACAAAAGGGGAAAAGCACTTCCTTCTCTGCATATTTTTAGATCATGAAAGTATAAATAAAGTGATATAAACTGTCCATAACTGCACTATTATTGACTTCTTTTCAACTATTTGAATATATTAACTGAAGGCTTCATTAACCTAGGCATCTTGTCATGGTTCGCCACTTCTGTCCACAGAGGTTTGAACTCTGAATAGTGAGGATTAAACCGAGCTGTCCGCATGCATTATTGAGTCTCTCAGGAATGGAAATTGAATTTGGTAGAAGTGTTAAGTCTGCAGAAGGACGCAGGCCACTGAGAGGTAGCTTGAGGTCCAGGTCTTTAAATAATCCTGGACAGCATAAATTGCACACTAGGGTATTGCTCCTGGACTAAATCTGTGGCTGAACCAACCTGGGATTAAAATCTAAAGCCTGCATGGAACATAGAAGATTAAATTCACATGGATGGAAAGTATTTTAGTGCTTTGAGTGAAGATGCAGTTGAGTTCATGCAGCAAATGCTGTTTGTTGTCATCTCTCTGCAGGGTTTCAGTGGTTAACTGTTTCAGCAGCATGCACTTATATTAGAAACTGACTCAGCCGTGTCACAATGATGATGATGTCTGCCATTTATAGTTGTAGCCCGCAGCTGTATTCAAAGAGGAAATAGTCATCTGCAGAATAGGCACCAGCTCCTTTTTGTGCTGTACGCGAGTGCCAAAGGTGATTAATGAGGTTCACACGGCGGAGAGAGAGAGAGGACGTGAAACTCTAGAGCGAGACGATGTTGTGATTTTGCGTTGCTCCAGCAGCATCTTCGAACCAGTTTGTTGCAGAGGTGACAAAGTGTCTGCCATTACCTTTAAAATCAGCGTTCAATCACGTGTTCTTGGAGAAAAACAATGCATTTGTGATTAATTCTGCGATTTGCTCAACAGAGAGATTGATCGCAATCGTTACCTGTTAGAGTTGTATATTTTTTGTGTGTGTGTGGTCACTCTGTGCAAGAAGACAAATCTGAACAGGTTTTTTTTAGATACGTATATATTTTAGAGGAAGTATTTCAACTTGATACACGCAAAAGCACACAGCACGAAAAAAAGCATCACAATACGAACACAGGCCTCCAATAAAAGATGAGCAGGAACACGAGGAGGCAGCGACCAAACCTCTCAGTTCCTCTTTACTTTGTACTTCTGCGTAAGGTGCATCACACACTCGTCTGCAGCGCTAAATCAGAAGACGGTTTCCTTGTAGTCAGAGGTCCTTTTTAAAATGAAAGACAGACGATTTATTTAATTGATTTCTGGAATATTAAACATCTCACATGTATCCAAAGGTGAGCAAATGATTGACTTTTGTTAATGCTTCTTCACATGCTTGCGCAGATTTTTGAACATTTTGATTTAAAAGGAGCATGTTTATCACTCAGACAGTGGTTAACTCCAAAATATCTTTCCACTGACAACTGCTAAAACAAGATTTATGTAGAATAGAAACATGCAAATAACTTCAATCAAGTATGTACAATAATTTTCCAAATTTTGTAAAAAGTCTGCACTGGATGATGAAAACCACAAAAAATGACCTCATAAAGATATTAGATTTCTTTCTGTAACACAGTTTAACATGTTTTGTGGAAGGATTTACTAAGTACCAGATGGCTGTGACTGAAAAGAGCAACTCCAAGATCAAGAACAATTAACATTTTATTTACAATAAAATGAAATTCAGCAACTGGCTGCAACGCGGCTGGAAGGGACTGGAACCTGTTGGAGGACATGATCATCATAGGAATGAGAGTCCAGTAGTTCCAGTAATCACGAAGGGGAGAGTTCCGGGAAGGTTGCAGTTATCGGTGGGCAAGTGGTTGGAGAAGTCACTAAAGAAACTGGTCCAGATGACACGATTTAGCCTATTTTGTTGTGGCTGGATAACAAGTTACTCGCACAAATACCTACATAAATTACATAAATCTCACATTTGAGTTTTTAGACAAATGCAAATATCAACTGGTGACAAAAGGTTCTGTGCAATCTTGATTTAACAAGTTTTAACACACTTTTATGCGTTATCAAGAAACAAATGTGTTAAAAAAGTTACCACAAGCATAGATGTTGCTAATAAAGTAGGTCTGATGTTTTCTGTGTTCAGCATATGAGCTGTCATGACTTTTATTGAGTTTCCAGATTTCCATACACTCATGGTATGTGGTGGTATTTAAAAAAAAATCCAAATATTAAAGCCGTAAAAAGAGTTATTTGTCAGAATGTCGCTTGTTTGGGCAGATATGGACTTTATCTGCATTATTTTGATCAGTTCAGCATTTCTTTAAACAATACAGGCATTCAAAAATAGGCCCCAACCTTATATTGTATGTAAAAGGTGGATGTAGTTATAATAAAATCGTGTTTTAGTTTGTGAATTTCAATTTGAAGCCTGGACTTTATTATACCATCTGGATGTTGTTGGGTTTTTTTTTTCAATGTTGTACCATATTTTTAAGATATGTACAAAGTTGAAAAAGGTACAACTTCATTTGACATTTGTGCACAAACCAACAATCCAGGCACATTGGAATTCTTGTGCAGAGCTCAGTCACAGTCAAAACACTGAAACAACACTAAATACATAAAAATAAGAATAAAGGGGTTTATATCTACACTGTACAGAAAGTAAACCATGTCACATGACAAGTGAAGTTAGGTAGTGCAGGGTTATTGCACCTGACCAGTAGTTTTGTTTTGCCATCAGTCTGACTGTGGCAGAGAAAACCTATTAAAAAACCTTGTGCTGTGGGTGATGATGCTGTCCGCTCTACAGTGTCTCAGGTTATATGAACATTTTTTGTGTCTGATAAGAGAGTGAGCTGGACGGAGTGAATCCTTGATGATTCCTGCTGCTCTTTTTCAACAGCGCTGTACACACATAGAGTCCATGGAAGGAGGTTTTGTGATCCTCTCCGCAGTCTTTATGACTTGTTGCAGTGCCTTCCTTTCTGCCTCTGCGGTGTTCCCATACCAGACGGTGATGCCTGCAGTTAGGATACTTACTCTCCATCAGTCCTCTGTAGGTCTGAGCGAAAGGGTGCCGGTTCAGACCTGCTCTCCTGACTTTGGACTTTGGACAGTGGACTTTTTTCACTGTGGCTGTGGCTCTGAGAGACCAGCTCAGGTCCAATGTATCGAAGAATCTATGGCTGTCAGCCCTCTGTCCCTCAGTCCCTTTAATGATGAGAGGCTGTAATGGGGGATGGTTCTTCCTGAAGTCCACATTGATTTATTTGGTCTCGTCTATGTTGAAGATGAGGTTATTCTTATAATGTTGTCTACCAGAGTCCAGCACCCTGACTCGTTCTCCATGAGTCCCAGTATAGGGGTGTCGTCAGCTTATTTAATTACAATGCTGGTGTATTTTTTTATCCATTGTTTATATATAGGTGATGGTCAAAACAATTATTTTAACAAAAAAACAAAGTAAAACCAGTTTTAAGATGTGCATTTGCTAAAAACTATTTCTATCATTTATTTTCATTTCAAACCAGATTTTTGATTTACAACTTCCAAAGCAGGAACAGATTTATTCAATACGAGTTAAATAGCATTTTAATGTTAAATGTTTATTTTTCATGCATTAATTAATTTAGATCATTTTGCCTCTAAAAACATATTTCTGCAGACTAGTGCTAAAATAAAAAATAAAAGTTAAAATAAAATAAATGTTGATCCGTCCTGTAAGGTAAACAAGACACTGAATCAAACGAGCGGTCAAAAGGAGACTTTTAGAAACTATGAACTTAATTTTCAGGCTTTAAATTTATGACAAGTGTCTGCATGAATCTAATGTTTGTGATTTCGCCCACGTAGGAATTCAAATGACACAAAGACGAGATGATCTGTCCTTCAATGTCGCCCGTCAATGAAGGATTTGTAAAGTGAATATTTGTAGTTTTTAAGATGAGTGTTTTTCTCGGCTGAAATTGAACAGAGAGTGAGAGTAAACCTTAATGTTTTTAGTGTAAGTGGGTTTGGAGTTGCACTGTGGAGAAGAACAGAGGAGTTTGTTTATTTATTTATTTTTGCTTGTTTGAGGCAGAGCAGAGTGATGGATCAGTGGAGGGAGCAATTTTATCTTCTACCAGGCGCAGTGGTGGAGCCAGAGGGTGGCCAATGGTGGCCTTGATCACCGTACACCGGGGGGTTGAGGGGTTGAGCGACTGGGGAGGTGTCATCTTGGATTATGACGTGGCAGCCTTTTTCAAAAACGGATAAAAAAACAAAAACAACTGGACTTCTATTCTGAATCTGAAGATGTTCCTCTTCCCATCAGGGAGTCTTTATCAAATCAGAAATGTCTGGAGTGTGTGGAGTTCCAAGTGTTATAGAGCTGCACGAGAGGTCTGGTTTTGCTGCAGATTAGACTGGATCTACTTGTCCCACAGAATGGAGGCTCGTTAGGCTCTTTGTTCGCCTCGCCCACAGAGAGATGTTTGGGTCACCTGCACGAGAGTGTGAATTTGACTGGAACTGATCTGGAATCAGGCCTACAGCTGCGTTATAAGTTTTTGAAAGTGGAAATCTGAGACCTTCTTTGTTTAAATGTTTTTTCTACAATGATCTAAACTCTTAAACCTACGTAATTTTAACAACATACATATATGCACTGTACAGTACTGCAAAATCTTACTCACCAGCTCTGCAGACCAGCAGCTCAGTTCTGCTTCTGCAGACCAACCCTTCAGCGACGAAGCCCATCGCCTCGTCCAGGTTGATGTGCACGTGGATAATAGAGCTTCAGGAAGCTTCACGATTATTTGTGACTTTCCTGCCAGTTCTGTCAGTTTAATAGATAGCGTAGATTTGCGTTGCAAAACTTTCCCTCCATTTCGGCAGAAAGCAGCAGCTGGAAGCACTGATGGCTTCTGGGTAGTGTAGGTTTTTTTTTTGACTGGTCTGAACAAAAACTACAAATTGGTGGCGCCTGTTCAAAGTATTTTTTTCCTGTTAATTTTTTTATCTCGTACCGTCCCAGTCATGTAATGTTAAAGTTGACAATCATTGAAAACCTGCAAAAGAGCGAGTCCGCGAAAGTCGAACCGCGAAGTATCGAGGGACTATGTACTCTACTCAGTCTATTATTTCCACAAAATTAACGTTTGGGATCCAGTAACATCAATGTAAGCGCATGTGTTTTAACATGGGGTTATGGGTTTCTGTGCCAAGTCAGAAATGTGTCTTTTCCCAATAACTCAGTAAATCTAGTAAGGCTCAGATGTCCCAGCTTTCCACCAGCCTTGAACGCAGCATTACCTTTGTGAATCTAGGGCAATGAGAAAGTCTCAAAAGTCACATTCATAGACAAGCTGATCCATGCGCTCGTATTGACTGATCTGTCCACAGCGGATTATTTGTGCACGTGTATTTAACAATTTGTAATTGCAGAATACTCCTACTTGTACAATTTGAAATGTGTACATTTGAAAAACTGTCAGTGCCACGGTGAATCTTGTGCTACGCTTGTGGATCTTATTGCACACATACAAGTCTTGTGCCTTCATGTGTTTACTTTATCTTCATAGATTCGTTTGTACAGCTCAGACTGATCCACCATCGATAACGGAGTTAGCAGCTTTTGCTCCGTTCAGGCTAGATGTTAGCTCGTCAGTCTATTCAAAATTAAACTCTATTTCTCCAAACGACGGTTGTTTAAAGAGCTATCTGTAGCAGGTAAGATATTTACTGCTCATAATGTTTCCACAGAACCCCACTTTTTGTTGAACCACTCATGTAAATATACGTTTTGTATGTCAACATGTAAACATCAGTTCGTTTAACATAAATGCCTCGGCGTTCCTCTTTACGGAACTGAAACGACCCAAAAACTGAAACCCAGACAACAATCGGCTTCTGTTTGCTTTTAGGGCCGCTTTACAGTCAAATTCAGACCAAAGTCTGAGGTCTGAATTTTACTGTTGCAAAAGTTGCATTCTTTTACGATGAGGAAATGGAGAGAGCATGTAAGCAGACGAGCAGGGGAAACAAAGATTTCTTGTGACTTCCTCTCATCGCTCTTTATGATTTTAGTTTTAGCGAGTCTGATGTTCTGCTGCTCGTGTTATGAGCACATCTGCTTTTCTAAACCGAACACAAACCTCAAGTTCTATCGATATTTGTATAAATGTTAGTGATGATGTAAAGTTTTTGAAAAGTGATAGAAATGCTGCTGCTCGTGCGTATCTCTTGCATTTTTTTTCTTTCTTCTTCTTCTTGGTAGCTGCTCTGTACCTCTGCACCTGATCTTTAGGCTGCACGAGAGACGAGGCGCATGTGACAAACCCAGACAGGAAGAAGCCTCGCACCTTACTGGCGGTAAAAAAATATAAATAAATAAAAAAAAAACATTTAGGCGTGAGCCATTTGATGTAACTTTGGTCAAAGTCAGGACACAGTTGACAAACGACAGAAACAGGTTCGTTCGTTCTGCGGGTGAGTTACTGTTAAACTTTTGAAGAGGATTTTCTTTGATCTTAAAAACAGGAAGCTCATAGTTTCATGCTTTTAAGCTCACAGCCGTGACTATATTTATATTTATATCTATGCAAATATCTATATTTGTGATTGTGGTTCTGTTTTTTTTATTTACTTAATATTTTTAAATGTTGGATTACACCAGCATTGTTTTTGTGTGAACATATATGGGGGGTTGGGGGGGTGGCTGCTCACTTTTATTTTTCTTGTGCACTGGCAGCCTGTCAGTGAGCTAGCCAGGAAGGCCCCCTCCTCCTCTCTGCCGATATGGTCTATTGTGAGCCTCTGCAGGGTGGATGTGCTGAGTATTGAGTTTGCAACGGATCTATTTAAGGAAACGTTGGAACGGAAAGTGTCCAAAGGAAATATTAATATTGTAAAAAGCAGAAGTAAGGGGCGATGCTCCAAAATAAATGATGCATCAGATCTCATTCTTGTTTTATTGTTGGCATTAAACACTTGGTAATTAATGTCATTTTTTTTTTTCCAAAACATGTTCCTGGTACGCAGCTGAATATGGAGCTGCCAGAATAACAGCAATTTGAGGATTGGATGAAATGATTAGGCGGAACAGTATAGATAGAGCAACCACAATGTTCTTGGTTGATTCTGATTTACAACTTTTGTAGAGCTTTGATCCGATAATTTTGACATTTCTTTAATTCACACATGCATGCATGTACATAGGTATTAATATATGTATTGTGTGTGTGTTTATTTATCATTGTAAAATGGCCACCTCAACCCTTTGAGGAATCTCAGCTTTCTAGTTTTTATTACATTACTTAAAAATATAGTTTCCTCAAAGGATTGGGGTGGCCAATGGTGGCTCCTCCATTGCACCTGGGGGTGGATAAAATTTTTCCCTCCACTCACCAGGATCCGTCACGCTGTGTCGCCTCGGATAAAATGTGCTTCTAAAGTGCTTCTCTACTGTATAATTCCTACCTACTTGAATGTCTTGCACCAAAAACATTCAGGTTTACTTTCATTCCCTGTTCAGATCTGGTCCAGAAAAACACTCATCTCTAAAACTACAAACATTTACTATCTAAGTCTTTCAGCGACGAGGGGAATTGGCGTACCACTTTTTCACTTTGTGAAAACATGTACTGTATTTGCTGCCGTACACGTCGCACTGCCGTATCAGTCGCATCAGTCCAAATATGTCTAATAAAGTGAAAATAAATACGTTGTTTCGCCATATAAGTCGCATCTATTATGTGTCATCGCTGATTCGCCACATTTGTTATGCGTCACCGCTGACCACCCGGAAACGTACGTGGGCCAGTATTGTGCCAAAAATTCGACTGGCTGCCAAATGGCGGCCGTGGGAGGGTGCATTGGAGGACTTTAACAAGAATTTAACAAGACTAACACAACAATAATTGTTTGTGAGCTCAACATTATAGTAAAGGTGTGTCTCAGTTGAACTTTTCCTTAATAAATGCACTTTAATGGTCAAATCAGCTGCATTTCGCCGGGGCTGCGCTGCAAAATGCAGCTGATTTGACGTTTGCTCCAGGAGTTCCAGAGCGAGACGAAGGTGGCTTTGTATGGCAAGCCAAGTGTCTCATTAATAGCTACTTTTACCTATTAATGAAACACTTGGCTTGCCATATTAGTCGAAGGCCCTCTAGTGACTGAAAATGGTAGTGTTCAATATTTTCCATGTCAGAATGAATGAAATTGTCAGATCTCAGCAAAAAATTGGATTATACATATGGGGAACTAAAAAAAAAAACATATATTAGTCATTTATAAGGCGCAGGACCTGCAAATTTATGCAACAATGTGTGACTTATACGTCGAAAAATATGGTAACGCAAACTAGCTCCTTAGCTGTGTTGTATTCACAAACGGTGCATAGCTGTGGTGCATAACTTCAAAAAGGAAGACGTATCATAATTTTTGAAGGATGACCTGACGCCAGTGGTCGGGTTAAATTGACCAAGTCTGGTCATCAGCTGGAAAATTGTTGCATCCCTGTTTAAAACTGTATTTCTTTGTGTGCGTTTTTTTAAATACAGGTGGCCAGTGTATGAAGGCTGCAGGCACTGAGGAGTGCAACCCAACACATGCCATGATGGACAGGTTGATACCGACAGAGCCTCTCCTACAAGGAGGACAGAGAAACCGGCTCCAGTGATGATCGTCTCATTCTCGCTCCTCTGCAGCCAGCAACCTTCACTTAAACCCAAACCTTTGTACATGTTGATGGACCCCTCCAGCAAGCTACAGCACATTTTCTCCTCTGCCTCTCCCACTCATCAACGCACTGACAAAGTGTGGCACCTCTCATCTATGAGAGCCCAAAGGCTGAAAGAGTTCTTCCATCTTAAGTGGTGTGAATGAGACTATACGTTTGTTGATTTCATTTTCATGCACAGCCTCCTCATTTCACACCAGCACCACAGAGAGCAGGATAAAAAGTTAACTGGGACAGGAGAAAGCTTCAGGGAATAGATTGTTAGGTTGGAGTCACGTTCTCAGGCACCATGCAGTCAGACGACTTCTTCATCCGCAAGTTCCGCCGTCAGAACGTGCGGCCGCCTATTGCCGCCGTTAATTTTGACCCCAAACCGGAGTCATGTGTGGTGGAGTGGCCTCCCAGGAGGGCTGGGGATGGCGCTGATGCAGACAGCCTCACTCCGAGCCGCGTGGGATTGTCGCTGAGGTCAATGGGGCGGGGCCACATCATGCAGAGGAGTAACAGCGATGTGACTTTAGGAGACTTGGATTCCTCTGGGAAATCAGCGGGAAAGATAGCCCGAATGGTGGGTGACAAGGTGGGCGTGGGGTCTCAGAGGGACTCAGGTGTGCTGCTGCACAGGGAATACGGCAGCCTGTCATCTCTGGAGAGGCAAAGTCAGATCCAGGAGCCGAGCGCAGACGGCCAGGGGCCCCTGAGTCCAAACGCACTCCGCTTCAAAGACCCCTTTCTGCTTTTAGGATTGAAGGAAACCCCTCCAGAGCCTGACGGCTTCTTTCGAGGTTTGTCTGCTTCCACAGGGGACTCCCACAAACCTGATAAACCACCAAAGCCTGAGGGTCTGAGTAAAAAGTCTAAATCCACGCCCCCTCAAGTCCCTCAACCTGTTCCGTTTGACAACCTTGGAGGTGGAGCGTGGGTGAGGAACTTTGCCCACTACGATGTTCAGAGCATCCTGTTTGACCTCACGGAGGTGGCCACAAATAGAGACAGCATCGGACGCAAAAAGAATATCACCTCCGGGGCTTCAGCTGCTTCCCAGCTTCGCCCACCCTCCCAGTCCACCCCATCCTTGCCCGCACAGGGTGGGAGCAGCAATGGGGGGAACACCGATGACCCCGAGCAGTCACTGCTGCTGGATGAAGGCGACGGCAACGACAACGAGCTCCTCCTCAGCTGCCCCCACTTCCGCAACGAGACAGGAGGAGAGGAGCAGGTCGGTCTGGGTCAGTCCTCTGGAAAGAGGGGGCTCTGGTCAAGCCTGCGAACCCCCAATGATGCCGTTTCTGTCCTGGAGGAGCCCAGAGAGAGTCACGTCCAGCTGCAGGGCAAGAGCAACTACTTCATCGAGCACGCCGATCTGGGAGCTCATTACTACCGCAAATATTTCTACATGAAAGGTACGTCACAGAGCACAGCCTGACACCTTCAGATGTGGCTTCGTTCATTTATTTTCAGCTCCGCAAGAGAAAATCCTGTGAATTTTGGTTAAAAGTTGCAATTTTTCATTTGAGACTGTGTGAGCAATATTAGAGCAGAGCAAGTGGTCAGAAAATTGACTTTTAATGAATTGAAAATTGTTCAGCAGGGAAGATGAACGTTCAGCTTTGATACAAATGAACCTTTATGTACGACCGAGTATTAGGGCCACGCTAAGAAAAAAATTACATTATGAGAATAAACTCATAATATTATGAGAATAAACTCGTAATACGTCCTGGGTCGGCTCGCACCTGCTGTGGACAGCCTCCAGTGTGAGTCACTGTGTTTATGAAGTAGTCCACGATCACTTTTGGGTCACTGTTTGTGAAATATGCCTCCATCCACATTATGTCATGACTAAATCCATCAATGCAGCCATTAATTGCAGTGCCATACGGCTTCAGTTTATCATAAGAATCCATATGGCACAGTGCGTTGGGCCCCCTGCTATTGTACTGCTGACGTCAAGTCATTTTACTGCAGTTGTAAGACTGATTTTTCGTCTCGGAGTTCTGATAGTACTACGAGTTTATTCTGGTAATATTACGAGTTTATTCTTGTATTATTTCCACTTTGTTCTCGTAATATTTAGACATTCTCGTACGACTTTATTCTCGTAATCTTACAGCATTATTCTCGTTCATTACGTAATTTGTTTGTTTTTTCTTAGCGCGGCCCTAATACTACGTCTTATTTATGAAAGTGTGAATCTGTTAACTTGCAACATCTGTGGCATTGTGCTGTGTGATAAAACTGCACATTTTAGTGTGGCCTTTTATTGTGGTCAGCCTAAGGCCCTCCTGTGAGGGGGATGGATTATCTCAGCAAAGGACAAGTGCTCACTAACAGAGATTTACACAAATTTATGAACAATATTTGAGAGGAAAAGACCTTTTGAGTACAAATAAAAAGTCTCAGATCATGAAGAATGAGAGCAAAGTTTGTATTTTTGTTCAGCGTAGTACGTAATAATCATAATGATGAGTGACATTTGAAGTTGCTTGTTGTCAAATGTTTTTATAGATAAATCCAAAGTTGTTTTTTATTATTTTGCTTAAATAGCTGTCACGGGTCTTGTTGATCACAGTCTGCAAAATATTAAAAAATAACATTGTTTATGATTTAAAAAAAACTTTTGATCGTATTCATCAAGATGAGAGTTCTGCGATGGAGTTAAACTCAAAGCAGTCTGCTCCTCAGATTATTTTTTAAATATGAATGTTTCTGATGACTTATTTTATATATGAATGTTTCTGTTCAGTGCCATGAGATGACTTGTGTTGTGACTTGGCGCTACATAAATAAACTGAATTGAATTGAATTGAAATTCACGGTGGCTCTACAAAAAAGTTCATTTTTCTATATATTTGTTGTTTTTTATTGGTTTTAAAATTACAGTTAGTAATTAAATAATGTACTATTTGTCCTCCTTTTCATATGCCTGCCCACTTTTCATCACCCCAGCTTCAAGGTCAAAGTCTCAAATAAAGGTCAAAGTTAAAATAAGGTTTTTGCTCGTCGGGGACGTAACTTCTGATCTGGAGAAGATAATATAACAAATCTTTATACACATGTGCATAATCATTAGACAGTTGCATATACTTTTCATTACCCAAGCCTCAATGTCAAGGTCATAAATCAAGGTCAATGATTGTACAACATACTTTTTTGTTGGAGCCGTTGCTATGCATTGCTGTATAATAGTTTGTTGATGGGCGTTTAATGTGCTGTATGTGATAACTGAGTGCTCAAACTCAAGTTAATCAATTTTACTACAATACTCATCAAAAATGAGTCGTAACAAGCTCCCTCAAAATGAAAATGTGCACAAAAATCATTCTATCTGTTAATGAACCTTATAATTTAATTTCCTCTTTAAACATTTTAGGGGTTACATTTTTATTTAATTATTTATCTTTGTGTGATCAATGTTTCTTGATATGGTAAACAAATATTCTTGCAAATGGGCTTGTTTTGGAAAAATATTCATAACTTCCTGGAAGTTTTATTTTTTTAATTTAATAAAATGTACCTGTCAAACCTTAACTGCGTTTTGAGCTCTTTTATGAGCCTCGTATGTTAAATCTGGACAGATTTAATTTCCGCACCCACTGAGAGAACTCGTTAACTGTGTCGCTTTTTATCATTTCTGCAATTTCCTTACAGAACACCAGAATTTCTTTGGGATTGACGATCGCCTCGGTCCAGTGGCCATCAGCTTCCGACGGGAGGAGAAGGAAGGGTCCAGTGGAGCTCAGTACAACTACAGGATCATCTTTCGAACCACAGAGGTAAACGTGCTCTTTTTTCTTGCGCTCCACTTTCAGAATCTGTGGAAATAATTTGACTGGATGTGCCGGCAAACCTTCTCTCCTCAGATGAAAACTCTGCGAGGCTCCATCTTGGAGGAGTCGGTGCCTTCAGCTGCCCGTCACACCACCCCCCGAGGTCTGTCTCCCAAACGGCTGCTGGAGTTCATCATGCCTGAGCTCAACCTGCACTGTCTGCGCTTGGCCTCGAACTCCCCGAAGGTCCGGGACACCCTGCTGAAACTGGATGAACAGGGGGTGAGTGGGACTCTGAGACACTACAGCTGCAACCAGAGGGCTTTGTTCAGTCAGACTTTGAAGGAATAGTTCATTCGTTTGAGGTGGAGGTCTGTGGAAACATTATGAACAGTTAATATCTTACCTGTTGCTGATAGCTCCCATTTTATAGAAATAGGCTTCAATATGACGAGCGTTCAGTGCAGTTAACTAAAAAACAAAAGGCAGACGTGGCAGCACACTAGAAATCTCTAACCTAATATTCAAATGCAGACCAACTCATCGGTATAATCAGAACAGGATACAGAAAATCATGAACATACAGACGACAGTGGAAGACAATCCGTGCTGAAATGGCAAATCAAGGAAACCAAGAATGTAGACAACCAGAAAGGGAACGAATAAAACCGAAACGCCTGATCAGATTGCAAAACGGGAACAAGTGTGAGTGGCGATGCTGTTTAAGATCTGAGCAGGTGAAAAATGAAACACAAAAAGCAAAACCATCAAAATAATAATCAAAATATTCTAATCCGCACACATTTGGGCTTGATGGAACGGTCTTGGTCCCCTTCATAATTGCTGTTTGCTCATTAATCCAGTCGAACATAAACTCATATTTCTCCAAACTAAGTTATCTACATCAGGTAAGATATTAATTGTTTATACCTTTCCACAAATCCCCACTTCAAAAGATCTGAGCTCTTCCTTTAATATCTAGAGCTTTTGTTTGTTCACTTGAACCGCTTTTAACTTACGTTTGGCTAAAGCTCCAAATTTTTCTGAAAAACTTGAGTCCTTTGCAAAGATTAGATTTTGTTTTATCGTTTTTAATCTTTGGTTGTCTGGTAAATGTTTAAAATTAAATTAAAATAAAAAAAAATGGTTAAATATTATCCTGCTAAACAATCTGAAACACAAGAAAACAAAAGGATAAAAAACAAGAAAGTCTTTAAAACTGTATTTGAAATTTGAGACCAGTAATGTGCCAAAGAAAAGACTGAATACATCAGGTTTTAAAATCTCTTTAATATTGTGACTTACAGACTTTTCTCTTCATACTGAAGAAGTTGTAAATAACTTAGTCCTCAATGAAATCTCAGAAACTTCCACCTTTTATGGTGTAAAACTCTGTTAGCACTCAAAGGCCAATAAATCTCATTTATGAACAATAAATTGAGGATTTAAATGAGGATGAACAGCTAGAAATATTTTAATTTATTTATTTTTGTTTTTTTCTGTGCAGCTAAACTTTCAGAGGAAGGTTGGTGTGATGTACTGCCGCGCCGGGCAGAGCTCCGAGGAAGACATGTACAACAACGAGAGCTCCGGGCCGGCGTTCGAGGAGTTTCTGGATCTGCTCGGAGAGCGGGTGCGACTGAAGGGCTGGGAGAGATACCGAGCTCAGCTGGATAACAAGAGTGAGCTGAAAACACGCCCCGCACCCGAGTCTATTAGCCGCATCGCGCTTTGTCGCAGTGCCGTTATCCGAAGGGCATCAGTGTTTCAGTGAAAGCCTGAGATAACCGTTATCTGGCCACGTGTAATCTGAGTAATGCCTGCAAAATGGCATCGTCGCTGCTGATTATCTCCGAGCTGCTTCCTTCAGTGGGACAGATTTCAGTCTGGCTGTGACGGTTTGTGCTCAGGCTTCAACTCGGAGATGGCGTTTGGTTTAAACGCTTGTTCTGTGTGTGTGATTTGCAGCGGACTCCACTGGAACGCATTCCCTCTACACACGCTACCAGGACTACGAGATCATGTTTCACGTGTCCACCATGCTCCCCTACACCGCCAACAACACACAGCAGGTACAATGTGACGAACGGCTTCGTTTTCCTGCTCCTCCTGTTGCAAAATCGTCGTTAAAATACTGTATGTGAAACTCGTGGGTTTCACAGAGTTTCTTTACTAAGGGTGAATCTGTGCAACCTTCATGACACCTTTCTGTGCAGACTGTTCTGCTTTGCTGAAACTTTAATAAAAGCTTCTGTACTTGGAAATAAGCATGACATCCTGCGTCGCAGTTTTCACTCCCACCTTCTGTTTTCACCGTTGCCTCAGAGGCGGATTTCTTCCTGTTCATCTGGCTGTGCAGTCTGCGGTTTCAGCCTGTTTGTGAGGAAATCGAAAAGAAGTCACAAGATTTGAGGCTAAAACAAAAAATAATCATTTCAAAAATGGCCGTAGTGGCTGAGCTTTAAAAAGTCTCTGAAGATTTTGTTAGAAAATGTCCTTCTGTTGTGATAAAAGAACTTAAGTTTCACATATTGCAAGTTACAGTGCATAAGAGACTTGCTCTTATTTTTTTAAAAGTTGGCATTATTCGGACTATAAGGTGCATTAAGCGAAACAAAACAAACAAGTCAAATTTTACTCAACTCATTCACAATAACTCCCATCATTGTTGAGTTGTACCACATAAAATCGGTTCGAGGTCAGTAAACACAACCACCGGGCTCACTGTTGATTTTTGAGACAATGAAAGGATTTTAGGTGTGCCTTATAGTCTGAAAAATACGGTAATTTCCTCATGCTTAATTGAAATGACTGAGTGAGTTTGGATTATAGTACCAAAGCCTCTCTCGTCTTTTCAGCCCTTTTATTGCAGCCATGCGCAGGAAGTGCACCGAGCCACTCCTCGTCTTTACATTGCGAGCTGTTTCTCATTATAGATCACTTCTAGCTACAAACTAAAATTAATTCTGACACAAATTACACCCATCAACGCATGTTTTTGCTATAAAAGAAAGCAGTTGGCTGAGAAATTAAATGAGAAATGTTTTGTTTTCATGCGTAGATTTATCTTTGTAGTTTCACCAGTGACACTTGGCTCTGAGCCCTTTTTATTTGGCTCAATCGTCTTACTTGATGTATTTATTTGGTCCAGGTTGAACTACGATAACAAAGGCCTATCAAGAGTTAAAATCACATGAAACTTCCTCCAATAGATAAGTCATGAAACCCGGTCTTTATTGTGAGAAGGTGGTTTTCCAAGACAGGAACTTAAAGAATCAAAGGCACTTGTAAAGCATTAGTAGTTCTGCTTTTCTCAAGTTAACTGTAGTTTAAAAAAAACTTTGAATTTTACCTGTTCACAATGAAGCAAGACGGCTTTAACGTCTGATGCAAAGTGCATGCAGCCGCAAAAAGACAAAATTAACAGTTTCCAAACTCAAATTAAATGGTCTAATTTTCAAAACACAATTTTTTTTAAAGCCTAGCATTCCTTAAAGGAATGTGTTTTGCCAAAAAAACAAAGTTTTATGCAGAGTTCATGCAATATGTAGTCTTCAAAAAGTGTGTAGTTGATGCTCAGCTACTACCACACCAACGTTTAGCTCAGTATCTTTATAATTGACCGACTTATAGCCTTTTTTTTGTTGCTAATGTTGATTTGTAAAATTTAGCAACATTGATGATTTCTTTGTTTTCAGTCTGAGCGGGTTGATATCATGTCGCTGCGTTTGTGTTTTGTCTCCTCAGCTGCTGAGGAAGCGACACATCGGTAACGACATCGTGACAATCGTGTTCCAGGAGCCGGGCGCTCTTCCGTTCACTCCCAAGTCCATCCGCTCCCATTTCCAGCACGTCTTCATCATTGTCCAGGTCCACGAGCCTGGCACTGAAAACGCACATTACAGGTTTGTACTGATCGTTTTATCACTTCCTGCAAGTCTCGGATAATTAGATGCTTTTATAGAAGTTAAATTCAAGCTGATTTGTTGCACTGTTACAGGCGAAGTAAAGATGTGAGAAGACGGAATTAGTTTTCCGTCTTTTGTGCTTCTGTAAGAGTTGTAGCCACCTCAGTTTAGGTGTCAGGCAGCCGAGGAGGCGACACCCATGTTTTCCACATACAGTATAACCCTGCTGCTGAAAATCAGACAAAGATGGAACATTTGAAGATGGAACTCTTCAGCCTACACCTCAGTGTGTTAAATTAGATCAAGACATATCTGGATTTTTTTTTTTTTTAACTTAAAAAAGGGCATCCCACAAGGCTCAGTACTCGGCCTGTTGCTGTTTAGTCTCTTCATAAACGACTTGCCCCTGCACTGTTCAGGTGTCAGCTGTCAACTTTATGCGGATGATGCAGTTCTTTATGCACCCGCTAAGCCACCAGAACAAGCTGCAGAGGTATTATCCAACTGTATGTCTGACATCCAACAGTGGCTCATCCAAAATCAGCTAGTTCTGAGCATTTCAAAAACAGTCTCCACGTGTTTCTCAATAAGAAAACTTGCTTTAAAAGAAAAATTTAACGTTCATTTACAAAATGAAAAAAAAAAAAATCACTCTGTTGCAGCATTTAAATACCTCGGTTTGGTGCTAGATCCTCATCTTAAATTTGATAAACACTGAAAGACAATTTCAAAAACAATACAAAGTAATATTAATTGTTTCAAACTAATTAGAAACTTTATACCAAGTCAGGCAGCCCTGCTATATATGCATTCTACGATTTATCATATATCATGACCACATGGGCTCAGGCCTCTCCAACTGCAACCAAACACATTGGCTCTTTATACAACCGGGCTGTAAAAATATGGATAAAAAGCCAATCTGCTGTCACCACTGTACCATTATTAAGAAATATAACCTAATGAGCTTTGATAGCTTTATTAGTTTTTGTTTTCTTAAACTGTTTCATAACTGCATCAATCGTGTAGCACCTGCGCCATTACTTACATTTGTTGAGAGACAGAACAGCAACAGAGTCACTAGAAGTTTCACAAATCATGACTGTAAAATTTTGCAGGATAAGTTTTGGACAGACAGCCTTCTCTGTTAGGAGCTGTGAGCTGTGGAGCTCATTACCTTCTGATCTTAAGACCACAAATGACATTAAAATAGTCACTTCAAGGCTTAAGAATTAGCTAAAGATGAACCAGAATTGTACTCATTTTTAAATAGTGTAATTGTTTTAACTCAGTAGTTTTAGATACGTTGTTTTATATTTGTTTTTCATCATTTTATTGTATTTACTGTTGATTTGAACTTTCCATTTAACCAACTGTTAAAGGTCCGTCTAGGGACGGGTGTTGTGAATTAGCTTTGGCTATAAACACTGTGATGCAGGCATTAGCTTGTTTTGATCTATGTTTCATATATCTGCCCTGTCAAATAAACAATAAATACATTTCTGCCTCTGATTTTTGCCTCTGATTCGCTCTCCTCCTTTCCTCTCAGGGTGGCTGTGACACGCTCTAAAGACATCCCATTATTTGGCCCCCTGTTCCCAAAGGGTGCACGGTTCCCTCGCTCGCCCGCCTTCAGAGACTTCCTCCTGGCAAAAGTAGTGAACGCCGAAAACGCTGCCGAGAAGTCGGAGAAGTTCCGCTCCATGGCCACCCGCACGAGGCAGGAGTACCTGAAGGACCTGGCTGAGAACTACGTGACCACCACACCCATTGACTCCTCCACCAAGTTCCCCCTGCTCTCTCTGGGTGGCAAGCGGAAAGACAAAATGAAGGGCACCAAGGGAGCCGAGCTGCACAGCGCCGGGGCGCTGGTGTGGGCAGTGGTGGTCAACAGAGAAGATGAATGGGAGGCGGGGGAGCCGGCGCTCCCCTGTCTGCTGGGGGTGTCGGCGGAGTCTGTAGTGCTCATCGAGAGGTGCAGCCGCAGGGTGGTGTTTAACTGTTCCTGCCGGGACGTTATCGGCTGGAAGGCAGTGACTGGGCCTAAAGAGGGGGGGCCTTGCTTGGATATTTTCTACGAGCGTGGGGAGTCGGTGTCGATCAGTGTGTTGGAGAGCCAAGCAGAGGACATAAAGGAGGTGGTGCAACGGCTTGAGGTGAGTGGATTCACCATTAGTTGAAGGACTGCACTGAGCGCCACACATCAGATCCTTCTACTCTGCTTTCATCCCGCAGCTCGTTACGCGAGGCTGCGAGGCCCTGGAGGTCATCCCCCTGCGGGACGGCGTGGGGCAGCCCGGCTTCCTGATGAACGAGGAAGGCTTCGTGACGGAGCTGCAGAGGTTCTGCTACGCCGAGAGCGGCGGCCTGCAGCTCTGGGCTCGCGTGGTGAGGCTGTGTGGACACTCCCTGGTTCATCTGAGCTCAGAGGAGAGGACCAGGGTTCTCCGCACCGCGCACAAGATCCACATCACCGTCATTCCACCGGACGAGAACGGCAAACCTCGCAGGTAGGCGATCGTGTCGGGAGGGAGACGGGCAAGTGGGACATGAGTATGTCAGGTCACAGCTGGTTCTGCTGGTAATGATGGGCTGCAGTCCCCTAAATCCTTTTTATTGATGTATAATCACTGACTCAGCCACTGAAGTCAGAGAAATAGAAGAATCATCTGTGGACTCATCTCTGCTGCTCAGAGCAGAGGGATCCTCAGAGAACCCCCCTGACATATCCATGTTTCTGCCCTGAATCACGGCTCTGTCACAGTGACGTCATAATTTGTGACAGAAATGGGGCTTCAAAAGAATCTTGTGATTTTTTTTAATTTCTTTTTGATTGTATGTATAGTGTTCTCCTGTTTGAATATTTAGTTTTTGTACCTAAACTACAACATACGTTGTGTTGTTTTAGCTATCTGTACATCAAAACATTTAGCTCTTCCAGGAGATGGGTGCAATGACCTTCGGTCTTTATAACTTTTATACTTTTCAAATAATTAAACTTTATTTACAACTATTTTACTAATTTAAACAAAACACATATGGCTACTTTTAGATTATTGCTAGTTTTCCAACGTTTAGGTCTTTGCAAAAGTGCTAATTTTGTTTGTTTTGTTTTATTAGCTAAAATTTAGCCCCTTTAAACCTTGAGCTATTGTCCTTTTTTTAGCTTTTACCTAGCATTTTGCCACTTTGGTCTTTTATTTTGCATTTAGATGTTTTAGCTTTAGTTAGTGTTTTGTTTTTAGCAATTAGCTGGTGTTTTGCTATTTTTTGTCTTTCAGAGAGCATTTTGCTTTCTTTTGCTTTTAGGTAGAGTTTTTCTCCATTAAGCTTCTCGCTAGTGTGTCTTTTAGCTTTTGGCTTGCATTTAGCCACTTTTGTCATTTAGTTAGCATTTTACCTTTTAACTTTAGCTAGTGTTATGCTCTTCTTAGTTTCTAGCTAGTGTGTTGTTGTTTTTTTGCATTTATATAGTGTTTTGAGATTTTTTTTTTTGTATTTCAGAAAGCATTTTTCTTTCTTTAAATAGTGTTTTGCTCCTTTTAGCTTTTAGTTTTCTGTCATTTGACTAGCATGTTGCAAGTTTTGTCTATCAGTTAGCATTAGCCTTTTAAGTTGTAGTAGGTGCTTTGCTTTTTTAGTTGTAGCTAGTGTTTTTTGTGTTTGTTTTTTATTTTAGCAACTTTTTGTCTTTCAGATAACATTTTGCTTAGCTTTTAGGTGTGTTTTGCTCCTTTTAGCTTTTAGCTTGTGTTCGGTCCTTTAGCTCTTGGCTAACATTTGTCCACTAGTATCTTTTTGTTAGCATTTAACCTTTTAGCTTTAGTTAGTGTTTTGCTATTTTTATCTTTTAGCTAGTGTTCTGTGTTTTTAGCTTTTGGCTATCACTAAGCCACTTTTGTCTTTTGGATAGCATTATGCCTTTTTTTTACCTTTAGTAGGTGTTTTTCTCTTTTTAGGTTTTATCTAGTATTTTGCATGTTTTAGTGATAGTTTT
Organism: Nematolebias whitei; assembly: GCF_014905685.2. NCBI lineage: Eukaryota > Metazoa > Chordata > Actinopteri > Cyprinodontiformes > Rivulidae > Nematolebias > Nematolebias whitei. The sequence goes on from NC_056511.1 coordinate 39,356,444, forward strand.
GCTATTTTTGTCAAGCTGCTTTCTTGTAGGAATGTTTTGCTCCATTAGCTTTTAGCTGGTGTTCTTTGTCTTAACACTAACTATAGCTAAGAGCCAAAGATTTTAGCTAGCGTTAGTTTGTTTCAGTGTCTCGGGCAAATTTCAGCAGTCATTCTGCACACAGCATTCCCACTGCCTTCTCAGAGAAAATTTGACTTTCTCTTGTTTATTTCTGAGCTTAGTTACCGTGAACTTGTTCTTGCTGTTGTTTTTGTGCTCTGCAGAAGTTTCTCCGAGTTGTACCAGAAGGCCATTAAGGATGCAGAATGCAAGCCCGGCGAGGCCCATTTGGGAGAGGCCTGGGTGGTGGATGAGAGGGAAGAAGGGAGGGAGGAAGAGGAGGAGCGGGAGAAAGAAGAGGACCTGAAGGCAGATGGGGTCGGTGAGGTGGAGCTCATGGAGGTTCAGGTGGAGACGGACGGGGGTGAAGAACAGACTTGTGATAAAGGTCCAAACGAGGAGACATACTCGCTCATCACGCTGCCCACTTTACCGTTACTGAGGGCCACGTCTCTGCAGGAGCCCCCAGCCAATCAGAACCAGGGGAGCGGCTCCCCACAGCTCCCTCGCAGCCTCTCTCTGGAGAGACAGCTGTCCTTCACTGATACATGTGACGGGTGAGTCTTGTTAAAGCTAACGATGTGTGCACCATGTCACTACAGTATATTTTGCCCTATAAGTCACAGTTTTTTGCATAATTTGCATTCCCTGTGACTTATACGCCGAATCAAAATATTTATGGATATTTTCCCATATTTATAAACCAATTTTTGGCTGAGATATGACCGTTTTCATTCATTCTGACTGAAAAAATTGAACACTACCATTTTCAGTCGCTAGATGGCATTTGAGTGTATGGCATGCCATTGTATTATGTAATAGGTAAAGGTGGCTATTAATAACACAATCAGCTTGCCATAGACTGCCACCGTTGTCTGCCTGGAGCAATCATCAAATCAGCTTCATTTCGCTGCGCCGCCCCGGCAAAATGCAGCTAATTTGATCATTGAAGTGCATTTATTAAGTAAACATTCAACTGAGACACGTTTACTATAATTTCGACCAAACAAATAACTGTTTTAGGTGTTTATCTTGTTAAATTTAGAAGAAATACACAGCAAGTCGCCCTCTGCACGTTCACCTTTCTGCGTATTGGCTTTTGAAATGCAGCTGATTTGACCGTCAAACTGCATTTATTAAGCAGAAGTTAGACTGAGACACACCTTTAGTATAATTTCGAGCAAACAAATTGTTTTAAGTGTTAATCTTGTTAAATTTTTGTTAAAGTCCTCCCATGCACGCTCCCGCAGCCACCATTTTGCATTTTTGGAACAACACCGGCCCACATTTCCGGGTTGTCAGCGGTGACGCATATTAGATGCGACTTATACAGCAAAGAGACGTATTTATGGATTTTTCCACTTTATTAGACATATTTGGACTGATTCGACTTATAGGGCGGTGCGACGGGTACGGCGGAAAATACGGTAATTAGATGCAGACATTTGAAACCTACATATGGAGTTTAATAAAACTGATTTTGATTTTTCTGACTAGTTAAAAACATCAGTTAATGTAAACTGGATTGAACAGTACTTACGTTTGATTTTAATGCTAAAATACCATTTTAATTAATGTCTGGTCGGGTGTGACTTTTTTATGAAGCCACAGAACAAAGAATATTTGAGGCTGTTGTTTGTTGACACAAAACTATTTTACATTTGTGCATTTCTTTTCTATATGCCTGTCAAAGGTAAAGGTCAAAAATCAAGGTCAAAGCGCATAGGTTTATGTATGGTCTATGCATATCCAGGCCATTGTTATAAATTGCCGTCTTGCTGTATAATAGTTTGCCGACAGATGTACGATGTGCCGTATGCGGTACTCTTGTTTTACAAAAGATTTTTAAATGATTAGGATGATAGCAGAGTAGTTTGTGGTTAAAGAAATAGTTCCTGTTTAAAAGTTGCTTTAACTCAAATATCTGCAAGAGATGAAAATTGCTGCTGACTGGTGATGCATGAATGCTGCAGTTTCTCTGCAGTGACGACGTTCGTTTGTGATTTGTTTACTTCCTTTCGACTAATAACTCTTACATACACTGTAAAAAAAATTCACGGCACATTTGCTGCTGCAGCTTCACCGATAAAATCCTACACTTAATCCTGTAGTTCAAAGTAAATTAGATGACTTTAAACTACTTCACAGTTCACGAATCCCAGTTATAACAAAAAGAAGAGCAGTTAGTGACATGAAGTTTTAATACTTTACTGGTTATCGAACCGGAAACTACACCATACATGCAAGCTCCTCACATAAAAAGCCCAGCTGACTGTGTTTACTGCAGTTTTAAATCACCACAAATGAAACACAAAATAAATGACTTTCTCCAAGCACCTTTTTTAGGTCCCAGAATGCTTTGCTGTCACAGCATTTCGCTGAATGACAGAAATTTAGCACCATTCGGACTTCACCGTGAAGTTAGAGCAAAGGTGCACATAGGCGCGCATTAGAGGAAGGAAGAAGCCTAAAGATTACAGTTTTCTTAGCTGAGCAGTGGATCTTCATCTGGAAAAAAACTGAACCACTTTATGTGCAAATATGACAACACAAATGCAAAATTATTAATAATAATAGATAAAGTTAAAGAGGCCAGACTGAGATGGTTTGAACATGTCCAGAGGGGGAACAGTGGGTATATTGGTGGAATGATGTTAGAAATGCAGCTGCCAGGAAAAAGACAACGAGGAGATATATGGATGCAGTTAGAGAGGACATGGAGGTAGTTGGAGTGAGGACAGCAGATGTAGAGGACAGAGATGGAGGAGGATGACTCGCTGTGGAAACCCCTGAACAGAGAAAAGACATAATAATAATTATTATAATACATTTTGTTTTGAAGTCACTTTTCATGGCTCTTAAGGACACGTGCAGTAAAATACAATGTAAGATGCAGTAAAAAAAACTAACAAACATTACAAGTAGATAACATAAATATGTCTTTGTGCGAGTTAGCTTGCTGCGAAGAAGGGAGCTTCTGAAAGAAAGAAAGAAAGAAAGAAAGAAAGAAAGAAAGAAAGAAAGAAAGAAAGAAAGAAAGAAAGAAAGAAAGAAAGA
>NC_056511.1:39359609-39399199 GCF_014905685.2 Nematolebias whitei
AGAAAGAAAGAAAGAAAGAAAGAAAGAAAGAAAGAAAGAAAGAAAGAAAGAGTTTTTGAGTTTTAAAAGATCTTTTATTACACACTCCAACAGTCAAGACACCAACAAAAACTTGTTAAATACAAAAAATCAAAAAGTAAAAACTAAAGATGCTTCATCCACTGAACACAAAACATCATTAACACCCCACTTGTTTACAAAGCCATCCATGTTTTTTGTCAACTTAAAGTACTCAAATTCCACGCGAACTCGAGCAACTACCAGTCTTTGAAATAAAACACGAGCATCATCCGTCTGATGCCCATTGATTTTGTTCTTTCTTGATAACCATATTGCTAGCTTTGCAGTCCCAGAGATGAAATTCAAAAGAACATGAACAGGTTTTTTCTTTGCACAGTACCGTGGACCATAAATAAAAACGCAGGTAGAAAACTGTACACCAAAACCACTAAACAGATGATCTAAAAAAACAATAAGAGGATTCAATCTTAAACATTCAATAAAAATATGATGCCAAGTTTCCTCCTGAGAACAAAAAGGACATGAAACACTAATGTCAGGATTAAGGTGTGCCAGATACCTGTTTGTAGCTATGGCCCCATGCACAATCCTCCACTGGAGGTCACCCACCCGTTTCTCAATGGGGGGTTTGTACAGGGACCGCCAACAGCCTCTCGGGGTAGATCCGGTGTCAAAAAACTCAGTCCACTTTGACACTCTCACTTCTGCCAGAGAGCGTAAATTCAAGACCTTCATGCAAATCTTGTACAAGTCTTTCTTCCCCAGGTCGTCAAAACAACCAAGTGGTGCATCTTGGAGAGTCAGCAACTTTTCTGTCTCATCCTGCCACTGATCCACTGCAGGAGAGACAATCAGGGAAGGAAACGCATACTCGCAGTCATCGTCCCATTGGTCAGACAGAGTACTGTTAGAAGCAAACGCTCTGATGGAATCTGGCAGAGAAGAACAGGCCTCCTCTTTCAGCCTAAACACAAGTCTGTTGGATCGCAGTTCTAGACGCTCAATGAGACTGGACGCAGACAGCTTCATTAAATGACCCAGCTTCACACAGCCCGCGTCTCTCATCTTAGCTCTCATTGTAGCAGATGAGAGCAGCTGTGATGAGAAGAAACTGTTTTCAAACAGAGGTTCCTCAAAAACCCACATTCCAGGTGTCAAAACAGTCTTTCTCTCAAAGGTGAGGACCTGCCAAGCATTTAAAACTGAACGGTAAAATGGTGCAAGGCCTGTTAGGTCCAAAGATCCTTGTCGCAGCAAAAACAGATGTTTGTCATAGCCAAGACGTCCTGCTTTCCTTAGCAGAAGACGTGCAGTATCCAGCCATGGTAGTCCAACTCCGTATAGTAGTTTTTGCAGTGTTTGAAGCCTGAAAGCCGCGATCCGTGAGGTTATGTCTATGAGTCCTTGTCCTCCCTCTTCCACCGGTAGGTACAAGGCTGCAGCTTTCACCCAGTGTCGTCCAGACCAGAAGAAATCCACAAGAGTTTTCTGGATACGATGTATGAGAGAAGCAGGCGGTGTTAGAACAGTCAGTTTGTGCCAGAGGGCCGAAGCAACCAAGTTATTAGCCACCAGAACCCTTCCCCTGTAAGACAGCTGAGGCAGCAGCCATTTCCACTTAGAAAATCTGGCACACACTTTCTCCATGACACCCTCCCAATTTTTTTCCAAAAAAGTATCTGTCCCCAAAAACACACCCAAGAATTTTAACCCTTGGTTAACCCAGTGAATATTACCTGGTAATATGGGCAGATTGTTATTTGTCCAAGGGCCAACTTTTAAAGCAGAGCTTTTTTCCCAGTTCACCTTAGCTGAAGATGCTTTTTCATAAAGTTCCAAGCAGTGTTGAAGACCTATGACATCGTCCTGGTTTTTAATAAAAATGTTTATATCATCAGCGTAAGCAGAAACTACTAACCCTGGATGAATAGACAAACCCGGAAAAATAACACCAGTAAGGGTAGAACGTACTTTGTGTAAAAGTGGTTCAACTGCAATTGAATACAGCTGTCCAGATATAGGACACCCTTGACGAATGCCTCTCTGGACCTTGACAGGACAACTTAAACCTCCCCCTACTTTAGCAAGACAAAACACTTCATTATACAATAAACCCAATAAAGAAATAAACCCTTCACCAAACCCAAAAGCTCTTAATGTAGAAAAGAGAAAACAATGATCAACCCTATCAAAGGCCTTCTCCTGGTCTAAGGAAATAATACCCACATCAATTTCATAACATTTACAAATGTCAAACAAGTCTCTTAAAAGAAAAAGATTGTCCATGATGGATCTGTCAGGAACACAGTATGATTGATCTCTGTGTATGATAAGTTCAAGGAAGTTCTTCAACCTATTCGAAAGCACTTTAGAAAATAACTTATAATCCACACAGAGAAGGGAAACGGGCCTCCAGTTCTTCAGCAGAGTCAAGTCTCCTTTTTTGGGAAGAAGGGAAAGAACAGCTTGTCGGCAGGACGATGGCAAGATACCTGTTAATGTGCACGCCTGAAGCACCTCCCACAAGTCCTCTCCCAACAGAGTCCAGAAATGTTTATAAAAGTCCACAGGTATACCATCCAGCCCTGGAGTCTTGCCAGGAGCCATTTGTCCAACAGCGGCAGTCAGTTCATCCAGTGAAACTCCAGCATCCAGAATCGCCCGATCTACATCGTTCAGCTGAGGAAGACCATCCAGCAGGGCATCCATGCAGCTTCTGTTACACGTCTGCTGCTTATAGAGGTCACTGTAGAATTCCACAGCGTGCTCCTTCATGGCACTGGGATCGGTGGTCCGAGTCCCATCTGGAAGCTGGAGGCAAACCAACTGCTTTGTCTGGCTGACGTTCCTCTCCAAATTAAAGAAGAAAGATGTAGGGGCATCCATATCCCTAACAGAGGCAAACCTTGACCTAACTAAAGCCCCTTTAGCCCTTTCATGTAAAAAACAACTTAACTGATCTTTCTTTTGTTTAAGATGGTCAGTATTAATAACATCTGTGAATGTATTGTTTTCTAACTGCTGTATTTCATTTTCTAGATTCTGAATCACATTTTTTATTTTAGCTGTAGAATGACTTGTGTATTGTTGACAAAAAACTCTTATCTTAGCCTTTCCAACCTCCCACCAATCAGATAAGGATGAAAATGATGATTTTCTTTCCTGCCATAACTGCCAGAAAGTATTAAAGCTTTGGCAAAAAAAGGTATCTTGAAGTAGTTTAGTGTTAAAATGCCAATAAGATCTGCCTCTAGTGGTGTTTGAAAAATGAAAATCCAAGTAAACTAAATGATGATCAGAGAAACCAACTGGACAAATTAAACAATTGGATAATCTATTTCTATGATTTTTTGAGATATAAAATCTGTCCAACCTAGCCCCACTCACTGTCCCATCCGTCATTTTTACCCACGTATACTGTTTAACTTGAGGGTGTTTAATCCTCCAAGCATCAACCAAATTAAGTTCTGATATCACCTGAGCTAATTTAAAGGATGATGGAGGATGAGGTTCTTCTCCTGTTCTATCTGTTGTAAAGCTGGTAGTGCAGTTCCAATCCCCTCCCATCACAACACATTCGTTTTGATTAGACTGATTCAAAAAATTATGTATTTTTTCAAAAGTCTTAATCCTGTTATCTCCCTGGTTTGGTGCGTAGACATTAATGAACCAGAAACATAAACTTTCTATCTCTACTCTAACCACCAGGACCCTGCCTGGGACTAACTCAGTACAGGAAATGATATTAGCATCCAGAGCTGGTGAAAATAAAATAGCTACACCAGCAGATGACCTGGTCCCATGGGACAAAAAACATTTTCCTTTCCAACTCATCCCCCATTCTACCTCATTTTCATGATCTGTGTGTGTCTCCTGTAAAAACACCACATCAAGCTTCTTTTGAGCGATCATCTCTAAAATAACCATCTTTTTCTGTGGATCCCTCCCCCCATTAATGTTTAAAGACCCCACCCTGATATTATGCATAGAGGTGAAAAGAAGAGGGAAGACAGACAGAGACAGCAAAAAGAAGACCACCCAGTGTGCTATAATCATAGTCTTATTTCTGAACTTTTAATCGTTTTGAGCCTTTTCCTTTATTTGTTAACATCTGTCTCCGGAGGTTTGTCATGTGCTTCTTTAAACGAAAACGTTTCTTTTCATCAAGCATTTCGAAATCTACCGTTTTCTGAACCATCAGAGCGCTCCTGATAAACTTTTCCGCATCGGGAAAATAATCAAGAATTTTAACCTGTTTTCCATAATTTTCATCAAGAAAATCATTGATTTCCTCCAGAGTGTACAAATCACTGCTGGATGTTTGTGAGTCTGTGATGGAAACGCTGTCTGAGTCGCTGTCTTCCTCCATGTCCTCTGCCTGTTCAGCTTCAGCTGCAGGTGAGGCGGCTGCACCTTCACCCGCGGGGGGCGGGGCCACCGTGCCCCCACCCGCGGGCAGCTGCTCTGCTTCTGCTTCAGCAGCAACAGAGTTATCAGCTGTCAGATCTTTTTCTGTGTCAACATGACCAGAGTTTGAGGAAACTTTTGAAACATTTATTTCATTTGGCTCAGTGTCATCCCGTGCAGGCTGTTTATTTAGACCGCTGCTTCCCTCCCCGGCATCAGAGCCAGCTGACGGGGGGGCCGTTTTCCCCTCCTCAGCCGGAGGAGGAGCAGCTGTCCGTGATGCCTCCGTATCCTGGCTCATTTCAACCTGCATTTCTGCGTTTTTGTGCGGGCAGGCGTCCCGTTTATGCCCAACATCCCCGCACTCGAAACACTTCATGTTTCCGGTGCTCGCGTAGACCATGTAGGACCCTTCTCCGTGTCTGACTCTGAAGGACACGTCCAGCGTCTGCGTGGCAGACAGGAACATGAACACCTGCCTCCTGAAGGACTGGACGTGTTTCAGTTTTTCGTTCTTACAGCCCAAACCCACAGTTTTGAAGCCACTGGCGAGCTTCCCAAAGCGCAGGAGCTCTTTCTCCAGCGCGTCATTAGGAATGAACGGCGGCACACCTGAGATAATAACCCGCGTGGAGGGCACCGCGAGAGGAGACACCTGCAGGTACTCTCCACCCACTGTCACCCCGCTGACAATCAGCTGAGTCACAAAACGCTCCTCTTTCAAAAATATCACCACACCCTTGTTCATTCTCGAGGCATAAACTAAATTAATGTGACCAACAATCTCGCCAACCGCCAGGAGGACCGTCTCAACTGGGACTGACGGGTCGGGCTGAAGCCGAACCCCGTTCCTCAGGGAGAGGTGTGGCGTCCCTGAAGACGCCATCCCCGCAAACAATCAGCGCTGTAAGCGCTGAAAGTTAAAAAACTAACCCCAAAATAAAGAACCAGTGTGAATAAAGAATATTAGAAAGTCAATACATAAAAGAAAAGATAAGAAAAATAGCTTTTAGAGACAACTCTTCCACTCTTTATCAGACTCACCACATGCAGCTGCACCAACACACTCCCAGCATGCAACGCAGAAAGAAAGAAAGAAAGAAAGAAAGAAAGAAAGAGAACATAAATACAGGTAGTGTGACAAGGAGGTAAGAGTGAGTAAACATGGTGAAAGAGGAGTTTTGCTGCAGGATTTAAAAATGGACATGGTGCGAGAGGTTTTGATGTCATGGGGGGGGGAGGGGTTGGGGGGGGGGGGGGGGCGACGGGGGAGTCGGGGGGGGGGGGGGGGGGAGTACCTGAGAGTGCAGGTGGGTGTGTTGATGTGGAGGAGTTCTGTGAGATACCGAGAGGTGAGGTTGTTGGGGGGTTTTGAAGGCGAGGAACAAGATTTTGTATGAAATGCAATATTTAACTGGGAGCCAGTGAGGATGCTGCAGGACAGAGGTTATATGACTGGTGGAGGTGGTTTCTGGAGATGATGTGAGCAGCAGAGTTCTGGACCTGTTGGAGTTTCTGGGTGGATTCTGCAGGCAAACCAAAAAGAGGAGGTGAATGTAGGCTGAACGAGTGATGTTACAGATGTGTGATTGAAATTGTATTGTATTGTCTAGGATGACACCCCGACTCTTAACCTGGGGGGAGGGGAACATGGGGTGCTGGTGATGAAAATGGAAGCAGTCACAGATTTTGAGTACGGGAGGACTCGGTGCCAACGAGAAGAAGTTCAGTTTTGTTACTGTTCAGTGTGAGGAAGTGGCTGCAGAGCCAGGATCTGATTTCAGATAGAGCAGTGGTGGGGGGTGGGGGTGGAGGGGGTTGGACAGATAGAGCTGGTTGTTATCCGAATTGTTTTTCATGAATCACTTATCTGCATAATGGTCTGCAGTGGGCTTTTATTTTCATTCTCATGAGCAGCAAGACAACTGTCCATCCATCCATCCATCCATCCATCCATCCATCCATCATCTTTTCAGTTTGCTTGGAGCTGGCGTGAGGGGACATCCTGGACAGGTCCAGTCCATCACAGGACCACATAGAGACACACACTCTCACCCACACCTAGGGACAATTTAGAGTTGCAGCTGTGTCGACGTGCTTATTTACTTTGTTCACACTTGTGAGCTTAAAAAAAAAAGACACTGCAAACAAGAGAGACGCCAGAACTTGTAATTTGACAGAACTTGGACTTGTGCTGTTTTTACATTGTTGTGAATAAAGAAAAGCTGAAATTCCAAGATGTGCAGACTACACCCTTAAATGATATGAAATCAAACACAAGACAAGGTCATCCTGAGCCATGTCAAACAGTGCAGCTTGAAAGAGTTTACTCCAGTGGTTTTCCAGATGTGTTGACATGAAATGCAGGTGCACACTCAGTGTAAACAAAGCATTTTGTTCTAATGATTTTCAATAACCGCTGGGTTGTCAGTGCTGTGGTCTTCTAGCCCACAGGTTGTGTCAGAAAAGGCAACCAGATCTTTCTGAAGGGCTCAAACCAAAAGAAAAACTATTTTGTTGAACGTATAAACATGCACCAATATATCAAAATTGTCTGACCTCTCAATTCCAGGAGGCTCTTCCACGGATGTCACCATTGTTGATTTATATTTAGCCACTTCGGCTCTTTCTGTAAGTTAATAAATGCTTGTTTTTTTTTTGTTTTGTTTTTTTGCAACTGGTCACATGTTTGACAGCTTTGTCATTTTAGGACACACTAACCACAGACAGGAGAAAAACATTGTGCACATTTAGTTTTGTCTGGTCCTTTCTGAGTACTTTCAAGTGCTCCAGTTTAAGTTTTCATGGCTGGGTTGGCTCAATGTTATTATTTTTATTCCTCCCCAACATTCCTATCTTCCTGCCTGATGAACAGACACGTGTATGACAACGTGGGGATGAAAGTGGGCCAGCACATCTACGAGAACGTCAGGGAGCTGAGGGACGCCACGCCCGATCTGATTCTGGCTGTCAAACCCAAGGTTCCCGCGGAGGACCTGCAGGTGACAAACCAAGACACACCTGTGCAACTTTTCCTCGGGGTCGTTTCCTCTTTTATCCTAATCTCCGCCCGACCTTTTAGTTCACAGGAACCGAGTTTGATGGTGACAAAGCTTCAGTGAGCGACTCCTCCCTCTCGTCGACCCGACTGTCGAGCGTTGACCGAGCTGAAAGAAACTCACGCGCCCTGAGCCTCCACAACTCCATCACCAAGAGTAAGAGCTTTTCATCCAGCTTCAGTTCAACACATTTTTACACACTGATTTCTGATTTTAGACGCATTTACGCAGTTCTGTTCAGTTCAAGGGGGATGGTAGAAGAAAGGGGAATAAAAAGGAAAATTCTGGACATTTATTAGAGGGTCAAAAGAATCATTTGACCCTGATTACGAGTTCAAAACTAAGCTTAATGAGGACACAACAGCTGGCACAAATGATGTCAGAACAGAATACACACATTTGTAAATCTGCCTAAAATGAAGCATAAATTCTTTATTTTCTAATCTTTTCCTCCCATAAAGCCCCTTTTTTATTACACCCCCTGCAGTCCCTACTCTTTGTTCTTCTTCTTCCATGCGGACGAGCGACGAATCCGCTAATCTAATATCACCCCTGCTCTGCTGCCACCCCCCGCCAGGGATGGGATAAAAGGGGGGGACAGATGGGTAGTGGGAGGGGTGGAGTTGTAGGCAGCCCCCAAATCAAGGAACCCCTCTTCCACCATCTGCTCAGTCTCAGCTGAGACCGCGAGACGCACCGTTTAGTGGCTAAAGGAGTTCGCTTGCTCATCATCTCGCCGGGTTCCTCTGATTTCTGTTCCGAAAGCTCTTAAATGTTTTTGTTTTATATTCTCGTACAAAAAATCTGCAGCACTTCATGAAGTAAAATCTTGTTGTTTTTTTTCCACTGAACTTTATAATTTGTTGTCATTTAGACAATATGTTCATTCATTTTGTGTCTAATATTCTACCAACTATTATGCTAATTATGGAAAATCACATCTAAGCTGATGACATTTAAATAAAAAAAAGTAAAAAAAATGTGTTCCCCAGCTGGAAAAGCCCATCATGTCCTCACTTTCTGCATGTTGCTGTAGACTGGTCCTGTTTGACCATCACTAACACAGCAGCGCCACCTAGTGGAGACTCTTTGTCAGAGCAGAACCAGACATTTATCTTGTCTGCAGTCCTCTTCTGCAGACACCACAAATATAAATCTGGACCTCTTTCTTGCAGTTCTCTCTGAGACGACAGACTCGACCGAGGAGGAGTGGCAGTCCATCGCTGACCTGGCGACGGCCTGCCGCAGCATCCTGGAGGCTCTGTCACGAGAGGGTGAGGACCAATTCTGTTTTATTGTTGCTGATAGTTGGGACAAGCTTAAAGGCAAAGATAAACTTTAAAATATCTGACATTAGAATGTGTTGTTAAAAAAATTGAAATATTAGGACTGTGCAAAACTTTTAAAGCAGGTCTAATTTCTTTATGTTTTATTGCTAATGAACCAGGCTTGTTTATTTTTTATTTTTTTTAAAGATTCATCATTAGGGTGGGGGTCAGAATTAGAAGAGCCAAACCTTAAAACAAAAATCTACAGCTGATGAACAGTATCTGAAGGTCCTGCTTCTAAGGACAAGGAAAAACGTCCAGCAAACACCTGAGAGATTATCCACCAGCTGATTATAGCCTGAATTGATTAAAAAAATGGTCTTATCTGTCAAACTGGGTTATCTGTGGGTTTTTTATTGATTCAACTTTAAAAATTTAAATAAATTGTAATTTTGTGGCAGGGTAATCCAAATGAAAACAGTTCATTTTCTAAGTTGTCTGTTATATTTTAACACGGGTTCTGTTCTATTCCAGCATTTCCTTTTTATGATTCACAAGTCAAACAGAGTTAAGTGGCTTTGAAACCAAAACTAAACTCTGAAAATGGTTAGGTACCAGGACTAGACTGAAAATGAGTGGAAAAGCAAACAATGTCCAAACAAAATCTTTAAAATACTGATCAAGACCACTTTGAAAGATTAGAAGGACGTCTGCCTCCTCCGAAGTGAAAAAGAAACAAGGGACGACTCAAGACTTTTGCACAGTCCTGTAATCCTGTTTTCGGTGCTAATAATGTGAATCGTGTTCCTCAACGCAGACCGAAAAGCTGGAGACCCGTCTCAGGCAGGACCGGACCAGACTGATGGCAAGCTAAAGGACTTCAAGGACAGGTGAGTCCCAGTAAAGCTCTTCAGTCAGCCTCTCGCTCTTCTTTGTTCTTCGTCTCAGCTCTGAAACGTCCACCCCGTCGGTATTTGGACCTCACTGGTTCCGTCCAGCTGTTTGAATCAAAGCGATGCCCTTCTCTTGTCAGCAGCACATCTGACTCAATACCGTCTTCCTGTAAACCTCCAGCCCTGATCGATTACGTTTGTCTTTGATTCTCTTTTGCCTTCCTCGTCTTTCATGTAGTGACTCGTCATGCAGAACTTGCAGCTGGCAGATTGTTTTTTTCCCACAGGCATCACATCCATCTGAGCTCCACAGATCAAACATAAAGCTCTACTAAAACATGTTGGACCTAAATTCTTTAGTTTCCGCCCAACCTCTGGAGACAAAAGAGCAATAATGTTTTTGCCCGTGTGTGTTTTTGCCTGTTGTGTTAACAAAATATCTATAAAATTAATATAAAGAAAATTAATCAGAGAGTAATATTTGGATCAACATCTACAATTCAGTTAAGGACAACTGCCACAGTTAATAGACATTAGCCAACAGAAAAATGTTTATAACTCAGTTGTACACATGTTGAGCTCAAATGTGCTGTGGTAGTAGCTGAGAGTCCTTCATAACGCAGCGACGAGGGGGACAACAGACGTCCGTCTGTCTCGTGAGCTGGATAACTTGAAAATTAAGTGAGGTGCAAACTTCCATTTTGGTGTTTAGCTGCATCCACGGCTTATTTTGTAAACCGATCAATGCCAGAACGCAAATAGGGCTGGCTGGATGTAGTGGGGGGAGTTGGGGGTCCTTCCCCAGAAAATTTTGAATAAAGTAGATGTGATTTCCTGCATTTTGGTATATTTTAATGGGTTATTAAACATCTACATTTACTTATTTATAAACTGCTTCTGTCAAGCGTCCTACCCGCTGGTTCCAAGCCGACTCTTTTCCTCTGAATTCAATGTCCGACACCACATGTGAAACTTCCAGGCACCTTCTCCGTTTGTTCATGGCGTCTGCCTGTTGGCTCCTGCCTGCGTACAACTGCCTGGTTAGCTCGGCACTCACGCCCACCACTCTTTTAGGGGCAGAGGCTTTTTTTAAGGGTAGATGCGGAAATACTTACTTGAAGAGGCAGCTCGTAAGTGGCTGTTGTGTTTAAAATTAGTGTTTATGTAATTATTTTCAGTTTACATATCCAGAATAAGTTTTATTCATTCAAGACAGTCATATTTGTTCATAACTTTATTATTAGTAAGCCTGAGAGTTACCGGAACCATGCAAACAGTTACCGGAACGCACCCTGTTAAAATAAGAGCGTTCACGGATCCTGTTCTGGCAGGATCCGGCTCAAATTAAGCCCTGGCTGCATCTAGCCGTAAGAAAGTTCCCTACATTGAGTTGCTACATCACAATCAAAGATGGTCACTGCCATGTATATGTAATCCGGCCACCCCAATCATTTGAGGAAACTATGCTTTAGTTTTTATTTTGCTTAAAATCTATAAAATCTATGGTGTCCAAGGCCTCCATTGCACCTGTTTGGATGAAATGTCTCCCTCTCACCAGGATCCATCACTCTGCTTTACCTCGGACAATAAACAACAACTTCCTTCTGTTCCTCCACAGTGTAACTCCTCCCCACTTAAATCTTGCACCAAAAATATTAAGGTTTACTTGCATTCACTGTTCAATTCCAGTCCAGAAAAACACTCGTCTCTAAAACTACAAACATTCACTCTTCAAATCCCTCAACGAAGAGGGACGTCTTTGTAAATTCTGGCATGAAAAGTTGTGGGTCTCTCCTTCGTTACGTACTTGGAGGTCGTTTCTTCTGCAGCCTGCAGTGAGTAGTCATTATTTATAACTGCGGTCTGAAGAAATGCAGCTGAGGAGGAGAGCAATCACGAAGAGTGGCATCGCTCAGACACAACAATTACTGTAAATTAATCCTTAAGTGTTCCAGGTTTCATTAAAGGTAGTGTGGACAAATTGTCCACAACAATCCAACTAATTGGGGGGGTTAGAAGTGAGAAGCCCGTCTTCCTTCAGAAGGCTTTCATTAATATGATTGGTTGGGACTTAAACCTCGAGCGGTGACGGCGAGGTGACCACATCTGTAAACATCTGCTTCTCTCTGCTGCAGCGACTCTCCCGGCCACCTCGAGGAGAAGGTGTCGCAGCTGGAGGCCATGCTGAAGAAGCTGCAAGACGACCTGCAAAAGGTGCTTTGACTTCCGTGAATGTTACTCTCTGTAAATACATTTTCTAGTTCCTCTAGAAAGTCAGCAGGTAGAAATAAAAAATAAAATAAAATAAAACTTTTCTCAGCTTCCTCAGCCGGAGCGAGCTGGGTTCTAGTTGCTGACGCAGCCGTGTGTTTACCGTCCACGCACCACCTCAGACCACTGTAGAGATGTACAAAAATCCCCCAAAACACTTGGAAAAAATTTATTTATTTATTACTTTATGTACAGAAACAATTCCAGATTTTTGTAATATTTGCAGTACAGTTTGATTTGACGTGTATTTATGAGAACTCCTGCTGTCATTTCTTTTTTTTTTTTTTTTTTTTTTTTCTACACGTTTCCACCAAACACAAGTGTGTGTTGCTCTGTTGATCTTTGTTGTCGATGCCTCAGAAAACTGTATGTGATGAACTCAAAGGCATTTGGACATTCAATGCAGCTGCCTTAAAAAAAAAAATAAAAAAAAACCAACAACATGATTCTCAGCACAAAGTCCACTTGTTGTTCCAGAACCTTCGGGCCCATTTCCCGCAGCCTTACTGAGCAGATGGAGCGGCTCGGTCAGCCTCAGACAAGTGGACCGTGTGTTGAGAAGAGATTTTGCCAATTCTGTCTGTGTGTGTGTGTGTGTGTGTGTGTGTGTGTGTGTCTTTGTACGTAGAATGCATGATATTTCTCTTTAATTCTGTGACGCATTTTCTATTTGGAAGTCCTGGATTAGTACTGCTACTATTTAGTTACTCATCTCTCAACTTTATTCAGAAAGGTTAATTGACGACACATTCATTTTGACAGTTGGTTGTTTGTTTTACAACCTAAAACGAAGAGACGCTGTGTAGAACGTGACTAAAAATAAAGCGCTAACGTATCGAACGTTTTCACTGAAAAATGGACGAAGTTCTGGGGGTGGGAAAAAAAAAAAACGTGTTATTTTGATTCTGATGCCAGCATTACGTTGCAGTATCACTGAGAGGAAACACATATATTATTAATGAATCGTGATTTCATTTACAGCTGCTTGTTTGCAGGAATAAAAAGAACGGAAGTAGTGATGGGGAGAAGTGCGGGCAAATTGTTTTAACAACTTTAGACGGAGTTTATTTAATGGAATATTTAATGCATGAATTTGGGGATTTTATTACCTGAAATTATCTCAATAAAGACTCAGAGGAAATGCATGAGTAATGGCTGAGAACCAAGTGAAGACAGATAAATCTGCTGCAGCACAAATGATTTATTCATAGGGATTATTAGTGTTTGTATGAGGGACAGTTCTGTAAAAGCTCCACTGATGCTGAAGACGCACAGTTTGCAGGTTTTGGAGCAACATACAATCCAGTCAGTTGTTTTTTTTTAACAACACTCCTCCTTCTATCTGTTAAACAGTACCGGACCACATTCTGGACCTGGTAAATGCTGCTTCGCTCCTGAATAAAAGAGTTTAGATGCTAAACTTAACTTCACCAAGTCAAGACCCGTCACCCTGAAATGAACTGCTGCGTTTATTCTTAACAAGGAAGAGCACTGGAAATACCCTCAGTCCATCTTGTGAGCTGAATGATTTGGAAAAATGAGCTACTTGTCAACTTCCATTTATGTGTGTGGCTGAATCTAGGTGCAGGAAACAAACATCCCTATTGAAAATTCGGTTGCCAAAATCCAAGATGGCGACCACCATGTAAACCAGCCACCCCAATCAGTTAAGGAAACTAAGCTTTCTAGTTTTTATATTGCTTAAAAATATAGTGTGCTCAAATGATTGCGACCCTCGGAGTGGCTGAAGCTTAATCTGTGGTACCCAAAGCCAACATCACCCCGTCCTGGCTCCTCCATTGGTGGAATAAAATTGCTCCTTCCATTCACCGGGGTCCTTCACTCTGGGCCACCTCCCTCTGTTCTTCTCCACAGCATAACTCCCCACTTGAATATCTTGCACCAAAAACATTCACTTGTATTCCCATTTTAATTCCAGTCCAGAAAAACACTCACCTGCAAAACTACGAACAGTCACCATTCAACTCCCTCAGCGACAGGGACACGGGCGCACTCTTTGTTAAAGAAAACAAAAAGTGATGAATAAGGCCTTACAGCAATAAAGTTTTTGAAGTGAAGGAGCTTACGGACAAATAATATCTTACCTGTTGTAGGTCACTCTTTGAACGACCTCAGTTTCGAGTAGTAGTTTAATTCTGACCAGATTGATGAGCAAACAGTGAATTCAAGTAGTCATAGTTGTCTGCTGTTCTCATTAAACAGCTCCAACCTCCAGTTTTTGTTTAATTTTTTTATAGTGGTTCATGCAAATTTTATTTTAATAAACATTTACACGTCCACTGTCATTAACTGTTTGATACCTTTCCACAAAACCCTACTTCAAAAGATCCATCTGGTCTGTCTATCTGTCTGGATAGATGATGAATAACCAAAAAGTGAAACTTTTTTTTAATTCGCCCATTGAAGGTGGACATATTGTAGCGTATTGTCCGTACATCCGTAAACATTCTCTTGTCCCTCTCATCACATCTGATCCACTCAAGATAATTTAACAAAACTCGATATACATATGCTTCATTAGCAAGCAGAGTGGCTTGCTCACTACTTATCACTCAAGGTCAAGGTCACAAATCAAGGTCAAATGTCATATAAGGTCTGTCCAGGCCATTGCTATAGATTTCTTTATAATAGTTGTCGACAGGCGTATAAAGTACTGTTTGCAGTACTCTTGTTTTATTGCGTAGAACTACAGATATTTATCTCCTGAATGCATGTTAGTTAAAAAACAGCTGATCTAACACAGTGGTGAGCACACCTTTTGCTGGCATCATATTAAAATTAAACTGACAGATTTAAAAAAATATATACAAAAAATGCCTTAGCTTTCAGACACATTACAGTTGAATCAGTCATAGCTTAAAGTTTTTTTAAAATCAACGTTTTATTCTTACTTACCTTTTACACAGCGCTCCGTCCCCAGATGTGACAATTTGCTGCTTTTCCCTGTTTTACCACCTGAAGACATCACCTTGGACTTTGCAAACTTGTAATTGTGTTTCTGTCAATTTTTTGACATTTTATCAGTGAAAAATCATCAAACTGTTCAGTCACGACAGCAATCGTTAGCCTTATGTGTTTTGTAACTGATGAGGTGACCATCAACCCTTAAAGCAGTGATTTGAATAAACTATATGCAACAGTAAAAACCAGCAAATGTTTGATTGTTTTCAGCCGATACATAATCAAAACAACCGCACGCTCAGTTTTATTGGCTAAAAGTGTCTGTGCAGTTCTGGGCTGTGGCCATGTTGCTCCTCACCGCTGTGTGTGCTGCTGTGCGTCTCCGCTCTGATTGTCCCGTCTTCCTCTCGCGCACCGTGTTCACGAGTGTCCTTAAACGCAGCACTTGTACCCGTCGCCCTCCTCTCGTTCCTGCCACAGCAATCTGAGCGACAGCTTTTGTTCTCTGTTGTGTGCCGATGTTTTGCAGGAGAAGGAGGACAAGGCGGTGCTGCAGGCCGAGGTGCAGAGCCTCAGGCAGAACAACCAGCGGCTGCAGGAGGAGTCGCAGAGTACAGTGGCCCGCCTCATCAAAGTCACTGAGCTGCTGTGCAACGTCAACAAGCCCTGTTAGCCGCCTCGCTGCAAAGAAAACCATGCAAACCCTGCAGTGCACTTCAACACCCCTAGTTCTGATCAAAAGTACTCAACTACCACGGTCTCTGTCCTGAAGCGTGAAGCCTTCCTGCTGGATGAAAAAACCCAAAAAGAGAAAGATAAAAATGTTTAATGAGCATCCCATGATTCACAGACGGACCAGCACAGGCGGCTGTCTGGGCGCGCTGTGCCAGAGCGCTTTACAGATGTGTGTGTGTGTGTGTGTGTGCTTCAAATACTTGACCAGCCCTGCTGAGTAGCACTATAAGAAGTGGCAATTAATTATAAGAGACACTGTACAGCATGTGTTACGGTGTCTTCTTATGAAATGACCAAAAGTGTACCTATCTATGAAGCAGATCCAGTATCAGCAGTAGTGTATGTGAACGGTAGTGTCGCTTTTCTTCTGTCGAACGTGTAGTGTCCGAGTGTGGTTCGTACGGTGGAAGGCCGGAAAATGTGAAACAAAAAGGGGGTAAAAGTGACATTTGCAAGCCTGTGGGCAGCTTTCTACTTGAAAAGATGTTACTGATGCTCACTGACCCGCCTCAGAGCGAGGACTGTGATGTGAAAACATCTTTCCCTGCTCTCTTCAGTTGTACTGTATTTAACTAGCTATGTCTTCAGGAAGAGGCGGTTAAAAAAATATATGAATTTACTGGAAATATAGACAAGAAAAGGTCAAAAAGGAACTCTCCTTTTGGATCTATGTTTAAAAAAACAGGGGGGATAGTGGGAAAAGGTTATACCTCTCTGGAGGAAACAGACTCTGGCAGGAACGAACTGCTTCCTTCCACGACTGCCTGTAGCTGTTGTCTTCTAACCTCATTACTGTAGCAGCCATACACTGTAGAAGATCTCCTCCTGATGGCCTCAACCACTGAACGCCGAATAAAAGGCTCTTTTTTTTCAGCTGGCAAAATAGCTTTAGGTGTGTGGAAGAAAAAAAAGCACCTGGAAGTGATGATGAAATGCAGAATATTGTATTTAAAGATGTTTTATGTCTTCGGTGACCGTTAGAGAAATCGTTTGCTTCGGCTCCGGAGTGGTTCGATGAAATCTTACTGTTCCGCTCTGCTCTGGCGTGTGTGTGTCTGTGAGTGTTTCTGTGTCGTTCTTGCACCTTTTTCTTTTCGAGGGCCTCCACACTGGGTACACTGGACAGCTTCACCCCATTCAGTGCCAACAGAAGAAGGCCTGCCGACGACAAACTGATCACCAACTCTGAGCTCGGCACGGAACGGGGCCATGCCAAACGTTTCAAACTCTGCTGTTTCTTTGTACAAACCTCCTGTAACTTTCTTTTAGCGTCACTGTGAATAACTGGTACCAGCATATAAAGATTAAATTATGTGAAGATACTGCTCAGCTGTTGTGCTTAGACAATTTACAACATCTGGTCTTTTGTTAAGAAAAATTTACGAGGTGCCCCGTGAGCTTGATATCTAAAAATAATGATAGATTATTACTGGTAATCCAACAATTTCATGAGCAAATTAAAACAGCAGCTCACGCTTCAGGTTTCTGAATAAATTAACATGTAGAGCTTCACTCATAGTTTTAATGTTTATTGTGAATGTTTATGAAGCATTCACACTATTGACATCCATTCTTCTTCTGTACGTTTCTCGGCGCGATTCTCGTCCCGCAGTTTTTGAGCTATTTCAACAAATCATAAATCAAAACGTTCAGCTCTTTCAAGACAATCCTTCTATGGCTTTTGTTGTTAGTGCAGCTTTAGCTTTTTGAAATATTTAGCTTTTTCTGCCATGTTTTTTCTCATAGAAAATGAATAGAGCTCATTTTACATCCTTCAACTCTTTTGATTTGTTTACAACCTTTTACTGCTCCTTTCACATTTTGTTCCAGTTCAGCTTCTTTCAGCTTCCTTGTGCAAATTTAAACATTTTTTTCAGCTCTTTTTTAGCTAATTTCTGCTGTTTTTCCAGTTGTTTTGTGCTCCTTTCAGATTCTTTCTGCTACCTACCATTTTTTGTGCTTAAGCTTTTTCAGCTAATTTCACATGTTGCACTCATTTAAAAAAATTTCAGCCTAATTCAGCAAAAATGTGATCTCTCCTGGTAATTTAGGCTTCTTTCTGCCATTTTAGCTACTTTTCAGTTATTGTTTTTTTTTTTTCTAATTTCAGCCTTTTCAGATAATTCCACTTTTTTGTGCTTATTTCAGTTTCTTTCAGCCTAACTGGGCAAACTTGGGGAGGGGGGGGGGGGCGTGTTCTGCTTTCTTTGGCTAATTTAAACTTGTTCTATCGGTTCAGTAACATGTTTAGAATTTTTTTAAGCTAATTTCAGCTGTTGTCAGATAAATTCAAGTTTTTATGGTAACTTCTGCTACATTCAGCCTAATTAACTTCTTTCTGCTAATTTCAGCTTGTTATGCTCCTTTCAGCTTTGTTCTGCTAGTTTCAGCATTTTCTGCTATTTTAACTACTTTTTAGCTGTTTTATGCCAATTTTAGCTTTTTCAGCTAATTCCACATTTTTTTAAACTTATTTCAGCTCTTTCTGCTTTCTTTCTGGTAGCTTAACCTTCTTTCTGCCGTTTCAGCTATTTTTTGTGTATGCTAATTTCAGCTTCTTCTTTTTTTTAAGTTAATTTCATAACTTTTGTACTATTTTCTGATTATTTAAACCTAATTCAGATAATGTATGTTCTTTCTGCTTTCTTCTGCTAATTTACGCTTGTTCTTCCATTTCAGCTACAATTCAGCATGTTTATTTTAGCTATTTTTTGCTGTTTTTCAGCACGTTTTTCAGGGAAAAGCATTCACAATACATTTTCACAGGAAATGCAATTTATCTAGTTTAGAAATTAGTTATTTTAGAGAAAAAAAAACTAAATGAAGCAAAAGGAAGAAAGTAGGGAGTGATCTGCAATAATTTTGGCATCACATGCTCTTTGCCCTAACGTGGAAGCGCAACAGTCTAAACCTGGTCACATGCAAAGACTATACAGATGTTTGACAAATTCCTGCAAAGCAGATTATACTAAGACGTTTGTTTAGCTGACTTTGAAATATGATGGAGTGACTGCGGAGGATGTTTGTCATTCTTAGGTTAGACAAAAAAAATAGAGAAAGGCTGAAAGGGGAAAAGAAACTGCTGGCCGTAAGATTATTCATTGAAGTGTATGTAATTTTAGAAATAAAATTACTACAGGTGATCTGAACTGCAGCTCTTCAATTGTTCCGAGTTGCAGCTAAATTAAAGTAATTATTACTATTATTATTTATTATTATTATTATTATTATTTTAATTAGTACCAGTATTATTATTGTAATTATATGCCATGCAGAGATTGAAATTAAACCCTATCAGAGTTGGTTTAGCTCTGTCTGTACTTCAACATTTAGGAGCTGAACTCGTGGACTCTGTGTCCGGACCGGGCCAGCCTCCTCCACGCAGCCGGTGAAGGTAAAACAAAGATGTAAGCAGCCCCCGGAGAGGGAGAACGGTCTCTGAATGCAACAGGATGATTGGTGTCAGAGGTCAAGGCTAAAGCCGATTTGCTGAAAAGAAATGGAACATAAAAGTCAGTTGTAAGAAGAAAGCACAAGAAATATGTATAATCAGGCTCCCAGAGGCCTGAAACACACGAGAGTTGGGTTGTATTTTAACTAGTAAAAGGTACTGTATATAGAAAAAAGAGGACATACACTGTATATTGAAGATATAGATACTGCATAAACTTTACAGAGGGCACAGTAATCAGACAACAAATGACTGAAACTCTGTGAGATGAACTTAAAGTAAAAATGATGTTACACAGGTGAAAATATGTCCGCTGAAAATAATCAGTGCTGCTTTGAAAAGGAAGATTTAAACACAATTATTCTACTAAATCTGATTTCTGCAGTCTTTGCATGACATACTGTCATTAAAATCAACACAATGGTTGACGTGAGTCAATAATTAAAGATAAGTTATTGAAAAAGAGAGCTGTTGTAAAGTCTTTACCAAATCTCACCAGTTAATGACAATTTTATCTTGGGAATTATGAATACTCTCCGATTGTCTGTCCGTCTTGTGAGCTTGACAACATGAAAAGTAAGTGAGGTGCAGACTTTTATTTTGGTGTGTGGCTGCATCCAGGTGTAAAAAAATTTATCAAAAAATTGGGTTGTCACATCAAAATCCAAGATGGCCCCCACCATACATATACATATATGGCTTCTTATAAAGGCAAGCTAAAAACTCATCTACACCCTCAGCAGGGTCCTGGAGGGTGCGTGGGAGTTTGCCCAATTGGTCTACATGTGCTTTGTAGACTTGAAGGCGTTTGACCGTGTCCCTCGGGGAACACTGTGAGGGTACTCTGGGAGTATGGGGTACCAGGCCCTTTGATACAGGCTGTTAGGTCCCTGTATGACCGGTGTCAGAGCCTGGTCCGCATTGCCGGAAATAAGTCGGGCTCGTTCCCGGTGAGAGTTGGACTCCGCCAAGGTTGCCCTTTGTCACCGATTCGGTTCATAACTTTTATGGACAGTATTTCTAGGCGCAGCCAAGGTGTTGAGGGGATCCGTTTTGGTGGCCTTAGGATTGCTTCTCTACTTTTTGCAGATGATGTGGTCCTATTGGCTTCATCAGATCGTGATCTACAGCTTTCGCTGGAGCGGTTTGCAGCCGAGTGTAACGTGGCCGGGATGAGGACCAGTTCCTCCAAATCCGAGGCCATGGTCTTGAGCCGGAAAATGGTAGAGGTCCTACCCTCATCTATGGTCATGAGCTTTGGGTTGGGACCAAAAAACGAGATCTCGGATACAAGAGACCGAAATGAGTTTTCTCTGCAGCGTGTCTGGGCTCTCCCTTAGAGATAGGGTGAGAAGCTCAGTCATCCAGGAGGGACTCAGAGTAGAGCCGCTGCTTCTCCACATCGAGAGGAGCCAGTTGAGGTGGTTTGGGCATCTGGTTAGGATGTCTCCCTGGTGAGGTGTTCCAGACACGTCCCACCGGGAGGAGACCCAGAGGAAGACCCAGGACACGTGGGAGGGACTGTTTCTTGGCTGGCCTGGGAATGCCTCGGGATTCCCCTGGAGGAGCTGGACCAAGTGGCTGGGGAGAGGGAAGTCTGGGCCTCCCTAATTAGGCTGCTACCCCTCGACCCGACCCTGGATAAGTGGAAGAAAATGGACGGATGGATGGACAGGCAGCACGGTGGCGCAAGTGGTAGAGCTGCTGCCTCTGCGAGCAGGTCCCTGGTTCAAATCCCAGTCCAGGGGGCCTTTCTGGGTGAAGTTTTCATGTTCTCTCCGTGCATGCGTGTGTTTTCTCCGCGTACTCCAGTTTCCTCCCACATACCAAAAACATGCATGTTGATGACTATAAATAGTCCCTAGGTGTGAGTGAGAGCATGAATGGTTGTTTGTCTCTATGTGGCCCTGTGATGGACTGGAGACCTGTCCAGGGTGTCCCCCGCCCCTCGCACAGTGATTGCTGGAGATGGGTACCGGCGACCCCCGTGACCCAAAATGGAAGAAGCGGGTAAAAGATAATGGATGGATGGATGGATGGATGGATAAAAACTCAACTTTTTAAATCTGCCTTTGTTTAAATTTGTTTTGCGCACTTTTTTAATTTTGTTTGTCGAAGCATGTTGTGATTTTTATCTTGAGAAGCTCTATATAAATAAAGTTTTACTTACTTACTTACATCGTCATACATATACATATATACAAACACACACACGTATGTACAGTGCCTTGCGAAAGTATTCGTCCCCCTTGAACTTTTCAACCTTTTGCCACATTTCAGGCTTCAAACAAAGATATAAAATTTTAATTTTTTGTGAAGAATCAACAACAAGTGGGACACAATCGTGAAGTGGAATGAAATTTATTGGATGCGTCAAACTTTTTTAACAAATAAAAAACTGAAAAGTGGGGCGTGCAATATTATTGGGCCCCCTTGCGTTAATACTTTGTAGCGCCGCCTTTTGCTGCAGTTCCAGCTGCAAGTCTCTTGGGGTTTGTCTCTGTCAGTTTTGCACATGGAGAGACTGAAATTCTTGCCCATTCTTTCTTACAAAACAGCTCGAGCTCAGTGAGGTTGGATGGAGAGCATTTGTGAACAGCAGTCTTCAGCTCTTTCTACAGATTCTCGATTGGATTCAGGTCTGGACTTTGACTTGGCCATTCCAACACCTGGATACGTTTATTTGTGACCCATTCCATTGTAGATTTGACTTTATGTTTGGATCATTGTCTTGTTGGAAGATAAATCTCCGTCCCAGTCTCAGGTCTCTTGCAGACTCAAACAGGTTTTCTTCCAGAATGGTCCTGTATTTGGCCCCATCCATCTTCCATCAATTCTGACCATCTTCCCTGTCCCTGCTGACGAAAAGCAGGCCCAAACCATGATGCTGCCACCACCGTGTTTGACAGTGGGGATGGTGTGTTCAGGGTGATGAGCCGTGTTGCTTTTACACCAAACATATCGTTTTGCATTGTGGCCAACAGTTCGATTTTGGTTTCATATGACCAGAGCATCTTCTTCCACATGTTTGGTGTGTCTCCCAGGTGACAAACTTTAAACAACACTTTTTATGGATATCTTTGAGAAATGGCTTTCTTCTTGCCACTCTTCCATAAAGGCCAGATTTGTGCAGTGTACGACTGATTGTTGTCCTATGGACAGACTCTCCCACCTCAGCTGTAGATCTCTGCAGTTCATCCAGAGTGATCATGGGCCTCTTGGCTGCATCTCTGATCAGTCTTCTCCTTGTTCCAGATGAAAGTTTAGAGGGACGGCCGGGTCTTGGTAGATTTGCAGTGGTCTGATACTCCTTCCATTTCAGTATGATTGCTTGCACAGTGCTCCTTGGGATGTTTAAAGCTTGGGAAATCTTTTTGTATCCAAATCCAGCTTTAAACTTCTCCACAACAGTATCTCGGACCTGCCTGGTGTGTTCCTTGGTCTTCATGATGCTCTCTGCTCTTTGAACAGAACCCTGAGACTATCACAGAGCAGGTGCATTTATACGGAGAATTGATTACACACAGGTGGATTCTATTCATCATCATCAGTCATTTGGGACAACATTGGATCATTCATAGATCCTCACTGAACTTATGTCGAAGCAAATTCCTAGTTTGTGAACCTCGTTCATTGACATGGCAATAATAAACTGATTCTGATTCTGATTCTGAACTTCTGGAGTGAGTTTGTTGCACTGAAAGTAAAGGGGCCGAATAATATTGCACGCCCCACTTTTCAGTTTTTTATTTGTTAAAAAAGTTTGACACATCCAATAAATTTCGTTCCACTTCACGATGTGTCCCACTTGTTGTTGATTCTTCACAAAAAATTTAAATTTTATATCTTTATGTTTGAAGCCTGAAATGAAAGCTGATTGTCTGTAACTGTAATTTTGTCTAAATTTAAAAGTTGTTGAGAAGAGAAAGAAAATCAGCGAAAAACTAAAACGGATCAAATGGAATCATACTGCCAGTGCATGCCATAATTTAGATTTGATTACTGACACTTATGCACTGTAATATCTCTGCTCACATTCTTGGACTCTATAAACAACATTTTTTGACCCACTGAAACATCTTTGTATGAGCTTAAAGGTTACAAATCTCCAGTAGCCCATAAACATTTTTCCCCAGTACTCAGAGTAAAATCTGGTAATTAATGAGCCAGTGTTGTGCCAAATCCCTTCTTTTTTTTTTGGCCCATTTAACTATAAATAATACCCCTAAATACATTCAGTTGTGAGGTTTTTCTATGAAGTTAAAGGCACTGTGTTGTGGCATTGCGTTTTTGACAGACTTACTATTAAGACTTACTTCACTTTGTGAGGTGGAAAAAACAAAACAAAACAAAAAACTGAGACCTAATTTACAAAGAGAAATTAAACCACCAACCGTGACAGTTTACCACAGCTGTGGTTTCCCCCAAACTGTTTAGCCTGGCACAATAACATTTTTAAAACTAAACTGTATTAAATATATGTACAGTACTGTAAATGGACAAAAGTTTGAGTTAACCAAAGCAACAGCCCTCCCTCTCAAAGGTACAAAGAGACTGGACTAAGTTTCATGATTTTCCATCCTAAAGCTGTGAGGATTTTCCACTAACCACCTTTTGTAGATTTTGAGAGTGGGCGGAGCTACTTTGCATTACCTGTATTTAAGGCTGAGTCAGACCAGTATACTATGCTGGACTGTTGATTGCCAAATGGTGATTCAGCAGACATCCTCTGAAGGTCCTTAGAGAATATCTTTGAGAAAGCTTTTCCTTTGTACCCACATTGTCTCCTCGTAGCATCGTTGTGTCTCCTGTCCTCTGAGCCTGGACCTGATACCTACTAAATTCCACCTTGAAGTCTTTATCCACGTCAGTCTGCCAAAATACAGATAGGATCATCACCGACTCAGCCTTCTTGCCTGACCTGCCACTCTCATTCCACATACCTGGAAACCATCACTATTAACTTGGACCTAAAATTCTCTGCTACTCCTCTCTCCAAGCGGAAAGAAAGAAGCAGCACAGTAAGATTATGGTCACTCACCTTAAGTGTTGTCTATCGTATATGAAACCATCATACTCTGCATTCTTTGTCTCCTGCAGATCGTCCAGTCCCCGGCCCCCTCACGCATCTGTAAAAATAAACCACTTTTTTTTTTTTTTTGCTCCATGTCCTTGAATCTGTCTGGTCTCAGAACTCCGAACACTGGGTTGAAAACTATCATTACCATAAATGACAAAAGCACTAATCCTGGGAATATTTTGCCTGCACTTCAAAGTGTAAACCTAATAATGTTGGAGAGCTATACTCGTACCACTTCCTTGGACTAGCCATTAGCTCATTAAATCAGTCACAATCAAACTATTTCTCCAAACTGAGATCATTCAAAGAGCTATTATCTCAACCTCTTCCTGGGCTGATGTTTCAGGTTGCTGCAAAGTCTGTAACAGAGCAGCAACAACAACGGATCACCTGAAACATCCATGAGTGCCAGGACACGAGAACACAATCAGCCTGCAGTGTAACAAAAGCATCACCTGGAGGAGCCTCGGTGACATTTGGAAGCTTCAAGAAATCTAAATGAGAGTGAGAGGAAGCGGAATGATAAGTTACTAAACATCTTCAAATCCCGACTGAAATGATGCAGGATATGATAAGACTGGGATTTTCCAAACTTGTTCCACGGTTGTACAAACATTTCCCAGGACTTGGTCCGCTGGAAGACTTTCCTAAACATCGGATGCAGAAAAACACTCATCTTCCCGGCCCTGATACCAAGGGGGACAGCTCATGACAACAACGTGCTTTTCTATGTCTTTATTTGGGAGTGCAGAAGACCTCTCCCGGCTTCACGTGTCGCACACACACACACACACACAACCCGGGTGTTTAGCGCCAGTTTAACTCGTCTGTGTTCTGTAAATACAGAGGTAATGTGTCATGTGTGAGCGTGCGTTTAGATTCCCGGGTCAAAGGGTTGTGTTTGTAATCTTAAATGGCCACACTACCGTTTGCCTGCATCGTCACCGCTTTATTCCTGCCATAAATAAAAATTAGGATACGCATGCCAGACTACATAGGTTCATCACACTTCTACAAATACAAACATGCAACCCCAGATCAGCAAGTCTCATAAAACAAAGTGTCATTCACAAGGAATCAAATGTTTTGAAGGAAAAATAGTAAGTTTGTATTTCATGGCAGCAACGTATCTCAAATAAATTTGGGAAGTTTGTGAAAGTAAATAGTACGAATAAGAAACAGCTGGAAGAACATGTTGCTAATAGTTAGGTTAATTGGCACCAGGTTGGTAAAAGGACCAGGTATAACAAGAGCATGGTAGAGAGGCTGTAGCTCTCTGAAGTAAAGATGGACAGAGGTTCACCAGTCTGTGAAGAACTGTTAAAAAAAAAAAAAATAGAATAGAATCTGGAATGAAAAATTGGGAAGAAATTGAATATCCATTATCGAAAAATCACATCACCAAAAGATATCAATAAGCTGGAGAAATAAACAAACACAGAAAAAAGGGCTGAAAGTCAACATGGGATGGTCATGATCTTCGAGCCCTCTGGGGCCACTGAATTAAAAAGAGGTCAGGTTCTGTTCGGGACATCACTGTATGGGCTCAGTAACACATCCACAAATCATTGTCTGTTAAAACAGTTTTCCAAACCATCCACAAGTGTTGCTTAAAGCTCTATCAGGCAAAGAAGGAGCCATATGGGAGCACTATCCAGAACCACTGTTGCCCTCTCTGGACCAAGTCTGTTTTTCAAATGGACTGAGGCAAAGTGGAGAACTGTTCTGAGATCAGACTGATCAAAAGTTGAAATTAGTTTTGGAACCCCTGAACACCACACCCTACATATTAAAGAAGAGAGGAACCATCAAGCCTGTTATCAGCTCACAGTTCAAACACCTGCCTCTCTGATGGTATGGGGGTGCATTAGAGTTGATTATATGGGCAGCTTACTCATCTTGAAAGGCACCAACAATGCAGACAAGCACAGGCGCTGGTCATAAAATTAGAATATCATGAAAAAGTTGATTTATTTCAGTAATTCTATTCAAAATGTGAAACTTGTATATTATATTCATTCATTACCCACAGACTGATATATTTCAATTGTTTATTTATTTTAATGTTGATGATTATAACTGACAACTAATGAAAACCCCAAATTCAGTATCTCAGAAAATTAGAATATTACTTAAGACCAATAAAAAAAAGGATTTTTAGAAATGTTGGCCAACTTTAAAGTATGAACATGAAATGTATGAGCATGTACAGTACTTAATACTTAGTTGAAGTTCCTTTTGCCTGGATTACTGCAGCAATGCAGCGTGGCATGGAGTGGATCAGTCTGTGGCGCTGCTCAGGTGTTATGAGAGCCCAGTTTGCTCTGATGTGGCCTTCTTCTCTTCTGAATTGTTGGGTCTGGTGTATCGCATCTTCCTCTTCACAATACTCCATAGATTTTCTATGGGATTAAAGTCAGTAGAGTTTGCTGGCCAGTCAAGAACAGGGATACATGGTCCTTAAACCAGGTACTGGTAACTTTGGCACAGGTGTTAAGTCCTTTTTTTTTCCGTCTGTCTAAACAGGTCTCACTTGTAAATAAGTCCCTGAAGTTCACTGTGATTAATCTGTCTAAATAAAGGTTGGATGAATGAATGAATGAATGAATGAATGTTGGAAAATGAAATCTGCATCTCCATAAATTTGGTCAGTAGCAGGAAGAATGAAGTGCTCTAAAACTTCCTGGTAGACGGCTGCGTTGACCTTGGACCTCAGAAAACACAGTGGACCAACACCAGCAGATGACATGCCCCCCTCCCCCCAAAACCATCACTGACTGTGGACACTTGACACTGGACCTCAAGCAACATGGATTCTGTGCCTCTCCTCTCTTTCTCCAGACTCTGGGATCTTGATTTCCAAAGGAAATACAAAATTTACTTTAATCAGAGAACATAACTTTGGACCACTCAGCAGCAGTCCAGTCCTTTTTGTCTTTATCACAGGCGAGATGCTTCTGACGCAGTCTCTGGTCCAGCTGCAGTCCACTCTTTGTGAATCTCCCTCACATTTTGGAATGGGTTTTGTTTCACCATCCTCTCCAGGGTGCAGTTATCCTTATTGCTTGTACACTTTTTTTCTACCACATATTTTCCTTCCCTTCACTTCTCTGTTAATGTGCTTGGACACGGAGCTCTGTGAACAGCCAGCCTCTTCAGCAATGACCTTTTGTGTCTTGCCCTCCTTGTGCAAGGTGTCAATGGTCGCCTTTTGGACAACTGTCAAGTCAGCAGTCTTCCCCATGATTGTGTAGCCTACAGAACTAGACTGAGACCATTTAAAGGCCTTTGCAGGTGTTTTGAGTTAATTAGCTGATTAGACTGTGGCACCAAGTGTCTTCAGTATGAACATTTTCACAATATTCTAATTTTCTGAGATAGTGAATAGGTCTTAAAATAACAAATGCACCCATCCAGACATCTTTTTCAGGGAAAGTCTTGCAAATTTCAGCAAGTCAATGTTAAAAGCTTATCCATCAAATAGCTTCGTAGTAGAAGAGATGCTGAATTGATCTACTTGCAGTTCAGGCCTTACAAAAACTGAAAACATCTGGAGCATCATGAAATGAAAAAATCAGTAAAGAAAACTCAGGACAGTCAAAACGACTGGAATCCTCCATCAGACAAGAGTGGAACAACACTCCCCTCGAAATCCTCCGGCAGCTGGTCTCCTCGTGTCCTGGACGTTTACAGATTATTGTTAAACGAAGAGTAGATGCTTCATTCAAGCATAGTACTGTCCCAAGCATTTTTAAATGTGTTCTAGCCATCAAATTCAAAATTACTTGTTTTTCTAAAAATTATACAATTTCCATGCATCCATTATCTTTTACCCACTTCTTCCTTTCCTGGTCACGGGGGTCACTGGTGCCCATATCCAGCAGTCACTGTGCGAGAAGCGGGGGACAACCTGGACCATGGTGATGGATCTCCAGTCCATCACAGGGACACATAGAGACAAACGAGACAAACAACCATTCACTCTCTCACTCACACATAGGGACAAGTTAGAGTTACCAATCAGCCTAACATGCATGTTTTTGGTCTGTGGGAGGAAATCGGTGCACACATGCACAGAGAGAACGTGCATACTCCACTCAGAAGGACCCCCCCGGCTGGGATTTGATCCGGTGACCTTCTTGCTGAGAGGTGGCAGCTCTGCCAACTGAGCCACCCAATTCTGCAGTTTCCTAGTTCAAAATGTTGAAATGTTTACTGTGTTCTGGGTTTATTGGGGCGTGGTGGAGCAGAGGTTTGACAAGCCTGTGATCAGAAGGTCCCTGGCTCGAACCCCTGGACCGACAACATCAAAATGTGGATGGGAAAGGTGAATCACCCACACCTGCCTCCACCCTTGCTTGCCTCACTTTGGGCCCTTGGGCAAGGCCCTTAACCCCCACCATCTGCTCCCCTGGGTGCCCTGGATGGCAGCTCTCTGCTCCACACAGGGGGCTGTGGTAGCTCGGTGGTCTGTGGTTATAGGAAGGGCATTCGTTGTAAAAACAATTGCGAAGTCTTCGTGCGACTTATGCAGTTTGCTGTGGTGACCGCTGATGAAGGGAGCAGCCGTAAGAAGGGGGAAAAATATGTTTCAGGTTCATGAAATGTGTAAATCATTGCATTCTGTTTTCATTCACATTTTACACAATGTTGCACATTTTTCGAAACTTGGATCATACGCAAAAAGTCTTTTGATATTTTGAAATGTCCCAAAAATTATTTAGCTAAGCTAACAGGTAGGCTAACAAGAAACTGGGATTTATTTATTTTTGGGTGTGGGATGTGCTTTGTTCCAGCACTTAATGTTATATAATAATAAAAAAAGCATCAGATGTATACATTTTATGAACCAAAGCAGCAGTTTTGTACAACATGTGATCTATTATCGAGTGAAGCGCCTCATATGTGATAAATCAGAGAGAATAAACAGGTGCCATAAACTGTGAGGTTCAACATTACACATGACAAACACCAGGACACTGCAGGGTTACTGGAGCTTTCTTCACTTGTTGTTTTATTTTCCTGCAATGAAAAATGTGTCTCTTTTTAATTTTTTTCCTGGACGACATTACCCAGAACATTTCTGTTGCTCGGTTAACACAAACAGTTTTGAGTCCTTCGCTGATGAACCAGTTGGATTATCAGCAGACAGAACTGCAGCCGTGTTTCCTAATCGTCTCCTCAAGTCTGGAAGGCCTCTACGTAACAAGAAGTGTTTCCTCCTCAAAATGTTAAATCATGCTTGTGTTTATTCTGTATTTTGATCACCTGTGTGTGCGTACTTATAGGTGTTTGTTCATCTGTAAAAAAATTAGCAAAATAGTAATCATCTTAGGCACAATTAAGTGATTACCTTTTGGAGTAAGCTCCTTTCAAGATGGCTGCCACAGCTCTTACACAGCCATGTTTACAGATATTGAGTTAAACGGCGTGGTGGTAGCTGAGGGTCATCCCCAACACATTTTATGAGCACTAACTGGTTGTGCGAGATCTGTTTTTAAAACAATGCCAATAACTACTGGAGTCAACAGTGTCTGTTAGCAAAATATCTCACAAACTGCTGGGCATATTTATAGATATTCAGCTAATTTTGGTGTAGTAGTAATCTGAGACTCATCTTCAACATAGATTCTGAGCACTAACATGTTTTCCAAGACCTTGCAATTGAGATTGGATTCAATGTCATTTTCCAGATTTGGCACAAATGGCTAAAACATTGTTTCTTGTCATCGTAACATTAGTTTATAAAACTCTTTCTGTCATTATAAATGTTGATTTTAGCTCTGCAGCTTTGTTTCTCCAGCTCTTATGTTTCTAAACACAGTAAGTTTCATTGTCTTGTGGTCTTTGTCCTCTTTCACTGAGCTTCGTTTTCTAGAGTTAGTTGCAGAAAAGACAAACTGTCTAATCACTGCGTCCTATAGCAGGGTTTCACAAATCAGGCAACAAAACAGCCACTCAGCTGTCTAACTGCTGGTGTTGAGTTCGACCAATCAATGCCTCTACAGTCAATCAAACAGGTTTTCGTTTCCAACTAAGAAGTATTTAAATAATATTATCACAAATTGGAGATAATTGTGCTTTTATTTAATTTCAGATTAATTTTAATAATGTTTTTTTTATTTATTTTGCCCTTCATCAGCTCCAACTACAGACCAGTGCTGTTTTATTGTTATTTCAATGGCTACCAGTTTATACTTTGGATGAATGCATTTTAAAATCTTTGCACTAACTTTCAGGGCGTTGCAGAATTAACTCCTCAGAATATTTATTGCCTCCTTCAGGTCACTGAACCAAAAACTGTTCCAATGACCAGATTATAATCCTCTGAGAAAGTTGCACCTCAAATAGCTTTTCTTGTTTTTACGATGTATTAGCACTAAGCATTATTTGCCCCAATATAGTATTTATGGCATTATGCTTGTAAATGTTTGCTAACCCAAAACAGTAGTAATTGTGTATGTGCTTGTCTGTTTGCAAAATATTTCATGAACCATTGAACAGATTTTTATGAAAGGACGTAATCATTTGACCTCTACAACCAATTAACCTTTGGAGACAAGAAAATTCAAGATGGTTCAACTTTAGCGAACATACAAATGGCTGCTACTAAAATGTGGTGTTGGTAGCTGAGAGTCATCCACAACACATACTCCAAGTGCTAATAGATCACACAAAATTTTGGTTTAAGGCTTTGCCATGCATTTCTTCAAGAAATACTAAAATATGTCTTTCGTACATTAATTTATGTCTGTTTATCATTTTATGTCTTCCACCTTATTATGAGATACCATGCATTTATTTTTATTTAAGTTCAACAACTTAAAATGATGGTCTCAGGCATTTAGCCTTTGTTCCACATTTTAAAATTTACTGATTCACTGACTTATAAAAATGAACAGCAAGGTAGAAGATGTCTGCATGCACTAATATAATGTTTAAATCTCATTGGGATGTCTGAATGTTTTTTTTAGAACTTTATTAACAACAGAAAAACAGAACAACATAACATGATCTCTTGTAAGGGTGTCATAACTGCATTTTACATAATAGGGTGTTTGACAAAATAATGAAAGTTTAAAAAAAAACCACAAAGGAGCAAAACTATATGAGATACTTAAAACAATAAGTTTTTAGATATCTCTTGTGAGATGATTCTAGCAGTTTTCCAGTTTTTTATCTACTTAATGAAGAATAATAAGACTTAAATTTGTTCATAAAACAAGGGGGAAAAGAGCTTATTATCCCTCCACTTACAGTGAATGTGGTACTTTGCTATAAGTATGGCATCAGAGAAAGCTGAGCTTAAGTTATCCACATAAAATAAAATGGCATCAGCATCAAAAGAAGGAATGTTAATTTTGAGACAAATATATATATATATATATTTTAAAAGGAAATGTTTAACCAACCGTTTATTTATGGGCTACAAAATAAGAACAATATCTTAAATAAATTTGATGAACAATCGATCATTAGAATAAGGTCTATGCATTTAATTTTCCTATTGCCCCCAAAGTAAAACAAACACACTTTAAAATTATGACCGACATTTATCCATCTAGGGAATTACTGAGAAAACGCTTTAACATAGATGATAACACATGCACATTCTGTGACAGTGATATCGAAACACCTGTTATTTTTCCGTGCACCTGTTAAGAACTTCTTAGGAGATTTACAGTTATGGTTTAACAGTAATTTTCCATCATCACCAATTGCCCTTCGTAGAGATGACATGTTTTTTTGTTTGCCGTTAAAGGATAAAGAACAGGAACTCTGTATCAATGTTGTTTTGTGGCTAAATTCTTCATTCACAGGAATAAAGTACAGAAATGTCGTCCCCAAAATTTTACTCACTTTAAAAACGACTTGTCAAATATGTGAATTCTCCCAAAGCTCTTTTTCCCCGTGCCCCATCTACACTTTCCCCTGCGTTAACTTAATATTCTTTTTATCCGTATTATTTTGTCTTCTTTTTCTTATCATTATATTTCACTGGTATGTGTACGTTGTTTGTTATGAGGAATATAAAACTGTAATGTTAACAAAAAAACAAAAAAAAAAGTTTGAGATTAATCCAATTTCTGATGTCTGTCCAAAAACTTTGGGAGTATTGACGTGGAAGAAAAAAAAAATTCTCACGGGATTCATCTTCTGATTTACAAAATCAACATCAAATTTAAATCTCCTAAGAAGAACATAACATTGTAACATAACAGATGAGGCCCTTGTCTCCCGTTTTCCCTCCATG
Source organism: Nematolebias whitei (assembly GCF_014905685.2). NCBI lineage: Eukaryota > Metazoa > Chordata > Actinopteri > Cyprinodontiformes > Rivulidae > Nematolebias > Nematolebias whitei. The sequence continues at coordinate 39,391,971 of NC_056511.1, forward strand.
TCTTCCTCTCTGGTCGCGTGGTTTTGAGAGCGCGCCCTCTGGTGGCCGCAGGTGGGAACTGCGCAGTGAGCGGAGGAACACGGTGCTCTGAACTCAGCGCCTCCTGTTGCTGCACCTCACTGTGGGATCTGCTCTCGGCTTCGCACATCAGCGCAGAAACCTTTTTACCCGGTTCTGTTTGCCATGCAAGACCAGGACGGTCCGAGTATACTTCACTGCCAGCTCTGACTCCAGAGGAGGGAGGGCGAAAAAACGGGTTTATCGTAGCGGGGATTTTTTAACACAACTTAGGTAGAAGAAGAAGAAGAAGAAGAAGAAGAAGGACACGAAGAAGAAGAAGTCGCTGCTGCTCCAGGAGGAGGAGAAGAAGAAGGAGGTGGCGGCTTCTTGTTTTCGGGCAAAGTGTGGAACAAGTGTCAGGAAAGAGAGCAACAGATGTTTTTGTGGGACATGAAGCCGGCGGAGGAATGAAGGCGGCGGCAGCGAGGCGCCGGCGCCCCTTCCAGCGGCTCTGCTGCTGCGGAGTCGGGCTGGTCGCCGTCATGTGGCTCTCTCAGGTCCTCCAGGCTCCAGGTGAGACCTCCAATTAGTCGCAGCTGCGCGCGCGCGTCGTCCAAATGAACCCCGAAAATATACGTTTTTTATCTTTATTTTATTTAGACATTGACTTTGTATGAAATAAGGGTCAACATTATACAGCCCCTCTAACATTATGAATACATATTTTCACATTGTAACATTAAAATGTATCACAGTTAAAACTGAAGTAGTTATGTAAGAACCAACGCAGGATGGTGCATTCTTTATTTCCTCTTTATTTCAATCCAAATATTTATTTTAAATGAGCAACAACCTTTTTAGAAGCCCAGACACATTTCAGTTCACTCAAAATGTCTCAGAAACTGCCTTTTAGTTTTTACACAGAATTATATTATTATTATTATTATTAATAACCTTTATTTCACCAGACAAACCCCATCATAGATCTGTTTTGCAAGGGAGGTCTGTGGTTTGAACCCAGGAAAATGCAGAACAATGTAAGGTGCTCCATGATGATGGATGTCATGACTGCAAACATCTCGCAGCCTCTGCTGCTGGGGATGATGGACTGTGTTCGCCCTGCGGGGAACTGACAGATTGTTGATCATGCAAAGCAGGCAGCAACTGTGGCATGTCTAAATCCAATCATTGTGGGCGCCTGGAGGGCGGGCTTTCATCTCAGAACACACTGTACATCCCTGGACATGCAAAAGTCTGGATTTTATTTATTTATCTTTTTACATATTTGTTTTACGGCACAAACCGCTGGAGAATAATGCACACTTTCATTTCTGACAGTCTGGTTTCTCCACCTCCCTCTGGGTTAAATACTCTTCAGACAGTGCATTGCATAGAAAAAGGCAACATGCAAATAAGTTTTGTGTAAGTGGTGGGGAAAATGCTTCAAGATTTATATTTCAACGATGCAAAATGAATTCTTTCACATCTCCATCTTTGAGAAGTAACAGTTTTCCTGTGGTTAAATCCCCGTCTCTTCCTCTAATCCCAGACACTGTGTTGAGATCAGAGTTCTGTGCAGCTCATAGACACCAACGGCTGCTTGTCGAGGCTGTTGTGCTGCAGTAGAAGGATTGTAAAGTCAATCCGACTGCTGCTTCATGATGTTGCATGGTAGGTAAGTGTCTGCGCTGAGAACACCTGACTAAAGCCAGGACTGCATGTGCAGAGGTGCAGCTTTAAACTCGGTGAACCTCCACCATGCGTCATTCTTTTATCTCCCTGCAGCCTTTCAGTCACCAAACTGCAGCCAGGTACGTTTAATTTCACCACCTGCTATCATTTCTCTGCACCTCAGATGTTCATGAGCAGAGTTGAGTCTCTGGGCTTTGCTTTCATCTCAGAGGTTTGACCTTCTGGCACATTGGCCCACTTGTGGACCGCTGTCAGTGGATGTGTGTATCTGTGTCCCTCAGGCTGGTTCTGAGCTTCAGTACACTAGCTTCACTACAGGTCACATGATTCTAAAGGGAAGTGAGCGCTAAATTTCCGTGGCAGACCACAGCGGTTCTGTTCTTCAGTGTTTCCCGTTCCTTTGCGTCTCTTCAAACATTGGAACAGCACATGCTGAACGGTCTTGTTGGGACGGTTTACCTCCTCCTGTTTTGTCGGGCTGTTAGACCTCAGACATAAAACCGTCGTCCACAGCTTCATCTTGGTAGCAGAGCGCGATTGGTCCTCCCCGTTTGAAGCTAGGCCTGTCACGATAACAAATTTTGCTGTGCGATTGTTTCAGAAATTATTGGGATAAACGATAATATTGTTTGAAATTCGACAATAATTAGTCATTATTGTCAAACTTAAGAAGAAATGTTGGTTAATTTGTTTTGAGTGTAGTACCTTTTTTGACCACTGGATGGCAGTATAAGACTGTTTGAACCGAAGGATGGATAGTGAGGGAGTGAGCAGCATGTCTCTAAGAAAAATGAAACGGAGGCCCCTTGACGTGGCATGGGCTGTCTCTCTTTCCATATTTTTATTCATTTTTTATTCTGAAAATGGCGGACGCTCGTTGTGGTTTGAGCTCTTTAGCATAGCATTTTTCACACAAAGCTTTTAATAAAAAAATCGGTAAACAAGTTCTCCGCTTCTTTTTGCAGAGAAAAACAACTTTTCATACGAAGGCACGGGTTTCAACCGTGAATTTTGGAGCTTTGACAAGACGGAGGTTTTTTCCCCGAGGTCGGCCTGTTAGCTTAGCTCTTAGCGTAGCTTCTCAGCTTAGCTGCTTTTAACGATCCTGAAACATGATTTTGGACGGTTAAAACAGATTTGAAAGAGAAAAGAGAAAGGGAGGGGTCAGTGAAGAACACCGGAGTTGAGCTTTTTGTCATCCAGTGTCTTCAACAGAAAGAGAAAGACGAAGAAACGATGAAGCTGATAAATGAAAATGAAGTTGATAATTTTCATTTATCATGCGATTAATTGATTTATTATTTATTGCAACAGGCCTATTTGAAGCACAACTGGTTCTGTTTTATTTGGTTAATTAAACAACTGACTCTGGTCAGGTGTTGCTCTAAGACAGAGGTCTTTCTAACTTTGACCTAAACAAACATTGAATTTAATGGTGTGGATGATTTTGAGATCCGTTTTTCTTCTGTATGTGTTTCAGCACGTAACTTGTTCCTCCGTTTTTCTTCTGTTTCAACCGTTCATGAATCAAAACGTTCATCTCGTTCAGGACATTCCTGCTCTGCCTTTTGGTGTTTGTTCAATTTTTACTTTTTGAAATATGTAGCTTTGTCGGCCATGTTTTTCTCATTGAAAATGAATGGAGCTCTCTTCACATCCTTCAAACCCACTGCTCATTTCAGCTTTGTTCTGGTTCAGTTTTTTCAGCTTCTTTCAGCTTATTCAGCTAAATTTCTGCTCCTTTCAGTTTCTTTCTGCTAAATTCAGCTTTTTTCCTTCTACTTTTTAGGTTTTGTTGTTCTAATTTTAGCATTTTTCTGCTATTATTTACACATTTTCACCTTTTGTGCTTTTTCTTCCAACAATTTCACCTTTTTATGCTCCTTTCAGCTTCTTTCTGTTAATTTCAGCTTCTTTAGCCTTTTCAGCTACCTTTTTTGCTAATTTTAGATTTTTTGTTCCTCGTTTCAGTTCCTTTATTGCTAATTTAAGATGTTTTTGTAATTATTCAGCCTCTCTGCCTATTTTAGCTTGTTCTAAACTTTTCTGCTGTTTTTCTTATTTGGGCTTTTGTTTTTTGCTTTCAACAAAAGTCAGCTGTTCAAATTCAGCTCACAATAAGTTTAGAGATGAATCATTTTCAGCTTCTTCAGCAGCTTTTAGCAAAAATCATTCAGCACACTGCATTTTCACAGGAAGTGACATTATTTTATTCATTTTTATAACCATGACAGGAGAGGCTAGTTTTAGCAGTTTCTCTGCATTTTTACACAAACTGTGAATAATGTCTGTGATTGAATGATACAAGAAACAAAACTGAGCGTTGCAGTTGTTGTTCGCTTCCTCTGCCAAAAATAAATAATTTTGACACATTTGATGTGTTGCTGAGTGAATAAATAAAAGTGCAGTTTTGCTAACATCTGACTCGAGTCCATGTCACATGATCAATTTCAGTCGCTGTAGCGGGAAAGACGCAGCCTCCGAGACTCCATTTAAATCTGTGTCCCAAGTACAGCCTTCAAACATTACACCAGTTTTTAATACTTGACAGGTCTTTAATATAGGGAGATGTGTAAAAATAGGACCCGTCATTCTGATAACAATGAGAACTAAAAGTCTACAATTTGCTTGTGAATGTTTTTTTTTATACAAGTTAAAAGTAAATGAAGATTTCTGCTTTTTTTTTTTTGAAGAAATTCAGTAAATTACAAATAAATATTTAATAAATTACCAACATTTATTCACTCTTTTTTATTTTTAAGCAGGGAAACATTAATTTCCCACAAATATAGAATAAACTTAATTAGACCTTTTTATATTTTTATTAAAGGGAGTATAATGCAAATATGTTTCCCTCCGCTCTGCATATTTGGTCTGTTAGTCTTAATAGGGAAAGTACAAAGAAATGCCAACTGTTTTTATCTTTTATTTTTTATTATTTTTTTCAGAATATAACAGTTGGATAAATAAATATCCTTTCAACATCTCTATTTACTCAAGTAAGCCAGTCTGAGGACATGAAAACGTCTTCACTTGCAAAGATAGACGGTCACATTTCACAGATGTACAAAAGTTACATGTTTTGAGCCTCAGTGAGAATCTGCACCGGACAGTGAAGCAGGAAGTGGTTTATAATCAACTCTGATCAGACAGAGGCGAGGTCAAGATGACCTCGGCGTTCCAGCTGCAGACTCGAAGAAGACTTGGAGTTTATCAGGTGCGCCTGCAGGCTCCTCTCTGAGCAGACAAAACAACTCTCTAACTCCCACACATTAATTTAACATTGGTTACTGATAAACACCCATAACCTTTACGTAAACACCCCTGACAGTAACAAACTAAAGTTGTTGTTTTTTTTTAATGCAGGATTTGCGTAAAACCTAATAAGTTGCACAATGAGTTCTGCAGCTCGATTCACATTTTATTGTTGGGAGAAAGAGCAGAAATGTCTCTTTTGATGACCTCTGCTTTAAGAGATTATTCATTCAACCTTTATTTATACAGGTTAATCCAAGAGACCTGGATTTTAACAAAGAGTGATGACAACAGTAGACAACAAAGACAACCATAGACGATCATAAAAGATGTGTACAAATTTATTTATTTATTTTAACAAGTGAAAATAAAAGGATAATTAAATGGAAACATAGAGAAATAAACAGCTAGATTGTGAAGCGATGTAGAAAACTAAAAACAGGAACATCTGCATTGGTTTTTGCCAGGAACTTAACAGATGTTTGAAGCCACTTAAAGAGGTCAAGGTCGAGAGCTTCATGTCTTTTTGTAAGATCTTCCAGGAAACAGGAGCGAAGCAGGAGAAGGCCCTTTTGTCTAGTTCAGTCCGCACTGAGGGAACACTGCAGGTAATAATGTCCTGAGAGTGCACGCTGTAGCTGCACTCATGCAGAGACATGTAGGAGGAGATGTATGAAGGCAGCAGACCAAGAAGTGATTTAAAGATGAAAATGTACCAGTGAGAGAGTCTGCGTGAAGTTAATGATGACCAGTTAACCAGTGAATACAGGGTGCAGTGGTGGGTACGGTAGTTACAGCCAGTTATGAATCTTGGTGCACCGTGATAGACAGCATCATCCAGCATCTGCAGGGTGCTTGTAGGGACGCTAATGTAAATAATGTCACTGTAATCATTGGAGGGAATGAAAGTCACAGATACAAAATGTTTCCTAGCATTCAGAGTTAAACAGGATCTATTTCTGAAAAAGAAACCCAGTTTAACTTTCAGTTTCCTTAATAGGTTTTCCACATGAAGCTTAAAAGAGAGATGCGAATTGACCAAGATGCACAAATATTTATAGGAATCGACAAACTCAATAGGGACACCATTTGAGGATAAAATCAAAGGAAGAACTGCTGGGACCGATTTCCTGTTTGAAAAAAAATCATCCCTTTGGTTTTATCAATGTTTAGGACAAGTTTGAGACAGAACAAATCTGACTGGATGATGTCGAAAGCTGATTGCAAAAGCCGGAAAGCCTTGGCAACTGTTTTAGCTTGACAATAAACAACTGTCATCAGCATAGAAATGTAAGGTTGCATCAGGGATGCTTTGACATACTTTACTTATGTAGATTGTAAAGAGGGTGAGTCCTAAGACTGAGCCTTGTGGTATACCATTGTTGACTGTTAAATAACTGGAGGAAATACCATAATGTTGAACACATTGCCTCCGATCTGAGAGATGGTTAGAGAACCAACCAATGGTGTGATCTGAGAAACCGATTTCTGAGAGCTCATGACACAAGATGTCATGGTCCACAGTGTCAAAAGTTAGATTATAACAGATTATTATTAAATTAGATTATACTTTACGTTTTGGCCTAAAACTTTTGCACTTGCATTTTTATTCAGTTTATGTATAAATATTTTAAGTCCATTTATATTAATGATTCAAAGTCTAATCCAGCAGAGGAGCATCTACATCACGTCACCCCTCCACTCCTCTCCCCTCCTTCGTCATCCTCATCCTCTCGTTGGCGTTGGCTGATGCGGTCACGCACCGTCTCACGTGCACTCAGCGGATGCTTCAGCACCATTTCCCCCTCGGTTCTGTGTGGAGTGCAGAGATTTGAATAGGTGAACTTTTCAGTCGGTGAGGAGTGTTTGATTTACGTTTGAGCTCCATCCTGCTTTGGCGTGCCGGCCTTTGTGCCAGAGTGTCCTGTTGAACGAGCCCCGTCATTAATATTTATGCTTCACCTTTAAATCACGAGTGTGCCTCCAACCTGAAGAGGTTTTCTGAACGCAGACCGAGGCTGCTCGGCTTCAACCTTTTGAAATAATTTGGCTAAAGCCTGTGGTCTGCTGTTTGTAACGCTGACAGCAAGGATACTCTTGGCAAATATTACTCCACTGCATCCTGAACGAGTCTTTTAGAGCCATTTATGGATATCCAGTATTTGTCATCAGGAGGGCCTTTGTAGTTGGAGAATAATTTAGTGGCATATTTATGCAAAAAATATTGTCTGAACTTGTGTATAATGATGAAAATGTAATTTAGACACTGATTTAAATATATA
>NC_056511.1:39414199-39546202 GCF_014905685.2 Nematolebias whitei
ATTAGATGTTGGCACCTCCACATCATTGCATTCAGTTTTTATTCACAATTTGTTTAGTGTCCCAACTTTTTTGGAATCCGGTTTGTATAATGCCTCATACATTGTAAAGCCTGGTCCAACCTGAACCTGCCACAGTCAGTCCAGCTCCGGTCTTAAGGTCTCTGGTTTTGTTTGCTTTCAGCAGAGTGCCACCTTGATGGTAAATGGACTGTACTTATATAACACCTATCAAGATACTCAAAGCGCTTTACAACACAATCTGTGTCCTCATTTATCCATTCATACAGCACTCTACTAGATCTATACAAAGACTAATCAGTGCTTTATCATATTCATACACAAACACGCATCAGAGGCAATGGTGGTTTCAGTGTCTTGCCCAGGGACACTTTGGCATGTGACTGCTGGTGAAATCGAACCCTCAATTCTGGCATTGCAGGACGATTGTTCCAACTACTCAGCCACAGTCACTTCATGTGGATGGGATTGATTTGGTGATGTGCATGGGATCGTTGTAGCAAGACCACATGAATCTCAGCTCAGCAATAACTGCACCCTGTCGCTTTGCGTTTTTATCTTTTGTGTTGCCATTTCTAAAGAAAAACAGGAGTGCTCTCTTATCACACAACTGGCCAGAAGCAAGTAGCTGAAGGACATGGCGGTAAGGAGCGGTCACTAAAAGTATGACTCATTTGTGACGTGACTTCCCGGGTTAGCAAACCCATCAATATTTATCAAATCTGCAGTACCAGCAGGTCTCTGGGTTTCAAAAATCAAGCTGGAACTGGGCCAGACTGCCCAATGCAGACACTCAAAGCCTGGGGCGGAACCCAGGTCAGGCCATTCCAGGTCAGGTTGGGCATTACAATGCATAAGGACCATAAAGCTTTTTCTGTGGACACTTTATTTTTATTACTGTATGCCCATCAAATGGTGAACATATTATGGTACAGCCTTCCTTTTTCTGTAAACTTTCTCTTGTACGGCTTATAACTTCAGATCCGCTCAAGATCATTTAATGATGAAACTTGATACCCATATGCATTGTCACTAGACAGTGTCATGCACACTTATATTTAGTATAACAGTTGGTTGATGTGCGTCGTTCATAGCTAGAACTTGTACCCCTCAAAAAGAGCCTTTAGTATTCAGCCTGTAAACTTGGAGTGAACTGAGCTCAGACTAGCACTCTAAAACTGTCAAAAATACAGTTTACGATAATCCCTAAATTCTCACATTTTCCATCATCTGTAGTTCAGCCATGGATTTATCATTTAGGTACAACCTTGTCACAGGCCATGTGTTGAACTTGCACAGGTTAAAAAAAACCCACCACCACCGATACAAATGCTTTATAATCAGCTGACCTGGTTAAATCTCCTTGTCACTATTATTTTGTATTATTATGTAGGCTTCATGGGGCCGAGATGGTGTAGGGGCAGTTCAGCTGACTCTGGACTCGAAAATCCCGGGCTCGATCCCCGGTCATTGCACAGTAGAACACCCTATCCCCGGTTGCTCACCGCGCCTTCCATAGCTGCCCACTGCTCCACCTGGTGGTGGACGTTTATTAATCTAATGCTTATTAATAATATTACTGTAGCTCACATGTAACATTTCAAAGTTACGAGCAAAAACAAAAATCAGCAAAAAATCCCTGAACTTTCCACTTTTGAGTTACTATAAATGCAGTTTTAATTGACTTGGGAGGAGATAAAGATGAGAAGGTTGGATTTATTTTACTTTAAATCAACAAAATAAAGTTTGTTTTTACCTTCAAATCTGAGCTGCTCACTAAATGAAACGTATAGCTTAAAATAAATGACAATGTTTATTTTCTTTTTTACATGAGTGAGTTCCGTCAAGTCCAGGAAAAGTCATATGTCCACATATTTTGATGTTAAATCAAACCCTTAATTTCTTCTACCAATTACTCTATTGACAAGTCAGTCCTCGTGTGGAAAATACCTCGCATCCTAATATATTTATTGTAAAAAGATGCTCTTGGCACAAGTAAAATAAAAGGAAATTAAATAACTCCCTATTAGTAACTATTTTTAGTACTAATATTTTTTTAATTCATAGTAAAATGCAACATTTACGTGAAACGTTTGACTCATTAGGATTAATGCTGACCAACATAATAAATGACAAACTTTGAATCATGTCTAGTTCATCATTAATAGTTTTCTCAGTGGATTTACTCTGGAGTTATTCCCCTGCCCCTGATACAACCCTCTGGGTGGTGCGTATTCTCCTGGCTTCTGCTTCTGTTTAGGAGAGTAGCCAGAGCTTTGAGGCATTGCTTGGCAGCCTCCAGACCCACCTGTTTGGACAAGTTATGATATTTTCATGGTGAATCTTCATTGCACCTTTCTGCTGATCTCTCTCTGTGTTACCTTGAACTTAGTTTCCAGCCTCCTCCTCCACAGAAGACAATACTATAGTTGTAGCCTTGATCTTATAGCCAAGCATTTCAAGGACCACTGTTTTCATGGTATATACCCACTTATTGAAGGTGCCAGTATGGACACTTAGCAGTGCTGCATTAACATCTTCTAGCAGACTTTCAGACATGGCTTTGGCAAAGTGTGCAGTCTCAGGTTAGACGCCTTTGTATTCAAGTCCTCAAAGCTTTTCAGTGGTACTTGGTACCCACTTGTGGGGGGTTATAATATATCCCCCTGACAGGTTGTCCTGGCTCCTCCTTGCCATGACATCTTTGTTGTACTTTGTCAATCTCTGTTTGATAGCATATTTCCCATGCAAATGTGGGAACACTGGATCCAGAGTTGTTTCTGAGTCAGTGTTAGGTATCAAAGTTTCCATAGTTCCAACATCCTTCCCCTATAGCCCCTCTCTCTAGGCTTGAGAGAGCCTTCCAGCAGTGTCTAATTATCTGCCCTCATCCATAAATGCCTTGTTCCAGTAGCCCATATCTCATCAGAATGTCCCGGTTCCCCAACATCTGATGTACATCTTGCTAATCTGGGCAACGTCCGAGCTGGCATGGCATATCATTCCCATGTTTCTTCTTTATTGTGCATCTGAGGTTGGTTGAAGGTTGGCTGCACCAGGGATTGATGGTATTCATAAAAATGAATCATTATATTTCCTCTTATTGATTTACCATTCCTTAGTCCACATGTTGAAATGTTCTGGGACAAAACACTCATCCCCACTTTACTTCAGATGTGTTCACTGGCCTGTGAGTGTACTGTATATTAAAAAAGCATGTTGTAGCCTAAAAAGCGGTGTAATTAAAGAAGTGCTTTAAGATGGTTTATTTGAACATAGCTTGTAAAACTGTATAAGTGTTTTAAGTGCTCATCAAGACTGGAAATGTTTCTTGTAAATATGGTCCATTTGCCATCAAATGCATCTTAGTGGAGCTTCTAACGTTTTGTATTGTTTTTGTAGCATAGGTGATGGAAAACAGTAAAACAAATACACATATATTTTTACTTTGAGATCTTAAAAAGCACTTTTCAGTTCCACTCTGTACTTTGGAGCCATTTGAGTTTTGCATGTTGTGCACTCAAGACTTATTTAATTAGACTGAAAGGAACTTTTTAATTTGAAACTACTTTTTTCAGTTATAGAAACTACCCAAACCCCAAACATTAATCCACTTCAGATGTCCCTGTTGGAGGAGCTGCACATCATTTTAACAAATCTCCGTCAAGCCTTTGTTCCGCTGCGGAGGAGGTCCACCCCAGTCGGCATAACAGTACGAGCAGCGATCGCCGTCAGTTTGTCACTTTTATGACCACCACACAGCTGACTGCAGCGAGATCTGCAGTGATACATGTAATCGCCTCTCAACGCAGAGAACTTCAGCTCGTGTGGGAGTGAAACGACACGCGAGCCTCCGTAAAGACCCAAACATTCACACAGAGTGGGGTCAGAGGTGAACGACTTGCAAATATATCATGATTCTGGCACTAAAAGGTACAAATCAAAGAGAGGTGTGATGTTTGGGCCAAATGCTCCTGAGTTGGGAGAAAATGGGACTTTGTGGAGTCCCCCCCCCCCCCCCCCAACTCCTTGACTTGGGGAGCTGCAGATGTACATTCATCTTCTGCTTTGCTTGTTTCCAGTTCTGGGCTTGTTCTCAGCAGAAGAGTTTCTGCAAAACCCACTCTTGCTCCGCAACCTTCAGTAAACCAGCCTGTACCCCCCTCCTTTGGTCTCTCAGTTCTCTCCTGAGGGTTTGTAGGGAAAAATAAATATTTTTAGACATTGCAGTCTAGAGCTGCTGTCACTTCTACTTTTTTCTCATTTTTATAAAGCCCTACCATGGGAAAAACATTTTCACCTCCCCCTTTCTCTATGTTTACGCAGTCGCCTAGCCTTTGGCTTCCTACTGCCACCCATCAAAAAAAGAAAAAGAGAGTTTAAAAACAAAGTTGCCCCAGGGTAGGTCACCATAGCAACTACCTTCACCAGAGCAACCCCTCAAAGCGTCCATCTGAAGCTGCTTTCAGTGGTTCTGCAAGTTCAGCAACAGCAGAACCTGAGTTTATGTGCTTGTGCAGAAAGGAGACTGGAAGGCCTCCAGGACTTGGAAAACAAAACAAAACAAAGACGGAGGTGATAGAAATGAAGCCACAGAGAGAGGCACAGATGTCCAACAGCTGATCGCCTCGATACACAGTGTGCAGCTTCTCATTTCAGCGCTGTCCTCTCTGCAACGGGATGACAAAGTTTACTTGCTAAGCCTCGTCGGATCATTGGGACCAAGCCCTGGCATGCAACAACAGCTGGCACACAACATTTTGTTCTTTAGTCTTAAGAAAGCAGAGACACAGATACTATCCAGAAACTCATTTCAAGTCTTAAGTCTTTAAAAAAAAAGATCCTCAAGAAGTATTTACATTTTCCATCTGACCAGAGCCAAATTTAAGTCCTCTCCTCTGGACCATATGGCCTCCTGCTCCCATTCTGTACTACTAGTGTCAAAGAGCAGATCTCATATCCCAGATCACAAGGGACCCACTCTTAATCCACGCAGACTCCGTGCAGCGCCTGCAGCTACACTGTGCTTATTGTGTGCATGTCGGCCCATTGTTGTCTCACACAGCAGAGCAGCTATTAATAGCTCCAGTCTCAGCTGTATTTTAAAATTCATCCCGCTCAGCTCGAAGTCGTGAATTGGAGCTGTGCCACACTCTCGAGGCTGTCTTCTGCAATGGCAAGAAAACAGAGAGCAGCCAAGGTGTTGCAGGGTTCGCTTTTGTCTTAGCTTTTTCACTTAAATGATAGGAAGCAGCTGCCACTTTGGCTTTCAGTACACTTCCTGTTTTATTCTTTAATGCAAAAAGAAGGCTGTGCCTGCAGATTCTTGCAGAAGTCAAACTATATGCATCACATCACAGATGCATCCCTGTAGTTTAATTTATTACCAAAATGTCAATGACGATACAACAAAGTTAAGTCAGGTCCTCTGGATGCCTTCTTTTTTTTTTTTGGTTGAAACTTTTCGTCCTTCATCCAAAGGACTTCATCAGTTCAAGGAGCCACAGCAAACTCGGTCCTATAAGTGGCTTACTCACATAGTGGGCCAACCAGTTTTATGGTGATAAGATGGTTTCTGGAGTCTGCCCTCTCCCCGGTCGACTCCTCTGAGGAAGTCCTTTGGATGAAGGACGAAAGGTTTCAACAAAAAAGAAACCGTCCAGAAGACCTGACTGAACTTTGTTGGATTTTTAAATCTGGATTATTGAGCATGAACTTTAATGTCGGTGAAGATATTTTTCTTTATTTGTTTTGGAGATTGTTGGTTTATGAACCCAGCATTTGAAGTGATTTAAACAAATTGCTAAATTTTGTCCCCCATCACAAAGCAAAGAGAAGTGGAAATACCTTCTGACCTCCCATCCGTCATGTGAGCGTAACTTGAAAAATAAATGAGGTACCAACTTTCCTTTTGGTGTGTGGTTGTGTCTAGGCATGAAAAAGGATTGTTTTGCCACGTCAGAATCCAAGGTGATCACAGGGCTGGGCGATATGGACCAAAATTAATATCTCAATATTTTAAAGATATATCGCGATATACGATATATATCTCAATATTCAAACATCTGCTAAGTTCATGGCACAAAGTAATGCAGACGTGTTCCTGTTTTTAGTATATTATATTGCTTTAAAATGTAGCTGTTTGTGTTTTGTTTTGAATATAATTTTCTTCCATTTATTTTTTCAATTTATTTATTCTTTTGTCTACTGTTGTCATTGTTGTTCACTGTTGGCATCACTCTTTGTTAAAATCAGGTCTCTCTTGTAAATGAGTCCCCGAGGTTCAGTGAGACTAACCTGTAGAAATAAAGGTTAAATGAATAAATGTTTTTTAATTCCATAAAGTAATAACAAATATATATTTTTGAGTCAGTGTGTTGTCCCAATTGTCACACAGGCACATGTATTAACAAAAAGCTGTAACTCTACTAAATGTCTATGTCAAACCCACTTACAAAAGGGGCCAAAATTAAACCCTTTTTCAAACTAATGGCCGGTTTCAGAATCTACATTAACTCAAGTTAGATACCCAACATCTTTTCTTGGTTGCAGGTTCCTCAATATGAGTTTGATTGGTCTCATTTGATGTTCTCTGTTGCACTTTTGACACCATAATCAAAGATTACTGAAAAAAATTACATTTAAAATAACATCATGGGGGCCAGAGAAGATGTCAGCGAGGGCCACATTTGGTCCCCGGGCCTTGAGTTTGACACACGTGGTCTAAAAAATAAACTATTTGCATATATTAAATAATAATCCTCTTGAGCTGCGCCCCCTTCACGATGTTAGTGAGCGTGTGTGAAGCAGCACGTGAGGGAGACGGAGGGGCTGTGTGAAGTTGGAGGTGCAGACGAGAGAAAAAGATCTACACGGATTTTCAAGTCTAATAATACTCACGATGGAGCCACTTTAACTATCGTAAATTGAAAAAATCTTGATACATCGAGTATATTCGATATATCCCCCAGCCCTAGGTGGTCACCATCATATGTGTCAACCAGCCACTTTGATCCTTTAAGGAAATCTTGCTTTCTAGTTTTAATATTGCTTAAAAGTAAAGTTTTCTCAATTGATTGGGGTGGCCAAAGGTTCATCTATGGTGGCCAAGGCTACACCATTGCCCCCAACCTCCCCGGCTCTACCATTGCACCTAGTGGTGGATAAAATGGCTCCCTTCCCATGCTCCGTCACTCACAGCTGCCTCAGACAAGAAAAAAAAAAACTACCTCTGGTCTTCTCCACAATATAACTCCTCCCCACTCGAATATCTTGCACCAAAAAACATTTAGGTTTACTTGCATTCCAGTCCAGAAAAATGACAAACATTCTCTATTCAAATCCCTCAGCTTTGGGGGACATCGGCGCTGCTTGTTTTAAATTATAAAAGTGTTTAACGTGGCGTTTCTTTCTGTCGCAGCCATCCATGAGTTTCCAGAGGACATCTTCACCAAGGAGCAGAGGAAACATGGAGCTGTCCTGCTGCACGCACTCTGTGTGAGTCTCCTTTACCTTCATCTTTGACTCTTCGGCACTAAAACCTACAGCATAAACTGGTACACCTCACAAGCTGGTGTAAATAAAGGCAGTGTTTTATTTGTCCTCTTCCCCCTGCTCATCTGCACGCTCCAGGCCATCTACATGTTCTACGCTCTGGCTATCATCTGTGACGACTACTTTGTCCCTTCACTGAAGAAGATATCTGAGGTGAGGTCTGAACCTGTCCTGGCTTTGACACATCAGTATGTTTTCTTTTATTGTATTCTGTTTTCATGTTTCAGAACCTGCAGCTCAGCGAGGATGTGGCCGGAGCGACGTTCATGGCTGCGGGGAGCTCCGCCCCTGAGCTTTTCACCTCTCTTATCGGTTCGTAGCTCAGCGGGATCTGAACCGCGCAACGGCTGTGATGGTTTCAAGACAGCTTGTCAAAGTCTGCTCTTAATGTTTAAACAGAGAGGCTTAAGTGAGTCTCCCAGGGTTCTGCTGGTTCCAGAATCATCCAGGAGATGTCAGCAGAGTGAGATGAGGACAGATATGCACAAGATGTTCTCTGAGGTGTTGACGAGCGTTAAAGCTTAAACCTTATCTAAACCTCAAAGATAGATTTCTCATGTTATAGCCTCATATAAAAAAAATTATCCTCGTTTCAGAGCCTGTTTGTGCTTTTATCAAATTTAACAAACATGTCTCAGACAGGACACGTATGTTAAAATCAAACTCTTCTTCAGGAGTCTTCATCACGAAAGGTGATGTTGGGGTGGGGACAATCGTGGGCTCTGCTGTCTTCAACATCCTGGTCATCATCGGGCTGAGTGGAATCTTTGCAGGACAGGTAGGACATACTTTTAAGACTTACATCCATCCATCCATCCATCCATCCATGCATTCATCCATCCATCCATGCATTCATCCATGCATTCATCCATCCATCCATGCATCCATCCATGCATTCATCCATCCATCCATCCATGCATTCATCCATCCATCCATGCATCCATCCATGCATTCATCCATGCATGCATCCATCCATGCATTCATCCATCCATCCATGCATTCATTCATCCATCCACCCATGCATCCATCCATGCATTCATCCATCCACCCATGCATCCATCCATGCATTCATCCATTCCATCCATGCATTCATCCATCCACCCATGCATCCATCCATGCATTCATCCATTCCATCCATGCATCCATCCATCCATGCATCCATCCATGCATCCATCCATGCATTCATCCATCCATCCATGCATCCATCCATTCATCCATCCATCCATGCATCCATCCATTCATCCACCCATCCATCCACCCATCCATCCATCCATGCATTCATACATTCCATCCATGCATCCATCCATGCATCCATCCATGCATCCATCCATCCATCCATCCATGCATCCATCCATCCATGCATCCATCCATCCATGCATTCATCCATCCATCCATGCATCCATCCATGCATCCATCCATGCATTCATCCATCCATCCATGCATCCATCCATGCATTCATCCATCCATGCATCCATCATCCATGCATTCATCCAGGCATCCATCCATCCATCCATCCATCCATCCATCCATCCATCCATCCATCCATGCATTCATCCATCCATCCATCCATCCATCCATGCATCCATCCATCCATGCATTCATCCATCCATCCATCCATCCATGCATCCCTTCATGTATTCATCCATCCATCCATCCATCCATCCATGCATTCATTCATTCATTCATTTGATAGAAATGGACTACACACACACATCCATAAAAAATGTTTACGCCCCTCAAAAGCGAGACGTATTATGGTGTGGTTGTGTCACAGCCATAACTTTTGATCCACTCGAGATAATTTAATGAGACTTCAGACACGTATGCATCTTCATCAGAGTGTCGCGTTCACTTTCTCTCACCCCAGCTTCAAGGTTGATGTTGCAAACCAAGGTCACAGCTAAAACAAGGCCTTTGCTTGTTCAGGCCATTGCTGTATAATGGTTCTTTGAGGGGTGTGTGTATATATTGTTTTCTAAAGTGGCCATTCTTAAATCTATTTTTTTTCTTTAAGAACAACATTTCTTGTAACAAGAAAAAGTAAAACAAATTAGGACTGAACAAAGACGCGTTGTCTGTAAATGATTATTTTTACACCAGTAGCCATGAAAGGCAGGTGATAATTATTAGCTTGTGTGTTTGTTTTTCAAGCAAAATATTTGATGAAGCACTGGAGAGGTTTTCATGAAACTTATAGAAAGTAATCACTGAACGTATCGATAAAACAGATTAACTCTTGGGAGTTAACTAAATTAAAAATGGCTGCCTTAGCGAACACAAAAATGGCTCCAGTTCAGTCATTTTTATTGTTATCAGGCTAATATTTTGTGTGGTAGTAGCTGAGAATCACCCCCACACATATTCTGAGCACTAACAGATTGCATGACTTCTTTGTTTAAAACCTTGTCAGGAAGTGCAGCATATGTATTTCTTTAAGGAATGATACTTTAATGTATTTTTTTTGGTCCTAATTAAGATTATTTTTTTCTACTTTAACTTGATGCTTGTTAACTTTCCTCCACAGACTGTGGTCCTGACATGGTGGTCCCTGTTTAGAGATTCCTGTTTCTACATCCTGTCTGTACTCGCACTCATCATGGTGAGATGAACATTTAGACGTCATTACCCTTTATTTCATTGTTTGTACTTTAAAAGAAAATCTGCATTTAAAATAACATTTTGCTCTGTCTTTAGGTTATCTATGATGACCGAGTTGTCTGGTGAGTTGTGTGTGTAGATTTGATCAATTCAGGCACCGTTCATCTTTTTTTGTCGAAGTGGAGCCTTCCTTCGCCCGTTTGCTCAAAGTTTCCTCTTTCCTTGAACAGCGTGTCAGCCTCCCCCTGAAACCACCGTTGTTCCAATCATGGCACTGATTGTGTCGACAGCTTTCACAATCAGAGTCAACTTGTTAAATCGATTAGGTCCATGATTTGTTCTCGACGTCAGAATACGGACTGGATCCTGTCAAAGCTCGTTTCAGAGTCAGCAGATGTGATGAGGGGCAGGGTGGCTGTAAAATAGGTTCTGATTTCTTTTAATTCGTGTGTCAGCTTTGATGTAAATACTGACGCACCGACAGTGACTTGCAGATTGATTTCTTTTTGTGTTGCCGCTCTTTCATCTCCATCACATTTACTGCTTTTGATGCATCTGAACCCCCTGTTCTGTTGACTTGATGCTTTGCTTTAAAGGCTTTTTTTTGTTATTCAAGTATGTGGATTTAATGAAAAAGCAGATTTATTTATGAAGTGACAGTCTGTTGTGGCAAACGATTCTTCAGAGATATACAGCAGGCTGTTTATTGAGCTCCTAGGCTGTTTTCACCTCAGCCCTGAACACAGCTTGACAGATTTGTTTCAGCTGGTTTTTACCAGGATCAGTCTCTGAATACCTGGGACATAAATTTTCACCTGTGCTCATATGGTGTTAATGGCCAAGTAAATGCAGAGAGGAAGGTTAATTTAATCCAGTTCTAGTCTGTGAAATCTGGTGGTGTTTGCTTTTCACAGCAGATTTTCTGCTTCTCAGCTACAGTAGTCCCTCGATACTTCGCGGTTCGTTTATCGCAGACTCGCTCCATCGCGGTTTTTCAAAATAAGATTGCACATGACACACAATTGGCTGATTGACGGATGAGCCGCACGGTCGGCATGGAATTTTTATTTAAAATATTTTAAATTATTTAGCACCTCCTTTGTGCAGCCCATAATGCTGCAGGATAAACTTTCTGCTGCAGCTGATCAGCTGATCAGATGTTCAGTATGCAGAGTGGAGAAGTGGGCGTGGCCAATAGTGCTTGCATGTGGCAAAGAGCAGACCAGACAGTTCACTTATCGCGGGTCTTCAGGGTACGGATCCCCCATGATAAACGAGAGACTACTGTACTTCCATTTAGTCTTTTTTGTAAGCTTCTCCTAACTTTTATGAGTTTGAAGTTAATCAGATTGGATGAACTGTAGTTCTGAGCTGCGACCTTGAGGCAAATGTTTTGGCCATATAACATTAAAAATGCAACATAGAGAAGGCACTGAGTTCATCTTTGTTAATGATGGTGATCCAAACGATAACGGGTCTTTGCCACAAGCATGGTCTTGTTGTAAATCACAAAAACGATCAACTGAAGCAAGTGAAGGTAGATATGTTGCAAAACTTTTGTGAACTTGTAACTATGATTTATGCACCTGTAGGGACAAAATGTGCACTTTGACTGGACCTAATGTGTTTTCAGTCCCAAAAAGACCTTTATAATCTCTCTCTTTTAACTTTAATAAAACAATTTAGGATTTTCACAAATCTCAAACTGTTTGAATGTGTAATGGTATAATTCTGTGTAATAGTGCTTTAACGGTCAGATTGGTGTGAATCGAAAGCCAACTTCAGAGTCTTTGACGACATTAGCATTCACATTTGTTACACAGCTACAAACATCTTAAACTTAAGTTTTAAATCTAAGTGCATAGAAATGACCACTTTGCAAGACTAGTAGACTCGTTTTATTTTTCTGTCTACGTTTTAGTCTTGACTGTCTTTGCTGACCAAGACAGTAGCATGCTAACCTGACTGAACATTTATTTTACTATTCATAATAAAAAGTTCAGGTTTTTTCGAGGAGTGTTACTTTGCTCATCAAAAGCATAAGAAAAATGAACCAAAACAAAGTCTTAAAGACTCTGAGATAAACTTACCCCGGCTTCGTGTGCTATACAGACCCTTTCCAAAAATTAGAATATCATGGAAAAGTTGTTTAACTTCCATAATTGCATTAAAAAAATTATATTTAATAGATAAGATTCAGGGCCCACAATTTAAACGATTTCAAGTATTTGTTTATTTTTACATAATTTAGGCTTCCAGCTCATGAAACCCATAAAAACAGGATTTCAAAAACTTAAAATACTGTGAAGAAATCAGCCCACACTTCAGTTTTTGCAGAAAAAAAAGAAATAAATTAGGATCACAACAAATCAATCAAAATATGATACTTCCAAAACGACATGTCAATCTTCAATACTTGGTTGTGAATCCCTTTGTCTTAATCTCTGCCTCGATGTGACGTGGCATTAAGACAATCAGCCTGTGGCATTGACTGGGAGTTATGGAAGCCCAGATTTCCTTGATGCTTGCTGTCAGCTCTTCTTTGTTGTTGGTCTGGTGCTCCTCATTTTCCTCTTGAGAACACCTCATAGATTCTCAGTGGGGTTTAGGTTCAGCGAGTTGGCTGGCCAGTCAAGCACTGTGGCATGGGCATCAAACCAGGTTTTGGTGCTTCTGGCGGCATGGGCAAGGGCCAGGTCCTGCTGGGAGATGAAATCTGCATCTCCATACAGATCCTCAGCAGAAGGAATCATGAAGTCCTCTAAAACATTCTGGTAGACTGTTGCGATGACCTTGGATTTAAGAAAGCAGAGTTTACAAACACCGGACATTGCACCCCAAATCAATCGTGGATATTTCACACTGGACCTCCAGCAGTATGGCTCTGTTCCTCACCCTTCTTCCTCCAAACCCTTGGACCTTGATTTCCAAATGAAAGCCACACTTTACTTTCATTGGAAAAGAGGACCAAGGAACCCGACAGTTGTAGTCCATCTCCCGGATGCGTCAGAATGTGGTGGTTTTTGAAGCTGTGACTCCCGCCTCATTCCACTCTTTCTGGATCTCTGCCAGATTCTGGAATCTTCTCTGTTTGATAATCTGCGGAAGCCCACCGTCATCTATTTTGCTGGTGCATCTTCTCCTGCCACATTTTGCCCTTCCACTAGACTTTCCATTGATATGCTTGGACACAGCACTCTGTGAACAGCCAGCCTCCTTAGCTATGAACTTTTGTGGCTTACCCGTCCTATGGAGGGTATCATGGATGGTCTTCTGGCCAGTTATATCTGCAGTCTTCCCCATTTTGAACTGAACTGAGCCAATTGAACCAAACTGAAGCAATTTAATGACACCTGGGGAAACCTGTGCAGGTGTTTTGAGTTTAGTAGATGATTAGTGTCACACTCCGTTTAAAACATTCATGCCCTGCAACATTTGGGCTGATTTCTCCAGTATTCTGATCTTTTGAAATCCTGTTTTCTTGGGTTTCATGAGCTATATGCCCAAATTATGTAAAAATAAACAAATAAATACTTGAAATTGTTTAGTGTGGGCCCTGAATCTATCATCTTTTAAAGTTTAACTTTTTGAATTGAATTATGGAAGTTAAACAACTTTTCCATGATATTCTGATGTTTTGGAACGGGTCTGTAGTGTTGATAATCGAGATGGAAGCCGAGTCCAACTGACTGAAAACAAGAAGACCCTCGGAGCTCTCATTCAGATCGGTTGACGCAGAACACACGCCTGTTGCCCTAGCAACACTCATCACCTCCCCCTCAACCTGATCTCGCCTCTTCGAGTACTGCTGACTTTTGCTACAATGCAACCCACAAAATGTGTTGCAAAAGTGTCTTGCACAGAAAGAGTTACCATACCATACCATACCAATTTATTTATATAGCACTTAAAACAGCAACAAGGCCAACCAAAGTGCTGTACAAAAGAACACAAACATGCACAGCAGACAGGAAAACATAAAATAGAAATACAGATACAAATAGCAGCAGAAGCTAACTAAAATGGCCAACGGAGTAGAGAACAGACCGGACCAAAACAAATCACACCGTGTTAAAGGCAAGCGAATAGAAGTGGGTCTTCAAGCGAGACTTAAAGACTGAGAGTGTGGGAGCCTGCCGGACACTCAGTGGCAACTCATTCCACAGTCGTGGACCTGCAACAGAGAAAGCCCTGTCACCCCTGAGCTTACGACGGGTTTCTGGGACTGAGAGAAGCATCTGGTCTGCTGACCTCAGAGAGCGCGGTGGGACATATGGCTGCAGAAGATCAGTGAGATAGGATGGGGAGGAACTGTTCAGTGATTTAAAAACATACATGAGAATTTTGAAATGGATCCGAAGGTGAATGGGTAGCCAGTGCAGGGAGGCCAAAACTGGCGTGATGTGCTGTCTATAGCCAGAGTATAGAGTTGTGCACGCACAGCGAAGGAGTCAAATGTGCAAGAGTAGAGTGGAGCACTCTTAGTGGCAGATTTAAGTTATAACCTTTGAGTTGGAGTTAGAGATGCATTCGGGCCTAAAAAATCCAACCTGACTTGACAATTACCAGTAACTGTAATTACAAGCCCGAACTTGAAAATACAGACATTTATTTATTTTTTTAAGCTTTTACTGCTTTTGTAAGCAAATCAGTTTGACATGATAGTTTTAAAAACATATTTCAAAAAAGGAGGATATAAGATTTCTTGTTTCACCAAATGGATATTAACCAAAGGAATAGCCTTTAAAATCTACTCTATATATAGGTTATCATACAGATGAACAAAAATATTTTTAGAGCAAAATTATTTGGAAAAAAATAGAACAATTCTATTTTAATTGAACGAGCTGCTCACTTCGGCTTTTGTAGATGCTGTTACTTCCTTCATGCAGATAACAGCAGGTGCAGAGACGCGTGCGGCCGGTGATCAGCTGATCAATCTGATCCATCCGAATATTTTTTTTACTTCTTTCAACCGGCCGGTCGGACCTGCCTCCCCATCAACAAGTAGATTAACACAATTTTATATTGTGCATTCTTATTTAGTTTTCTTTGTGCTGTATGATTCGTAAAGCCGCATCAAAAGCTCGAGACCGACCCGGCCCGCCCATGAAGCACATAATTTTGGCCCAACCTGGCTCGAATTATCGGGTCGGACCTGGCCTGGGTTAGAAATCGCAGCTCTAGTTGGAGTTCTACTCATAATATAGATATATATTTTTTAAATACACAATAAAATGACAGATTACATGTTTGTACGGTGTAGTGTTCATTTAAATTTAATTTTACACATTTCACTTTTTTCTTTAACTACTGTGCACGTTCAAAAAACATAACTTAAACTTTGTTGCATGTTACATTTTTAAATACGAGTGCACATTTTTTCCTACAGGTGCACAAATCAAAGTTACAAGTTCACGAGTTTTGCAACATGTCTACCTTCATACAGGCTCAGCCTTAACACAAGGCATGCTAATTAAGATGATCTTTATAGAGTCAGACTAATATTTCGCAGTTATTAAGTGTAATCTTTGCATCTTTTCTGTTTCAAACACTAATGTGCTGTTTGCTGAGCAGGTGGGAGGCCCTGATCCTCATGACCATGTACGGGATCTACATCATAATCATGAAGTAAGTTCTTCCAGCACTGAGCTTCCTGCTCTTTGTGTGTGTGAACTGTGAGGGCCAGCCTTGTTCACTGTGCTCTTTGTTTGGCTGCAGGTTCAATTCTCAGATCTCGGTGTTTGTGATGCGTCAGTTTAGGAGTGGCGGACAGTGCTGCCGCCGATCGGAGGGAAGCCAAGAGAACAAGATGGGAGACGAGGCGGTGCCTTGTAACACCTCCATGGTGCTCCTCAACAAAGGTCGGCCGGTATTAAATATGAATAATCGTGTTTAAAGTGTGTTCAACGTCGAGTCCTGTAACTGTCACAGGGCAGGGTCACGGTCAGGAGCCTCCCCCGGTCATCATGGTGGATGAGCTACTCATCCTCAGCCCCCACAAACTGTCCTTCTCAGAGGCCGGCCTGCGGATTATGATCACCCCACACTTCCCACCGCGCACCAGGCTCTCCATGGCAGGACGCATGGTCATCAGTGAGGTATGTAACACACAGCACCGACGTCACAACACGCAGCAAACTGTGATCAACACCTTTGTTCGTTGCAGAGACTGAGGCTGATCAGGAGCTCCAAACACCAGCAGGACGGCGAGGCTGCTGCAGGGTCAAGAAAAGGGTCGACTGCGAACAGCCTGAAGGGTTTCTACAGTCTAGAAAACGGAGGAGGGAGGCCTGGGATAAAAGACGAGGAGTCCGGAAACAAACCAGGGGTCGAGGTGAGCCGGCCAGAAGACGAGGAAGATGAAGATGAGTATTTTAGTCCGATGCGCATGCCAGGTGAGAACGAGCTAAATTTAATTAAACATCAAGAAATGTTTTTGTTTTTCTAACTGAATAAAAGCCCCGTTTTCCTCTGACTGACCTGTCAGGTGTCACAGGCAGCTGCTCCGCGTGGGTTAGGTGGGTGATCACCTGGCCTCTGGGCATCCTGCTCTACTGCACCGTGCCCAACTGTGTCCTGCCACGCTGGCACCGCTGGTTCATGGTCACCTTTGTAGCCTCCACCCTGTGGATCGCTGTCTTCTCCTACCTCATGGTGTGGATGGTAAGATATGTCTTGTAAGTTGATACGTATGTGGTCCGTTCAGTCCCGATACAAGTGGGGCAAGAGTTGGTTTGCATTGCTGGCAGTAAGTTGGACACCTTCAGGGTGGGACTTGGACTCCGCTCACAGGTTCTATTATGGACATTTGTTGGGGCAGGGGGGAGTCCAGTTTGGTGGCCTTGGGATTCTGTCTCTGCTATTTACAGATGATGTGGTGCAGTTGGCCTCATCCGCTCTCACTGGAGCAGTTCGCAGCTGAGATGAGGATCAGCACCTCCAAGTCTGAGGCCGTGGTCCTCAGTCAGTAAAGTGGAATGGCCTCTTTGGGTTGGGAGTGAAGTTCTTTCTCAAATGGAGGAGTTTAAGTAGTTCAGGTTTTGTTCATTGTGAGGGAAGAATGGAGCATGAGATGGACAGACAGACTGATTGGTGCAGCTTCTGCAGTACTGTATTGTGAACTCTGTGCCGGTCTGTTGTGGTGAGGAGGGAGCTGAACTGCAAGGTGATGCTCTGTGTTTACCGGTGGGTATATGTTCCCACCCTCACCTATGTTCATGAACTCTGGGTAGAGACTGAAGGAACAAAATTACGGACAGGCAGTCAAAATGTAAATGTGTTGTCTCTTCAGACCAGCTGGACTCTCCCTTAGAGAGAGGGTGAGAAGTTCAGTTCAGTTATCCAGGAGAGACTTGGAGCACATCAAGAGGAGCCAGTTGAGGTGTTTTGGGCATCTGGTAAGGATGCACCCTTCCTTAGGGAGGTTCTACGAATATGTTTGATTGGGAGGAGATCCCAGTGAAGAACCAGGACTTATGTCTCCCAGCTGGTCTGGGAGACATATTCACAGTGACCTGTGCTGGTCCACTGTCATTGACCATGGAGTCCTCCCAGAAGAGTTGGAAGAGCTGACTGTGGAAAGAGATGTCTGGACCTCCCTGCTCGAAAAGCTGCTCCCCGACTCCAGAACTAGAGGAATATCTTTTAAAGTGACCGGTGTTTAAGATGACAACATTTCAGAAACGGACCTTATGTGCAGATGGTAAACGATGGTTTGTGTAAGCTCATAAGTGATGCAATATTACAAATCCAGCTGTTTGCAGCTTGTTTTCATGTGTTTGAACAGGTCACCATCATCAGCTTCACATTAGACATCCCAGACTACATCATGGGTATAACCTTCCTGGCAGCAGGAACCAGCGTACCAGACTGCATGGCTAGCCTGATTGTAGCTCGACAAGGTAAAAAAAACCTGGATCTCTTAATCAGTTTTTTCCCGTCCCCGTTTCGTGGCGCCGGGGTTTCACTGCAGTGTTTGTTCCTTACAGGCATGGGGGACATGGCAGTGTCGAACTCCATAGGCAGCAACATTTTTGACATTCTGCTGGGTTTGGGCTTCCCCTGGGCTCTGCGTACCCTCGTGGTGGACCACGGATCTATAGTACGCTTACACCGCCATCTCCATAACAACTTTTTATTTATTTTAAATATTTCTCTAATGATTGATGGTGTGAAATGTGTTTTTACTTTTCCTCTCCTGCAGGTCTCCATAAATAATAAAGGACTTGTTTATTCTGTCGTCCTGCTGCTGGCTTCAGTGTTTCTGACTGTAAGTAAACACAAATGACCTGAAATTAATTCAATGTTAGAATGTCACTAAAGTTCAGGACCAGTTTTTAAACTCAAAGCATTTTGGAGCAGAAAAGAAGTGGAGTAAAAAAGCAGAAACAAACTTTTCCTACATGTTTTGCCTTGAGTTGTATTAAAATGATTTAAATCCAATGAGTAAATTCTATACTATAGTCTGTTATGTTTATTTTAGAGCATTATAGTTCACTTAAGAAATGAAACTTGACTATGTTTGAAATACTGACATACGGTGTGAAATATTGGTTTTATTTGGAGCAGACTAAATAAAAAGGTTCAGTATTGTCCAGGTGTCACTGATCTTTGTTTTGCTCTCAGGTGTTGAGCGTTCATCTGAACCACTGGAGGCTGGACCGCCGGCTGGGTCTGGGTCTGATGTTTCTCTACGTTATTTTCCTTCTCTGCTCCATCCTCTTCGGACAGATGTAAAGGTCTTAAGGTCAAACGTTCACCTGATCGGGTGACTTGTCCGATAGCTCCCTGTCTGCCGCACGTCTTCTCACCTGAAGCCAAAAAGCAACAAAAACAAAAAAAAAACCACGTGTTGTGTTCTACGTGCGCCTCTGTAGGTTTGTTTGGTGATGATGTTCAACTACACAAACACACATGGCTTGTAGAGGGTTGTTGTCCTTTTTGTACAGCGCTGTGTTTGACAAGTCTTTAAGGTTCAAGAAAGAGGACTTGGCAAAAAGTAAAGCAATAGTTCCGATTTTTGATGTGGGGGTTCTATGCAAACGTTATGAACGGTTATTATCTTACATGCTATAGATAGACTGACCTCGGTTTGGAGAAACATTAATTCTGTCAGGATCGACATGAAAACAGCTCGTCTGAGAGGGGACCAAACTAAATTATCTGCCGTCATCTTAAAACGCCAGTCTTTTTCAGTTCGCCCGTCAAAAGGCGGACGTGTTGAGCGATCGTCTCCGTCAGTAAACTCTCATTTGTCCCGCCTATAACTTCTGATCCTCGCAATATAATTTAACAAAACTTTAGACGTAGTGTCACATACATGTTTCATCACCCCAGCTCTATGGCAAAGGTCACAAATCAAGGTTAAACGTTTCAAACAAAGTTTTGGCTTGTCCGGGCCAAAACTTCTAAAAATAAAAGAAGTATTTAATAATGAATGTGCTTTAGGAATTTAACAGAGCAGTGTTCTGTTTCGTGTAAACTACACCCTTTAAAAGCTGTCGCTATTGGGTTTACCCAGCATGCCACGTGCCGAACACTGAAACTTCTAATTCACGCCCACCCGGTCCATTATAAATTGCATTTGGCTCTGAATTTGAGGGCTCCGGTCGCCTCCTACGCGGCCATCACAAAAGTCAAGGGGTTCACGGACAAAGGCTTCCCCACCGTCCCTCCTCTAGAACCCAGCTTGTCGACAAAGTGGCGACAAACAATATTGCGATGCTAGTCCTTAGCTTTTCTAAAGAAGCAAAGGAGCCGAACCCTTTCTCTGCAGACCTGGACCAGATCTGCACAGTGGCGGACACGATTACCAACCTGTGCGCTGCACTCGCAGCGTGTCCTGCTCACATCTCGTCCAGGGCAACGGTGCTACAGAGGCAGATGGGCTGAGACTGTCTCCATCCATCCCGGAGGATGTTAGAAAAGATCTTCTGGAAGGACCGGTGTCCTCAGACGGCCTGCTCAGACCTCGCTTCGGTCGTGAACCAGCGTCTTCACCTGACGCCCTGGAGCAGGTGAGATGAAATAAGTTGGGTTTTTGATGTGGGAAATAAAAAACCTACTCATTCCACCAGGGTGATTTCTACGTCCACAGCTCTGCACAGAGGGGTGTCTGTGCAGGACATCTGCTCTGCGGCTTCATGGTCATCACCGACCCCCTTCATCCGTTTTTATTTACGAAATGTCTCCAGCTCTTCTCTAACGCATTCAGTTCTCAGAGTTATGTCAGAGTGATCCTTCACAGTCACACAACTGTTTCATTATTAGTGGGCGTTTACTCGTTCAAGCAGGAAAACTTCCTTTTTTGCTCATTAGAAGTTTTCTCTTATTCCTCTGGTCGCCTGATATGAATAAACATTCCTTCAGCTAAGATCAGGCACAGAGGCTGCACGCTTGTCATCCAGTACGCACCAGGTACATGGATCAGCGGTGCGTAATTACGCTTGAATGGAGAATGGGGTTTTTAGGCAGATGTCGTGCGTTTATGGTTCTCGGACAGACCCAGCGAGGCATGGACCATATCCTGCTCCGCCCTTTAAACCCAATAGCAACAGCTTTTAAAGGGCGTAGCTTACACTCATAAAATCTGGGGTTACAATATGTTAACATTTTTCCCCTAGGTCACTTGCCTTGGCAGGGCACTCATCTCTTCTGTGAGTTTTGTCGATGGGGGTGGGTGGAGACAGAGACGTGTCTGTGTTGCCCGCTTAGCATGAGGGACTAAGCGCTACCTCTGTGGCGTTTTAGCTAGCACGTCTGTAATGCGTGCTGCTAGCTTAGCATTACAGCAGTGCCATCAGTTGTCAACTGGAGAGTGTGTGGGGGGGGGGGGGGGACTTCAGTAGGCAGGGCGTGGTTCTGTTGACAGGGCGGGGCGCCCTCCTTGTATAATGGTAGGGGAAACACTGCAGTGAATGTTGTGGGAAATCAAAGACATGATGATGCACAAGTCCCAGTACACTAAGGTCTAACCAGTCATTGTAATCATTATGTGACTTTAGTCATGGAAGTTCAGGGGTGGCCTGCAGTGATCACACGGACCTCAGATACCACTTTGGATTTGGATGTCTTGTGTTGGTGATATTTATTTTTTATTATTTAACCTTTACTGAGATCACAGAACTCTTCTTCAAAAGAGGCCTGGACCTGAAGGCAGCCTAACATGCATGTTTTTGGACTTTGGAAGGAAACCGGAGTACCTGGAGAAAACCTACGAGGAGAACATGCAAACTCCACCCAGAAAGACCCCAGGTCCAATTCAGGGTTCAAACCCAGAACCTTCCTGTTGTGAGGCAACAGTGCTAACCACTAATCCATCGTGCTGCCTGATAGATGTTGAATCAGCTATGTGGACACAAAACTAAGGTTAAATACAAAAAATGACAACCTGCAAATGTTTTTTTGCTTCATTCCAGAGTCACAATTTAAAAAAAACAAAATGATACTCGAGCCATTGCTGTACAACAATTTGTCAACGAGCATAAAACGTGTCGTATACGGTACTCTTGTTTAGATCGGAGTTGTTTTTGGACTAACTGTTTGCTTGTCAGTCCAGTCAGATTTAAACTCCACATCTCCAACCTGTGGTCGTTTAAATAACCGTCTACAACAGGTAAGATATTAATTGCTCATCATGTTTCTACAGAACCCGACTTCAAAAGATCCCAATTACCTCTTTTTACTGACCCGGCAGAAGAACGCCGCGGTGATATTAGAGCTCATTAAAAACTAAGCGAGGCCAACGAAGTGATAAAAGTTGTTGCCGTTTTGTGGCAAATGTTTTGTTTAGAATAAATAATCTGAGCTGACATTAGCTGCAGTACTTTTGGGCCCTTTCTGTCATCGGTTACAAATTAAAGTTTAAATTTTCATGCATAATCTCAATGTTAGTTTTAGCTGATTGGCAAATAATAAATGCCGTCAGTGTTTCAATAAAGCAGCTAGCTGCTATGATTTTATTTATAAATTAGATTTATGTTGAACTGCTGCAGCAGCAAAGATGCAAGACAGGCGAGTTCATCTTCGTCACAAGCACAAGTCTTCTTTAGTTGAATCAAAACTACAACACGGTGCTGAACGGACCGTCTGTGGGGGAGGAGGAGTGATTTTTAAATAGCAGCACTTATCAAACGGCACGTTTTGCACAGTTGCAGTTAAAGGTTTGCACGACTCATCAAATAACTACTGCTGTGTCATGTTTGGGACTCCAACATGTTCTGAATGTAAACCCTCGCTGGCGTTAGCATCAGGGTGGAAAAGAAAGATTTTAGAAAAATCCAGATTCAAATGCTGATTATAATAGTTGGTCAGTTGTAACGACAGGTACCCCGAGTTAAAGAGAACAATCTAATAACCACAGGATTTTTATTAAATGTTTTACACACTTCAGTGACTTCCAGGTCAGGTTGGAGACATTTAGGTACGACAATCGATGCGCTTCGTTTCTTTAATTTACCTTTGATGGGAAATTAAATCAAACACTTTAGATGTGTAATTTATGGTAAATAATGCTGCATTTACCACATATATAAATACTCTTCCTTCAGTTTATGGGGGGAGGTAAAGTTGAACCATTTGGGCACATTTTACAGTTTTTGTTTTATGAAAAAACTTCCAAGTATTTGGTACTTTGAGTATTAGATCTGTGAATTTTACGTTTCATCAAAGGGATCCTGGGATGGTTTTTTTCTTCCAGGTGCCGTATATTTGTCTGTTTAATAATCTTAATGTTTATAATAGACATAGTTTTACAGGAATGAATGTCCTTTAGAAACTCGTTTTGTGGTATTTTAATATTTTTTAAAGAATGATGTAAACTTGTAACAAAACGAGCACTCATTTGTAAATGTTCAGTGGACTCTGAAAGCTTTAAGTCAGTTCCTTTCGTCTTTCAGCTTTTTACACTTTCGGTTTCTTTACGTCTCCACTGTCGTGTTGAATTTTATTTTACGAGCAGGAACACTGAAAATTTATTAAAAATTGAACCAAAAAGGCTCAAAACTTGCTGCTTTAAAAGCTACAGTTCTATATTCTTCTAGTTCAAGCTAACAGAAACTGAATCTTTGAATGTTTAATTTAATTACAGAGGAGCGCGTTATGAAAGTGTCCGGTTTTTATTTTAACGTGTTGGTGTGTTTTACCTGATGCACAATCTTTTTCCATCCTTGTTTTTGCCAGGAGACGACTCATCAGTGTGAATTATTTTTGTTTTCACTCGGATGTCAGCTGTTGTACCGCTCCTGATCCAGATTTGGCAATATTAATAAAAATAATCGTAATAATCCAAACAGATGAGCTCCATTCTCCGAATAATGTTTCATTTCTTCTGCTGTGACGTTGGAGGTAGATGATATTTTAGAGTAAAACTTACTGCTTTACACGATGTATTGACCATTAGGAGACTGTTGTATTTTAAGTGCAATAAAAAAAAAGTGCAATAACTAATTTTTTAACCCGTTATTTCCTGTTGGAAGCAGCAATCCTGAATGGGGATAAAAAAAATAAAAAAATGTTTTTGTTTGCTCCATGTTTTCTTAACACGTTTGCAGCTTTTTCACAATCATGGATCCTTTTCGTCCCGTCACGAAGCTAAGAGGAGGAATTGGAAACACCCTTCATCCGTCCTGTGAGCTGGATGACTTGGAAAATATGTGAGGGGCTGACGTCCATTTTGGTGTGGCTGCATCTAGGTACAAGGTCACCATCGAAAATAAAGTTGCCACATCAAAATCCACCAATATATCGTTTCAAGAAACCACTTTCTAGTTGTTGTTTTAATTGCTTAAAAGTATAGTTCCTCAAATGTTTGGGGTGGCCTAAGATTAAACTATGGGGCCAAGGCCACCATTAGCCACCCTCTGGCTCCATCATTGCAGCTGGTTGTGGATTAAATTGCTCCCTCCACAATCTGTCAATGCGCTGTGACTTTTTAAAAATTTAATCTAAAACCATTTTTTTGAAGTAAATTGAATTTCACGTTTAAAAGATGAAATTATAAAGTTCCTAAACATTTTTCTTGGATTTTTCCACAATTTATTTTTATTGATTGCTCAGATTAACTTAAATGTATTGGTTGAAGAAAAACAGCAGATGATGATAGTGCCTAGTATTTTATTTTCCTGAAGACTTTTATACAACGTTCCATCACAATCCAAATAAAATCCACCCCAACCGTGTAAAACTATCTTTAAATATCACCGAAACGACAAACAATTCTCTCCCAGTTCAGAAACCGTCGTAATAAACAATAATTACACAGCAGTTGTGATGAGATTAAGAAGCTGAAAAATGTTCGTGCACGTTCCTTTCAGAGGCCGGATGCTTGAATCTCCCTCGGTTTGACGTCTAATCGCAACAAACTTCTTGTTTTGTTAGGAGAGGCTCAGCTGAGACCTGGATCACAGGATTAACTAGAAACCACCTAAATCCCACAGCGTCAGGTATGCAACATTACCGATGAGTACAAAAACAAATGTTCGAGAGAAAGCAGGAAGTTTAAAACGTGAGCCAAAATAAACCGAGTGATCGTGTAATGCTTTAGCATGGTTAGTTGGCTAACGTGTTAGCGTGGTTAACGTATGTTACACGGCTTCCCAACAGCTCAGACGGTCCCTGAACATGCAGCAGTTTCACTGCACAACATGCAGACGCTGCAGCCGTCCTCCGTTTATCTGCAGCTCGTATTAATTAAACACTGACGCTCTTTGAGGTAAAGCAGTTTTCCTTTAGGCCTGCCACAGAAGGAAACCTTTGCATAAAACAACCGTGAAAGCAGGAAAAGACCCGGCAGTCTCCTCAGAACTTGAGTCCCCGTCCTCACAGCATCCAACTCCAGCTTCTGTATTGCTTTGTGATCCAGTGACGTTCTTCTTGAACTGCATTAAAATAACTTAATGGCGTCGCACCAAACCCGCCCGGTGCAAATAATCAACTGCTAGAACACAGAATATATTCCCGTCACGTGAAAGATGCAGGTGGGATTAGTTTTACAGAGAAGCCGTGTCTGTCACGTCCGTCAGGCGGGCAGGTGAAGTGCTGGGCGCTCATCGCTGCGGTCTTCAGGTCCAGAGAAAAGCTGACGGTAATCTCAGAATAAAAGCCCAAAACCAAACAGATGATCGAGAGATTAAAGTCTAATCTGGCATCCTTGGGAGTTCTGGGGGGGGGGGTTATCATCATCCAGGTTGTGTCTTGTAGCGATGCGAGTCCAGATGAAACCCAAATCAGCCCCAAAATAAGGCGAGTGATGAGTTCTAATATTAAACATTTAATTTTAAATTCCTTACATATTCAACTCTAAAATATAATATAGAAATATATAAATATTATAAAATGTGTTTTAACCATTATGAGTAAGCATGGGCGTGCCGTTTACAGTTTTATGAGCTCCGTTTCATAAAATTCTGTACTTTGGAGGATAGAGAGGAGGCTTTAGAAACTTCAGGTAAAGAGCCGAACAAAACGTTCAGCTGTTTGTGCCGCGTCAGGAGCGTAACAGTCGTGGCTAACAGGCCGGGCTGCTAAAGTTTACTTCCCTTTTCACAGCTGCTCGGATCAGAGAGAACACCCTGAGGTCAGCCGGTCAGGGAAGGTCATCGCGTATCTTCAGGGACAAGCCAGTCTGCTGCAGGACGGGCGGGGGGTGACTGGGCCGGCCGGTGCAACCATCATGATGCCAGTTGGTTCTGGTATATGGACGCTTTGTCTTTCAAACGGTCCAGACATAGATGGCAGCTCCAGCTCCCTGAACACATCACAGGAAAACATTCTGCTTTCACGAGCTTAAAGATGATTATTTCCCTCCTACAGTTATAAACAGTGCAGCTCTGATTCATGAAGCAGGCCCAGATTTTCAATCTCTGCAGACCTGGATTATTTTAACTTTTAAGAATATTTTATTTTATTATTAAGCAAACTTCTTGCCCGCAGAAAACATGGGAACTTTGTTAAAAGTTAAAGAATTTAATGTAAGGCCATGTCTGAAAAGTGGAAACACTAACGAGATAAAAAACCTTCGTGTGGACAAACGGTCACTTTGCTTTTAAGAAACAAACCAATATTTTAGAGTTCTTCACTCGTGAGTTTTGGTAGAATTGTGCTTTTAGATGCTGCTCTCTGGTGTGCGGCTGCATCTAGGTATAAGAAAGGTCCCCATTGAAAACTGGGTTGCCACATCAAAATCCAAGATGGCTGCTGCTGTATTTACAGGTGCTGGTCATAAAATTAGAATATCATGAAAAAGTTTATTTCAGTAATTCTATTCAAAATGTGAAACTTGTATATTATGTTCATTCATTACACACAGACTGATATATTTCAAATGTTTATTTATTTTAATGTTGATGATTATAACTGACAACTAATGAAAACCCCAAATTCAGTATCTCAGAAAATTAGAATATTACTTAAAACCAATTTAAAAAAAGGATTTTTAGAAATGTTGGTCAACTGAAAAGTATGAGCATGTACAGTACTTAATACTTAGTTGGAGCTCCTTTTGCCTGGATTACTGCATCAATGCAGCGTGGCATGGAGTTGATCAGTCTGTGGCTCTGCTCAGGTGTTATGAGAGCCCAGCTTGCTCTGATGTGGCCTTCAGCTCTTCTGAATTGTTGGGTCTAGTGTATCACATCTTCCTCTTCACAATACTCCATAGATTTTCTATGGGGTTAAAGTCAGTAGAGTTTGCTGGCCAGTCAAGAACAGGGATACATGGTCCTTAAACCAGGTACTGGTAACTTTGGCACTGTGTCCAGGTGCCAAGTCCTGTTGGAAAATGAAATCTGTATCTCCATAACGTTGGTCAGCAGCAGGAAACAGGAAGTCTCAAACTTCCTGGTAGACGGCTGCGTTGACCTTGGACCTCAGAAAACACAGTGGACCAACACCAGCGGACATGGCACCCCAAACCATCACTGACTGTAGAAACTTGACACTGGACCTCAAGCAACATGGATTCTGTGTCTCCTCTCTTTCTCCAGACTCTGGGACCTTGATTTCCAAAGGAAATGCAAAATTTACTTTCATCAGAGAACATAACTTTGGCCCACTCAGCAGATGTCCTAGGCAAGATGCTTCTGACTCTGTCTCTTGTTCAAGAGTGGCTAGACATGAGGAGTGTGACAGCTGAATCCCTTGTCTTGCATACGTCTGTGCGTGGTGGTTCTTAAAGCATGACTCCAGCTGCAGTCCACTCTATGTGAATCTCCCTCACATTTTGGAATGGGTTTTGTTTCACAATCCTCTCTAGGGTGTGGTTATCCCTATTGCTTGTACACTTTTTTCTACCACATCATTTCCTCCCCTTCGTCTCTATTAATATTAATGTGCTTGGACACAGAGCTCTGTGAACAGCCAGCCTCTTCAGCAATGACCTTTTGTGTCTTGCCCTCCTTGTGCAAGGTGTCAATGGTCGTCTTTTGGACAACTGTCAGGTCAGCAGTCTTCCCCATGATTGTGTAGCCTACAGAACTGGACAGAGACCATTTAAAGGCCTTTGCAGGTGTTTTGAGTTAATTAGCTGATTAGACTGTGGCACCTTCTGGTCTTCAATATTGAACCTTTTCACAATATTCTTATTTTATGACCAGCACCTGTAAATGCAAATCAGACATGCCCATCATTTGATTTGAGGAACCCGCTTTCTAGTTTTTATATTGCTTCAATGTATAGTTTCCTAAAATGATTGGGAAGGCTGAAGTTTAATCTATGCGGGCCAAGGCCACCATTGGCCACCCCCTTGCTCCATCACTGCACCTGGTAGTGGATAAAATTGCTCCCTCCACTCTCTGGGATCAGTCACTTTGTGACACAAATTGTAAAATAAAAGCTCACATCACGTCGGGTCATGTTGGAGTAAAATGTCAACATTAATGAGATTCTTTCATTTTTTTAAACCACACAGTCCTACTTCCACAGCCATGACTCAGATCTTAAAATGATTCCTGTGTATGACGGTGCGTGTACCTTCAGGAGGTTCAGACATGGGAGGGTTGAGACAGTACATGTGGTAGCCTCGGTCACAGTCATCACAGAAGAGGAGCTGATCCTGGAGGAACCAGAACAGAAACACGTGAGCTCTGAGGTACAGACCATAATACTCGTGGTGTTCGTATGTTTGCAGCTGCATTCGTCCAGCCTGTGAGAACGATCACGGAGCTCAGGCGTGTAACTCTGAGCAGCACTGAGGGTGAACTCACGTCGTTCTCCGAGGTGCCACACATGTTGCAGCATTTACACTCGATGCACTGCCAGCGGTACGTCTTCACGGCGGCCATCATGACGGGAGTGAACTGCAGGCAGGAGGGGTGGCCTGCCAACAAACACAAAACAGAAACTCTCATCTACGTGGGCACGAGATAAACACCGATCTGTTCTTGTCCGTGAAAGCGTAACGTGCCTGAGCGTCCGCAGTCGGAGCAGGACACCAGCTCCTCTGATTGGCCCGTCTTGTGATTGGTTTTGGAGTCTCCCAGGCAGAAGTCACAGTAATTATTCGGCAACGCGAGACCGTCTGGACCCTTTTTAGGAGCTGCTCAGAAAAACGTAAAACACACGGCGTCAATAATAAAAGAAACGCCCTGATTTGACCTTTGACCTCATCTCTTACTTTTCGGCTCGTTGGGCAGCGGCAGAGGAGGCTCGTTGATCTCCGTATCCTCCTTCTCCTCCCCCTCCTCCTCAGCCAGGTGGGAGTGGGCGTAGTGGTAACTCAGGCCTGGACGGTTCTTGTAGCGCTTCCCACAGACTGCCGCCAACATCACAAATAAAGAAAACGAATGCATGAATATGAAAACATGAAACACCGCTTTGTTTCAGGCTTCATTTTGAGAAGTTTACATTTGAATGAAACTTTAACAAAATCATTCTCTAGAGAGATAAACGTTAAAAACTGCCACAGGCGTTTATTTTTATAAATGTCGTCTGACAGCGACCTAGCTTCAATTAGACCCATTATTCTGAACATAAAGTTAAAAACACGAAAACAAACGTTAGATCGGACTCTTGTGGTCGTTTGACAGGAAGTCACTTGAACCCACCGGGTCTCTGTGGCTTCCAGCTGTGCACCAAACTAAACCATGACATGTATTGATGATTCAATTAGAAAACGTGGAAAAACAAAAAGAAGGAGGTTTTTATGAAAGGTCCACACATTCTGACAGTTTATTGACTCGTAACTTGAAAAATTCATTGAACACTAAATTATTTTTGCCAGCTTTTGACAAAATAAGTATAAACTTGAGGTTAAAACTTAAAGTGGTTCAGATGGTTTTAAGTCAAGTTTTACAGCGAGCCTACGAACAATCAGTCCCTTACTAGTTATTAAAAAAGCTCTTTGAACAGACTCGGGTTGGACCGTCCTGACCAGCTCGACGAGCTAACGGCTAGCTCCAGCGCATTTTGTTAGAACAACATCAGTCACAAACATTTTACAGAAGTTTCATGTGATCGCTGCCCTAGAAACGCTTACATTACCGTCCATTTCACATCACGCGGTTATTTACATTGAATTTTAGCTCGAAGCAGTTCTGAAGCACCTCTCACTAATCTTTCCCACTTCCTGGTCCACAGTTTTTATGACCTCTACTCTTCTTTCTCTTTCATTCCCTCCATTCATTCGCTCCTCAAAGTACTGGTACTCCTTCCATCTTCCCGTCAGACTCTCCTCACTTGTTAAAACGTTACCATTCCTATCTTTAACAAGCCTAACCTGCTGCACATCCTTTCCAGCCTGATCCCTCAGTACAAGTCCTTCTCGCCCTCTTTAATGTCCAGCCGCCCATACAACTCATCGTACGGATTGTAGACTGTAGGATTATCACAACATTTCAGTGGTTGTTTTATTGTAATACTAAACTGACTGTAAAATTTAAATTAAAAAAAAAAACATATGAGACGCTTTTTTAGAGAGGAGTTAGTTTAAGACGACAGCAATCCACTTTGGACTAGCCATTAGCTCATCTATCTGGTCACAATTAAACAGTTTTCCTTCTCAATGAACCATCTACAACAGGTAAGATATTAACTGTTCATAATCTTCATTGTTTTATAAGTTATGATAATATTTGTTCCACTTATTTTTATGAAAATGATGACTAAGCAGATATATTGCATAGTAAGTCAATTATATGTTTGGATTTTTAACACTCCTAACTTTTTCAACTCAGCTTCAGCGAAAGCAATGACGAAATATTTGAGATTAAAGATGTTTCAACAATATTCCTAAACTTTCTAACTGTCTATTAACAAGTGAGGCGGTGGGGATAGCATGCAGGGGAATTCACACTCTTTAAAAAGCACAAAGACGACAGTGTGTGAAGCCTCTCATGAGGGCTGTGATGTTTGTCATCAGATAACGATGAAACGCTTCTTTCACTTCCACACCAGCTCTCGTTTTCATTTCCCTTAACCAGTGCTGCTTCATCGTCCGTCAACAGAAAATGTATCAAATGTTTGGGAAGCATGCCGGGTGAGTCACCACGAAGATTTGGAATCGAATGTGGTGGCATTTAAAAAAAAATAATAATCGAAAGGTCGAATAGACGGCGTTTAGGGAAAAACAGAGAGTGAGAATATTAACTTACACCAAACAGCAGCAGGTTCAGGCTCAGGCCCGACAGGAAAATTACATTTACTGGCCACGGAAAACTGATACAGCTGGTGTGACTAACTTTCTAACCTTGTTAATTTCATAAATAAAGCAAATCTAACACAGACAACACAGAAAGTAAAAGCAGTGGAGAGAAAGGAAGGTAACGAAGAGAAGTGTACCTCTTTCAGAAGATTTGGAAATATGCTTTTGTTTGATAGTGTCTGAAAGAGAAGAAAAAAAAGAAGAGAGCACCGAGAGGGTCCGGAGGAACAGTCAGCTGCTGGAAGTGAAAGTGCTTCACAGTAAGAGGAAACGTTTACACGTCAAGCAGCACAGCTTCAAAGTCAGAAAACACCTGAGGTGGAAGAATAATAAAAGAACAACTCGGGAGTGACGTCAGAATGAAAGCAAGCATCATAAAAGTCAGACTGAAGACGCTGAGCAGAGGTGACTCAAAATGCTGCTTCAGGCTTAAAGAGGTGGCAAACAGAATGAACATTAATGTTTGAAATGTCCCTTTAATTTAGCCCCCCGTGACTCACTGTCACAGGCGTAGGGCTTGTCTCGGTCCTCCTGAGCTGCTGTGTCCAGCTTCTTCCTGCTGCTGCCCACTCCTCGTCCCTGTGGACATTTCTGGCGTCAACAGACAGGCTGGGACAAACAAAATATAACAACGTCTGTTCAGTGAGGCCGGAGCAGTTTTACCTTTCCTTTCCCTTTGCCCCTTCTTTTGGGCGTGTCCTCCTCATAGTCTTCATCGTCCAGGTCATCCAGGAAGTCGTCTGGCTCCAGGATCCTCTGCTTCGATGAGAGAATGTTAGATTTTCTGAAACGCCACAGAGTTTTAAAGGAAATTCTGTGGACAGGAAACAAAAAAATAAATAAAAAAACACCTTTCTTATTCGGGACGCGGGGTTCAGGCTTCCTGTGTAATCACTCTGGTTCAACTCTTCCTCAGAACCCCGGAGGTCCGCAGCCGCCCGTTTGTCCAACGACTCCCCCTTCAGCAGAGCCTCCAAGCTGCTACCATCCGATGACAGCAGACCGTCCTTCTTCAGCCCCAAATCCAGCTCTTGGAATTAAAACAAAACAAAGAATCACAGAAGCTTCCATCTGATGCACACAGCCGCTCACACAAATCAACATTTATGTCACTTCCTTTGTCATTTAGAAAAACGGTGAAGAAATGTCGCAGCTTTTCTTTAGCAACATAGAAACCGTGGTCTGGTTTTAGCACCTGGTGAATGAACGGAGCTCGTTTTCTTGCTACCTGACTTGACAGGAGGAAAGATGAGCCGCGGATCCTCTGAAGGATGAGACCTCCGTTTCTTCCTCCACCTCCTGGATGGATACGTGTAGAGCTGCCCTGGAGCCACGCCTGAGGAGACAGCACATCCATCCATATATAACACTGACTTAACCCCATTTCAATCCATGAATGCTTGCCAGACTGATGGAGAAGGGGAACCCCCCCCCCCCCCCCGCTGCAAACCATAACAGTTCTACCGCTTCTATTAACACGCCTGTTGTTCACAACATTTCTGTGAGCATTGTTCGGAGTCCCACCTGGTCCTCTGTGTCTCTTCTCCATCCAGATGTAGCAGTTGCTTTGCGCCACGCCGGTCTGAGAGTCCAGGAACGGCATTCGAACGCTCCTCTCGGCGCAGAGCCGGGCGTTGTAGTTGTGACACTGCTCAAGGGCATCTCTGTAGCACTGCTCCCCCAACCTGACCAAACAGAACCGAATGGTAAACTGGGTCTACAGCGGCCAAGGGAGAAAAAGTTACAAGTGTCTTCATTTCTAAACTATAAGCAGTTTTAATATCCTGCTAAAAAACACCTTCTTGCGTTTGTTTTAGCATTAATATTTTGTGTGGGTTATTTATTTATCATCAGGCTGACACTAAGTACACCTCCCTATCTTACCGCGATTAAACCTTAAAGCAATGGAAATTAAACAAATTGTCTTATCACGCGGCCAAAAAAGTCCGTCTGCTCGTAACAAATCTTTAAAATGATTAGTCATCTGGAACGAGTGTCAAGCTTTAACGAAATAATACAGTTAGTTTATCTACAGACGCGTTTAAAACCGATTTAATCAAACTCCTGTGCATCTTCATAAACACGAGAGTGACTATAAAACAGGAGTTATAATTCAGTCTGGGTAAAACTCAGCAAAGACGCCACCAAACCTCAGAGTGATAAATTAGAAAATGTGAGCAAAAAAATCTGAAATAAACACTTTTACTGACTCGAACGCAAACAATAGGATCTTAAAATCTGTTCTGCAACAAAGTGGAAACAAACAAACAACAACAACAAAAAAGCAGAAACGGGTGAAACAGTCTCGTGTTGACAAGACGGTGAACTTTACGACACAAAGACCGCAAGACAGCCGATTTAACAACTACAGTAAGTACATACATTTTAAAAAAGTTTAAGTGAATTGATTAATGACGTGGCTTAACTTTAAGAAGGAACGGGAACAAAAAGGGTTAAGCTGGATTACTACATATTAGTATACAAGTTATAAAAGTGTAACAGAGTAGGTCAGGCTGAGGATGATCTCCAGTTTAACCATCATTACGGTCCAGTTTTGTGTTTTATCGTTGTTTAAACTGTTCAAATGTTCGGTCATTTTATTACGTTTGCACTATTGAAACGTTCATGCGAGCTGCCCAGGTCTGTCTTACAAATGAGGTTTTAAATCTGGTTCAATAAATCAAATGAGATGAATTCAACATAATTGGTTTTAGGTAAAGAAGGATCAAAATAAAAGCAGAACTGACTTAAAGACCAGACCTATCTGGAGTTATGTTTTTGTGTGTGTGTTCATAAGGTGAATATAATTATACAAAATGTTGTATATATGTGTGTAAAAAAAGGGAGGTAGTGCCTTTAATTAACACTAACTACTTTGGTTTTGACATTTTTAATTGTCTTGACAGGCACATTTACACAATGATTGAAAGTTGACAAGTGTTGCCTCTTTAAAGACCAACTTGAAGCTTTGAAGGGCCACAGCTCTCCTGACTCGTGTCAAGTCTCTGTGATTAGGGCTGAACCGCCGGTAATTACACAGTGTCATTAACCAGGGTTTAGACGGCACCACAACCCGCCGCGAGACAACGGAAATGGAAGTGGGTTGGCGCTTCGGCTCTTCAAAGAATCCAACTTTAAAGAGTAAAAACAGCGTCTGTGTGCAAAGTTACACCGTGACAACAACTCTGTCCACTAAAGCTAAACTCTGGAGTTCAAACATCTTCAACCTCGGTCCTCCATTCATCCTAAACTAGTCGCCGTAAACAGTTTAGCTTGTTAGCGACTCACCGAGCTGACGTTAGGAAGGCGACAACCAACAGAAGTAACCACCATAAGACGTCGAGAACGCTTAATTTATACGTCTGCCTCTACACTGCCCTGCCACTTAAGAGTTACGAGTTGAAAACATAATAAATAAATTAAAAAAAACATGTTAGCTGCGTGTCCGCTAACTTACACTTCCATTCCAGGATGTGAGCAGACAGACGCGACGTTCTGACCGGGTTAACTTTAACTAAGTCAAGCTGGTTAAACAGTCAGAGACCGAGTAACCATCCGCCCGGTTGTGCCGTGACCTCGGTGTGTGTCACCTGCGCAGGTGTGCGGGGTGTAGAAAAGTCCAGCACTTACAGTTTGACAACATTCTCAACAACAGCTGCCATCTTGCTTTAAAACACGGTGAAAGTGGCTGCTGGGTAATGTGTGCCCTCTGTCTGGACTTGTAGGCGGGAGGAGCAGAAACCGGAACTCGGTCGCCACCTACTGGTAGTATGTTTTGTATGTTTTATTTATTCATTTCATTTCATCCAAAAAACAAATACAATTTAAAGAAAAGAAAAAAGATATACAATCACAGAAATGAAATGAAAGGCAGCAGAAGAAGAATGAGTTCTTATAATATCTGCCCCTTGCCCCCAAAATATATTCCCAACAAAATTACTATACAAAAGCAAGATGAATAAAAAAAAAAATAAAAAAAACTTAGCTAAAATATAAGATCAACTGTAAACAATTTTTATGAACTCACATTATACTTAATATTTAAAAAAAAAAAAATTTTTTATCATCCTCTTGAATATGTACATAGTTTTGGCATTTTTAATATCAACCTCCTGATCATTCCACAATCTAATACCCTGAGATCTAGTGGATCGCATCTTCAGACTGGTGCGACACCACGGCTTCACAAACATCTCCATCCCCTTAAGATAATAATTACTTTCTCTTTTAACAAATTTCCCTTGAATGTTAGTAGGTAGTATGTTTTTGTTGGCCCCATACATAAACAGTAAGATATTGTAATCAACCAAGTCATAAAATTTTAATATCTTTAGCTGATGAAACAATATATTTGACGGATGGTTATAATCTTTTCTGGTAATAATTCTTATGGCTCTTTTCTGTAAAATAAAAATTGGATTTGTAATTGTTTTACATGCTTTACCCCAGACTTCAATACAGTAAATTAAATGTGGAACAATAATGGCATTATACAATAGAAACATTGCTTTATCATTGAATAACACTCTAACTTTGTACATTACTGCAATCGATTTAGCTATTTTAGTTCTTAAGTTTTTTACGTGAGATCTCCATGTTAGTTTTTCATCAATGATGACACCCAGAAATTTCACCTCATTGACTCTATTAATTTCAATTCCATCGACTCTAAATGGAGTATCAAGCACTTTCTTGTTATTACTAAAAATCATATAATTTGTTTTATCTACATTTAAAGATAATTTGTTTAGTTGAAACCAATTTTGTATTTTCACAAATTCTGTTTGTGCCGTCTTCAGCATTTGCACAACATTTTCACCCACACAAAGAAAAGTAGTATCATCTGCAAACAAAATACATTTAAAAAATCCAGACACATTTACCAGGTCATTCACATATAAAATAAATAGCTTAGGTCCAAGTATAGAGCCTTGAGGCACTCCACATGTAATATTACAGAATTCAGATTTTACATCATTTATTTGAACAAATCGTTTCCTTTTTTCTAGATAACTAGATACCCACTGCAATGCATGTCCTCTAATACCATATTTATTTAATTTTTGGAGAAGAATATTGTGATCATTAGTATCAAATGCTTTCTTTAGATCAACATAAATACTAATACAATTTTTCTTTTGATCCACAGCAGTCGTTATCTGTTCCATTAAATCCACGAGTGCCATTGACGTAGAATTTTTTAGGTCTAAACCCATATTGACTATTACTTAATATATTTTGCTTATTGATAAATTCATCTAATCTAGTGACAAATAATTTCTCTAAAATCTTCGAAAATTGTGGCAACAACGATATTGGCCTGTAATTATTAAACACGCGTTTCTCTCCACTCTTATATAATGCTATTACCTTGGCTACTTTCATGTTATTAGGAAATACCCCTGTTGAAAATGATAAATTGCATATATATGTAAATGGCTCAATAACATAACTCATAATATTCTTTACAAGCATCATATCATGGTAGTCATGCGCTACAGGTTCGGTTCTGTAGTATAAAGTAGTACTGCATTTATAAATATAATAAAAACTTCACACACATGCAAAACAGATTAAATCTGTTGGTTTTTAAAGCATAAATAAGCACATGGTTTCTGTGAGGAAGAAACACGAGCACTGATGACCTTAAAACCAAGAATACACATGAAACCACATCAGATTATGTACAATATTTTTACTGTACTATTTTAGGATATGTTGATAGCAGTTTCATGTTTGTTTTTTCACTGAGGTATATTAAAGCTGTTTTTTAAGGAGGGAAAACATGAAAAAGTTACAAATAACTACCAAGAGGAACTCATAATGGTGTTCTAAGTTTTTTTCCGTTTAATCAATAATGGTTTTGACTTTAAAAGGTCAAGTTCATATTTTTGACATCTGAAAAACAG
Source organism: Nematolebias whitei (assembly GCF_014905685.2). Taxonomy (NCBI): domain Eukaryota; kingdom Metazoa; phylum Chordata; class Actinopteri; order Cyprinodontiformes; family Rivulidae; genus Nematolebias; species Nematolebias whitei. The sequence continues at coordinate 39,450,917 of NC_056511.1, forward strand.
TAAATAAATAAAACACAAAGTGTGATTCTCTAAGTATTTTATCTTGGCCTCATTTTATAGACAGCTTCATTCTGTAAGAAAAAGAACTACTCATCATTGTTTACAACCAGCACTCCGTTTTATTTGTCATCCCAAACTTGCAGAGAATTAACAAACATGGGGTGAAACTAAATTTAAATTAAATTTAAAAGTGCATTTATTCACAAAATTGCACAAGTTAAGCTTTATTCGTCTATACCTTGAATGGTCTTGTAAATGAGATTTTAATCTCAATGAGTTTTTCGTTCTCCTGGTAAAATAAAGGATTAATAAATAAAGGATTAATGATGGAGCAGACGTGGGCAACGCATGGCTCGAGGTCCAAGTGACACTTGGGCAATCTCCTGGGCCCCCGATGTAGTTCATTAAAAAAAAAACAAAAAAAAAACACCAAGTTGATGAAAAATGTATTGAATAAATTTAAGGAAGTTTAAAACATCTTGCACAAAAAAAACACAACTCAAAATAGAAAACGTAGGCCAAGACTTCTTGTCGTTTTCAGAACTATTAAGACTCCAAAAGCAAATGTGCTTTTTTATTGCATGTTTAAAATTACAAATATATTGTCACAAGAGCTAGTTTACAGAAGGTCTTGTAGTCCTAAAGAGTATTGGGGAAACTTTTTTATCAAGCACGCCAACTGTGCTACAAGAAAAATCCTTAAAAAATAAAATAATCATCTTCCACATTGACCGTATTAAAAATATATATTTTCTAGTTTTCTATGTGGCCCTTCATTTATTTTAAATATCTTGATTTGGCCTCTGGAAATAAATAAACCCCTGCTCAATAAATATTTTATAGTTGAGAAAATCCACTAAATTAAATTCTATGTTCACGCAACTGAAAATGATTCATTACAGGAATTATTTGTAAAATATTTTAGGATGTGTTTAATGGACTTGGTCAACAGAATGAAAGTTTTACTGGTGGCAACATAGGACAAAAAAACCAGCATGTTTTGGATTAAACCATGTTTTATTACTCCTAATATTAGATGTAGATACACAAGTCAACAAACGGTATTCTTGAACTGTAATGAAAATGCTCCACGGCACACCGACGTCTGTGGAAAGGTCTGGTCTTACAGACATGTACCTGAAAATGGACAGCAGTTGGGAGTTTTTGCAGTAGGTTGCATTAATAACAGTAGTATTAACAACAGTAGCAATAATGATCATCATAGCAATTAATAATAGCAGTGGTATTAACGACTCCGGTTCATAGAGGAAAGATCAGACGTTCGTCAAAAGTACTGAGAAATGAGGGGGAGGGGCTTAAATGCTGCAAGACAAACCACTAAATGAAAATAGAAATAAACAAGCTCCCATGGGACAGCAAATATTCAGCTTTCTTGTAAAAACAGGAAGCTCAAACCATCACCAACCTGCGAATACCGGACACGTACAAGCAGTTTCTTCTTCATTGTTAAGAACCTAAACCCATTTCGACATCTATGATTCAAACTTTTTCACATTCTGTTGCAAAACTCACCCGGAATAGAGATTTTAAATAAAAAGATGAAAAAAAAAAGTGATTTCAAACCCAGCTGAGGTTCCCATAGATACGGGGTCGTACAGTGAACACTGCAGTAATGTTTGAGTAGAGCAGAAGAGTTTTTGCTTTCATAAATTAATCAACATTCAGACGAGCTGATGTGACCTCTGAGGTGGAGCTCGGCAGCACCAACAGGTCGAGGTTCGGAGCAGGAAACAGGAAGCTCCGTTCAAACCGTGCCGATCTCTTCGGCTCACTTCATGTATGCTCTGCGGTTCCAGTTTCAGTCGGCCTACACGGAAACCAAACGTTCCGCCACGCGATGCACCTGCCGTCCAGAGGCCCACAGACCGAGAGGGCGTGTGGCACCTCGGCAGTTTGGTGCAACATTCATGAGTAATCCAGGCGCATGTCTACCTAACTAGTTGTAGGAATGTACAAATTAGCAGACTTTTCATTGAATAGTCTGTTTTTATGCTGATTTATTCTGCTGTAATTAATCTGGCTGATGCAACACGGCTACATTCACAAGATCCGGGAAATGCACTTTTTATTTACCAAATCTGAGGAAACCATCAAATCCATCACCCATTTGTTCACACCAACTGTAACAGATCTCCGTTTTATGAAATGTGTTAGTCCTGGACAGATGAGCGGTTTTTATCTCTGGATACATTAAAATGGAAAAGATTAGAATGGCAACGATCAGGCGTGCACATATAGAAACCTGCATGAAGTCACGCCGCATACGTAACCTCCTGTAGGACTTTTATTTAAATGACTTGTCGCAGAGCTTCTTGTGGTTACTGCTCATAATCTATAATCCACTAACATACATTAGGTCATTGCCACAGGGCACAAGTTTAACATTCACATGTTTGAACTAACTTCCTGTTTGAACGGAGGGCGTTTGTAAAAAGGGTTCAGTGTAAAAGGAGCAGGTTCAAGTAAAGGTCAGACTCTTGTAACGGCACATAAATAGTATTCATCACTTGTTTCACCTCCACACGCCCATCGATTAGCTCGCAATGAAATCCGCCCGCTGTCCCTGCAGGCTCCTCCACAACAAACTGCCCCCGCGTCTTCACACCGGTTAAGAATGTGAATGGAAACGCATTAAGAGCTTGAAGCCGAGAGAAAAGGAATGTTTAAATCGGTTTACACACGGGAGGAAAGAAGGGAGATGATTCCAGTAACATTTGTGTTTGTCTGCGTTGGAACACAGAAGAAGCAGCATCCATCTGTCTATGTTTAACCAGAAACAACTAAACATGCAAAATCCACAGCACCACAACTCACACGCGCGCACGCACACACACACACACTAGAAAACTAACCTCCTCTGCTTTGTACAGAAAAATAAAACAAAAGTTAAAAACCAAGCAGAAAAGATGTCGCACAAAAAAAATCAAATACAGGCAAAATTTGAGAAAAAAAAACATTAAATATAAATATTTTCCAGATGGAACTTGTGATCACTTACAGCACACCGCTAAAACTCGCTTTATTTTTGTTGGGGAAAAAAAAAAACGCCTCAAACTTTTGTTTCCTAAACAAACAAACAAAAAAAAGGGGCAAGCTTCTCATTCTCTACTTGAACCAAATTAGTTTTTCTCCACAACATAAATCAAAATGATCAACTAATTGCGTTGCTTTCTCAAACCAGCAATTGCAAAAGATAAATAGAATATTAATATTATCAATAACATTGATCGGGTTAATACCATCAGTACCAGGAACATAAAAACTGAAACCGTAGCACAGAAAGCTCCATCCAGAGAGTTACCGGAGGCTCCGTTAGTCCAGATTCAGCGACATCAGTCCTCCCACTGAGGAGGACCCGTTTTGGTGGTCTAGAACTGGACCTGGATGAGGACTTTCGTTGCTGGGTGAATGTGAGTCACGAACTGGGCGAACATAAAGTAAATAAAACTTGTGAGAGAAAAGTCGAGGAGGAAGAAAAAGATTTTCTGTGACATAACTGCAGAAATCCCTCGGAGGCTGTGCTCAGGGCCGTGTGTTCGGATGACCTTCCTTTCTACCTGCCTCAGTTTGTTGAAGTATTCACTCCCACTGATTTTCATCAAGTCTTCTACTTCTTCTTGCCAAAGAAGCTGAATCTCTTCTCACGATCCTTCTCCTTCCCGTCCTTGTTGCGCATGGTGACGACGTCGCCTGAGCTCGGGGAGATGGGGGGCATCGTCATGGCACGGCTGAGGGGCCGGGGACCGACAGGGGAGTCCGCAGACCCTGTTGCTGGAATGGAGCTCAGGATGGACTGAATCCAGGAGCTCATTTCCGCCTTTAAACAAACATTGTGTTAGGATTAATTATTGCCCGACTGCACACACGCATGGTTTGATCCGTTTTATGAGCGTGGTTCGGGCATCTCACCTCATCCTTAGCTTGGAACAGATACTCCTTCCCGTCTCTTAGCCTGCAGTCAGAAGGTTGAGGAGTTAACCACAACATGTAATTTACACGCCCCTCACTAGTTTCCTGGGTTTTTATTTTTCCATACTTTTCTTGCAATCTAACAACTTCTGCATACTCGGTGCCATTTTTGTCATCCCTGTATCAAAATGTTAATTTCATTCAGAAGATAGAAGCAATGTCTTTTGGTCGTCGTAATTTTAATAAAAAAAACAACTTTATTTACAAACATTTTCCCCATAGAAACATTAAGATCCCTTCAATGTCTTCAAAAACTTTAGTATCATTGCTATATTTTTGTCTTTTGCAACTTATCACTATCCTTTTGCTACCCTTAGCTTCTAGATAGACATTTGTTTCATTAGCTTTTAGCTACTTTTAGCTAGCTTTAGCTTTTAGCTAACCCTTGCTGCTTTAAGATAGCATTTTGCTACATATAGCTTTTAGGTAGCACTCCGCTACTTCTATATTTTAACTAACATTTTTCCACTTCCATCTTCTAGCTAGCACTTTGCTACCATAAGCTTTTAGCTAGTGTTCTGCTTCTTGCAGCTTTAACACCTCGGTTTCAATTTGCAGTCAGTGTGCACACTTTTGTTTCCACAGAAACTTACATTTCTCCAGTTATGTGAAAGCTTTTTCTCACCTGAGCTTAAATACATGTTTCTTCTTCTTATAGTCATGAGCTATTTCACAAGCAGCCTCTTCCAAGCTGATGGGCACCTCTCCATGGTATGTAGCACCGCTGCTAGCACTCTTGTTGTCCTTATAGAAACCGAGGTTTCCTTTTCTAAGGACACAGTAAACATTATGCCAGGATCTGTGGAGAAAATAAACCAGACTAACATTAGACAAGTTGGAAGTGCATTGCATTCTTCTACTGCTTGTCTTATTCTTCAAGTGAACGACTAGTCCTCAAATTTTCTACATTTTTACCCTCAAAATTACAAACTTTAAGAAGAACAAACACACAGCTGGATTTAAAGTACAAGCCTTACAGAAAAAAAGTCAGGAATCTAAGAATCTAAAAAGTAATCTAAAAAATAAATGCCACAACTGGCAGGAGTTTTGCCTTTTTAAATTTAGAAGACACTTTAGACAGGAAAACAAAGGAGAAACAGGAAGTGCACCTCTTGCAATTAAAAAAATGTTCTTTCACAAGACACCTCAGTCCAGGACTTAGCCACTTTCGTGTGATTTCTGAATGGACCGAGGCGGCAAGGGGGTCAAAGCCAGCCCGACCTTGTTGTGCCTTTGTGCTACGAAGCGAGGTAGTAACAGAGGAGAAACGGTCCATGTGTGAAACTGTAAGCCAGTGCCCCGGATCAATAATGTGATGAAATATGGTCTGTGCGACCAGCCAGCCACAGGGTTAAACAACAACAAACGGATCTATTACCAATGGAAGATGAGGTGCAGCAACTTTGCTATTAGTTAAACACAAAGAGAAGGGAGACGTTCGCCACACATTTAATGCATTCTGCTCCACGTCAACTCGGCTGAGTTCTGCTCCACGACTCTTTTGGTTCCACAAAGCTCGCTTCATTTAAAAAAGTTCAGATCAGTGTGAGACCTGGCCAGCTCCACTGGTGATTTGTGAACGGCCAGATGGAGCATAAAGACGGACTGGTCTGTTCATCCGTTTCAGAAATTGTTTGATGAAAGAGCCTAAAGAAAAGCAGGTTCTCCATCACGTTCACGACCAAATCCTTACCTGGTAGCTGCCTTTTTGTTGTGGGACTCCATCTCCTGCTTTCGAGAGAGTATGCCCTCCATGGCATTTGGATCGGATTCAGCACCACCTCTGCTTGGTAACGTAGACGGCTCAAGGCGAGAAGACGCCAGCCCGCTATCTCTACCTGGTCCATTAACCGACTCAGACTCCGAGCCCTGTGGTTCAAATCAGGACAGAACTGAGTGTGAGGAGGTAGAAGCATCTGAAAGTGGGTGAATGAAGGGAAGAGCAAAGCAGCCATTCACAGCCATACACTAAAAGCCATAATGATGCTTGCTTTGATGGCACTGTCTGATTACTAGAGGTAATCACCAAGGGTTCACACATTGGTGCACTGACATTACACAAGAGATTAGTCACTTCTAGAGGCGAGACACTCCACTATTTATATAACACACAGGAAACAACACGGAACACCATCAAATTCTTACATTTTTAAAAAGGACACGAATCAAAGGAACCTGAAACCAGACTCACAGTTAAAAAAAAATACCAGTTTAAAGCAAATACAAATATTACAATGCATGCCTGCTTATTTTGTGAAACCTCACTAAGTTAGTAAATACTAAAAAAAAAAAATTAAATAAACAAATAGTTTAGCACAAACTGAACTTTGAAGTGTTGTGATCGGCCATGTTGGGTTTCATTTACTGATCAGTGAAGACACTTAAGTTTTCCTGTTTTCCCTCCATAAACCCTTTTCAATAAATAATTGCCACCTGACTCCATCAAACAATGTTCACACTTAAAGAAAACACAAATACGTTAAAAAAACTAAAACAAGCCACACGTAAAATACCACTAAACAGCTATATTTACTCTTGGCCCCACATTTACAGTGACTCCCGCTCTGGTCAATGTGAGCACAGACACAGCAGCAAGCTGCAACATTTCTGATCCATGAAACAACCTGCTCATGAATCTGCATCATGCCTTGTAGGTAGCAATGAGACGCATAATGAAACTGTGCTGCTGCATTAATAAAGCAATGGTTGCATCTGTGAAAGAGAAACAAGGGCTTCTCAGTACACAAAAAACAAGAAGTTCTGCTGTTGACCAGGAGCTGAGCGGAGGCTGTGAATGGGGTGGGGGAGGACGGGAGATCTACAAAGCTGACCGTGTTTGAGTACTCACACGCTCCGGCTGTTTTGGCTTATACACACGTTTAGGCTCTGATTTCTTTCCCATTGACAACGACATCGTTAATGACTGCTGATAAAAATGCAACGAGAAATTGTTAAGGTGTCTCCGTCAGAAACAGAAACTTGAGCGTGAACTGCCGTCACATCGGAAAGACTTGTTTCTAAGATGTGACGGCAGTTTATGAATATCACAAGTAATTAATTTTATCTGCCACTGAGGAGATTCAGTGAGATTGTATAATGTGCACTGAAACTTAACGTTTTCCTACCCAGAACCCACTACTCCTTCCTAAAGACCCGTTCTTTGAAATCAGAAAAGCACCTTCAGATATTAAATACCATCAACAATACTTATACACAAAACTGGGGTTTGTGAATAGAAAGTACTCCTGATATATTGTTTGAGGCACTTCAGTTGTATTAACATTTAAAAAATGACACTTAAAACATTTTTGTTTGTAATTCTAATTCTACATACGCAAACAATCAAAGATGTATTATACATTCACTGACAAAAAAAAGGTAAGCACCCAGAGGAATAGTCCAACTTTCCTCCCATTATCAGCGCCCTGATCTTTCCCCAGTCAAACGTAAGAAATCGTCTCAGACTCCATCTAAGTATCGAGCTGCTGGATCTCGACGTTTAGCTACAACGATGGGCCAACATGCTGCATGAGAGGATACCACAGCTCCATGACTGTCAGGCATGAAATCTCTGCTAAGATCCAGGTTCTCAACCGGAAACGGGTGGAATGCTCTTCTGGACCGGGGGGTGTCTTTGCCTCAGGTGGAAGAGTTCATTTGGGTGTCTCGTTCCTGAGTGATGTTAGGATGGAGCGGAGATGGATCGAGGCCTCGTTCTCAGTAATGAGGGTGTTGCTTTGGTCAATCTGGATTTACTGGTTTGTCTATGTTCCAACCTTCACCTTAATGTTAAGAGGTTTGGATCAAGACCAAAAAAAAAAAAAAAAAACAGATCCTGGATACAAGCAACGGAAATGAGCTTCCTTTGTAGGGTGGCCGGGCTCATCCTTAGACAGAGTGAAGAGCTCCATCATTTGAGGGGAGCTCGGAGTTGAGCTGCTGCTCCGTTCCATCAACAGGAGTCAGTTGAGGTGCTTCATCTGATCAGGATGCCTCCCTTTGATGGTTTTACATCCCACTGGTAAGAAGACCCGGGGCAGACCCAGAACTCTCTGGGTGGATTGTGTATCCACTCTGGCCTGGGAACGCCTCGAGGTCCCCCAGGAGGAGCCAGAGTGTCGCTGAGGAGAGGAAGGTATGAGTTTCTGTCCTGGACCTGTTGTCTCTGTGACCTAACTATGGATTAGCAAAAGGAAATGGAGAAAGAAAATCCAGGTCCTAGTGGGGCCACACCCTACTGACATGGGACCAACTGTGTGTCCACACTGCAGCTCCAGTATCCTTTGATCTAATATTACATAACAGATATATATTGTACAATTTGTATTATAGTGACCTTTCAACACGTGTTTCAGCTCAATAGTGTCATTTCACTTCTACCACTTCCTCTGGGCACTTATCTTTATTGTGCCAGTAAGAGCAGAGAGATGATTTTCATCAAATTCACAATAAAATGAGAAATGTTTGCATATGAACAACTAGTACAACAACATTAAATGCAAGTTCTATTTATCCCCTTACAAATCCATTTATGCATCCATACAACAGGAGATGATGCAAAACAACACAGAAGAGACATCACATGACAGTTTGTGCTGAAGGACAGTAGAAGAAATCAAATTTGCTTCACCACGGAGCATGCACACTGGAACATATAAAACACTTGTATCAACAAAAGCTGTTGCACCTGAGATGTGTCGTTATCGCTGTGTACTCCGTTTACCGAGACCGACTGGTTCAGTGTGGTCTGATCCAGACTTGTTCTGTGTTGAAGAGAAAAAGGCACGTTACTTAGAATCAAAAAGGTTCGCTGCACTGCACACAGACACCCTCAGGTTTACCTGGCTGCAGAATCATGCGCTTGACTTTCTGTCTCAGTTTGTGCCACTTCTTCTGCTGGTGGAGGGGTAGGAGGCCGCCGTGCTCTCTCTTCCTCCTCTCGCCTCCTTTGAATCTCCTGCTCCTCGAGCTAAAACAAAGAAATACAGCAGCGCTAAATATAACCCTAAATGAATCAGAGAGGATATGAACACTCTGGAGCGTCTCTGCTCATCCTACTTACTGTAGTAAGCTTCTCCAGGAGCACAAAGCGTTCCTCCCAAGCTGCAGCAAGTTTTTCAAATGCTTCATGGCGCTTGATTAGGCTCTCAACTTCATCTACATTAGTGCCCAGCTCTGCTGCTCGCACGAGAGGTTCCTGCCCAGACAGCCAGGACTCTGCCACAGAGGCATCGCGTCCAAACTGCAGCACTTCCAGGACTGAAGTAAAGAAAGACCAAGACATGAAGAACCAAAAAACAAGCCAAATAAAAAGGAGGAACTAAATAAACAAATAGGATGTTATTAACTTGAGTTTTAGATACTATTAAGATTTGTCACATAAAATTATTTAAGGCACTTTCAGACCAGCAGCAGAAAACTAAACCAAGACATGTATTATAAGACAATCCAAATGTTAGTTTAGCCAAGATATCTGCCCCACCACAAACAGGATCTGTCCAATCCATGCAAGTAAATAAAAACTGCAGAACAGCAGCGTCTGTCCAGCAACTCTGTCATTTATCGCACAAAAATTCAATTCAGTTCAGTTTATTTATAAAGCACCAAGTCATAACATAAGTCATCACAGGGCACTGAACAGAAACATTCATATACATGAAAAGTAAGTAAAAAGTAAAAAGACAGTAAAAATAAAACTCTTCTTGAAACTCCACAATCAAAACGGTCCTATCCTGATTGTAAAGATTATGAAACGCTGCACTGTAGTTCACATCTTATAAGCCTTCGAACTGAATGTATACTGTTTGGATATTTGCATTTTCTAGCCTGCAGATAAACTTTCATTTTGCTGCTGTTGCTATTTTATTATCGAGTTATTATATTGGTATGCGATTGTTAATAACATGAAAATTTCATATTCTCTGTCAGGATGAGACCCTACTTTAGGATGAATTAAATGATCCATCTCCCTATATTTGTTTTTATTTCTGTACATTTAATGAAAATACAATTCTTCATCTGGTCACAAATTTATTTTTATTTGGGATTACATTGTGTTCCTAAACAAATGTAATCAAGAGGAACCTCAAAAACTAAATATAAATTCATAAAAACTGTTCAGCACGCATACCAATTTGTAAATGATCCATCTTGTCTTGCCACTTCTTGTTGATCTGGTCTCTCTGTTCTTGGAGCTGAGCCATTTTCTCTCGGATCTGTGAATCAAAGAACATTATGAACGGAGAGAACTGAAGCGTGAAGTACACTAAATCCTGTTCTGTATAATTTCCTTCAAGCCATTGTGAAATACCTCATCAGCAGCGTAGTGATTATTGTTGATGAGAGCTTTTCCCAGGTCAGTGCAGGCAGTGAAGCTGTCCGCTCTGGTCTCAATCTCTGATTTGATGTCTTGATGATTGGCAATGACTAACCCAGCAGATGATACATCCCTTTAGATATAAGACATAAAAGAACATTAATATTAAAATATTTGTAAAAAATCTGAATGTAAACATGTAAAAAAATTATTATAATAATCAGGAGTTGAAAAAAACCCAAACATTAAACGACTATGACTGAATTTGTTTTTCACTGGTCAGCTGGCATCTGAGCCAGCTAGAAGTGATGACGAGGCACGAAGGAGGAGTGTGATTTTAAAGAAACCCAAATAAATTGTGCATGGCTTCACCCACTCCGTCAGCCAAAGTGGAACCAAATTTAGCAGATACTTATAAACCTTTATTTAACCAGGCAAATCTCACTGAGATCACAGATGCAAGTTTTTTTGATCTGTGGGAGAAAACTGGAGTACCCGGAGAAAACCCACGCAAGCAGGAGATGAAAATGCAAACTCCACACAGAAAGACCCCAGGTCCAACCGGGGATTGAACCCAGGACCTTCTTGCTGTGAGGCAACATTGCTAACCACTGAGCCGTCGTGCTGCCATACGCACTTGTCTGCATGTCCTTCGTTAAATGGCATAGAGCTAAACCTCCAGGTCTCTGAAGCTGAACTAAAAAAATGAAATAAACTCCTGGACATCCAGGTCACGTTTAACAGACTCTGTCGTGAAGTTAAAGGAAGGAAGAGGCTTTTTTCTGCTTAGCTGCATTAGCTGTGTTAGCTCAAAGAGACAGACCTGCAGCTTGCAGTGATGACATATAAGCCTCCAGTATACTCCCACGTACGTACGTTCACGCGTACATACGCGTGTACTGTACGCAGAGGGTTCAGACTTCGTACTCCAGCGTACACCATGAGCAGCTGCAGAGCAGCTTTACTGACAAGGGGCGTTTACCTTCGAGACAAATTGAGGTCGCTGATTGGTCATTTGCTGACACGCCTACTGGATTGATTGACAGGTCGGAAAAAAAAGAAAAAAAAAGAGCGCTGGCAGCCTCAGCCGCAGCGGTGTCCTGTGTTTATATGTTGTTAAGAAGATCTAAAAAATTTTTTTAAAAAACAGGGAGCGCTGGCTCTGCAGCCCACACATCAGACCAGCCCACCAGGAAATCTCCAGACCCTCCCGCAGTCATGCTGGACCTGAGTTTAATTCGCTCGTGACAAATTCCTTCATTTCTCACCATTTCAGTCATGGCATCAACGAAGGAGGAGGAAGAGATCACTTGCCTCTTGGAGAAAAAACAAAACAAAAGAAAAGGCCAAATCAGGGATGAAGAAGGGGAATTTAATACATTGGTGTCGCATACAAAACAGTCCGTCGCTGGGCAGTTTATTGTGCGACACCACGTACGCGTATGCAGTCGTAAAAATTGAGCTTTGCACGGACATGCCCTGGGGGGTACGCTCGTACCTTCGCGTACGTACGTGCGTACCTCTGCGTATGGACGTACGCGGAAGTACACTGGGGACTTAAAGAACACTAGATGTTTTGCAAATTAAAACAAGGGTTTTACTGTTTAAAAAGAGGCTTTGTGGAAATGAGTCAGACATCAGCACCTAGCTGCTAATGTTGGTTAGCTCTAGAATTTTATTACTCCTTCCGCTTCTGATGTGTATGAAACTCATTACTGCAACATTGACGATAGGTAATGAGGAAAAAGCATTCACCTGGGGCTGTCGTGTGCATCTATCTGCAGGTTAACTCCATCCATCCAGAGCATGAGGTCCCGCACCATGTTGAAGAAGCGGAATTTCTCCACAGTGTCCAGCAGGACGAGCCTGCGGGTCTTGCAGGCCTCCAGCAGGCCCTCCCAGGCGGACGTCACAGCATGTTCGCTCCTCTGAATTTCCTCGGCCTTTTCACCAGCATAGGCCTTCTGCAGCCGCGCAGCATCATCCTGCACTTGGTTCACCTTGTTTAAAGAGAAACCAAAGAAATTTGATGTTCTGCTCATACGCAACATCTGAACTGTAACAAGACGACTCACCTGTCCACTGAGCGCCTGAATGTCATTCTCTGAATTGGTGTGCTGTCTGTGTAGGTGCTGGACAGTGTTCAGGTCACGACCGAGGTCTGAAGGCAGAGCTTCCTTTTTCTCCTTAATACGTCCAAGCACCTCCATGGCATCTTGATGGAATCTATGCAGCTCATAGGAAGCTGCCAACATTTGTGTGCGTGTGTCGATTAGCTCCAAGAGGTCGGCCCAGGCCTCGTTCAAACCGTCCTTCCACTCGGCTACACTGGCATTCTCAGGGTGCCCTGACTCAATAAGGTCATCTGCCAACGCGTTTACTCCGTCTACACGCTCTTGTCCGATCGTGCTGGTGTCACGAGCAAACTCACGGAACTTGTCCCTCAACATCTGCAAGAAAGGAAAAAAAAAAGTTAGGGCTACTGTATATGGAGCAGAATATTTTCAGCTACATCTCCCAAAGCTTCTGTGTCTTCAAAGCATGTGACTGTGAAATAAACTCACTGTGACATGTTCATAGTCTTGTCCTAGTTCATGGGAGCCAGCAACCACCTCCCTCTCAGCAATCCATTGTTCCAGGTCATCCACCTCCCGCTTCAGCTGGGTCAGCCGCAGCCTCTCCTGAAGCCGCCCACGACGCTCCTCTGCAAGGTCTTTCAGACCTGCATACAGCTTGTCGACTTGCGCCTGTCTCAAGGTGATTCTTTCACTGGTAAATTGAGAAGAAAAGTCAAACATCAGTCCCTGTGGGGGTCTAAATGTTAAGAGGGTATGCACGCCCACTGAATCTTTAGGGTTTTAAACCGCATGAACTCTCTGACCTCTCTGGGTGTTCACTGTTGACCATGAGGCGGCTGCTGTTGGCCAGCTGGTGAATAGTCTGGGCATAATCTTCAAGCGCCTGTTCCAGGATTTGGTGCTTTTTGACCATCACGAGAGCACCTTGTTCATCCTGCGTAAATGACAGGAAAATAATTATACTTCACAAAAAGCACATAGTGTAAATATCAATGTGCTACACTATCTCTATTACCTTCGCTTTTTCTTCTGACATCATGTGTAGCTCTTGCTCTCCCATCCAGGCCTCTGCTTCAGCTGCGTCGGCATAGAACTGCTGAGCGAAATGTGCCTCGACCAGACGAGCGCGGCGCTTGTCCGTCTCAGCGATCAGCTCGTCCCAGAGGTCCTTCAGCTCAACAAGGCGCTCTGTCAGAAGAGACTGCCTTTCACCGTCTACCTGGCTCTGGTCCTCGCCTCGTCTGTGGATGTCATCGATGCGAGGCTGGTGGCCCTGGATCTCTTTCTGCAAAGTCTGATTCACAGCCAGAGCAGACGTGGTTTCACTTGTAAGTTGGCAATTTCTAGCACGCTCACACAAAAATAAATAACTTTAGAAGAAACTACAAAACTTCAAGTAACGGCTAATTTACATTTAAGTTTTAAATTTTAAATGTTTGGTTTTTATGTTTTTTATGGCTGTACCTGGTTCTTCTTGATTAGGAGCTGCACAGTGGGCAGATCTTTGCCATGGTCTGTGGAAGTTGCGAGGGGCATCCTCTCCTTCACCCAAAGCTAAAAATTGAAAAAGCAACATACAAATGTAGTACACACAACAAAAGGTTGTATTCATCTTCACCTGCTGCATAACTTGTTCTGCTTACAATTTCATCCTCCAGGTCTCGGTTGAACTGATGTGCTTCTTTGGAGGCCAGAAGTTTCTGTCTTCTCAGGCCGAGAGGATCCTGTAGGCTGGAGAAGTTGTCAATGACATGTTTTTGCTGACCGTCTATCTCAGCCCGCCCAGCATCCTCCTGGGACAGAGCAACAGCCTGAGTTTGTAAGGACTGCACCTCCTTTTCTCTGACCTCCATCTGATGCTCCAGCATCTGCACAGAGATGAAAAACAAGACTGTGAAACGTTTACCTTCATGAAGCCACATTTTTCCACCACTTCCACCCTGATAAGTCAATATCTAAAAGATAGCACTGTTTCATCTCAAGTTTGTCAAGTGCTCGGTTATCTGTTAAATGAAAAGTATAGTCACAACCCAAGTGCTTTTGTTACTTAAGGAGTTCAAATGCATTTTACCTGGTGCTTTTTGAGGAGGATGTTAACACTGGTCAGATCTTTTCCATAGTCATCACTGTGCAGCTGACTCTCGATGTTTTTCAGCCAGTCATCCAGAGCGGAGCAGCTCTGTGTGAAGATTTCTGCCCTGTGAGCCTCGAATAAACACTGGTCCTTGGAGCGGGTCCTGCCCTCCAGCTCCTCCCACTGACCCTGTAGATCTTCCAAGGTCTGCTGAACTACAGGTTTCAACTCGGGCTTCTCTGCCACGAGTGCTTGACCCTCCTTTTAGAGAAAAGACAAAGACAAATTCTAGCTTTAAAAAGCTGTTTCTTGATTGCAGGTAAAAACCCAAATGTAAACGTTAAAACAAAAAAAGGTAGACTAAAGGCTAATATAACAACAGCGGCACATTCTACATCCACAGACAAACTATTATACAGCAATCTATGACCCAGACAAGAAAAGAACTAGTTTCGACTTTGACCTTGATTTGTGACCTTAAAGCTGGGGTGATGAAAAGTGATCCACTCCGTTTAGCGATGATGCAAATGTGCATGAATTTTCATTAAATTGTCTTTCAGTGGATCAGATGTTATGGGCCAGACAAGAAAAGACCTTGTGTAGCATTTGACCTTGATTTGTGACCTTGAAGCTGGGGTGATGTGTTTTGCGACACTCCATCTAGTGATGACGCATACCGTATGTGTAGTTTTGTTAAATTATCTTTAGCGACTCAGAAGTTATGGGTGGGACAAGAGAATGTATACGGACGTATAATAACTAGTGATGCACGATCCACATTTTTTCACTTCCGATCCGATGCCAATATCTGATGGCCCGTATCGGCCGATACCGATCTGATACTGATACATATAAACAGTGCTGAATTATCGATATCATGATCATCATTGATTTTATATGAGGCTGTAATAATCTCCTCTCAAGTACAATTTGTACAAATATATGCATGCATGTCCAAAAAGGCAACTTGAGGTAAGTTGTATTAATGTTGGATAAGTTTTAAAGTTAGAATTAAATTCTGCTAACACAAAACATGTCTGTTTTTATTCCTAGCTTTAAAGTGGATCATAAAGTGATTAATTTAAGTGATTGTTTAAAGTTTTTTTTTTTTTTTTAATAAGGGGCAGATATAAGATTTTTCTTCTTTCTGCACTCTTTTCATTCAATGTTTTCTTTTTGATTAATTTGTTTTGTTTCTTTTAAATGAATGAATAAATTAAATAAAATGTTAAATAGCTTTAAACATCTGCCAAGTTCATGGCATAAACCAACAGACATGTTCCTGTTTTTAGTTATTTACATCACTTTATAATGTAGCTGTTTTTGTTTCGTTATGTATATATATTCTTTTTTCAAATCATGTGTTTTTTTTTATTTTTATGATTGTCTACTGTTGTACTGATAAATATCTCCTGGAAGGTAAACTATATCTTGGATGCAAGTATCAAGCTGAGGAATCCTTCGTGTTCCACAACTGATAGTGGTTGGTCATGAATCATGATGAAGTTTAGCAACTTCTCTGTAAACATTTGAGCTCCGGGGCTTCAGTGATGTCTTCTTCTTGTTCAATCCGAAGCAGGCAGCCTGATTTTGGTCAGCCGCGCTCAGTCTGTCCCTCCTCAGAGACAGGCAGATTTAGCGGGGCAGATTGGACGCGGCTGGCCGGGGTCGGGCTGCCCTGCTACGAATTCAGTGAGAGTAGCACCACGCTGAAGCCACGGAGCTCGAATGTCCAACGTAAAACTAACTTTACCACAGTTTAAAGTGGCGCTATGGCTCTGCAGACATTGCACGTTGCCGTCTTGTTTTGTGGCGTTTCTAGTGTAAAATACTTCCACACAGCGGACATGTTTAGATGAAAAGTTTGTTAGCTGTTAGCCACGGTGCTGCTAACTCAGTCCTCACGTTGTAGCCGGCTGCAAACTATGAAATGGATTTCCTGAATGTGAGGCGGGTCTTATTACTCTAGAGTTCATGAAACACGCCTCCGTTCAGGAAATCCATTCCATAGTTTGAAGCCAACATGCATCATGGATCGGAAATCTCTGCAGGTTGGATCGGAAAATGGATCAGTCACATTGTCACCGATACCCGATCCAGAAGTTTTTCTGATATTTGTACCGATATTGATATTGGATCGGTGCATCTCTAATAATAACAAACGTCTTTATTATCTTTTTGTACAAAGTGTCCCACCTTATCGATCTTGTCCAGCCAGTCTTTGTTGGAGGCCAGCTCTGCCATAAACGCCTGGTGTTTCTGCCACTTGCTGTGAAGATTGCGAGCTTCATCATAAGTCATGTCCTGTGCTGTCAGCATCTTCTCATTGATCCACAAAGTGAGCTTCAGATAAAAAAAAAAAGGTAATCATAAAATTATTTTTATTTATATACATTATACACATACACACACACACTTTTAGCAAAATATGCCATTGCCAGCATTATATCACATTAAATAATTTAATGATTTACTTTAATTTATTTATTATAACTTTAATTGATTAAGGACTGTTGTTACCTCTTGTCCATCTTGAAGGAAGTGCTGAAGTTCACAGTTGTCCTTCAGCTTGGTCAGCAGTTCGTTAGCAGCCTCCTTATTTTTATGATGCCTAGAGAAAATCAGCAAGTAGTCAAATACGTAGCCTTCAAACATCTCAAAAGGACAGAAAATCTTTGCATAGTTTTCTCTTCTTATCTCCAACGTTCGGTTCTGACCTGTCCTGGACTGAATCAACTTTTTCTTCAATCTTATCGGCATTTGCATTGGAGTCATTAATGAGGCGCCTTCCAGCCTCCACAACACCAGTTATCTTCTCCTCGCTGGCCTCTGTGGTCGTGAGGAAATCTTCATGCTTCTTAATGGCCTCCTCTGCAGCCTGCAGGCTGGTGGGCATCTCTGTGTGGGAAAGCACGTACTCCTACACAAAGATAAAGCAATGCTGAAAAATTTTCACACAAGGAATGCTCCCATGAACAAATCCGTTATAGTTTTACAAACCGTGTAGAGCACAACCAGTATATTATGCATTACCTTTAATGTTGTTGTTTTTAAAGAAGCGCAACATATTTATCGTCTCTGACTCAAATTCTGAAGCTGTTTTTATGCCAACAGCTTTTATGATACTAATATCATTTCTGTAATTTAATATGAAAATGCAGAGTGAAAAGATCTACAGTTCCTTCTGGATATTCAAGAAATGAAGAAAATACCATTTTACTATTGAAACGATTTAAAATTAGACTAAACATTTTGATTGCCAGAAGGGAAAAAAAGTAACATTAAAGAAAAGGAATTTATACAAATATCTTCAGACAAAAACCAAATGACCCACTTATATAAAAATAGAAAACGTTTTTCATTGCACTTGTTGAATTGAGCCACCAAGTGGTCATTTCAATGAAGTTTTAGCTTTCCGGCACAAGTCACATTCTTTGAGTGTATTTTTCTAACCTGGCTGTTGAGGAAAGCCTCTGCTTGTTTTGCATCTCTCAGGAAGGTCTGGAAATCAAAGGCCTGGGCCAAAAGGTTCTGGCGGTTCTCCCACATCTGACGTAGCTCATGCCAGCCAGTGTCCAAAGCCTGAAGCCTCTGAGCCAAGAACATGTGCTGGGCGTCGGTCTGACCTTGGGTCACCTCCTCACCAACAGCTCGCATTTTCTCGTAGTCCTCCTTGTAGTTGTCGATTTCATTCTTGATGCTCTCGTGTTGAGCGAGCAGACTCTCAGCCTCGGGCAGAGATGTGGGAATGTCTTCTGAGGCCACCGCTGTCTGAGTGCGAGACAGCCAGGACTGGAAGTCGTCCAGATCCCTGAGGAAACCTTGAAGTTTGCTGGCTTCTCCCAGTGACTCCTCTCGTCGTTTCATGGTGTCATTCAACTCCTCCCACACCTCCTGGATCTCAGACAAGCGTCCTTGTATTTCTCCAGCCTGCTCCGGGTGCTCGTTGGCCAACTTTTCTGCCTCTTCCCTCAAGTCATCCAATTTACCCTAAAAATAATCAAAGTGAGGAACATCAGAAAAAAAAAACATCCTTCAGTTATTTGTTCTTGTTAAAATGTGTATTTTGTTTCAATCCGTGTGCATTTCCTACCTGAATAGCTTCGAGATCTCTCTCCATCCCAGTGAGCTTGCGTTGCAGAGCCATCACTCCAGCAAGATCATTCCCCAAGCCCTGAGTGGATTCAATCACTTTTGTCTTTTCTTTCATCCAGGTCTGAATCTCGTTACACTCGAGGTGGTAGTTCTGGATGTTGAGAGCAGACTCCAGAGCTTGTTTCTTTTGACCAGCCAGTTGCTCGAACTCTTTCCATCTGCAGACGTCAAGCAAAATGTTAAAATTGGGTACTTTTTTTTTGTAAACAGGTGAGATTAAATAGACCTTTAAAATGAGCTCTGACCTGTTGTTCAGCTTATCTTTTGTCTGGTGGATTTGGTCTTTGTTGCAATTTTCTGAATTCAGCAGCTGCTCAGCCACCTGGTTCACATCATTTACCCGAACGCCTACGTTGTTCATCTCAGGTTCCAGTGTGTCAAATCTGCATTCAGAAATAAAATACAATATTTATTCACTCATTTAAGTTGTAATAAACCTATTTATATTCAAATATAATAAACATACAACACATTATACGACAGCCGACAAAACTTTTATACAAAAGTACAGCAATCTATAAAAATGGCTTGGACCCTTGTATAACAGTTGACCTTGATTTCTGACCTTGATCTTAGCGCTGGGGTGATGAAAAGATTATGTACCATGCTTTCTAGTGGTGGAACAAAATATGTATCAAGTTTAATTAAATTATCTTGAGCTGATCAGAAAATTTGGTCCAGACTAGCAAAGACCGTGTGTAACATTTGACCTTGATTTGGGACCTTCAT
This sequence comes from Nematolebias whitei, assembly GCF_014905685.2. Taxonomy (NCBI): domain Eukaryota; kingdom Metazoa; phylum Chordata; class Actinopteri; order Cyprinodontiformes; family Rivulidae; genus Nematolebias; species Nematolebias whitei. The sequence goes on from NC_056511.1 coordinate 39,470,259, forward strand.
CTTGAAGCTGATGAGAAGAAAGTGTATGCAAGACTCCATCTAGTGCTGACGTATTTGTGTTAGTTTCGTAAAATTATCTTGAGCGAATCTGAAAACATGACCCAGACAAGCAAAGACCTTGTTTTAACTTTGACCTTGATTTGACTTTGTAGCTGGTGTGATGAAAAGTGTCCGTGACACTCCGTCCAGTGATGATGCATACTGGTATGTGTATGAAGTTTTGTTAAATTATCTTGAGCATATGAGAAGTTATGGGCGGGGCAAGGGAAAGTTTGCATAGGATCCACCTTTGACAGGCGTATAAAAAAATTTAACGTGAGCATCACATGAAACAAAGTAATAGTCTCTGCAGTCCAAATACATTTTGAAGAAAAACAATTCAGCCTTGACCTTGTTACCCCACAGACTAACCTCTGCTGTACCACCTCCAGGTCCTCCAATTTGGTAGGAATCTCCATGCTGTCTAACCACTGCTCTTTTTCTTCCACCCAGAGCTGGCAGGCATCAGCTTCACTGAACATGCGATAAAGGGCCAGAGCCCCCTCCAGAGCCTGGCGCCGAGCTGCTGACAGAGACTCCAGTTCTTCATAGCATTGCTCAATCGCAGGCAGACGACCATCCACCTACAGTCATCCATAAACAATAATTTACTTCAAAGAGCATGTTATCACGGAGGGACGTTGAAAAACAAAGCCCACATACTTGCGGATCCTGTAAGTAGGCCTGTGGCAGCGCTTGGACCTGCTCGTGCAGTGAGTCGATGAGGGGGTGGTGGCTTTGGATCTCCTCTTCAATCTCCCTCTGCTTGCGAGCGAGTGTTTGGGTGGAAAACTCATCGTGGCCAACCTCTTGACTGGACACCTGCCTAAGGGTCTCCATAATCCACGCCTCCATGTCACTAGCATCTGTTTGAAACTGGTGGAGAGCCACCGACTCCTTCAGGCTCTGCTCCCTGAGTTTAGTTGTCTGAAGAGCGGAGAGAAAAAGAACAATATTGGCAAAAGACAATATTTTAAGAAGGTGGCTTCAGAGAAAACAAATCACCCACCTCTTCTAGACGAGCCCACTGTGCACGGATGTCTTGGATCCTCTCAGTGACTTCTGAGGCTCCAAAGTGTCCCTCTTTAATCAAAGCTTCTCCGGCAGCAATACTGTTACTCAGGGGGCCGTAGCGAGCTGCCATTTCATCCCTGAAAGCTTCGTGTTTACTGAGTAGGTGAAGAGCGGAAGTGAGGTCGCGGCCACAGTCTCCACTAGCCAGGATCTGCTCCTGCTCTCTGATCCAGGCTGCCTCCTCACCAACATCCCACAGAAACTGCCACAGACGGCGGGAGTCCTCCAGACGCTCTCTGCGGCTGCCGGCAAGCTGAATAAGTTCTTCATAAGACTGACCCAGCAGGTCGACCTTCTCACTAACCAGCCCAGGTTCACAAGGCTTGTAAGCTGCAAATTGAAAGACAGATCTTGCTGAGAAAACGGACTAAAACTGGCTCATTTAGACAGGGAATGTTAAAAACCATGGGAAGACTCACCTTGTTCATGGGAGGTGAAGCGCTGTGCGGCTCCCTGCACCGCCTTTATCCTCTCTGCCTGAGCTGAAATGTCAGCCTCCACCAGAGTATGTTTTTGCAGCAGGTCTAAAACATCGTGCAAATGTTTACCACTGTCCTGAGACTGCAGTCGGCCCTGAAGGAGACAAAAAGCCACACATAAGCAGAAAAACTCCTTATTGCTTCATATGGTACACATATTTAAATTGAGCAATTTGCCAATAAATGTTCAAAGACTATAATAATCATAATAATAGGTAAAAACAAAAGATAGCCCAAACCTGGATCATATAACAAGAGAAATATATATTTACTGCTTTTATCTAGAGCAAAAAGTCACTAAAAGACTGTTCTTAAATAATTCAAATTATGTGGTACTGGATGACTAAATAAACCAATGACACAGTTACAATTAACACAACCTAGATGAAACAAGAGTATCACATACAGCACATTATACATCCATCTACAAACTGTTATACAGCAATCTAAAGCAATGGCCTGGACAAGCAAAGACTTATCTTTGACCTTGATTTGTGACCTTGACTTTAAAGCTGGAGGTGGTGACATTTTTCTGCTACATGCCGTCTAGTGGTGGTACAAATTCGTATGACATTTTATTAAATGATCTTGAGTGTACCAGAAGTTTTGGGGCAGACAAAAGAAAGTTTACAGACGTACAAACGGACAGATGGAGACTATAACATAATACGTCCTTCTTTGGACAGCCGTATAAAAAGTGAGAAAAAGTAAATTTCTAAATTCTCAATTTACAAGTCAATGCTGAGAAGCAGCAAATTCTGTAACATTTATCTAAAAGTTGAAAAAGACTAAAGAGGAGGAAGTGAAAGTGTGATTCTGCCATTTGTAATCAAATGTACAGTTTATAAGACCATTTTGATAAAAGATGACCTTAGAAAATTTAAAACTTAATAGCTTAAAGCTTAATACTCTGGAAAACAAAGTGGCAGTTACTGAGGTGCAATGAGCCCATTCACTCTGCTCTGCCTCTGACAGGTAAATAAATGAGACTTGTTACAAATTAAAAATACCCTGTGATGCATTTACATGTTTTATACTGAGGATGCAAGAAGAGCTGTACTTACAAAAAGAAAACTAAAGTTTCTGTCACCACTGAACTCCATCAAACAGCTTTGAACATGCAAAACCACCATTTCAACATACATGAAAAATTCAGTACTGTAACTTGGATTATATATATATATATAAAACAGCTGTTAAAACTTATAAATCATAATAAATCAAGATTACCATGTGCTGGAACGGCACCTCACCTCTTTGTAGTTCGCCTCAGACAACCTCAGTAAAGCCAACAATGGAAGGTTGCACTAATCAGGCAAGGCCTTGTAAAGCTAATTACAGCAATTAGGAGCAGCACTAAAGCTATCAGGAATAAACATGAACAAGATCTATCAATTAAGAGGATCAGGAAACTCCTTTTAACTAATTAGAAATCAAAGCTGGAATAAACAGTCACTCGAAACACATTAAAACAACGTTGCAGTGAAAGTTCAGATTCTACCTTCTCATCAGCCATCCAGTCCATAATGTAGCGCATCTCCTGAAATAGCCTTTGCAGGTCTCGATGAGCGTTCAGTCGCTCTCTGCGAGCAGCCAGAAGCTCCTTCAGGTATTCCCAGAGCCGGAGCACGTTATCCCTCCGTGCAAGTACGCGGCGCACATCGTGGTATCTCTCGGCTTCCAGCTCTTTGGCAACAGCTTCCACAGCAGCAACGCGCTCCCAGTATGCTCCTATGTCCGTCTCAATTGCTTCATGTTTTCGGGTGGCAGCTTCCACAGCCCCCAAGTCAGTTCCAAAGTTATCCTAGCAACAAAAATGTCCTGATTATAATGCTATTAAACACATTTTGATTAGGAACTTGAATACATTTGGAGGTTTGCTTTGGAGCCATAGCTTTAAAGTCGGATGTTTTTATTACCTGGGACACCAGCCTCTGGTTCTCGCTCAGCCAAGTCTCCCTCATGGCTGCTTTCCGATCAAAACGGGCAGCCAGCATCTCAAGTTTCTCCTGGCGAATCAGCTCGTTTCTCAGAGCCAGTTCACGCTCGTGCTCAGCCTTTTCCAGTCGTTCCCACGCCTTCAAACGTGGAAAAACACACAACGCCTATAACAAGTGTCTGACTAAATCTAACAAGATGACATTTAAATAAGTCATAAATGTTCACTTTTAAATAATATGAAACAGTTTACATTTGTAGATGGTACACTGCATTTTAACATATTTCTAGGACAAGCACCTTATTGATATCAGAGATGAGTTTGCCCTCTCTCGGCATGTAAACTTTCTGATTATTCGCTCTCATCTTGCTTTGAATAGTAAAAAGAAGCACTTCCAAGTTCCCTTTCTCTGTAAATCTGTCAAGACAAGACAATGCACGTTAGCTAACCTTTAAATTCTGGATCATAAGAAAACAAAAACGTATTGGACTTTTTTCAGTTAAATCAACTGATTCTTACTTCGGGGGTTTCTCCACGGTCCTGTAGGAGTTGAAAGCCTGAAGCTGGTTCTGCACACCGTTCAGGGAGTTGGCCAGCTGTCGATCGTTGAGCGTCACTATGGTCTGCTCAATCCACTGCAACAGCTCGGACGCCAGTGTTTCGTACTTCTCTATCAGCTGGTCTGCCTCAATAGCATAGTCGAGCACCTGCACAAAATAAATAAATAAATAAATCAAGCCAACTTTAGGAAGGAAGCACTAATAAACCATGCAGGTAATGTTTCCCACACGTGTCATTCTATAATTATGTTATTCATACACGCACAAACACACAACTAACCTTGCCAATTCGTTTGCCCTCCACTGCCAGGGCTTTCATCTTGGAGAAGTAATGATAGTAGGTCGCCACATAAGTGATGATGGACTTTTCATCAGGTTGATCAACATTTACATCTGGAGAAAAAAAAAAAAAGATAATTATTCTTCCTAAATGTTCACTAGTTCAATCAGAACCTGAATAAGAAGTGTCAAGACTATTTTTTAATTATTTTTTTAATTTTTTTTTACCAATAAGTTTCCACTTGTAGTCTCTAGCTAATATTTAAAGCCGTGATATCTAAGCGAAAACTCCATTATCCGTAGTCAGGTCGCAGAAGCAACAGGTCCAGGAGAGAAACCCAGACCTCCCTCCCAGAGACACTTTCCAGCTCCTCTGGGGGAATCAAGGGTGATCTTAGGTCAGGGAGGATGGAGAGGACCTCCAGCGAGTTATAGGTCTGCACTGGGGCCTCTTACCAATGTGACGTGCCCAGAAAACCTCCAAAGGGAGGTGTCCATTCTGACCAGATGAACCTCTGCAACAGACAACTTTCAGTGCAAAGGAGCAGCAGCTCTGAGCTCCTCCCGGATGACGGAGCTTCTCACCCTACCTCGAAGGCTGAGCCCAGCCACCCTACAAAGGAAGATCATTTTGGCTGCTTGTACCCAGAATCATGTTCTTTTGGTCATGATCCAAACCTCATGACCACAGGTGAGGGCTGGAACATAGGCAGACCAGTAAACCTAGAGATTTGTCTTTTAAGTCAACTCTTTCTTCACTGTGACCGACTGTTTAAAAGCCGTCACTACTGAGGACAAGGACCCGATCTGTCGATACATCTACCACGCCATCCTACCATCACTCAGAAACCAGACGCAAAGGTACTAAAACTCCTCCATCTGAGGCAAAACTCTAACTATTGGTTCTAATTCCTTATTTGCAAAAATTACATTACTGTTTAAGGGGAGGAAAAAAAAATGTGCAGCTTAATGACAGCACTAAATCATCACCGTTTCATACAGGAATGATTCAATCTTTGTGGAGGTTTTAACCGCTCACCCTCGGGGTCCAGCAGCTTGGTGAGTCCCAGTTCCTTCTCAGCCACATTGAAGGCATTTTGGAGATTGTAGTGAGCGTTGGACCTCTTCAGGCTGTCAAACTCAATCAGATCAGACCTGCAGAAGATAGAAAACAGATGTGGTTTTAATTAGACGGTAGAAGAGACTAGAGGGCGCACACAAAATACTTCAGAGAAATCTGCAGCATAGCATTATCCTTCAAGTAGAGAGACTAACTGTTAACAGTTCTATCTTATAATATGAATACTTTTACTTGTGAATATTTACTTCTTTTTTTTAATTAAAAATAATATATATAATTTCTGCATACTGTACTGTAATTGCTTGCCTGAAAATTTAGTATCATAACACCATCCTTCCTTGACCTTCCTTGTATGTGTTCACTGTAACTCTATTCTATCTGACTCAGATTTAGGCTCAACCTTTGGCTCTCATTTTACAAACACAAGCCATCAATGTGTCCGTTACCAGCAGGGTGTGCAACTGAGTAACTAACAATGGTTTTTTCCCCTAAAAGCTGGTTCTCATTTGAGTGATTTAGGTCATCTTACAAACTATTTCATTAACATTGCATATAACAATATATTATTTACAGTGGTAGGAGACATAGATAAACATGCATAAACAGCCCCAGAGAAAGGTAATAATGTGATTACAGCTTCATTTTAGTGAAAACATTGAGCTTATTTGCAGACTGAAAATGTGGAATGATCATTTAAAAACAAGAACAAGAATTTTTAGGGATGGTTGTACGAGTGCAGTAGAGGAGTCATTGACCTGTGTTTGTGTACGATGGCATTGAACGCCAGGCCATCTCTCCAGCTGGTGGTGAAGTTATGAATGTTGACATTAGGGTATCTGTAGAGTCCAGGTTAGAAATCATTAATCATTAACTCTGCACAGCAAAAATCTGATAACCTCTTGAGTAAAAGGTATTTAGCATGAATGAAAAAAATGCTGAACATGTTAATGTTTAATTTTTTGAAGAATAACCTCTTAATCAATCTGCTTTCTTACCCAGCAGTTTTCATTTGGCACCAAAGCAGCAGGGCATCTTTGGCTGATTTTTTCTCCTTGTTATCTTCTGTCTCTACGCTGATGTCCTGGATCTGTCAGAAGATTGCGTTTATTTTGTTAAGCCCAGAGAGGTTAAACATGAGTACTGCTAACAGCACGTTATACACCCATCGACAAACTATTATACAATACAGCTATGGCCTGGACAAGGAAAGACCAGTATAACATTTGACCTTAATGATGGCGAAGAAAAGTGTACAGACACTCCGTCCAATGATGATGCGTATGTGTATAAAGTTTAATTAATCTTGAGTAGAATAGAAGTTATGGCCTGGAGAGGAAAAAACTTGCTTTAATTTTTACCTCGATTTGTGACCTTGATACTGGAGCTGGAAAAATATAAAGTGAAGCAACACGTGCATTTGCTGCATTTGTGTAAAAGGTGCATTAAATTACCTTGAGTGAATCAGAAGTTATGGTCCAAACAAGGAAAGACCTTGTTTTAACTTTGACATTGATTTTTGAACTTCATTTTGAAGCTGGGGTGATGGAAAGTGTACGTGACAATGTCTAGTGATGATGCATATTTGTTTCTGGTTCCATTAAATTATTCTGAGCAAATCAGAATTTATGGGCAAGACAAGGGAAATTATGTAATATTATTATGTTACCTGGAAACGAAGGATGATGGTCCATATGAGACCCAAGGTGAGACGGTGATTCCCATCCACAATGTCATGTGAGCCCATATTTTCTAGATGGACCTTTTGCTCCTTTAGAAACTGCAGGGCTTTGTCGACATTCTCAAGGCAGTGGATACGCATGCGGCCCTTAGTGGGTTTTGGCTACATGGAGCAGAAGGGGGGGGGGGGGGGGGGGGGGGGGCATGGTTGAGGCATTAAACAAAGCAAACTAGAAATACATAAAAAGTAAAAAAGATGACAACAGCTTAAAGAGCAAAACAAGAAAAAGCTGAAGGGGAAGTGAGTCACTAAAACAAATAAACCCATGATTTCTGTTCCCTCAGGACATGAGGTGTGTGTGTTGAGGGTCATGCTGAGGAGATCTGGGTCATGGTTTGGAGAGAGAGAAAAAACAAGTTTTCTAATACTAACCAGCTGTTCCCCTGAGAGCACTTCGAGAAGGCGGATTAACATACGGCCATCTCTGAGGTCTGTGTATAAATCACCAATACGGCAGGTCACTCGGCCTAAGTGAGAGTTCACCCATTTGGTAAAAGTCTTCTTCTGCACCGCTTCACGCTCATCTGCAAGAAAACAAAAAGTTAAGAGTAGTGAGTTCACAATACAAAACTAAAATACAACAAACCTAGCCTTGTATTATAAAATACATGTACAAATCGCCTATTAGTTGTTCTCATAGCTTTCTATGCCAAATATCTCATTGATGCAACACAATGGACCAGAGAAACTAAACAAATTAAAGTGAGCTAAGCTATGTGCCCCAAGCGTGCACTGCTCGCGATCTGATCACACCTAACCCAGTCCATATTCAATAATCATGCTTGGAAAGCAGGTCCAGGAGGAAGCTAGTTTGGCAGAAGTAGAGCTACACACATGACGTGAGTCCCCGAGACTCAATGGGATTAACCTGTATAAATAAAAGGTTGAATGAATTACACCAGAGTAAAAACAGCCCAAGATCTGAGAAACGTCTGGTTCCCAGACTATCACTGATTTGAATTACATTAGCATAAAAAATGAATATTACCGGGAAATCAATTTGGCATTTAATAAAAGCAGTAACCCGGTACTGAAAGGTAGTTCGTATGAGGACGTAAGCCCTTGATTCATACAGTTCATTTCACAGATGAGCCATTTTGTTTAGTCTTCAACATGTCTGCATTCACAGCTTAGTGAGAGTTTCACTCTTACGATCAAAGTTTACCGATTGATGGCTCTGTGTGCATTTGTAGTAATGACTGAATTTCAAAGACTAAGAGACAAATTGATGTAAAATTGAATACTGTTAAATGATTCTTTTTTTGCTTACTTTAAAACAGGACTGCAAAAGAATGATTAAAAAAATAAGATGCAACAGCAGCTCAGACATATGGACTGCAGAGGTAAGAGGCTAATCCTGCTCCACCACCTAACAAGGTGACCTAATTTCAACAACATAAGGTCTTCCTGCCTTTTGAAAACACTATTCCAGGCGTGCCCTTACACCCAACTCACATTCACAAAAAAATAACTTTCAATCAGACATAGCATCCATCCAAAAATTAACTAAATGGGAACACAAAACAACTGTAAATACAGTAAGTGCTTTTCAATAAATGTTATTTTTGAAAATATAAAAGGATAAAACGTTTGAAATTTACCCACCAGCTATGGTTTTTTTTTTAAAGACGAGGTAAGGATTAAATTTGCGTGCTTTTTGAAAATGTAATGGCATTCAAAGTTCCCAATCTAAAAATTTACCTAAAAATTTTAGTAATATTTGATATTATTAAAATGGCACTGAATAGCAGAGAGCAAAGCAACGTGAACTTGCAGAGGTGCCCAGGGACCATCTGTTGTGTGATTACCTACTATCAGCTGTCAGCAGAATAAAGGAACACCAAAGAAAAGAATTAGAAATCTCAGAAGCCTTCTACTGTAGGATGGGTTAACACCCAAGTTTATTTGACCCGATGAAAACTAAAGGGGCTTCATCTGCATCTATACTCCAATATCTACACTATTTTTTCCTTATTTTCATGTAACAATCCAACTGGTCTGCTTGTAGCTTATTTGAATAGTTTCAAAGCAATACTGTTTTGAGTGAAACATTTTAATAACCTGCTTCTTATAAACAGGACTTATTGGTGGCACTGCTGATCTCTGGGCTGATGCTATTCTCAAATGCAGCAGAACAGTAGTGGCAGCATCACATTGACGATGTGGTTCTCGGAACTTTGCCGAATACTGTTCCCACTTTGTTTTGCTTGGTTGGGATCGGAATCTGCACCATTTACCTCTTACTGCCCTACGGAGGCCAGACAACTACAGAGTCCACCAGGCCAGCTGCTTTGACGGCCTCCAGACTTTCTCCAGACAGGCAGACTTATAGGTGGTTTGCACAGCAACAGTCATACATGTGACCTCTGTCTCACCGTCTTGCAGTTTTAATCCTGGCAATTCACTCACCCATCAACTGGGATAGAATGCTGATCATCAGATTCCAGTCAGTATTTTGGGGGTTTCCATAAGTGACTGTGCATGGTTTCTGCATCCTCAACTTAAACTGCAAGGGCGTGCAAGACTTTTGAGCAAAGTTTTGTGAAGATGTTAAAGGGCCCAGTGTTTTACAAGCTTCTCAGAAAGGACCAAGTCAACCATCTATCCTTTGTTATTCCACCAGAAGGATCGCCTATCACACAAACAAGTTTGCTTAAGTATCTGCTTCAAGTTCATTTTTCTGGGGCAGAAGATACTTCACAGCCTGTCACAGTCACTAAACCCCATACAGTATGACTGGTGCAGAGCTGCAACCATTACCACTAAAGGCAAAGTAAAAAGGGCAATTAATATGTCTGACCTATTTAAAGCTTGTGGTCCAGGTAGTATCTTCCCAGTTTTCTTCCAAAGAGGACTAGAATAGCCTCTGGACACAACAACTAGAGAATATGTTGCTGGTCTAGAGGACAGCTATGTATGGAGGACAACAAACGTAGTATTTTTGCCCAAACCTGGTAATATAGAGAAGCAAAATCTTAAATCTCTCAACTGCAACAAAATGGTGATGAGACAATTGTCTGTGTGATGCCTTTGGCATACTGAATTAGATATCTCTTTGCACTACTTGGGCTATTGCCTAGCTCTGAGCAGTCAAAGAGAAAGAATCTTGGAGAAAGGTTTGTAAGCTCAATCATCCAGGTAGATAACAAAAAAAAAAAAAGTTAAATCTTGTCATCTAGACCAGTTTCTTTAAGTGAGAAACATTTCATCCCCCATCCGGAGGACTTCAGTCTGCGGCCTGCCAACCAGATATGTCCCATTGGTAGCCTTCATTGCTGTGTTTCAAGCCATCCTCCTTTTGAAATCTCATAAGTAGGCTTTTAACACATGTAAAACATGCCCATCCAAAACAGTCAATCATTATGTACCACAATCATATGTTTTAGGTCAGATGTCCAACTTACTACTCACAGAAATAACCTGAGGACAACCAAGGCCAGAGTGGTTCAGAAAGGTGTTTGTAAGCTCAATCATCCAGGTAGATAACAAGAAAGGTTAGGTTAAATCATGTCTCAACAATGAACATCATAGTATTCTTGGAGAACCCTAAATGGATCAGGAGAGGCTCAGAACACAGTGTTTCAGGCCTTACGTCCTTTGTCAGAGGGACACAAAGGTTTGAATAAAGCTCAATGTGTTTTTGGGGAGAGCAAGGGGCCAACCTACAAGGCCCCAGCTCATACGAGTTCTTCATCCATCCTCACTTACCAATATCAGTACAAATAGCTGAAAAGAAAAGAGGCTAAAGCCAACATGTGCCATGAGCCTGGCAGATTACTCAGTCAACACAACAGTACAACATAAGCAAACAATCAAGCCATTGCAGGAGTGGTTTTAAAAGTCCAAGTATTGAAGTAAAAGGTATGACCACATGCCTGAAATACATTTTCAAAATGTGCTTTATAACACTATATAGAGGTCTTGAATGTTGTTTAAAGCAATTGCTGAATAATAAGACCCCAAGTACCACATATGGCACATTATATGCTTGTTAAACTATACAGCATTACAAAAAAATCTATAGTATGGGCCTGGACAAGCAAAGACCTTATAAAAAAAATTTGACCTTGATTTGTGACCTTGAATCTAGTGATGATGCATATGTATATGGAGTTTAATAAAATTATCTTGAGCGGCTCAGAAGTTATGGGTGGGACAAGAGAAAGTTTACAAGCATACAGAAAATATTCCATTTTTGATGGGCATTAAAAAAGGTGACTATAGATAAAGCCATTTACTCAAAAAATTTAAATGGCTGACCAAAGTAACTCTCATATCTCTTACTATTGAAGTATGTTATTTTCCTTACAAAACTTAATTAAATTCATAAGAGTATTGCAGCTAAAAATAAAAAATAAAAAAAAGACTAAAAAGCTACTTTGTTAAAAACAAATTTTCAGTTTAATCTCGAGGTAGTTCAGTCTTCATTCTGTGACTGGATATGTTGATGATTTAAGGTTGTCATTTAAATGTTCAGATTTTAAATTCACAACATTTTCAAAGAAAAAAAACAACTCAGTAACCCAGATTTGATAGCTTGCTAAAGCTTGTATACACTCCACAAATAAATGACTCAATAACTAAAAGCCTATAAATCAGTTTAGAGTTGTCCAATGAAGCAGCAGCGTTTGATTGCTTTGACTGGTTGAGTTACTGTGGCATAGTCTACATTCCATCTGAGGCTTAGTCATGTTACGACAGCACCCGGCATTAAGGGGGGAGGCTGTGGGAAAATGCAGGGGTCTCTTAAAAAAAAAAAAAAAAAAAGGAGCTGTACTACCACCCCTTTGGTTCTGCACACATTGAAGAAGAACATAAAACAGAACTTGTTTGTTTTCAGGTTTGATATAACTGAGTATTTAGTCTAACACCTTACAGTAATGTTTGTACACGCAATCCTAAAAGATGTGTTACTTTTATACAAGCGTGACCGCTTAGTCTCAACAACAGGAAGCTTAGTGGCAAACCGTGAAATTTTTTTGGACATTGATTGATGGCACTGACAAAAGATCCCAAGAAAAAACAAACAAACTTCAAAATATGTCTGTGATGATAGACGTCACGTCATGTAGAATACTGGCAGAACCTCCAAACATACTTACACAATTACAACAGACAAAAGGTAGTCTTTTGAACAGAATCCCACCAATCACAGGACAGTGTGGTTAAGTCTTACATAACCTTAACTTTTCTGACCCGCCCCCAAAAAAGCTCTTAAAAATAAAAAATAATATTTTAGTCATAAAACGAGCAAAGTTTAAAGTACCGGTTAATTGCAATCTCACAATAAAAAGTGTAATTAAGTATGATTAATGCCAGCTGTGTTGAATGTATTTAAATCCTTGTCTATTGGGAACACATTTTTACTGTTAAAATATAGAATAAACAGGAATCCCTAACATTAAATGTGCCAAACTGTGTACAAGGCATTCTGTCTGAAAACACTTCTCTCTCTCCAGACTTTGTGTGCATACTGAAAAGAAACTAGTTATTCAAATTTGCAACTCCATGTTTCTTCTCCACTGTTTACTAATAACAGATGGGGAACCAGTGGTTAAAGGCATCATTAGACGTTCCAAGCACATTTGGGCACGTCCAGTTTCTTTGAACAAGTCTGTAGGTGGTGGTAAGCTTTAAGTATATGTCAGAGCAAGACTAGAACGAGGGCCTGCCTCAGCCAGTGCCCTCCTGACTATTCAAGGTACTGAGGTTGAGCTTTTATTTCTATTCACCATTGTCTAAGTACTGTTAATAAAGATAATTATCTGCAGGGGATCTAAGCAATGTCAGCAGACTTAATCTCGTCTATGTGGTTCATAGCTACAGGATTTGTGTTTAGTGATAACATGTGTACACACACAACACCAACAGTGACTTGGAGGGACAAGGCTTCGATTTAACATGAAAATATACAATACTGGGTAAAGGTCTCGAGACAACCCATATTTAAAGTTGCCTTAAATCATAGTACTTCAGGATTTCTGGAGGTCTTTCAAAGTTCTAAAGTATTTTTACTCATTCCCAGTTCAGTTTTTGTACTTGAACCTTTCTAAAAGGATTATATTTGTTTGGTAAAATACTTTGATCTTTGAATCATTCGCATACAAAATACACCCAAATCAACAAATGACTGGTTCATCCTTTATGGGTGTATTTACAGACCTTATTAGCCTAGCACAGGGGTGCCCCATTCGTTGATCGTGATCCACTGGTCAATCGCGATCTACCGGTCGATCGCAAAGGCAATTTCAGTAGATCGCATGACAAAATAGACAGACTTTTCTCTCTCTCTCTCTTTAAACAGACGTGAGCCTATCAATCCATCTTCACTTTGCAATTCGTCACTTGATTGACATACAGGTTAGCCAATCCAAGATCAACCTTTTCTGGCACATGGGTCACCACACATGTGCAAACAATGGTGTCCATGATTGATACACAGGGCAGCCAATCGGAGACCGGCTCTTTTCTGATGCATAGGTCACTACGCATGCACATTCAACCGCGCTAAAAACAAACCAGTTGACTCGTAATAGCCTCCAGTTTATTTATTCTAATCTAAACTCAAGAAAGTGTAAAATGAATTGGGGAGCTGGGCCAAGTAAGAAGCAAAAAAACTACCATTTCCATATGGAATGGGGGGAGAATTTTTTTTTTCACGACATATTCAACGTGCGTTTGTCTCATCTGCAAGTGGACCGGAGTGGCATTTACAGACTATATTCATAAATACTACGGCACTGACGTCTTTCCGAAAAGTGAGCTGAGAAAAAAAAAAACTGTGAAGGAACCAAAATTCCAGTTATCTGGACAGCAGTCATTATTCTTACAGCTGACCACAGCAGCAAAGCATCATTCCAGGTGAGTCACTAATAATTGTTAAGCACAAGAAGTCTTTTCAAGACGGAGAGATGGTAAAAGAGAAATTTGTTGAAGGAGCCGACTTCAGAGACTTAAAAAAACAAACCAGAAATATGTTCTTCCATCAAAGCTCTCCAGGTATCAAGGAATACAGTTAGCTAAAAGCCAGCTGCTGTCAGGACTAAAGTCAGGGCTGAATTTTCACTTTTGTTCTCAACTTCTCAGGTTCTTTTTCAAACATGAAGTTATTCTTGTTGTTTTCTGTTCCTTTGTGTAAAGAACAGAAGTTATTGCTGGGATTTGTTTATTATTTAGTACGCAGACAGTAAAATTGTCACTTTTTTTTAAACAAACTTTTGGGTTTTGTCATTTATGTTGCGTCCACAGCGAGCTGGGACTTAATTTATTCATTCAAGCTTTATTTGTCCAGGTTAGTCTCATTGAGGCACGAGTAGGGATGCACAATATCAACAGCATGGTATCGGTATGGGCCGATATTAGCGTTAAAGTTCAATATCGGACATTTCATTAAAATAACTCGCCGATATAAAATGCGCTTTTTTGCCTGCAGCGGGAGCACAACGTGATGACGTCACATGTGCCTACCTGATCTCACAGCAGAGAGGAAAATTCAAAATGTCAGCGGTGTGGAAGTTTTATTTTTCGTTGGTGAGGATGTCGGATTCCGACCATGTCGAGCCTTCTACATTGTCCCCAGTCTGAGATATTTTTCTGACGTAACGTTAACAGAGTTACAAGCAGTCGATTCCGACATGATTGAGAAGCTAATAGCTGATAGCACTTGGGTGAGTTTTACCACAGACATTTGGACGTCGTGTTAGCCCCGTTAGCATGACTAGTCTTACGGAACACTGGCTAGACAAAAACTTTGAGCTTAAAAAGGCTGTTCTTCATGCACAGGAGTGCAGAGGATCCCACACTGCAGCTAGGAACCTAGAACAAGCCTCCACAAGTGAGACAGCATCACAGGTGACTAATGCTAATAAATAATATTTAACACTTTTCATTTAATATAAGTTAAAGTGCTATGAATGTAGCTGTTACTGAATATATGTCACCAGCTCTTACAGCTGTTACACAATTTTTGTAGCAAATAAGCCTAAATAAGAGGGCTATGTTCTGACAAAGGAAAGTATATTAAAAATATCGGTATAGGTATTAGTTATAGGCCAAATAAGTTTTAACATTTTCGCATTTCGGATATCGGCCAAAAATCCAATATCGTGCATCCCTAGTCATGAGGACTCATTTACAAGACAGACCAGTTTTAGACAGACAACATATAAAGTCCAAACAATAAACTACAGTAAAATGCAATTAAATAAAAGTAGTGTTATAAAACAATAAATCAAGGTGCCATATAAACATGGTAAAATACTAATAAGAACATAAAACAAGATCGTAAAACATGAAAAGGATAATTAATGTTTATAAATAAGTAGATGTTTTGTATTTTTATAGTTGTCAGATTACTTGGACTTGTTCATTTTAAAAGTAGCTTGCATGCTGAAAAAGTGTGGGCACCCCTGGCCTAGCACAGCCAATTAGAAATTGCATTTTTAGGTCTCAATGACACAAATTATTTATTGTGTTGCATCTACAAAAGGCGTCACTATTTGACAAGCAGCTTTATTAATAGGAGCAAATTACCGTATGTGTTTTTGCAATGAGCTGCATATAACTTAAGCGGATTTGTAATGGGTAGGCACAAAACAAACACTACTTTAAGTTAGGTGCATTTATTATGGTTACAGGTATAAGTCGGTGTTAAATCCCAACACACCAAAACTATCAAAAAAGTTAAATCTGGTTCTCTGGACATTCAAAAAAATGAAACAAAGCAAAACAACAACAACAACAAAAATGCAGAAATGTTTCGTCTTTCATCCGAAAGACTTCTTCAGTCTGAGGTGCTGTATTCAGCTCGGCACCTCAGACTGAAGAAGTCTTTCAGACGAATGACGAAACGTTTCTGCATATTTTTTTTTGTTGTTGTTTCGTTTTTTTTTTTTGACTGTCCAGAGAACCAGATTTAACTTTTTTAGATTTTTCTACCTGGATTATTGAGTATGCATCAGGACACACCAAAACTAGTTCTTCAATACTCAGATACAAGGACTAGGCTGAAAACAGAAGTAAAATCTAAAGAATAGTTAATAAAACCCAAAGGACAATGAGCAACAGTAATTTAAAAAGACCAGATGAATACACGGCTCCTAGAAAATTAAAAGAAATGAGAGGGTGGCTCATAACTTTTAAAAAGATTATAAATATTCAAACAAACATGCAATTTATGGCAAAAGTGAAAAATTTTATAAGCCATTTGCCTGTACTGAGGTCATTTAATATTAATAAGACCATTTGCAAATACTGTTTCTGGATACTTTACATAAAAAAAATAATTTTTTTTAAAGTACAACATAAACCACATTATACACGCTTCTACACACTTACACACCAATACAGCAGTCTACAAGCAAAGACTTTCATTGACCCTTGACTTTGATTTATGGACTTGTTTGTCAAGTGATGATGCGTATGCAAACCAAGTTTTGTTTTTTACAGAAGGACGAACGGAGACTATGCCATAATACTTCCAACTTGGACAGGTGTAAAAACAAAAAATAAAATGAATGACTGAATGTGTATCGTTTTTTCTTTACATCTCTAAAGAAAAATGGTCTGGTCTTAGAAAAAAAAAAGGTATAACTGTAAATTTCAATCAAATGACAGCATCTTGACATCAGTGTCAGTTCAAGTATCTTTATTGTCATTTCATCACGTGATACATGAGGAGGAAAAAATTTTGTACTTAGGGTCCCAGTTACACCCACAAATAGTAAAAATATAAAGCATATAAAAAGAAACAGTATATAAGGATCTAAGATGCATACACACCAAGATCTACGCTAAACAAACATGAAAAGATCTAAGATATACGTTAAACACTAATAATGTAAAATACGGTATATTAAAACAGCTACAATATACACTGATATATGCTAAACAAACACCAAATGCTAAAAGACCTAAGATATATGCTGAACACTAGTAATGTAAAACAATACAGTGCATCAACAGCAGCCCGAAGGAAGCATAAAGCAGAATCAAAATTAATTAGTTAATTTGGAAGCTGCCTTTAAAAAATTAAAATTAAAAATTATAAAAAAGATTGTTCTGTTAATAAGATGCAATTCGTACATATACATTTGTTTATATGCAGGTAGGAAGCACAGCAGGCTGACAGGTCGTCCTGGCCACTCACTAAACTCTTCATGTTGTAAAATGCTAAGAAATACCGGACCTTTATATACACCGGTACACTTGATGCAATGTAGGACTAAATGGACAAAATCAATTGCTTGACAGACACTAAACAATGTTAAAGATAACTGATTATCGTTATCTGATGAAGACTTTGAGAAGAACTCATTTTTCATCACGATCAACATCTCAAACGGAAAAGTTTGGCGTGTGCTGCTGTATACACAATACTGTTCCAAGACCTGATCCCATCACCACCATCACTGGCCCCGTCACTGATTAAATCCTGCTTGTTGATCACAGACACAAAGTCCTTTTCAACACAGAGGTCATGCTTTAACTTTGTGTGAAAAAAAAGACGTGTTACGTCTTCATTGTTTGGTTCTAATCAATAAATGGAGACAGACTAGTTCTATAAGAACCTCCTTTTAACCTACAAACAGAACAGCAAGGGGAAACGAAAGCCTAGCGGCCCCACCCTCTGTAGGAAATGCAAAAGTAAAATAAAAAAAAAATACTAAAAGAAAAAGCTGCATGTTTTTTTTTAATACCATCACCAGTTGTTGAATGCTTAGTGAACTTGACATGCCGTGTCTCCATTGTGTTAACTGATTCTTTTAGCGCAGCAGACAAGTGACTCACTCTAATTAAACAATAGTGTCAACAAATTTTTCATTGTCTATTTTTTTTTATTGTCAAACCCATGCTGTCCTGAAATGATATTCCTAATTTCAAACTTGTGCAAAGTTAAACATGGTGATATCAGAGGCTTTAGGCAAACATTCTGGGCTCAGCAGACCGGTAGTCACCGAGCGTTATTAACTTCACCTTGTTTCATGTCAGCCTTCAACATTTGCTATACTTTATCAAACCTGGTTTGCTTTCAAGTTCAGCTGAAACGACCATGACTTTAAACTTGTGACATCCTGTGTTAACCACCTTAACCTTACATTATGCGTCTCTTCTAGTCTTCCCCTTCTTCAAAAGAGTGAGTAAACTACCTCCATCAATTTGTCAGCTTTAATGATCTGGCATTTTCTAGGTAAGATCATCAGAGCTAGATAAAGAATGCTCACTTGGGAGTCTGACTTTTTCCCTGACTTTTTCCTCACTTTCAACTCTGATCATACTAAAGAAACAGTCATGTGCAATAACACAGTTAAATTATTTCACTAATTGTTTGTTTACTATGACATCAGCACAGAGTTGTACTAGGGGTTTGATGCAAAACCAAAAACCACGTGAAAAATAAAAGATTAAATCAGTAAGTGGGGAGCCCTGGATCAACCAAAAGGTACTTTAAAACCAGACAATGATCCAGTTCTAAATTTAAATGTTTTACTTAATATTTTCCTACATGATCATTAAAAAAAATGCTGCACCCATGTCAAAGCAAAACAAGATTGTCTGCATCATTACCACAATGGTGTGACACATGAGCAGGCTAACACACCAGAGGCCCAACTCGGACCAAGCAGCAAACACAGCACATACTGGTGTGCTACATATGTTCTCACAACTCGATACCGTGCTCAACATGAAGTTGACCAAAAGAAGAAACTTTACGCAACTTCGTGGACAACAACATTTCTTGGAAGCGTCTGCGACATGTCCAGGGTGCGACTCTTTTCTAGCACAGCGACTGCTGGACATGGGCAGCAGTAACCCCAGTCGGTCGGTGAGTAAAAGGAAGGAAGGAGGGAGGGAGCGTGTAGGTATGTAGGAAGGAAGGGAAACATTTTTATCCATGTTTTACAAAAAACTATCACGATATTAGCTACTACGGTGACCTATTTAATATTGCTTTAAAGTAGGCCTGTCCGATAAACAATAAATCAAATTAATCACATGATAAATGCAAATTATCAACTTCATTTTCATTTATCGGCTTTATCGTTTCTTCGTGTCTTTCTTTCTACTGAAGACACTGGATGACAAAAGCTCCAGTACTCTTCACTGACCCCTCCTTTTCTCTTTAAAATCTGTTTTAACAATCCAAAATTGTCTTTTTGGATTGTTAAAAGCAGCTAAGCTGAGAAGCTAAGCTAACAGGTCGACCTCGGGGGGGGGGACCTCAGTCTTGTCAAAGCTCCAAAATTCACGGTTGAAACCCGTTCCATCGTGTAAAAAGTTGTTTTTCTCTGCAAAAAGAAGTTGAGAACTTGTTTATTGATTTTTAGCTTTGTGTGAAAAATGCTATGCTAAAGAGATCAAACCACACCGAGCATCCGCCATTTTGAGAACCGGAAAAAAGGAGACAGCTCATGTCACGTCAAGGGGCCTCCCTCCCATTTTTCTTAAACAGATACGCTGCTCGCTCCCTCACTATCCATCCTTCAGTTCAAACAGTCTTATACTGTCATCAGTGGTCAAAAAAGGTACTACACTCAAAAGAAAATTAACCAACATTTCTTTTTAAATTTGACAATAATTATTAATTATTGTCAAATTTCAAATATCGTTTATCGCAATAATTTTTGAGAATTAATCGCCCAATAAAATTTGTTATTGTGACAGGCCTACTTTGAACGCATCTCATTTATTAGTAGAAAAGTCTAATTATTTACTGCTCAGGTGGCGACAGAGTACTAAATTCATACACTAATTAGACAGCAAGTTTAAATACTGACAGTCATAAATACAGCATAAAATATACATGCAAATATCTATATATGGTTCAGAAACAGATTTTTAATAAAATGGACTTACATATTGTCCTAAATTCAAATTTATGGAGCATATTTTACCTAGTAGAATTGAAAAGTGGACCAGAAAATATGTAGTAAAGAAACGTCATAAATTAATGTCATGTAAAAACCAAAAAAAAAAAAAGCAGAAACTGTGGTTAGTGGTTTCTATTTTTTTGTGATGTTACTGGTTGATTTAAACTACATGTCACCTTTTACTTTAGTGAATATGATTAAGGGAGGCACCAGCAATACAAAGAAACAAGAGGAAAACTCCGAGAAAAAGTTTGAAGTTCGTTTTGGAAACTTGGATAAGATGAGCCATCATATACACAAAATGTACAGCTACTTTTAGCCTTAAAAGAAAAAAGGTTCAAAAGGTCCTTCAAGTTTAAAACCATCTTATTTTTGTAGGATAAAATGTCGTCTTTTAATTTATGAAACCGAATAATTTGCTGTTAAATATAGTCTCATGTTATTGTGCATGGGTACACAGCCGTTTGTGTAAATGATAAGTGCATTTTTCACTGTCACATTTAAACCAAATCTGTTTATGCGTGTGCAAAACAAAGTGAATAAAATGGCACTTGCAGATGTTCGTGTTTTGTTTGTTGCCCTCCCTCTATAAAAGTGGAAGCGCACTTTCTTCGGTTACGACTTTGAAAGTAGGGTTGTGGTAAAACTGCCGCATTGACACATGTAGCAAGACTTACGCTTACACTATTAAAACTGCTCAATGTTGCAAGCATCAGCTTTTGCCCAACTTTCACAGGTTTTATATTAGAATTGTCAGGGCAAGTGAAAGAAGCCTTTTGTACAGCACTGTTTTCCCCATTTTCTAATGGCAGTGAGCGTGCCCTTCAATTACATTTTTTCTGTGCCATCTGCAGCTGCAGGTGATAACAGAGAAGCTGTGGGAGGAGGGGACCCGGCCAAGGCCAATCCCTTGAGAAAGAGACCGCAACAAGAACCTCACAACAACTACATCTGCACAACAGGAGAGTGAGAAACGTCAGTGGCACCACAAATGTGTTAAAACGACAACTTTTACGTTAACCTACTAAGCACGGAGAAATCAATATTAGGAAACCTGAACAAACAAAAAAGGCATTGTGTTGGTGTGTGTGTGTTCTCACAAAAGTAATATGACTCAGAGTTACAGCTCGAGGCCCATGGAGTCACAGCTTTCAATAAAAGTTTGAAATAGATAACATTACAACATTCGATTCTTGAAGTGCTGCTAGACTTGAAACTTGATCAAAATCCAACAATGATCTCATTACAGCCAGGACATTTTATTTTGAATTAATGTTCAGGAAAATTGGGAAATAACTAAGGAGGGAAAAGGTATACTGTACTGATGAATAAATAGACAATACAAAGTCGATTTTGAACAAAAACTGAAAGACTTTGAGGATATTTTAAAGACTTTTCTGTCCGTTGTGCTTGAATAAAACCAAACTGCTCATGTTTGCCGAGTGACAATCCAGCTAAAGTCCACAAAAACAGAATTGTAGAGAGGACAGTGACCTTTTTGGAGCAACACCCTAAAATCGACTGTTAACTCTTAATGTGCAACATTCCATCCATACATCCATCATCTTTACTCGCTTTTTTCTTTCCGGGTCATAGGGAGCTGGTGTCTATGTCCAGCAGTCGCTATACGAAAGGCGAGGGACAACTTGGACAGGTATAAAGTCCATCACAGGGACACGGAAACAAATGAGACAATCGTTCCTGCTCCAACTCACACCTAGGGAACATTTAGTCCCCTGTGAACCTAACATGCATGTTTTTGGTCTAAAACAATCAGAGTATTTATTTAGATAGATACGGACATCTATAAATACATAAGATAAAGTGAACTTTCACATGAAATTATAATGTATTATATTAGCTGCAGTAATACACAATAAAAAAAAAACAATTATAAAGCATGAAGGTGTTTAAAGCTTCAACTTGTTGTTTAGGCATCACCTGGAACGAGTGACAGAAGGATATGAATCCACACAGTTTCTGATTCCATTTAGTCGCATCTTTTTCTCATAATAATCTAGTAACACGGTTTAATATTTCCTACGTAGCTGTTAAGGTAACAAAATGTTACATTTGTTCAGTGTTTTCAATTTAAATTGACTGGAAGACTGAAATTCTTCTTGAGCTTTATTTTAGTTACTGGCAAAAGAAAAGGCAGAACAATCATGTTTTCCCTGTGTCTGATGAGCGTTCATTTGTTTGTTAGCAAATATATCATAAACTATTGCACGGATTTTGATAAAACTTTGGGTTTAAGTAATCACCGAGTTGGCATTTACATCTGATTAACTTTGAGTTAACCCGACTAAAGTTGGCTGCAGCTTTTAGCAAGAACCAAACATTTTTAACGGTCAATTGTACATGTATTAGCAAAGAATTGTGAGGTAGTAGCTGAGAGTGATCCCCCAACTTATACTCAGAGTGTTATCTGACTATGATAGATCTATTGGAAGCAACTGTGCATTTGTTTGGAAATATCTCATGAACCAGTGGATGCATTCTAATGATACATTCAGAAAATAAGCAATGCATGCACATCTACAACGGATTAGATTTTGAAGTCAACCCAATTCAAGATGGCCACCACAACCAACTGACCTTATAATTCACAAAAATGGCTATATCTAAGCCAATTTTTACAAATATCGAGCTAAAGTTTGGTGAGGCAGTATGAGAGTGATGCGCCACACGCAAGTGCTAACAAATGAAGTAATGGTCACAAGACGTGGTGTTATCGTTTGAGGTTGTGCATGACGTTGACTTCAACTTTTGACATAAATGGCTACACTGGTCACTTCAACATAAGATGATCATTTCTAACTTTGACATAAAAGGTGGCGAGCGATAAACATTCCTTCAAGAAATGCTAAACTGTTCATTTGAAACTGAAATAAGCTCCATTTGTTGCACTTTTCGTTAAATGCACTTTTTTTTTTGACAAAAGCAAACTGTGTATTTTTATGCATAACCATCTTTTGGATGCTCTTATGAATGTAAATTTGTAAACCGAGTGCACATCCTCCGCTTAGACTTCGAGTTTTAACAAAAGGAGGGTGTGACGCAAAGAATGAGCCACGGGGCAGTCAAACTGGAAAGACAAGTGGGTGTTACAAAAATGTGTTTGTGCATCTGAGAATGTGCTCTTATTTTACAGTAAACCCAATTCTGAACATTTCCACAGAGACGGTGAGACGATCACTTTCTGCAACAGCATTTATTCTGATCTCATCGCTTTTACGACGTTTTTATTGTAAGAGCTTTTAAGCATGTCATCTTTTATTCGGTGACTGATCTTAGTGTGAAAACTAGTCAGAGCTTCAGGTTTTAGTCATAAATGATTAGAAATGAGACGAAGGAATGAACTTTTCCTTGCATGCAAGTACGGTTGACTGATGCTGAAAATGTTGCAAAACTTGTAGAATCTTTGAGATAAACGATACCATCTCTACATATCTAACGATAATCTGATCAAAAGCAGCGGTGCAAATCAGTGTAGAAAACATTTTTAACTCGTACATCACCTTCCAAACAAAGCATACAATCAACATACCATCAACACCAATTTTGTAAAAGTCATTGCTTCATTTGGGATATGGTTTGTCCATTAAAAGATTAAAAGAATGCAGAAAGAATTGTTCTGACCCTCGTATAAACTTAAAGACGGTTTCCTACCTCGGCTGGCAATCAGGGCCAGAAGCAAGTAGAAAGCTAATCTTTACACACATTACTGACTGACGTGTACGTTGCATACACCATTGTTTTCAAGAACCTGAGGTGCACGTAGCCACCAGAAATACCTGCTGCTTTGTGGCCTGAAACTACAATCTGCAGGTCAAAGGAACAGACATGCGAGATACAAGTTAAACAAAAACCTTTACTCAACAAAACATTGACAAGTGACACCAGAAAGGAAAACCCCTTGGTTTTTTACGTTGTAACAAAAAAAACATGTTGATGTTCAGGCCTCAAAGATGAATTCTTTCACTTTTAGCCCAAGTATTTTTCCCTTTACGCCATTCTTTAGAGTCTCTTGATTTTTCCCCCCCCCCCACTGTGTACAGAACCACAAAGTCTTCTCAAGCTTTTGCCAAAGACAGAGCAGTGTATTGTAATAAGATAAGAAGACAGGTGGCCAAGTGATCAAGTGCCAGACTGCCTGCTCGGCTGCTTTAGATCCAAGCTGAAGCCTGCTACGTGCACTATATGAATATCTTCATTTCTCCCCAAACTCGCCTTTGAAACATTCACGTGTGAGAAACGTTTTCTCAGTTCCCACAGTTATTCATTCATGCAAGAAAACTAAATAAAAACCTAACAATCTCAGGATTCAATCAGAAACACCTGCAGGAAAACAAACAAAACAGTGAAACTGAACTTCCTGCTCCACCAAAGTGCTATTCACTCAAAAACTAGTCTTTAAATACAACTTTATTATGCAAGACTTTAAAAAGTGACTCATGTTTATATTTAGTGCTGACGTTTTCTAATCTAGTGGAAAAGCATCCACGGAGTTTTCACTTACAATGGAAACTAATTTTTAAACTTAAATGTCTCGTTTCTTACCTTGCAGCTGTTTAAACCGTCCTTCCAAGATATTGGAATATTGTACCTGGTTAACAAATGCTGCAGGGGACAAGCAGGGCTCGCGGTCACTGTGGTCCCACTCCATCATAGTTTTTCCTAGACCACTCAACTAAATACTACTCGCAGGTACAAGGCAAGTTTCCCTACATAGCACAGCAGACTGAAAGGGAATGAATTGAATCCTTTGAAGAGTCTTCAAAAAGTTAGGTTTTGTAGATCCACAAATCCCGGCTTTATCCTTTGAGTTTGAATTTCCTGCCGTTCTTCAGTGTAAGGCACAAAAACTTTAAAATGCTCTTCTCTTCATTTACCTTACGTCCAATCTAGTTCAACTGGCAAAGGCGGAGAGGTTTCCCTTTTTGTAATCAAAGAATTATTTCAAACAAAACCGAGGAACAAAATGTTCTTCTTTTTGGTTCATTTCACCACACTTATTACCGCAGAGCAATGTAAAAAATCTTCAGCAGCACTTCCTTGAGCTTTTTTTTAGTGAAAACAGCCTTGAGTATTCTTTCCCTCCAAATTCGGAGCGTGCAATTTTTGAAGCACAGCCCTGCGGAGTGAGTTAACCGGCCACAGTCGGATAGCTGTGTAAACAAAGCCTTCTGTGCAGTCTGGAGATTGTTGCATTTGCATAAGGTGTGTTTGAGGGAGGAGCATAAAGGAAGAACATCACAGATGAGTTGGAGTAGGGAGGAGCTGCAGAGATGGACTAAACCATTCCAGTTTTTTATACAGTGTACCGGTACCTTAAAGTGATTATCCATCCCCAGCTTAATTCCAGTAACCAGGGTGTGGCCTGCCAAAAGAGTGCACCGCAAAATTCCCACTCCGTTTGCACAATGTTATCACCGGGTAGTTAAGTGTAGACATCGTTTTATCTCCCCGTTTCTGTTCGCTGAGAGGTCTCATGAAAAGGCGTCAAGACAGGAAGGAAGTTATTGAGAAAGTAGAAACACAAGTACTTTCCTGCCTGATGAGAGTTGAAAGCAGAAACTTGTGTGTATCTGTTTGCACAGTTAGGTGTGGGTGGAAGTTATGCTTTAACTAGAAATTCTGAAAACGTTTGAACTAAATCAAAGATTTTTATTTTCAAAATTGTCCCAGCCAAAAAAAAAACCTGTGAACATTAAAAATTTATTTTTAAAAATCAGAAACAGTGAGGCAAAGTCATCGATTAAAAGATGCCAAAGAATCCAGAGGACAGTAAACACGGCGAGGACTAAGGTCATGTAAGAGGATGGCCTTTTGAACTGGTCATGAGACGGGAGAAAAGTCTTGTTCGTTTCAGATCTGTGTTTGTTCTGATAAACTGGCAGCAGCTGGACGGGTTTCATTAGAGATCCAAACGCTCCAGGCTCTTTGTGACATGGTGTTTATGGAGGAGGACTGGACTAATGAGAAGTGAAGAGGACAGGCTTCCTTCAGAAGAACAGAAGCTACGCAGTAGACGCATGCAGAGAAAACCCAGTAAATCACAGTAATGCACATTTGGTATCCCAGAGGGATATATCAAACACGCTTCACGTGGAAAGACAGATGTGACAGAAGGTCTGTGAGCGTTTTTACATATTTAGAAGTGGAGCTAAATAGATTTAGCACCAACCATTTATTGCGGTAATAAATGAACACAATGAACATTATTAATTACAACATCAAAAGCAAGCTTTTGCAATAAGCACACTGGAAATGATGAAAATTAAAGAGTACGTGTGTTGTTAGTACGGTAGTTAAGCACAGTAAACGACTCCAGATGGGGAAGAGGAAAGATAAAGAAAGTTGGAGGAGTAAACACTATCAGTAAGAGGAAAAATGCAACGCATTACTAAGCTCCTATATTCTTTCTTAAAAATAAATCAATAAATACTGAAGATAACCCCTTCTGAAGACTTATGGGAAAATGAAAGGTTTGACCCAACAGTGTCTGTAAATATATAAGAATCAGTCTTATCTGAAAAGAACTGATTTCTTAAATTCCCAAACTGTGAGCAATGTGAGAATTAAATAATGAATGGCATTATACAAGCAGAATGCTTATTTTATTCTTTGTGTGTTACATATTAAAAAGGTGGCCTCAAGAGTGAAAAATATATTTAATAATACGACCAAGAATGCCACTAAGTCAACAAAAAATGAAAACTTAAAAAGACTTTAAATCTATTTCAGTCTTGCTTTTCCACGTGCTTCTTTGTGCAGATAACCGTGCAAAACAAGGTGTTGCTTAAAAAATATGCATAGATGTGAAGCATGTTGAGCTACACACGCACATTCACAAGAGTAGATAAGCGGTTATCAATGCAAATTAGAAAGAAGAGACTAAAGTGTAAGTGGTACTAAGTAGTACCAACAGCAAGTAAAATGACCCAACCCAGACGTACAGAAGACAAACCAAGACATAACGATGAGTAAAAAGCTGAGCAGAGATGGTTCTGAGAAAGCTGCGTGTTGCAGAATCCAGAAGGCCTGGATATTGGGGGTTGTAAAACGTGGGCAGAAGTTGAGCCTTCGGGAAATAGTTGCTCAAGAATGTTCACGTCAAGTCCACACTTGTTGAACTGAAAGGGTACCACAGGCATTCACAGTGGAGTTCAAGCACACACACATACACACACACACTGCGTCTGTAACATACGATCACATGGTGTGTTGTAACCCTCCAGACTCAAATCACAATATGTTGTAGAATATGTACACTACAACGTGTAAGCTGCTAAAATGAAGGCAACAGCTGGCATTTTTCTTATCCGACAGAACTGAGTGCATGAACTTTATAATTATAAATGAGTTGGACTTAATTTGTAAATGCCAATTTAAATAAAATACACAACCCCAGCAGTTTGTGTTATTTTTCTTTCTGTGTGTGTTTGTGGACATCAGTGCGTCGTGGCGCCTCTGTTGTCTCCCTCTGCTGGGTACTCCATGAAACTGCAACTTGTTTTGACCATTACCTGTACAGCATACAAAATCAGGATTCCAACAGAATAGTTTGATACATACAAACAAAATTACACCAAGCTAATAAAAGTCAAGATTTTCATCCAAGGTTACTTTAAATTGGTCAGGCAGGCATTTGTGTAGCACTTTAAAATGCCCATAAACATAGTGCTTAATTAATAAGTTAAGGCAAAAAGCTGTTCCTAAAGTCATTATGCAACTTAGCATTGCTAAGCCATAAAATTTATGCAAATGCAATGTTATGATGGTATAGCTCAGCTACATGCAGGTTTACCCGTTAGGAAAACTTGTAAAACTGAATGAAGTTACTTTTTGTGTGAACGGACTGAACAGCTGCCCAGCTTTGTCCCATTTTCTGAGGTATTTTGGTCCTGTCCTAAAAAGACAGACTTGGTTCTTCAGGGACAAAAGGATCACTTGTGTTCCCCAGACTACAGACTATAATTAGATTTTTGCAAATTACTGGTAGATATCTGATTATGTTTCAACCGACGTGTTTCTAAAACTCCTGTTGCATGTCTGACAAATTTAATAAGTGGTACACCGATGTCACCAGTTGCTGAGGGATTTGAATAGTGAATGTTTGTAGTTTTGGAGACAAGTGTTTTTCTAGACTGGAGCTGAACAGGGAATGAAAGTAAACCTTAATGGTTTTTGGTGCAAGAGATTCAAGTGTGTAGGAGTAACACTGTGTAGAAGGACGGAAATATTTTTTCGAGTGACAAATCCTGGGGAGTGGAGGGAGAAATTTTATCCACCACCAGGTACAATGGTGCAGTCAGGGGGTGGCCAGTGGTGTCCTCTATAGAGTCATCTTCCACCACCCCAATCATTTGAGGAAACTATACTTTTAAGCAATAAAAAAAAATAAAAAATTTAAAAGCAGTTTCCTCAAATGATCGGCTGTGGCCGGTTTATATACATACAAAAACACACACACACACACACACGACGGCAGCCATCTTTGATTTTGACGTGGCAACCCAATTTTTGATAGGAACTTTTTTTACACCTACATGCAGCCACACACCAAAACTGAATTTAATTTAATTATTTTCAAGTTATCATGCTTACAAATGGAATGGCGGATGAAAAGTTATTCCATTTCCCTTTTTTTGCTCAGCAACAGGGGACAATAAATAAATACATTTAACTACTGGCCTTCATCCATCCATCCATTATCTTTATCCATTTCTTCCTTTTCGGGTCGCGGGGTCACTAGTGCCCATTTCTAGCCATCACTGTGCGAGAGGCAGGGTACACCCTGGACAGGTCTCCAGTCCATCACAGGGACACATAGAGACAAACGAGACAAACCACCATTCACTCCCTCACTTACACCTAGGGACAATTTAGAGTTACCAGTCATATCAGTCTAACATGCATGTTTTTGGTCTGTGGGAGGAAACTGGAGTATCTGGAGAAAACCCACGCATGCACGGAGAGAACATGCAAACTACACCCAGAAAAGTCCCCAGACCAGGATTTGAACCAGAGCAACTTGCTCGCTGAGAGGCAGCAGCTCTACCAGTTGTGCCACTGTGCTGCCCCACTACTGGCCTTTATATAAAATAAAATAAAAAATCTATTAAACCCATTTAAGGAAAAAACAGTTTTTTTTTAAATAAATGTTACATAACTAACAGCAGTGTTTGTTAGACATGAAGACGTCTCATATTTTTACAAATAACGGGTGAATTTCTATGTCCTGATTTACAAAATGCCCTAAATACTCTCATGTTGTTCATTTCTATTTGACAGCAGAATCATTTAACAATCTCACTACGACAATATACACCAGTCACACAAGTCTGAATTCACAAAAAATGTGTGGTTATATGAGCAAAATATAATCTTTAAGCTCATCTTTCAAGGCACAGACATGCGATATAATTTTACTTTTGAATTAGAAAATCTCAAGATGTTTAAAATTTGATGAACATTTACAATAAAGTGTTCAACAGCTGTAACATATCTACCGGCAAGTCAAAAATGTCTTGTTTATATTTGAGAGTTAAATTTTGGATATAATATACCTTCTCTTAAAACAAAACCATTAAATTCAACATAAATATAATTAGAGTCTGGTCAAAATATCTGACGGTGTTCAAGAGATGATGTAAAGCTAAAAAAATAAAACACCAGAAATTATGCGTTTTATACATCTTGTCAAATAATTGTTTCAAACAAACTGTGTAAAAGGGCTCGTGTTAACATAAAGTGAGTATAGCTACACTGCTGAGGGATGCTGGGGGAATTGTAAAACGAGCTTCCTGGATTTCAACTGACTTTAATAGTTTTCCAAAACAAAAGCATTAATGCTCACTCCCCACATCAGCCTTTAAGAGAATTGACTGCATCTGTTAAAACTCTAAATTCTAATTGAAAGAGTCTGAGTTCACACACAGCTAATGTATTTGTAGCAGACATACACCCCAGGACACTCACGGATGCCTTGACTGACTTGTTTGTGCAACATACCTGCAAGAGCTTTAATGCGAGAGCGTTCAAAGAGCCGTGCTGAACTGTTCTCATTGTCCCAGTCGGTCTCCGCTGCCAGGTCCCAGCGGTTGTTGATGTCGTTGTACTGCTGCTGGATCTCCAAGCTGTCAAAGTCCGTTGGTGAGATTGTGCTCATGGTGTCGAGGCTTGGGGAAAACGCATCCAACCTATGAAGTAGAAACGAACATGCAAAAAACATCCAAGGTCAGTGACAGAAGATACAAAACATAACATGAAAAACTAGAAGGCTCCCAAACCTGGCTCTTGACTTAAACTATATATCTATATATTTATAAAGACTCAATCTAAGACACAACTTTAAAAAAGGTAAAACAAATAAAAAGATGTGCATCACACACTTCACACAGCTTCTAAGGTGCACTCTACAGTTATAGGACAGTCAAATGCAAATTGAGGTTGCAACGGCCAGTGTGTTTAAAAGATAGAAACAGTGAGATAAGTTAAGCAACTGTCACCAGGTTAGTCCATTAACCAAATATTTAGTGTAAGTGCTTCTGTAGACCTGGGCAACACATGTAAAATATGACATATGATGATGCACTTGGACCTAAAGTATCCATCATTTACAGATGCTGGGTCATTTTCAGAGAGGTGAAACATGTCCTGAAGTGCTTCGGTTCCATTTACACCAGTCTAAAAAGGTACAGGCTAGATTAGGCTAATTAAGTCTGTGGAAGTGTGCCACACCTCCCTCACAATTTTCCCCACAGTGCAGGAGCTGCTACTCATCAGAAAGCAACAGCGCTCTCTCATCCACAGTAGAAAATCATGTGGAAGTGTTCTGCAATTTGCACATGTGTAGCATTTCTATTCGTCTCTTAAAACGTTTGCTGTAAAATAATCCCAATTTCCATTGTAAAGTGCAGAGTTATCAACCAATCAGAAATGTTCAGCAATACAAGAACCACCCTGAAAGTTCTGGTTGATGTCAAAAATAACCTAGGCTGGTTTTAGTTTAAAAATATCTCCTTTCTGGACAGATGTTTTTAACACCCTGTCCAGATTTCTCAGAGTGGCAGTAACACCTAGTCCTCTCTTGGCTCTTTTTGGCATCAGTGATGAAGAGTTGCCTCCATCAGCCTCCAAAAGGCAGGTGTCGTCTTTTTGTTCCTTGTTAGCGAGGCGTGCAGTTCTAATCAGATGGAAGGGTGTTGTCCCTCCAACTCATAAACAGTGGTTATATGACCTTATGTCATGCTTGGAACTAGTAAAAATAAGGTGTTCTGTTCAGCACTCTACTGGAAAATTAAAAAAAATATGGGAACCCTTTCTTGATGCATTCCAAAATATACATTAATATTTCAGGTGAATTCCTTTATTATTATTATAATTGTTATTAAAATGTGCTCTCCCTTTTTGTCAAGTTTAAGGATGTAATGTGCAGACATAGGGCAGTGACTTGGATAGGAGTGAATGGGATTATTTGGATGAATTTTTGTTTAAGTATGTTGTTTAAACAGAACATAAGTACGACTCCTTTGTACCCACAGATTCCAATTTGTATGTATAAAGAGAAAAACTTTAATAAACAAACGGTGATAAAAAAAAAAAAATCTCCTAAAAACAGTTCGTCCCACATTTTCTCCAGTCAAAAAGTAATCAATTTATCTATTCAATGTTGCACTGCGCTGTAATCGTTGCATTTAGTAACATTAATTTTGGCATTTATGCTTGGCTATACAGTACTGACCGAGTTTAATTTATCGTTACAACTATTTAAAGTTGCTATACCAGGTGTGAAAGATGATTGTGTGTAAATACACATGGTGGCATATTCGAGGAGAATCAGCTGAGAAAGTCAGTCATCCATCTTTACTCGCTTCTCTAATCGGTTCGCGGGGGAGCTGATGCTCAAGTCCAGCGGTCGCTGTGGGGGAGGCGGTGGACAGTCTCCAGAGACCATCAGAGACACATTGAGACAAACAACCATTTACGCTCTCACTCACATCTAGGGACAATTTAGAGATGCCAAGGAACCTGTCATGCATGTTTCTGGTCTGTGGGAGGAAACTGAAGTACAGTATGTGTAGTAAACCCACACATGCACTGAGAACATGCAAACAATACACAGACAGTCTGGGAGGCGAACCTGTAATTTCATTCATTCAACCTTTATTTATAAAGGTTAGTCTCAATGAGCAATCTTCTTGCTGTGAGGCGACAGAACTTACCACACCACCAGATAAATATGTGACATAAATGAGGAAATGTTTTATTTTTCCTGTTGTTTCCTTCAGGTGCGGATGCTCAGCATCACAGTTTCTGAAAACTGAGGATGAATGTAAAACTTTCATTGTGTCTGTTAAACCATTATTATATAGTTATTGGAGTCTCTAAATAA
Source organism: Nematolebias whitei (assembly GCF_014905685.2). NCBI lineage: Eukaryota > Metazoa > Chordata > Actinopteri > Cyprinodontiformes > Rivulidae > Nematolebias > Nematolebias whitei. Next base: position 39,502,720 of record NC_056511.1, read on the forward strand.
AATGTATTTGGATAGTCCTGAAACAATTTTGACTCAAATATAAATAAAACTTATTTGTAAGTAACAATTTAAATGCACAGTATTTAAAAATGATCAGATTTTGTCTTGCACACTAAGTGATACAAAACAGACCTCTTCCAGCAACAACAAAAAAAAACACTTAGTAAATCCCATTAGAGGCAGATTAAGACGTAGCTTTGAATAGAAACTAAATGCAGGGATTAAAGATGACGGCAGAGAAACACTTCCATGTACCCCCACCCCAGTGACCTTTTACCTCTCCACGCTCAGGAGCGATTTACACCCCACTATGATAATCTGTATTGTAGGATACATTAAAGTGTGACAAATCCTGATGAATTACCATAATGGTGCATTTAAAAAAAATACAATTAAAAGTTGGTCCTTAAATATCAAATTACTTTGAAAATCATGTCTGTCTGGCGTATTATGACAAGGTAAAGGTTTAAATTTAGTGACGTAAAAAAACAATTGATTTCTTACAATGTGTCACAAAGAAAATGCTCTCTCCATGACAATCCATTTGCGGGAGTGCTTCAGGGGTGGGGGGTTGGTCGGGGAGCAGCACAACTGAGGTCACGGGAGCCTCGAAGTGGCAATCCTCCCCCAGTTATGGGCAGGAAGAGGCTCAGCTCAGTGTCTCCACTAATCACTCTTCAATGGATCAGACAAAACAATCCACTGACCTACTATGAAACTGAACTCATCCTCACAAACACAATGTGTCACACAAAAAAAGCCACACACGCGAGCCGAGTTGACCGATTAAACCCTTTTATACAAAGCGTGTAAGCATGTAGTGCATTAGTAGTACTCAGCAGACAAAATGGATCAGCTCAACATTTTGTCATGGTACCATGCATGCTGTGCAGAGGTCCAATAAAAATAAAGTTTAAAATTGCACTGAAAAAGACACAATAGATAGCTTGGTAAACGGAAGCCTTCTGAGCGTAATTCCTTAAAAATGTCTAACACTGTTTTGTGGTCCAGAAGCAATATTACACTACCCATACAACACAGATCATAAGAGTTCTGCATACAGCAAATTATACACCCATCAACAAACTATTATACAGCAATACAGAAATCTATAGCAATAGCCATAAGACGTTCTATAAACATTTGACCTTGATTTGTGACTTTGACCTTAGAGCTGTGGTGATGAAAACACAATACACCGTCTCCAGTAATATAGAAACTCATATGAAGTTTCCTTAAATTATCTTGTGCAGATGAAAAGTTATGCTCTGAACAAGTATAGACCTTGTTTTAACTTTGATCTTGATTTGCGATTTAGAGTTTACTACAACAACAACAACAACAACAACAACAACAACAACAACAACGACAACCATGTATGGGACAGGCAAGCAGCAGATGTGGCAAACAAAAAAAATTAGCAGGTTTATGACAAACCAATTCTCTAAAATTATAATCCAGAACAACAACAAAAAAAAAAGACTTTCACAGTTTTAACAACAAAATATATGGAAGTTTCAACTTTTTTCATCCTCCTTTCTGGATGTTGTGTGTCTGGGATGCTACCAACACAAAAGCTCAATGCCAACACTTGGTTTGAAAGGAACCCATATCAACAATAGCTCTGGTCAGGGTTACCAAACACACCTCTCTATGGGTTGAAAAAGACGGTTCAGTTCTCCTGATAGTTTCCGGCATGAAAGAGATAAAGCGGGTAAAACATAATGGATAGATGGACATACCTGTTCAGGGACTGCAGTTGCTGGTATGGGATCAGGGTGCTTCTCTGTCGGCCCGTTCCTTCCAACAAAGTGTTTAAAACAGATGCAAGTACTCAACAAATTCAGCCACAGAGTCGAATCCAACAAATTACATTTCTCTCTGCTTTGGAAACAACATGAACCAAATTCATAGCATATGAGGCTTGTCATACGCAACATGTGACATCAGAAGTGCCCATATGTCTGGCAAACAGAACTTTGAGAGCAATATAATATAGTGCTGTAGGCGTGGTTTGCGCTAATAAAAAAAACAACAACAGAAAAATAGGATCTAGGAAGCTTTGTTGCTACAGGACATCCAATAGTGGTGGCCGATATGCTGACAAGCCTCATATGCAATTTATTTGGTTTGTGTGGTTTCCAAAGCAGATTACTCAGGGAGAGAAATGTGATCATTGGATTTGACTCTGTGGCTGAATTGGTCGAGTACTTGCATCTGTCCGAAACACTTCATTGGAGGGAACGGGCTGACAGAGAATCACCCTGATCCCATACCAGTGACTGGAATCCCTGAACAGGTATGTCCATACCCACTTTTTCCTTTCAGGTCAGAAACTATCAGGAGCACTCCAACAATGTTCAGTTAGGTCATCTGAACGGTTTCTTTTTCTTTTTGCTGAGATATTTCATCCTTCATCCAAAGGACTTCATCAGTGTGAGAAGAAGCCACAAACAAACTGGAGTCCCACAAATACCACATTCCCATAGTGGGGAAAAAAAACAAGTTTGCTGATGATAAGCTGGTTTCTGGGGCCCGCCTTCTCCCCAGTCAACTCCTCTGAGGCGGTCATGCCAAAATGATTCAAAACACAAACAGTACATGCTCAATAATCCAGGTACAAATCCAACAATGAACTGTTGGTGTTTGGAACCATTGTGGCATGACTGCCTCAGAGGTGTTGGCGGGGGAGAGAGCGGGCCCCAGAAACCATCTTATCACAAGTAAACTGTTTTTTCCTCACAATGAGAGTGTGGCATTTGTGGGACACCAATTTGTTTTTGGCTTCTCGGACTGAAGAAGTCCTTCGGATGAAGGATGAAACATCTCGGAATTTTTTATTTTAATTAAAAGAAACCATCCAGATGACCTGACTGAACATTGCTGGATTTGTACCTGGATTAGCATGAACTGCTGGTATCAGGAGCAATAAATGTCTTTTTCAACCCGCCCGCACTAATTTGTTTCTTTAGGCACTTAATTCAGCTCCTGTTTATGACATTTTCACTTTTGAAAAATTGTCATGCCAGCGGCATGACATGCTGCATCATTGTCTTCTTTATTTTTTGATTCTGTGATCCCTCATCCCCTCCCAGAGCTGCTTCCCTTTGCCCAGATGGTCTGTTTGTCACTGCACCCAGTAATCAGAAAGAGGAAAAGAAACGCAGAGCTCATAATCAGACACCCACAGGGAATTAGGCCTGTGCACATTAGCCTGCCACACTGTCGATGCACGCCATGGGAATACAGTTGACACACGCACAGAAATACACATAAACACAAAACCACTCCCTGTAGAACAGTGAACAAAGGAGCTACAGATCTGGCTGCACCACCACATAAATGTCACTGTACTACATTGTTATATAAAATACTAAAAATATCATCAGATATTTACCTTTAACTTTAGCAATTTTTTTAACCTTTATTTTACCAGACAGTTCCACAGTTCTAACAACAATAACCACAGTTCTCTTTTTCAAAAGGAGGCCTGGGCCTGAAGGCAGCCAAACACGCAGTACGTTTTTGGGCTGTGGGAGGAAACCAGAGTACCTAAGAGAAAACCCACGCAAACATGAGGAGAACATGCAAACTCCACACAGAAAGACCCAAGGGCCAAACTGAGGATTGAACCCAGGACCTTCCTTCTGTGAGGCAACAGCGCAAAGCACTGAGCTGTCGTATTGCCAAAAAGCAATATTCTTTTAGTCCCGTTTTAGATTTTATTTTTCTAGTCATCTTAAAGAGTGCAAAACTGCAACGAGTTTCACATAAATCACATAAATGAGTTCAAGATGAGGTGCAAGCTGTGTGCACAAATAAAACTGTGCGTGACACTCATGAGCGTGGAGTGTGTTAAGATGAACTCCAAAGTGCAGTGCACAAAGGCTGTCACACTCAACCGGCCCCACACAATGAAAGTCGGCACCGAGCTGAGGCCAGCCATCCAAGCCTCTTCTATTTACTGAGATGAGGCAGCCAGAGGCACATGTGCATCAGAGGCCCCTCCACGGGCTGCTGATCCCAGCCTGAATACACTGCTGAACAGGTCAGCACAGGCTCTTTGTTGACATGTAGCATCACATTCATCCAACACTCAACTGATCTGTGTGTCCCACAGACACTCGCATAGACACATTTGTTTGGTATGGGGCACTAACATATTTTTTCCAATCTCTTATTAATTTTTTTTTTTAATAAAGTTTTGTTGCAATTCCACCCAAAATTTAAATGCTAATATTAACGAAACACTGACAACAACATTTAGCACCATCTTATTGTGATAAATAATATAAATGTCCTTGTGGCATACATACCCTTACAATTCAATTGCTACTCATGCCAAAATTTCACAAACAGACTGGGATCTTGTTAATCTCAAGATAATTGTGAAGCAGTCCTGAAGCTGACTAATAATAGTTCGAATAAGTGGCAAAATAATTATAGTGCTGCCTACTGTTCCTCCCACATGGCAATGCTGTGCTTCCTGATACATTTGACTGGAAACCACAGTAACAGCAACATTTAAGGGCACTAGAAAGTAAAAATATCAGTGAATGGAATTTTATTCAGATTATGCTCATCTTCAAGCTACTTTTACCATTTTAACAAGCAGAACACTGATTGTTTGTCACTGAAGGATTAGTGAATGTTTGCAGTTTTACAAAAGAACATTTTCCTGGACTGGAATTGAGCAAGAAATGCAAATAAACCTCAGTGTTTCAGCATTAGCAATCTAGCTTCTCATTGCAGTCTCCTGTTTGGGAACATTATGGCTTTCTTGTTAAAAGACAAGTAAACAAATCCAAAGCTGTGTGTCGAAGTTAACTTGTTAACGGACTTGAAACGACATCATCCGAATGTGAACGCGTCTTAGTTGGTGCAAAGACCGATAACGGCAGCATTTAAACAACCTTTATCAGGTAATTCAGATCGGTCCAAAGCAATAACACAAGCTGTAGGAGTTTTTAAAGCTCTGGATATACGTTCGAATGTTGATGCGCCGGCTTTAAAGTTATTGAGCCCCGCTACAAGATCCCATCATGTCAATACTTCAGCCAAACAGTTGTAATGGCACTTTATGAAAAAGCTCAAACTGATATTGTCAACAAGCCCCAGAGCCCAGATTAAAGCCCTGCCCTGATGATGATGAACGAGAGATTCAACCACCTCATAACAGAAATGATGGCCGTTCAAGAAGAGGTATTGCTATTTTATTATCTATTTAACTTTTTTAATTTAAAATTATAATCTTATTAACTCATTTTTTTACCTCCGTGTTTTACTTCCAGCCTGGGACAGAGATAGAAGCTGAATCTTCTTCCCTTCAGGGAAATCCAACAGAGATCACCTCCAGCTAAAAAGTCTGTGAGTGAACTCTGAACTCTTCCAGGGACCTGTCCCACCTGTGGGAGCAGGTCCAAGAGGTTGTGAGTAACGAGGCCAAATTCAGCCAGCAAAGTGCAACCTCTCTATTGCTGCTAATGTTGCTAGTGAGCGGTTTTCTCCACGTCTGGAGATATTCACTGCAACTAGATCTGTGCTTTTGGCAGAAAATGTGGACAAGTTCGTCTTTTTGGCCAAAATCTTGAAATTTGATTAGTTAGATTGTAAACTTTCATTCAACCTTTATTGAGACAGGTAAATCCCATTGAGCCTCGAGGACTCATTTACAAGAGAGACCTGATTTCAACAAAGAACAATGACAACAATAAACAGTTATAAAAAGTCATACAATTTTTTTTTTTTTTTAATTTTGTTAGAAATAGGATGGATAAAAAAAGAAAAGTAACAAAAAACAGCTAGATTCTAAGGCGAATGTAGAAAACTAAAACCAGGAACATGTCTGCATTGGTCCCTGCCAGGAGTCCAACAGATTCTTAGAGCCACTTAGAGAGGTCAAGGTCGAGAGCTTCAAATGTTTTTGTAAGATATTCCAAGAAACAGGAGCGGAGTATGAGAAGGCCCTTTTGCCTAGTTCAGTCCTCACTGAGGGAATACTGCAGGTAATAATGTCCTGAGAGCGCACGCTGTAGCTGCACTCACGCAGAGACATGTAGGAGGAGATGTATGAAGGCAACAGACCAAGAAGTGATTTAAAGATGAAAATGTACCAGTGGGAGAGTCTGCGTGAAGTTAATGATGTCCAGTTAACCAGTGAATACAGGGTGCAGTGGTGGGTACAATAATCACAGCCAGTTATGAATCTTAGTGCACTGTGATAGACAGTGTCCAACATCTGCAGGGTTCTTGTAGGAGCGTTCATATAAATAATGGCACCGTAATCAATAGAGGAAAGGAAAGTCACAGATACAAGATGTTTCCTAGCATTCAGAGTTAGACAGGATCACATTTAATGTCAAATAAACAAACATCAAATAAACAAACATCAAATAAACGGTCTGTTGCTGTCTATTGTTCTGATTTTGACTGTTATTGAATTTATTAAGATTTTTATTATTGTCAGTATAGTTTATTTATTGTAAAAAGTGCTGTTTATTTAAAAAAAATAATCAAATGGGTCACATTTATTTATTTTTATACAAACTTATTGTTTACTTGGCATATTTACAAAATAAATGTTTTGAAAGTCTTCATTTTGGCCATTTTTGTACTAAAAATTAATCGAACAGAGCCCTCCTTGAAACTGAACCGAACTAAAATGTGATTTTAGCGTACCGTTACACCCCTAATAATCATATGCATCAACAGCATTGTAAGAGGGGTACAGTTAAACCCGGAAGCCTCCGCCCCGTTTACTGATGGACGAGTTCTCTTCCTTTAAAGAAGAGAACTTGTATTGTAATAGTCCATCGTTGCAGTGATACCGAGTGATGCAATAACAGCATTGTAAGAGGGGGAGAGTGGAACACGGAGGCCTCCACCCCTGTTTAACAATGGACTGTTACCATGAGTTTTCTTCTTTCCAAAGATGGCTTCCTTTAAGGAAGCCATCTTTGTGAAGAGAATTCGTCCATCGTGAAACAGAAGCGGAGACCTCCGGGTTCAACTGTACCCATCTTACAATGCTGTTACTGCAAGTATCACTCAGTCCTCTGTGAATAGCAAGCGGCCATCAGGGCACTTTTTTGTTACTTTATCCATACAAGTTAGTTCCCATTGAGCCTCGAAGACTCATTTACAAGAGAGACCTGTTACATACAACATACAGGCAGATGAGAAAAAGAGAACACAAGGATAGAGGAAGCCAAAAAAATCACGTCACACAATTTTCTGGTCGTTAAACAGTGTAAAAGATGCAAAAAAAAGTATTTGCAACATAAAGCTGCAACATACAATGACATCATAATACATTTATGCATAGAGGTCAACAAAGCCAGTGAGTTATCCATAAACACTCAAGAAAGTTCCAAAGTTCTGATAAAATGATGTCTATTAGCATCATGGTTCTGATAAGGCCACAGAAGTCCTTGGGAGAGGGGAGCAGGCAAAGCTTCTAGTTTACGCATCCTCCAGGAGCAATTTGAGATAAGTTGACCTGTCCGAGGCCAGCAGGGAGGCCAAATTCAGATAAATAATTGTTTGGACCATCAGACTCGTTTTTCTGTCTGCCTTCAAGTTCTGCTGGTACACTCAATGGCAAATCCAAACAGCCAGAATTAGTGGACATTCCACCCAGTCTGTCCTCGATTTAGAATTCGCCAAGATTGGATCCTTCATGTTGGTGAGTTCCAGGAGCCGCAAACGGCCTACGATTCTCAGAAATCGCATCCAGCTTGTGGTTGAGCTCGGTAAGCATGAGTCTGAGAGCTCGGGGCACAAATTAATCCTTCACATAAGGCTGGTAGCTTTACCATTCCAAAACTGCTGCCAACATCTGCCTAATGTCAATATTCAAGGTATCCACCAATTCCAAAAAGCAGAAACCCTGTTATCATACATCTAAATGTACACATCTTCTACATCCTCCACGGACAGCACAGATAGGCACACAATCTTCCACTCACTCCAGGAATCAATGACATACTCAGCTGTGTAGGTCCATTCGGGGCATGAGGGCTCTCCAGCACCCTGTTGTCTGGTGGAAAAAAATTTATTAATTGCGTTGAGGGACCAGCTGACCAAATCCATAATAATTTTCGATTCAGAAGCTGTGTAAAGAGAGGCTCTGATGTTAACGGGACAAGAGAGCAAAAAAAGCAAGAGGGAGTGAGGTTAAGATCAAACGTCTTCGTCAAAAGCTAAAGACGGCAAACTTAAGTTTGTTGCAGCTCCTCAGACTGAAGAAGTTTTCTGGATAAAACACGAAACGTTTCGACAAAGATGAATCCATCTAGAGGACCTGACTCAGCCACGTTAGAAGTCGTTACCTAGCTCAACATTTTTTATTTTAATTTTTTAAATCCTATTTATTTGTGGGGACAGGCATTTCATGAATGTATTATGTCCTGATGAATGTTCAGTGATTCAGGTAGATAAATCTAACAAGGCTAAGTAACCCTTTTAAATGTTTTGCACCAAGTATTCAGTAAAATATGATGCATCAGCTCAGGAAATGTTTTGCATTTTTTGTATCATCCTGCATTTTCCAGTGTGCTTAAAACACACATTTTTGCCAGATTATTTTTTCCCTCACTGGTATGATTGAGGTACTAACTTAAATAGTATGAAGGGTGTGTGAAAGACTACCAAAACTGTGTGGAAAATACAACCCCCACAGAATAGCATGAAGTGGTATTACTCAATATTGAACACCTGACAGAGTAAATGAGCTGGACTTTTTTTTTTTTTTTTTAAGACAGCATTTTCTTCACCTCCCCTTATCCAGTCCAGTCCCAGAACTCATCCTTACTGAATCCAGTTTCCCCACCATATTTCTGCAGCCTCACTTTGCACTTAGTCATGATAAACTTTAAACACAGCCTAATTAATTCCTCCCCCAATACTTAAACACTGAAGTCTCTTTTGCCATCTGTCCCAACAATTTATCTTCAGTAAGGAATGTGGCAGCTGCAAAAACTGAGTTGAAACCAGGCTTCAGGTCCACTTGATGTCAGCCTCGGGGTAGTGAAAACCTACATGGAGCAGAACACCTCTAAACTTTCCCTGACATCAAAAATGTCCAGTTCTGAGAAAGACGTCCTATTTTTGTTCAGGACATGGGAAAAAAAAATCTCACATAGGTGCAATAAAAAATATATTTTTTTAAAACTATAGACCAATTACTTCAACATATCACAACATAATTCCGGAGTCTCTTATAGAATAAAAACAGCCTTTATTGTCCAACGGATGGGAAATTCCAGTGTATCAGCAGCAACAGATAAAAAGATTTAAAGATTTCACACAAAAGTTCCTAAAATGTTAATAAACAATACAATATATAATAAATAAGATTATCAATAATAATGTTCAATATGTATAGGAACATTGAGAATGGCAGACTATTTACAGTACAGTATTACAGGCAGAGTGTATGTTATTGACCAACTACCAGTAAGTTGTCAAGTTGGTGCCTTTCAAGACCCACATCAGCAGTTTTCCCAACTTAGCTGGAATACTAAAAATATACTATAATGTCCCTGTTTTACCATTGTCATTTGGACAAAGCAGGTGGCACTGTGTGGTTTTGTCGTTTGACTTTTGCAGTACTTTAAATATAATTCAGCCAACACTACAATGTGAGAAGCTCAAGGAAAGGCAGGTGGATTTCTCTATAATTGATTTTATTATTAAACTGCCTGACAAACAACCCAGAGTTTGGACAGCTGAAATTAGATTGTAGTCGGGAGAACAGCAAAGGACTGCAATAACATTTTCTCTTTCATACCAGTCACAGCTCTGTCAACTACAAAAATAATGAGGAGGAATAATCTGGAGGACAGTTTTGTGGTATGTTGTAGGAGCAGACACATTTTGAATGGGGGAAAGATAACGGAGACAACAGTTTTCAGAAGAAGTAGTTTTAAGCCGAGCAATATCAGAGCTGGCAACAGAGCTTCTCTACAAGTCCTAGAGAAGCTTCGCTCCCTAACGTTTTACAGAAAGTTGTTGCATTTCTCCTGTTTGGTTGAGGAGAAGAAATAATGTTATCGATGCACTGAAATCAACCAGCTCCTCAAACACCTTTGTCCTTTTCTGTGTAAAGTGTGGAAACACAGGGAATTTAAATTTGATCCACTGCCAATGTGCCTCTGAGATAACAACTAAGGTGGCCAGAAAACCAAACTGGTGCATGTGTGTGTGAAGTGGGCGGTGTAAAGCGCTCACCGCTTCACCCTGCTGATTCAATAATGACATCTTCATCTATGTGACTACACACCTACATGGCGCTGAGCTGCTTTTATGTGGCCTGAATAATTTTCTACAAAAGGGAATAGTGGAAACTCCACTAGGATGTTTATTTTACTTTAATAAGGCAGAATCAAAGTCTGAAAAATGTAACAAATAACTACAAACTACACTTCTGTGGGAACGATGGAGATCATTGCTCAAACATAGTGCAAACACTACACACCCTCTTCGTAATATTCTGATCCACTAATAGGGTGAAAACTCATTAAGCTCTGCTGTAATAAAGATAAATAACCTATAATTATTCATGTCAAAAATAATAACATTAAAAAAAACAGATACCAACAGGACAGCATGCTGGGTCATTGTGAGCTGCTTAAAGTTCAACAAGATACTTTGCTGTTAAATAAAGTAGAAAAGTTTTAGAACATAATTTTTTTTTTATGTAATTTTTTTATTGTGTTGCATTTGTTGCTGCCTCTTGGCCAGGGCTCACTTGAAAAGGTTTTTAATCTCAATGGGTTTTTATCCTGGTAAAATAAAGGTTAAATAAAATATAATTTTAAAAAACTGCTCAATTTGAAGCACTAAATAAAATTTTGCCAACAACAAATTTACTCATTTACTGTATTGCCACATTTTCTGTCAGATCAGTATCATTTATTTTGTCATTTAAAAGAAAACTAAGCAGCTTTCTGATTACATTTTTCCTGTATAAATTTGAAACCATGTCACAACGGGATGCCTTTAAGTCCCCTGTTGTGGAGGGATTTGAACAGTGAATGTAAATTTTTTAGATGAGTGTTTTACTGGACTGGAACTGAACAAAGAATGTAAGTAAACCTCAATGTTTTGGTGCAAGATATTCAAGAGGGCAGGAGTTACACTGTGGAGAAGAACAGAGGATGTTTTTTTGCTTGTCAGAGGCAGTGCAGAGTGACAAATCCTGGTGCGTGGAAGGAGCAATTTTATCCACCACCAGGTGCAATGGTGGAGCCGGGGGGGTGGGTAATGTTGGCCTTGGTCACCACATGTTCATTGGCCACCCCACCAACCATTCCAATCATTTCAGGAAAATAAACAATGAAGCAATATAAAAATTATAAAGCATTGCTTCCTCAAATGATAGTGGTGGCCAGTTTACACACATACACACATATACATATATGTTCACAACATGTACGGACCGATGGACTGACTGATGAAGGGAAACTAAGCAACTTGCTGATAACACTATTCCTTGTACAGCCTTCCATGGGTGGCTGTGGCTGAGTGGTTAGAGCAGTTGTTCTCCAATGGGAGAGTTGGGGGTTTGACTCCAGCAGTCACATGTTCAAGTGTCCCTGGATAAGACACCGAACCCCTCATCGTCTTTGATGCGTGTCCCATCTGTGTATGAAAGTGATCTAAAAGCACTGACTAGTCTCTTTAGAATGATTCTTTTGATTAGCTTTGTAGAGATCTAGTAGAGTGCTATACGACTGGATGGATATGAGAACAGATAATAATAATAATAATAATAAATTTGTATAGCACCTTTCAAACAAATGTTACAAAGTGCTTCACATAATCAATTAAAACATCAGAAATGACATCAGAAACACAAAAGTATACCAAATAAATTAAAATAACAACATAAAAAAGAAAGAAATTCAAATATTAAAAGCCTTATAAAGAAGTAAGTTTTAACTAATGATTTCAAAGAAGACAATGAAGAGGACTGTCTAATATTTAAAGGAAGAGCATTCCACAAATTAGGAGCCCAGACCATAAACGCCCTCCCTCCTTCTGTCACCAGTCGAGCTCTGGGAGTGGAAAGTAACAACAGTTTTAAAGATCTGAGGTTGCAAGAAGGATGTAGGGGTAAGAAGCAGATAGATATGATGACGCAAGACCGTTCAGGGATTTAAAAACAAACAATACAATTTTAAAGTTAATTCTAAAAACCACAGGGAGCATGCAATGAGGACAGAACTGGAGTGATGTGCTGATATTTATCTTGTGAGAACTCTAGCTGCAGTGTTTTGCACTGGTTGAAGACGATACAGAGAACTTTGGGGCAGACCAGAAAATAAAGAGTTACAATAATCAAGATGACAAGAGACAAAAGGCATGAACAAGAGTTTCTGCATCAGTTAAAGAGACAAATGCTCTGATTTTGGCAATATTCTTAATTTGAAAAAAAATGTTGTTTTAGTGATGTTCTTAAAATGTTTAGAAAAACCAAGATCAGAATCAAAGGTTACCCCCAAATTTCTGGCTTCACGAGTGCAGCTAAAACCAAGAACAGAAAGGGACTGAACTTCTAAATCCCTTTTGGCCTTGGGGCCAAAAACCATCACCTCAGTTTTATCGTTGTTGAGTGAAAGAAAATTATCAGACATCCAGGTTTTGATGTCTGTAAGGCAGAGATAAAGTTTATTGAGTGTGGAGAGGTCTGATGGGTTAATAGAAAAATAAATCTGGGAATAGTCTGCATAAAAATGAAAAGAAACATTGAATTTATGAATAACCTGACCAAGTGGTAGCATATAAATAGAAAATAATAGTGGCCCAAGAATAGACCCTTGGGGGACACCACAGGTGAGAGAAGCTGAACTGGAGGAATTATTGCCAGAAATTACCGAAAAAGTTCTGTCATGAAGATAAGATTTGAACCACCTCAGAGCAATGTCTCTAACACCTAACCAATAATTTAGTCGGCTCAGTAGAATATTATGATCAACTGTATCAAAAGCAGCAGAAAGATCTAGAAGCACGAAGACAGAACAACAGCCAGCATCTGAGCTCATCCTAATATCATTCACAACTTTTAATAATGCGGTTTCTGTACTGCGATATTGACGAAAGCCAGACTGAAACTTTTCAAAAAGTGAGTTTTTGTTTAAATAAGTTCAGATCTGAGAGTACACCACTTTCTCCAAAATGTTCACAGTAAAGGGTCATTTAGATGGTGTTGTAAAGCACTTTGAGTATCTTGACTAGTTAGAAAGGCGCTATGTAAGTACAATCCATTTACCGTTTGTATAATTTTGAAAACACGTTACAAATATTTTGTTCTGAATGCAAAAATGCTTGAGGTAAATCTTTCTCTGGTTGTAAATATATATTTTATTGCTTTTACTCAACTCAGAGGCGTAACAAGATGCCAGCAAAAAATGTTTCGTTTTCTCATTTTCTTCAGCAAAATTATATTTTTTTCCGGCTTCACTGATGAAATTATTTGCAGGTAAGCCTGACATTCTGAAAACAAAACAAAAAATCCTAACATTTTACTCACAAAACTGTGACCTAAGTATGAAATCTGCAGCACAAATATTTAAGTATTCTCACAGAGCTTCTTTAATGAGGTTATCCGAGGAGCCAATTTTTACTGTTGCAGCTTTTATATCATGTTAGTGACTAACATATACTTTAATATAAGCCTACTTGTAAAACTGTATTAAAAACCCACAAAAGCATTTCTTTAATTATTCATCAAAAAAAATTTAACAACTCCCACAAGTTCTAATGCTACATTATTAAAAGTGGATTCAAAGAGCCTTTCTAAAACTGCAAAGGAATATTTTAGGTTTCATGGAAATGATGCTGCAGATTTATTGAATTTGTTTGATATGACTAAACTGATCATTTGTTTTCTTTCCGGACATTAGCTTCAGTTTATCAGAGCTTCTGTCTCCGATCTAACAAGCAGATTAATAAGGAAAAATTAGGGGTTAGGGCCATCAATAATGCCACTTTGTGGACTTCACACTAAAGAATCACCTCATGCCTTTTTGTTTTCAGGGTATTTTATGTTTATCAAACTAAGTTAAAAGTAAAACAAGCACAATAGCTACCCATTACAGACGAGACGCATTGTATTTGAACATAAAAGTCAAATGTGGAGTTAAGGTGTTTACAATTACAATCTTAGTGTGGTTCGCAGCAGCATAATAAAGCTATGAACACCACGAAACAAAAGAATTATTAAAATTAATTACTGACGAAAGATTTTGAGAGTCAAAGCTGTGGGAGCCAATTGTATCTCAACACACACCTGCCATTATTGTTAAAAAAAAAATAACTGTATGAGAAGGATGTTTGACACGTTTTCTACCCAATGCTTCAAAACCAAGATCATCAAGGTATACGTCACTTTTTATTTGATTTAGCGAGGACATGCTGCATTGTGAGAACCCATACTGCCCCTGGACTTCATTGGTTCATGCGTCAATGACCAGATGCAGCTCTGAGAAAATATCATCAATGCAGCCATATTAGACAGGAAGGGGTTAGTGAGTATTAATTATCTAGCCTGGCACTATGGCAGCAAATGGCCATTTATAATCCATCAAACAACATGACCTGACCTCCATCAAAAAGGCTCCACAGCTCATCCTGAAGCAATAAATACAACACATATAATCTCTGTGGCATTCTTTAGAGAAGCAATGATTAACTTACACTAAGAAAATGAATATGAATTAAAAGTAGTTACTTTGCAGACTATAACATGAGCCCAATTTGTACCTACAACTAACTAAGAGATCCCTTTTATCTCAAAACACACCAAATTTAACAGACAATGCACTGCTAATGTATGTGACAAGGTGCGCTCAGCAAATCACTCATTTAAGGCAAATTCAACTTTTCTCCCCAAAAAAAGTCTGACAGAAGGCAGCTCAAAGCTGATGTTTACACAAAAATCCTAAATAAGCAAAGAAAGGCACAGAAGTAATGCATCACAGACAGTAAATCTATCCAAGCAAACTGGATGTTTCAGCACAAAATTACACAGCATCATGGTCTCGCTCGCTTGTTTTCATCGCGTTAAACAGACCATGAAGCCACATTTCAGTCACACCTCTGAAAAGATGCTGTTAATAATTAAGCATGTGGCCTGCATTAACCTTACACCTGATGCAAATCCTCAAAAGCAACGAAGCAGGTGAGAATCAGCAGGTCCTCATATCGCCCTCTAGTGGTCGTTTTTATTTTACACACAGACCACCGAATGAAACCGGTTGACCTGTTCACTGAAACATTGTCAGGAATTCTGTTTTTAGACTTGATAAAAGGTTACAACATGCAGAATGAGAGAAGCAGGAGAGGTGACTGCAGCATAACGTTTGGACATTAGTACCTGGATTCAGTTAAGACTATTCTGTGTATTTTTTAACTAACTCAAACCGACATATGAATTTGTTTAAACACAAACTTGATCCAACAATATCAAAATATCTCTACTTTCCAATACATAAACCAATGTACGGAGCAGCTCAAACATTTATTCTGTAGTTTATTTACTAGATATAAAAATTTTGTATTTTCTAACTAGTTTTATTGATACATGTTATTATTAATTAGATAAATCCAGAAAAATGTAGCTACTTGTGATATGTGAAAAAAATTAAAGTTAAAAACTAAATCCTTTATTTATTCATTTGGATTAAAACAGGTGGGCTTTTTTTTTTTTTTTATCAATCTGGGATTTTTTTTTGTACACTTTCATATTGTATATATGTCCACTAAAAAGGTGACCACATTAGCCTTTGAGTTTGCTTGTTGGACAACTATTTAGATAACATTTAAATGAAAAACTTAAATTACAATGAACTGCATATGGGTTCACTTTTAATCAGCGGCTGAAAAATGATTTGAAAGGCGATTCTAGTAGAATTATTTTTTTTCAAGTGAAAATAATATTAGCAAAGTAATACATTCCTGAGGAAATCCTATGTAAGTGTAGCACCTAACATGGATGAACAGATTATAGGAATAGCTCCTAATCAACTAAAACTAACAAATACAGAAAGTGGGGAGTCCTTTATAAGAAATAAAGCCCACTTGCTTTCTTTTCCCTGATAATAATTACATTCAATACACAAAAATCAATATAAGAGCTAATTATATATAGTTTATTTTAATTTTGATCACACTTCTTTATCACTAAAACATACATGCATTAAAAATTCAAACTCTCAACCAAACAAACAGAAACTGGTCCAAATTAATCTTTGATATAAAACCAGTTTCCAGGTCACAAGGAGTGGCTGATATGGTGGGGGTGGGGGGATATTTAAATATTGCATCAGATTATTTCAAACCCAACCTGTAGTTCTTCTATAAAACCAGCCGCCGGTTATAGTGAGGTTAAAAAAAAAAAAATCAAAAGCGTTTTCAGGAGCCTACAGAAAAAACTGGTCAGTTTGACAAAAATATCTGAAATATCAACTATCCAACCATTTCCTGACAGGTTGTTCAGGCCCAAAATAACTGTTAGGTGGTTTTATTATTATTAGATATGTTTGCCGCTTAAACTATACCCAC
This sequence comes from Nematolebias whitei, assembly GCF_014905685.2. Taxonomy (NCBI): domain Eukaryota; kingdom Metazoa; phylum Chordata; class Actinopteri; order Cyprinodontiformes; family Rivulidae; genus Nematolebias; species Nematolebias whitei. The sequence goes on from NC_056511.1 coordinate 39,519,286, forward strand.
ATACCTCTCCAGGCTTTAAACAGCTTTTAAATAAGTTTAACTCTTCCACATTTGCCTTTATCCAAGTGTGTGTGTGTGGGGGGGGGGGTCCTCTATATTTCTCTGTTCTGCATTGCACATTCTTGACTTAAAATGATATGTTTGGCCCAATTTGGTAAATATATTTGTGGCCTATTTTACACAATGTCGCGTTTACACTTGAAATATGGTTTCTCAGCAGGGGAGCTGGACTCTCCCTTAGAGATAGGGTGATACGTTCTCCAGGGAGACCCGGGGTAGAGCCGCTGCTCCTCCACATGGACAGGAGTCAGCTGAGGTGGTTCAGGTATCCCCTGGACGTCTCCCTAGGGATGTTTTCAGGACATGTCCAACTGGGAGGACACTGGGAAGACCCAGGACAGACTGGGGCGTCTCTCAGCTGATTGGGAACACTTTGGAGTCCTCCCAGAAGAGCTAGCTGTAGAAAGAGATATCTGGGCCTCTTACTCAAGCTGCTACCCCCAAGACCTGACTGGTTGATTGATGGATTAATTGACTGATTGATGGATTAATTGATTGATTGACTGACTGATGGATTGATTAATTGGTGAACTGATTGATGGATGGAAGTCTCGTTTTAATATCAGTTTTGAAACACTACTTCAACCTTCTGTAAATGTTTATATGGGTGGACTGACAGTAATTCTTGATTATAGTTTTTGTTTGTTAGTACTAACAGTGGGCCAAATCCGGCTCTTGTAAACATGTCTTCTACCCCCCTCCCTGCAAAAAACATTATAAATGTAAAATATTTGTATTGCCTCTCACTTCATCTAGTGCAGACTTCTTATGACAGTTTGCTAACCACGAAACCATAAAAATAGTCGGATTTTTCAGTAATCTCTGATTTTGACATGGAAGGGCAACAGAGAATGTCACATGAAACCTGAGATCACATGAAACCAATCAACCACATCTTGATTAACCTGTAAATCAAGAAAAGATGTGACTAGATCTAAAATTGGCCCGTGGCTTGTAGTCTTTAAGTTTGGCCCCCTTTTTTTGTATTCTCAATCTACTCTACTAAATATACAAAAAATGTCAAGTTGTCCTTTTTTTTTTACTCTAACACTTTTACTGGGTTTATTTTAAAGCACGTGGTCATCAGCACTGTTTCTAATGAGGTGGCAACAATATGGTCATCAAAACAAAAACATCATACCTGCTGATGATGAATCCTTGCTATGCCTCAGAAACATGCAGGGCAAATCACAATCCTATCATAATAACATCACAACGCAACCAAACAAGCTAACAGTGTAAAAACTAAGCTTGAGCTGCTCTAAATAATAATAATAATAATAATAAGCAGTGAGGAGCAACAAGGCTTGGCTGGTAGCTGGTTTAGCAGCAGATGCTGAAGCTCCCACAGAAAAAACACGCAGATAAAAATGTGGCTGACATGGATTCAAACAAAGGAGGAGAGACAGACGCCCGGAGAGATGGCTCCCCACGCCAGGCGTTGCTGTCACTCGCTTAGTTTTCCCAGCCGGGCAGCTCACATTTATCCATGTAGGTGGATTCACGACGACCATTGTTGCAGAAAACGCGAGCAGCGTTAGCTAACAGCGGTTACCTGGACGTTAGCTGGCGGTGGGGAGGAGAAAAACAAAAAGAATATTCCACTTACCCTTTGTTTTTCTTTCTTCTGGTAACGAGGACGAGGTCTATCGTAGGACTAAAAAAAAAAGGGGTCTTTTCTTCTTCTTCTTTTTTTTTTTTTTTTTAATCAGGCATAAAAAAAAAATCTCTCCGTGTGCTACCACGGCACGCGCGCGGCTACGCTAATTTGAAATGTAACGGTTAAAAAAAAAAAAAAAATCCCAGGTGCCGCTGCTCTGCTTTAAATCCGCCTCCTTGGTTTAAAAAAAATAAAAATAAAAAAGTATTTTCAATTGTGTTTGTTTGGTTGTTTTCCCTCCGCGCTGCACTGGTTACAAAACCAGACTATCTTTGTAGGCTTCTCACCGAACCGTCAGCAAGCGTGGGGGACAATAAATAAATAAATAAATAAATAAATACCACAAGGGAAGACGCCAAAAGACCCCGTTTTTTTGTGGCAGGTACGAGACGGATATCCGCAGCTGCGTCTCTGTTCCCCCCCTCCTCCTCCTCCACATCACCGACCTGCTGCCTGCCTGCGTCCCCGCGAGGAGAAAGAAAGAGAGTGGATGTGGAGGTGGAAGCTGGAGGGGGTGTGGGTGGGTGGAGGGGCTGTGACCCCCCCCTGAGTCACATGGGAAACAGAAAGAAGGCGCTAAGCCTCGTGTTTGGTGCTGTCCCTGGTGCTAAAACCCAAATATCCCACAAATGATGGAAACACGCAAGCAGCGAGTAAAGATCATGGAATAGACAGCAGCCTGAATGTTTCTGAATCATTCTGTGTTCAGATCCATCTCTGTTCTGAAATTCGTTCCTCGGTTTTTGTTCAGCAATTCATGCCTCAAAACGTTCAGCTCATTTAAAACACCCCTGCTCTGACTTTTGGTAATTTGTGCAATTTTAACTTTAACAACATTTAGCTTTGTCGGACATGTTTCTCACACTGAAAATTAATGGAGCTCTCTTCACATCCTTCAAGCTCTTTGAGCTGTTTGCAACATTTTACTGCTCATTTCAGCTGTTGTTCTGTTTCGGCTTCTTTCTGCTAATTTCAGCTTTTTATGCTCCTGCACAGCTGCAGAAAGGAAAGCTCTGCAGAGAGTGGTGCAGACTGTTGGAGTCAGCCTCCACACCATCACAGACATCTACACCTCCAGATGCAGGAAGAGGGCCACCTGCATCATGAAGGACCCCGCTCACCCAGCACACACACCCTTTGCCCCGCTCCCCTCAGGCAGGAGGTTGCAGCGCATTAAGTGTAGAACCACTAGACTGAGGAACAGCTTCTACCCTGAAGCTGTTAGACTCACAAACCTCTAGCCAAGAAAATAAGGAAGAAAAAGAAAATCACTGCAATGCCACTTTAATTGGTGATATGTGACTTATCTGTGCTGCTGATTATCCATGCTGCTGATCTCTTGCCTTTATGCTGCTGTATTCATACCCTGCTGCTCACTACAGACTCATGCTCAGGCTGCTGTTTAATACACCATATTATTTTACATTATTAGTGTTTAGCATATATCTTAGATCCTTGTATACAATCTCTTTTTATACTTTATATTTTTGTTATTTTTGGGATGTAACTGGGACCTCGGGTACACAATTTCGTTCCACCTCATGTACCACATGTGACATGAATGACAATAAAGAACTTGAACTCCTTTCAGCTTCTTTCTAATAATTTCTCATGTTTATGCTCCTATCAGTCTCTTTCTGGTAATTTCAGCTATTTTTGGTTTTTCAGCTACTTTTCTGCTGATCCAATCAGTCAATCGAAGCTTTATTTCTATATCACCATTCATACAAATCAAATGTAATTCAAAATGTTTTACAGTGGAAAAAATAAAATAAATGATCTATCCTGAGTAAACTCCCGATCAAACAGATGGGTCTTTAGTCTACATTTTAAAAGCATCTGGATTACGGAGTCCTCTCAGGCCCTCCGGCAGGCCGTTCCACAGTCTCGGTGTGTAAAAGCAGAATCACAAAAGTGCTTGTTTTGTGAAACAGCTAAAAAAGAGGAATCAGAAAATCTGAGGCGATGCCCTCGTTCATAAACAACAACCAAAGGATTTCTGCTTTTATGTCTATTTTCAGCTACTTTGTGTCCCTGTGATAGACTGGACCTGTCCAGGGTGTACTCCGCCTCTCGCACGGTGACTGCAGGATATGGGCACCAGTGATCCCCTCAACCTAATTTCCTAATCTTTCCATTTTTCCCAGCTGGGCATTGCTATCGAGTTCTGTCTCTCGTCTTGTGTGACAAAAAATGTTTAGTTTGGATGTAAACAACAAAAACACACTTGTATGTTGCAGAAGTAGACATTTAGTACAAAAAGCAGTTCCGCATGCATGCAGGCTGAAGAATCGGACACTTCAAAACTCAGAACCTCCGACTCCTGTTGACTGAAATCAAGGCATCAGTGATGGATGCACCACGCTCCAGCAGCCAGGTAATATCTGACAGCTGGTGTTGCGCACTTGCAGGGTTTTAGGAAGAAAAAAATAAATATATATATTTAAAAAACACCTACATGTCAACCACCAAACAACACGTGTACGTTGAACCAAAAACAGGATATTGTTTTTTCAAGATATCAAAAAGAACACTGGCCACCACAGACTGAATATCCACAAAAGTGGAAATTCTGTCCATAAAAGTTATGAACAGAATTGGCGACAAAGGGCAACCTTGGCGGAGTCCAACGCTCACCAGGAGTGAGCCCGACTTACTGCCGGCAATGCGGACTAAGCTCTGACACAGGTCATACAGGGAAAACTTGGTAAGGAAACTGAAAGTTAAGCTGTTTTTTTAATTTTATTTTAGAAATAGATCTTGTCTAACTCTGAATGCTAGGAAACACCTTGTAACTGGCTGTAACTACCGTACCCACCACTGCACCCTGTATTCACTGGTTAACTGGTCATCATTAACTTCACGCAGACTCTCTCACTGATACATTTTCATCTTTAAATCACTTCTTGGTCTGCTGCCTTCATACATCTCCTCCTACACGTCTCTGCGTGAGTGCAGCTACAGCGTGCGCTCTCAGGACATTATTACCTGCAGTGTTCCCTCAGTGCAGACTGAACTTGGCAAAAGGGCCTTCTCCTGCTCCGCTCCTGTTTCCTGGAATATCGTGCAAAAAGATCTGAAGCTCTCGACCTTGACCTCTCTAAGTGTCTTTAAACATCTGTTAAGTTCCTGGCAAAAACCAGTGCAGATGTTCCTGTTTTTAGTTTTCTACATCGCCTTACAATCTAGCTGTTTTTGTATCTTTTTTTAATGCCATTTTTTTTTTCACTTGTTCTCAATTTGCATGCTTTCTTTTACCGTCCACTGTTGCCATCATTCTTTGTTAAAAGCAGGTCTCTCTTGTAAATGAGTCCCTGAGGCTCAATGGGATTAACCTGTAAATAAAGGTTGAATGAATGAATTAAAATCACCTTCCTTGATTTTTAAGAATTTCATGGATTGCAAGAAATTCTGTCTCTTTGGAAGCAAACCCTAAGAAAAATACAAGCAAAGATTGAAGACTTTTGCACGGGACTGCTTGTTTAAACATTGTGCACCTTATTAAACACTTTTGCATCATGCTAAAATTATAACAAACATACTCAATTTACGTAGTCATGGATGATTTTCCAAAAAACAGAATCCAAAACTCCCAACCCAACAATGTTGACATGTTATTTCAGTTTTTCTCCCGTCCATTCAGCAGTTCATCTTGTATAGTATGCAGCTGCACTAAATTATTCCTGAGATGTACGCAGCACCTGGCTGATGTGTCGCAAAGCAAGTCATCCAGATCTGGGTTATTCATGAGCCTCTTGAGGATCCTCGTGCAGGAGATCCTTAACATAGGAGAAAAGTAATATTTTTACCTCATGCGCGTCTTAATAGTACCAAAGTAGTTTCATGGTTCTAGACCCAGACTCATAAATGTCTCATCCATTACACTTCACAGGAACTTAAAGACATCCAGACTCTGACACATAAATTACTTTCCAGTGTGTTGGTGTTCTGTTCCGCTGTCTCCATCTTGTGGGGTGTGTATCTATATATGTGAGTATGGGTGTAGCTCAACCAACAAAGTGGTGGTGGTGAAAGCTTTTATAGAACGATGGGTCTCTAAGGAGGGGCTGAGCATTTCAGAAAATAGCATGCAGCTCATTATAAGCAGTTTGTGGTCATGAAATAGTTGTGTTGTTGGTGTGGTTCTACTAGTTTCACAAGTACAGCTATTTGTTCCACGTCACAGAGCAAACAGGGGGATTGGAAATCCCCTCCATCAAGCAATAAAATAAAAATGAAATAACCTACCTCAGTTCTTCTCCACGTTGTAGATCCTATACCTACTTGAATATTTTCCCTTTCCAATTTCACTGCATAAAAACTCTCATCTCCAAAATTACAAACAATGACTATTCAAATCACTCAGCAACGGAGGACATCGGCATACAGCTTGTTTTTACCATGAATTTATTATTGAAACTCTTCAGCTGTGCAGGATCTTTTGCAGGATGGAGCATCAGCACTTGTTGACTTGCACTGTCAACTTTTTTTTCCATCAAGGCTTAAAATATATATTTAGCACCTGACTCAAGAGACTCATTCTAGTGATGGCTGAAGGACAGGAAAGGTAACAACAGGAAAAATGTTGATTTGAAAGGAGCCTTGTGCCTCGAAGAAAAAAAGAAAACGGTCAGCAAAAGTTATGAAAAAAAAATAGTTATTTTTAGATGATCAAAAATAACCCTAGGTGTTAACACTTGTATTTTGCTGATTGAGACTATATGAACTTTGATTTATTTTCCTCTTCATTTTTTTTATTTTTTCTAGTATTTATTTTTTTAACAAAGTGTGCAACTTCATTTGTATTTGTACATGAAAACTATGTCTGCCCTGGCAACAGGTTAGTAAGATGAGGAAGGTTCAAAAGGCTGGGTATTTTTGGAGATCATTATGAAAACATTAGCTTAAGCTCAACAGATATTCAAATTATTTAGCGATTTCACCATATTCAGAACAGAATGTCATTAAGAGGTTTATCAAATGAAGAAGAATAAAACTTTTGTGTATATTATAAAAGAATATTGAATGAAAACCTTCAGGGGTGTCAAACTCAGTTACCAAATGGGGTCAACAAAATATTGTAAATCCAGGGCCAGTTTTTGTCAAAATATTAACTTTAGTCAGATACCTGACGTGTTCCTCATTAATCAGTTCTGTGATGTTCTCTGATGCTCCTTCAGCATCAAAATCAAAGATTACTGAAAATTTTAAACAAATTATTATTTTTTTTATTTTTTTGCTTCAAAATTGGCCAACAGCCATGAGAAGTAAATAAAATATGGCAAGTTGTTAAGCAAAATGAGAAGCAATAAAAATGTTTTTATTTTAAAAAATATTATTTTGGGGCTAACATAGGTGTTATGAAGGGCCATATTTGGCCTTGAATTTGAATGATTGCTAAAATAAAGTAAACACATCTCCTTTCTCATAAATTGACTCAACCTTCTGAGATTTTAATGAGTTTTAATTGTACCAAAGCTGTCTGAAAGCACAGAGTTTTTTCTGATATTTAGGGGGTATAATATTATTTATTTTATTATTTATTTATTTTGCAGGGTGTGTTTTTAGGGATGTTACATATGCACAAATCATCCTGATCTCAGCCTTCAGTACTCAGCCTTCTAAACCAAAAAGCCGAACCCAGACTAACATGCAACAAAATGTTATAAGTATAATGTATAATGTATAATGTTTCTTAAATACAGTTCTCTCATCTGCAGCTTGGCCATGACCAGTTGGTAATGAACCAGAACTTTAATAAACCACAATGCAAATAAAAGCTCTAAACAACATGTCCAGCTGAGCAGTGAACACAAAGATCACACTCTCTTTGTAATTTCCCAGATCTTGGTCTTCTCTCTGTCCATGAAAAAACAAATAAACAATAAAGGTATTCATTGCATCATCATGAAGACCAGTCCAAAAAAAAAAAAAAGTCATAAGGCAAATAAAAACATTACATAAAAACTTGTTTTCTCATATCAAAGGTTAATGTGAAATAAAAAAAAGACTTTGCTTATAGAATTTGCAACAATTACCAACTACTATGTGTTTGTCTAAAGAAAGAGTCGAACGAGAATGAAAATAGTTCAACAATGATGATGTCAATCCCAAACAGCTCGTTTGAGAAGTCTTATAATTTTGATGTACTGGTACACATTCACGCTCAGATTTGTTAAATAAAGTATTCAGATAAAAGTGCTTTGTTTACATTGAACAAATACCTGTATTTCAAATTTGCATATCAATATATGTGGAAAACTATAGGAGTAAATCCTTTAAACTTCTGTCATAGGATCATCATCATCACCACAGGATGCCACAGGAAGTCCTTCCTCCTTGTGGCTATCAAACTTTTCAACTCCTCCCCCTTTCTACACATAGGACAGTAAAATTTATCCTGCACCACAATAAACACTTTAATGTTTCTGTCTGCACCTGACCTGTTTTAGACCTTAATTGCTGGTATTTTTATATTCTGTTATCTTGTATATTCTTTGTTCTTTTTTTATATTTTGTGTGATTCCTTGAGTATGTTCCCTTTGTACTGAAACTCTGGCACAATTTTCTGCGGGATCAGTACAGTTCTATCTTATCTTATCTTAACTTATCTCATCTTATGATTTTATGTTTGATTTTACAATTATAAATGAGGCCTTTAAACAATTTTGCTTTTATTTTTACAATTTCAGTCTGATGATTGTTGATCATGATCATGATTGTTTGCTCTATGTGGCTATGTGATGGACTTGTGACCTGTCCAGTGTGTCCCCCACCTCTCACACAGTGACTGCTGGACATGGGCACCAGAGACCCCTGCGACCTGAAAAGGAAGCAGCAGGTAAAGATAATGAATGGATGGATGGATGGATGGATGGATGGCTAGATGATCAAGAAGTCAGGTTAGAATATACCTGAGGAATAGAGAAGTATGCTAGTGTCCATTTTTAAGTCCAAGGATGCTGTACAGAGTTGTAGCAACTACAGGGGAATTAAGTTGATGAGCCACACAATGAAGATCTGGGAGAGAGTTGTAGAAGCTAGACTTGGATGAGAGGTGACTCTGAGCAGCAGTATGGTTTCATGCCAAGAAAGAGCACCACATATTCCATCTTTGCTTTGAGGATGCTGATGGAGAAGTACAGAGAGGGTCAAAAGAACTTTATTGTCTCTCTGTGGATTTAGAAAAAGCATATGACAGGGTGCCGAGGGAGGGGGTGTGGGATTGTCTGATGGAGTGACAAAGAAGTATGTTAGACTGGTACAGGACATGTAAGAGGACACCAGGACAGTGGTGAGATGTGCTGTAGGAGTGACAGATAGCTTCAAGATGGAGGTGGAATTGCATCAAGGATCGGCTCCGAGCCCCTTCTTGTTTGCTCTGGTGAAGGACCGACTAACAGATGAGGTCAGGCAAGAATCCCCATGGACTATGATGTTTACAGATGACATTATGAACTGTGGTGAGAACAGGGAACAGGTGGAAGAGAACTTCGAGGGTGGAGGTATGCACTTGACAGAAGAGAAATGAAAGTCAGCCATAGTATTTTATTTTATTTTATTAACCTTTATTTAACCAGGCAAATCTAACTGAGATTACAGATCTCTTTTGCAAGGGAGGCCTGGACTTGAAGGCAGCCTAACATTCATGTTTTTGGTCTGTGGGAGGAAACCGGAGTAATCGGAGAAAACTCATGCAAGCACGAGAAGAACATGCAAACTCCACACAGAAAGACCCCAAGTTCAACCAGGACCTTCTTGCTGTGAGGCAACAGCGCTAACCACTGAGCTGTCATGCTGTCTGTAAGACAGAGTACATGTGTATGAATGAGAGGGAGGCTGATGGAACAATGAGGTTAAAAGGAAGAGAGGTTAGGTGCAGAATCTCAAATACTTGGGGTCCACTGTCCAGATAAAAGGGGAATGTGGTAAAGAGGCAAAGAAGAGAATCCAGGCAAGTTGGAGTGGATAGAGAAAGATAATTTGCAACAAAACAGTGTCAGCAAAGATCAAAGGAAAAGTTTACAAGACAGTGGTGAGACCAGCTATGTTGTATGGTCTGAAGACAGTGGCATTGACAAAAAGACAGGAGAAAGAACTGGAAGAGGCAGAAATGAAGAAGTTTAGGTTCCCCTTAAGAGTGACAAGGATGGATAAGATTAGGAATGAGATCATCAGAGGTACAGCACACGTTGAACAACTGGGATATAAACTTAGAGAGGCCAGACTGAGTTAATTTGGTCATGTACAGAGGAGGGACAGTGGGTATATTGGTAGAAGGATGTTAGAAATGCATATACCAGGAAAAAGACAAAAAGGAAGACCAAAGAGGAGATACATGGATGCAGTTAGAAGGGACATGGTGGTATTTGGAGTGAGGACAGAGATTGCAGAGGACAGAGTGAGACAAAAGTGGATGACTTTCTGTGGCAATCCTTGAAGAAGGAAAGGCATAAAGAAGAAGAAAGAGATGGTCAGGAAGTTCAGTGATGGACTGGTGAACTCTTCAAGGTGTTCTCCCACTCCACACCTGCTGACAGGACAATTCAAAACCAGCTGCATATCAGCATCAAAGGTAGCATATACCAAGGCAATACACTGTCCCTACTCCCATTCTGCATAAGCCTGAACCCCCTCAGCCAGATCATTACAAAAAGTGGCTATGGATACTGGTTACAAGTGTAACAATTATCAGTCACCTCCTCTACATGGATGAGATCAAGCTGTGTGCCAAAAATGAGCGAGACATCGACTCACTGGTCCACCTCACCAAGATATACAGCAAGGACATTGGAATGTCATTCGAACTTGATAAATGCAGTTTGATCGTATGCAAGAGAAGCAAGGTGGTCACAAATGAAGGAGTTAAACTACCTGAAGGTAACATTGCAGATGTCCAGGATAGTTACAAATAACTTGGAAACTCACAGGCAAATGGCAATCATAGTGAAGCCACAAAAAAGTCAGCCAAAACCAAGTATACCTATGGAAAATAAGGCATGGTCTGAAGAGCCAACTGAATGTCAAGAACAAGCTCAGAGCCATCGACAAGTATGCAGTGCCAGTCATCAGATACCCAGCTAGTATTGCTTGGCCAAAGGAGGAGATAGGAGCCACTGACATCAAGACTCGAAAGCTCTTCACAATGCAAGGAGGGTTTCAATCCAAGCCCAACACCCTGTGACTATACACTAAGAGAAAAGACGGAAGCAGAGAACTAGTGAGCATCCAAGCCACTATACAGGATGAATCAACTAAGATCCTGGAGTACATCAGGACAAAATCCCCCAATGATGACCTAATCAGTGAATGACTCTGGCAGCAGGAGAAACCCAATGAGGAAGAGGAGGAACAAGAGGAGCCATCATGGAAAGATAAGCCCCTGCACAGCAGGTAGAACTGGCTGACTGGGGAAATGCCTGATGTAAAAAAAAACATCTACCAGTATCTAGAAAGGGCTGGACTGAAGGACAGCACAGAAGCATTAATCATGGAAGCACAAGAATAGGCCCTCAGCACAAGAGAAATAGAGGCTGGTGTCTACCGTATCAGACAAACCCCGAGATGCAGGCCGTGCAAAGATATACCTGAGGCAGTCCAATGCATAATAACAGGGTGTCAGAACCAGGCAGGCAAAGGATACATGGAACATCATAATCAAGTAACTGGAATTGTGCTGTGCCAAGTATGAACTGGAGGTCCCACAGTCAAAGTGGGACGCGCCACCAAGGGTGGTGGAGAATGGAAGGGTAAAGATCTGGAAGTGGGACTTCCCGGTCCAGACCGACAAACAGGTGATGGCTAAGCATTGTGGTGGTCGACAAGCAAGAGAAGAAGGCAGTGGTGATAGATGTAACAATCCCAAGTGACTGTAACATCAGGAAGAAGGAGCAGCTGGAGAAATACCAAGGGCTGAAATAGGAAATACAGAAGTTGTGGAGAGTCAAGTGTCAGTTCCAGTGGTCATAGGAGTACTTGTTGCTGTGACCCCAAAACTGGAAGAGAGGCTCCAACATATCCCAGGAACAACCCCAGGGATCTTTATCCAGAAGAGTGCAATCCTAGGAACTGCTAAGATACTGTGCACATGTTTTGTGTTTTCCATATTGGATTTGGATATGGCAACCAAATTTTTAATAATGAGCTTTCTTATGCCTAGATGCAGTCACACTTCAAAATGGAAGTTGGCACATTGCTTATTTTTGAAGTTATAATGCTCAAAAGACTTTCATATATAAATACTGTGTATGGTGTCAGCCAACTTGAATATTGATGTGGCAACCAAATTTTTGAAAGAAATTTGAAGACAGCTGAAATCTTTCTCGTGACTAGATGTAGACATACCAAAATGGAAATCAGTACCTAATTTATTGTGCTCACAACATGCACAGATGGATGGATAGATGGACAGAAGGTATTTCTAATTCCTCCTTGTTGCTTTGCGATGGGGCACATATAGACCCTTCATAAGATCATGCAAAACAAAAATACAAACTTTGACTTATTCGAATTGTGAAACTAAATGAAATAATTAATTTCAGGGGGATTTGCATCTTGGTCATCATCATCTACAGCGGTGCTTAAGAAAAATCTCATCTGTATGTGTGTAGGCATCAATGGAGCACACAGACACACAAGCTGTTTACTGTCCTGGCTGACCACCCAACCCCCAAACTCACGCACACACCCTATCAGAGGACTCATCCACAATCCACCATGACAAAGGGAAAGAGCTGAGTACAGGATATAGAGCTGCCACTGGCTGCCCGAGTGTGTCCAACACAGTGTTTTTTCTTTTTTTGCAGATTGCAGCAGTTTGAGATAAACCCCGTCTGTCTGCTCACTATAGATGGGCGTAGGTGGGTGGGGGGTCATCACTGGTGCATGCAGTGACCAGGGTGGATGGGATGGAGGGGATTTGGTGAAGCTGGTTTGACTCTGTGCCTCCACACACTTTAAGCTGAATCACATGATGCAAGATTCAAGTAATTAGTTGTGCTGCTCTTGCCAACTTTGCTTACAAATTCAAACTCTTTTAATAGTTTAAAAAATATATAAAAATAATACAGATTAACATGTTTTTATGTTTCACAGCCGTTCGTCAATTATTACAGTTGGCAGAATTTTAGAAATTTAAGATTTTGAACTCTGTCAATGTTTGCACCACTTCTGTATAAAACTTTTTTCCTGTTTCTTTGTTTTTTTGAGTTTTGATGCTCTAATAGCAACTTTAATTTTAAATGTACCCAATATTTTTTTTTTTTATGCAGATCATACGCTGCACACAGTTTGTTCCAAAGTCTTAACAGGTTGGCTGTTTTTCACTCTTACTGTCAAAAACCTAAGACGCAGTCACATCTATCTTATCTTTTATTCTTGTACATCTCTCTTTTCTCTTTGCTTTTTCATAAATAATCTGCAGCAGCTTCATCAATGGTGATGATCAAATCATTTTGAATAGAATAGAATAGGAACAGCCTTTATTGTCCCACGGATGGGAAATTCAAGTGTAACAGCAGCAACAGATAAAAAGAGTCACAAAAAAGTTCCTAAATGTTAAAAAGAATATACAACAAATTAAGATAAACAATATCAATAATAATTTTCAGTATGTGTTGGAACAATGAAACATCAGAAAGACAAGTTTAGTGTCAAGAATCTGCATAATAAAGATTTAAAAGGTTCATTACAGGTGTCCAAAGAGGTACGTCATTTTGAAGCATCATTAATATGGTGCTATGTCATACTTGTTGCCAACATAAGGTGTATTTGACAAAAAATGAAGCTTAGCAGCTGCTGTCTGCAGCATCCTTTGGGTTATACTCCGGTCACAGTGACCCATTTCAAGATATTTATATCCCCAACAGTCTCCCAAGAACAACGATGCTATTTCTGTTTTGGTTTTTGCTCTTCCCCTGACTTTCCTGTCCCATTTCTTATCTCTCCATATAAACTAGTTACTGGAGGTCACCCAGTTTGAAAAGAGAGAATCATTAGACAGAATGGAACCAGGGCATCATTAAACCAAGGTGCTGCTCTGATGCAACGTGACTCACTGAGCTCACAGGACGAGGGCCATCCGAAAGTCTGGCAGTTTTGGCATGTAAAACCATTTTTTCCATGCGATGCAACAAATGGTTGACTATTAAATCACGTGATACGTCAGTCATGCTTCCATCGAGTTTGTTTTGAGGAAATCTCAACAAGCGGACCATAAAATTAAACTTAAGAAGACAGCTGAAGCTATTTTCTTACGCCTACACTTTACACTGGAGGTCTGTGGGTGATGGAGACCTTGTTGTATTGCAGGAGGGAAAATATCCACACATACACCAGCAGCTCCCTCTAATGGAAGGTCTTGTGAATAATTTTCGCCTCATTTTATAGTAAAATGAAACGTCTCGTTTTAAACATTCAATACAGAAAGAAAACATTTGGAATTTTTTTTTTTAACTGAAACATTTCCCTATTGTTCTTTGGTGATGTTAATGCATTTAGAGCTTCAGTGAAGATTATTCTAAATGCTGTGAGATAGATTGAATGATGGATACTCGATTCAAAGTTAACTTAATTAAGGTGTTAGTCTGTTTTACGAGTTATTAACTTATAACAATGTGTTAATGAAATCATTTTCTCGTGTTTTCTTTTTCAAAAGATGCAAAGCAGAAATGTTTATTGAGATTAAACTTAAAAATCAAGTTATATTAGGGGTCTACAGAGAGTTCAAGTATTTGAACTAATAGTTTAGAGAGTACAATGTAACCTGCCAGCTTCCTGAATGATCCAATAATGCTTCATTTGGTTTCTTTCCTCCCAGAGAGAAGAGTGACCATTGGCAGAACATAAGATTTAATAATGACATCAATGTTCTTCACTCACTTCAGTGCAGGGCCTGTTGAGGGGGGTATTGGCGACCTGGCATGTGCCTGATTCCCCCAAAGGCTGTCAGTCTTTGTTCTTGGAGGAGAGTTTATTGTCAGCTGATATTTTCAGAATGAGCTTGTCTTCTTAAGTCCAGTGTTTCCCATCTGATGCTGAAAAGCAGTGATAATAAGTAGAGATGAAGTTAGAGAGCCCAGACTGACATGGTTTGGACATGTCCAGAGGAGGGACAGTGGGTGTACTGGTAGAAGGATGTTAGAAATGCAGCTCATAGAGTGAAGACATGAACACCTCACAGCCAAAAGATTGAGTTAGCTGTGTATTAGCTATATACATTAGCTATATATATTCTGGGCCTTCATATACCTGCCAGTTCTTCAGCTCCTTGCATCCTCTCTGCCTCTACACCATTACCATCTCATCATCTCCTTTCACTTTTCCTCCAGTTTTTTTCACTCCTTGTCCTTGTCCCCAACCCTCTTCACTTTCCTCCACACTCCTCCTCCTCTAACTCCCAGTTGTCCAACCTGTGCTGGACCTCTGATGATCTCATTCTTAACCTTATCCATCCTTGTCTCTCTTAAGGAGAACCTCAACATCTTAATTTCTGCCACTTCCAGTTCTGTCTCCTGTCTTTTTGTCCATGTCTCTGTCTCCAAACCATACCACAGGTCTCACCACTGTCTTGTAAATGTTTCCTTTGACCTTTGCTGACACTTTTGTCTCAAGACCCTCCTGAAAATTGTCTTGGAAACTCCATTTTCCTGGACAGTGGACCCCAAGTACTTGAAGCCCTGCCCTTTTGTGACCTCTGCTCCAGCCTCACTGTTCCTTCTTTACTGCTTATTTCATCTTAGCTGTTCATCAAAATCAGTTTATGAACAAATCATAGGCCAGACTATTGTTCATATCACATTTACAAGATTTAAATTCAAAGTCAACTTGTCATAAAGAAAAGCTAGATACATTTTTATGACTGAGTAAACATTCTGTTGATTTCTTAGCACAAAGGTTAGTGAACAGATTTTGATGTGCAGCTAAATTCTTGTTTTGATGCATTATGTTGTTTTCTGATTGTTTTAAGAATGTGTGTTTTAAACTTTTTAATATTGCATTTGTTTCGTGTTGTATTTATGACAGACAACCATCCATTTTGTTGAACCTTATGGACAATAAAGTTATATTGAATCGTACTGAATGTTCCTTTTATACAGCAGGTGCTGATTATAAACATGAAATAGGCAACTCATAATGAATCAGATGAAATCACTGGGAAAAAAATATAAATAAAAGAATGGGAAAAAATAGTGGAAACGTAATAGGATAATTTTTATAATTGTATATTTTGATTGTTCTTCAGGTTTTCTTTGTTTCCATATTTCCGAATGCATATTTTTCACTTACCTTTCACTACTATGATGGATGATGATCCCATAAATGTGTCTTTCTGTCTGTTAGCAAAATATCTCATGAATCAGTGGGTGGATTTTAACAAAACTCAGAAAACTGAATGTAAATACAACTAATTACCTTTTCAAGATTGCCACCATAGCCAATGGAATCTTAGAAAACACAAACATGGGTATATAACTGTCACTGTTACAGATATTGAGCTAAAATTAGGTGTGGTAGTAACTGAGAGTCACCATCATTACATACTCCAAGCACTAATAGACCTTTGGGTCCCAGTCACTGGGTTGGGATTACGGGTGCAGCGTTAGAATAGTTCCATTCATATCTAAGTGACAGGAGTCTTTATGTTAATGTTGGTAATTGTTTATCTGCTTCTGTGCCGCTTTCATGCAGTGTCCCACAAGGCTCCATTCTTGGACCCTTTCTGTTTTCATTGTATCTGCTCCCCTTGGGGTTTGTCCTGAGGAAACATGGTCTTTCATTTCATTGTTATGCTGATGATTCTCAGATTTATCTGCCCTTGAAACCTAACAGTTCCTGCTCCATTCACCATTTGCTAAATGTCTTGATGATATCAAGACTGAACTATGAACTTTTTAAGTTTTAATGCTCAGAAAACTGAGGTCATTGTTCGATACTGTGATCTTATTGTTAAGTACATTGGTAACAGTTCCTGTTTTAAATGTGCTATATAAATAAATCTTGACTGTGAAAATCGATAGTAGTTGGAATGCTAATATAATTTACAGATGCTTTTCTTTTTATTATTTATAATCAAACAACATTTTGGGATAGGAAGAATTGGGCAAATTTGTCTGATTTGTTTTGAGGAAGTAAAAGAGCAGGACCTGTGGAAACCTGACCATGTGCTGGGTTTTATTTAGTTTAAAGGCAGCACAGTCCTGCAGCGAGTCTTTTGGGATCCTTCATTCTACGAGTGGGGAAAAATCCCTTATATACGCTAAGAAAAAAAAAGACGATTTGTTTAAAAATCTTGTTTTATTATTAAATTCTTATCTTCCCAACAGCCTCTTTGGTTTTACGAGTACTTTGATGTAGCAAACATTTACTTCCTTAGACTTCCCGAAGAAGCTACATTATTTGTAAATACTCCCAGTATAGTCACTGTTTTGTGCACAAACGTCTCTTTTTTTTTTTTGCCTCGTCCATTAAGTCCACGTAGGTGCACAGGTCAAATAAAAACATTTATCTCAAGTTTTTCCTCATTTACATCAACAAGTAAACAAACAAGCATGGGGACCTTTATAATGAACCAACTGTACAACAATATATAATAATTACCATAGAAAATTAGCTTCAAATAATGTCGATTTAAACATGACAGAACTTGGATTCAAAGGGGAATGTAAAAAAAAAAAAGAGATCAAATAATATGAAAATCCTCTTGACACTCTGATGGTGTACAGGTTATGGATGAGTTAAAGACAAAAGTAATAACATAAAGAGCTTTTTTTGTTTTACGGCTCTAACTCATTTCCAACCACATATTCAAATTATGATCATCGCAATAGAAGAGATGAGTAAACAAAATTGCAAAAATGTACAATTCAAAAACAAACTACAAAAACAATTCAGAAAACATTAAAGTTTAACTAATGAAACATTTTTCCTATAGTCTGATTACTTTGTAAAAGTGAAATGGCGCGTAAAAGACAAAGAAGAAAATTACGTTTGTACATTTCATGGTTTATGGTTCATCGTGTTTTCCACGATGAAACAATTCTGTGCACAGCATGATTTATTTATTTTTTGGGGGTGATGGGGGGACTGTTCGCTGCGTATAGATGTGGAATTATCTAAGCGGCACACAGAGGTGACACGCTGAGGTCACTGAGTTCTCCGACGGACGCACACGTTTTGGCGACGTGTAGCCACAAAGCCATGTTTACAGTAACACTTGTATGAGCCGAAAGTGTTCACACAGCGAGCGTTCTTGCAGGAGCTGATGCGGGGGCCTGGTTCTGCGCACTCGTCAATGTCTGGAACAGACGAACACGTTCAATAAGTCAGTGAGTGTAAAGCTCCAACAGGAATGTGTGTATGTGTAACAACTACAAACCTATACAACGGGCACGGGAGTGGTCTAGCCTAAAGCCTGTGTTACATTCACACATGGTGCCCAGATAGGAACGGACACAGCGGCCGTTTGTGCAGCTGCACTCGTCTGAGTCCTCCTCTGAACTGTCACCTGGGAATGAGCCGACATGAAAAAAGAAAGCATAAGTGAACAAGAGTGCAATATACAGCACATTACGTGCCCTATTGACAAACTACTATACAGTAATACAACGCAGGGGTGTCAACCTCAATTATAACAGGGGGCCAAACTTAAAAACTTGGTCCAAGCCACAAGCCGGTTTAGTTTAGTTAGCTTAAGTCAGATACCCGACATCTTTTCTTGGTTGCAGGTTCAACAGGAGTTGAATTGGTCCCATCAGAAGTTCTCTGTCACTTCCACGTCAAAATCAAAGATGACTGAAAAATACATCCTTTTTCTGGCTTCAAAATTAGCCAACTGTCATGAGAATTCTGCACTAAATGAAGCATGCGCCATGTTTTAAGCAAAATATGAACCAAAAACATATTTTACATTTAAAATATTGCATTGAGGGGCCAGATAAGATGTTAACGAGCCAGATTTGGCCCGCGGGACTTGAGTTTGACACATACCTATAGCAATAGCCCAGACAAACAACAATCCTGTACAAAGTTTGACCTTGATTTGTGACCTTGATCTTAGAGCTTGGTTGATGAAAAGATTGCAGCATGCCATGTAATGGTGGTACAAATTTGTATCAATTATTGTTAAATTATTTTGAGCAGATCATAAATAATGTTCTGGACAAGTAAAGACCTTGTTTTTAATTTTACCTTGATTCGTGACCTTGAAGGTCAGGTGATGAAATGTTTACAAAACACTCCGTCTAGTGATGATGTATATGAAGGTTCATTAAATTATCTTCAGCGGAACAGAAGTTATGGCTCGAAGAAGCAAAGACTTGGTTAATTTTTGACCTTGATCTCAGATCTTGACATTGAAGCTGGGGTGATGAAAAGTCTACGAGTCACTCGATGATGCACTATGTGTATAAAGTTTTGCTAAATTATCTTGAGTGGATCAGAAGTTATGATCCAGACAAGGCAAAGTTTACAGACAGAGACTACACCATAATAAATCCACCTTCGACAGGCTTATAAAAAAAATCAGTGGAGGGTCACCTGTCTGACACGAATGTATTTACAACAAAGATAACCTGGATTGTAGTTGGCAAAAGCTGCCAGGAAATCCTGATCCCCATCTGACTCGGTCTCCAGATGCATCTCACACAGACGACTGAACATCTCTGAAGACAGAAAAATATATGCTTCAAAATTGAAGTGAGGTGGGCAGAAGGCGAAACTGAAATTGAACCGAGTCTTCAGTGGAGTCACCTGAATTCCTGGTGGGACACGTGTTACATTCAGGCCCCCAGCCTCGACCGTAGTGACAACAGCATTCTGAGTAAGTCACCACCACGTCAATGGGCCGACTGCAGATGAGACCCTCGTCAACCTGCACGAAACATACGTCTTTGTGTGCTGCGGTGCGATCTAGACCAGAAAGGAAGAGGAGATTTTATTTTCTTATTCTCACTTTCTTTCACTCATAACCAAAGAGCTGAAGTCTTAAAAGTATACAAAGATAAAATGCATTCAGTGTGGTTCATCTGTGAGTGGCGCTCTAAAATTACCAATTCGTCTCCAGGTGACAACACGATCAAATGTTTCAAACTGGAGAGATGCCAATCTTGTGTTACTTTGTTTTGTCAAAGTTTGGTCTGGACAACATTTTATGTGGAACCAAAATCTATTTTCTAAGCACTTTTAATAAATAGCTGTTGAGACTTATTACACTTTAAAAGGTTACACAAGCATTTCTAAGAAATCTGTTTAGTTACACAGAATGTGTACAATTAAAAACCACTATAACTGACCTCATGTCTGATAAACAATGGTAACTTTTCAGCAATTAGTGGCTTGAAGAAGTAGTCAAGTTCCTTGAACTGTATTAACGTCACATTGTGTGATGTTACAACCAAAAACTTGAAAGTATTTTACAGGGATTTTCTGCACTAAACCAATACAAAGTAATTGTGAAGTTGAAGGAAACAATACATGGTTTTCTAAAAGGCTATATTTATGGTGTGCATGTTGCCAGATTGAATCCCGACTGGGGGGTCTTTCTGGGTGGAGTTAGTATATTCTCTCCGTGCATGTGAGGGTTTTCTCTGGGTATTCGGGTTTTCTCTCACAAACCAAAAACAAGCATGTTAGGCTGACTGGTAACTTTAAATTGTCCTTAGGTTTGAGTGAGAAAGTGAATGGTTGTTTGTCTCATTTGTGTCCATGCGTTCCTGTGATGGACTGAAGACCTGTCCAGGGTGTACCCTGCATCTTGCCCGGCCCTGGATTTTGCAGGGCTGTTTTGGTTGATATGCCTTTGCAATATTGCATGAACATCAGGGGCAGTGCCAGTGGATTGACAGACTGGGGTGGTGGTCCCCCCCCTTCAAAAAGTGTGGCTGGAGGTGTGTTCCAATTATAGGGGCATCACTCTCCTTACCCTCCGATAAGGTCTATCTTGGGATGCTGGAGGAGGGAATCCAATCAATGGTCAATCGTCGGATCCAGGAGGAGCAATCAGAATTTGGTCCTGCCCGTGGAATGCTGGACCAGTTCTTTACCCTCACTAAAGTCCTCAAGAGGGCAATGGAGTTTACCCCTACATATGTTTTGTGGACTTGTAAAAGGCATTTGACTGTATTCGCCAAGGTACATCGTGGGAGTGGGTTGCTCTGTGAGTATGGGATTGGGAATCTGTTGCTATGAGCCATTCAGTCCCTATACAAGCAGCGCAAGAATTTGGTTTGAATTGCCAGTAGTAGGTTGGGTCCCTTCAGGTTGGGAGTTGGACTCTGCCAGGACTGCCCATTGTCACCAATTTGGTTCATAACTTTTATGGACAGAATTTCTTGGTGCAACCAGGGGGCCAAGGGAGTCTGGCATGGCGGCATCAAGATTTCTTCTCTGCTAGTCGTTGATGACGTGGTCCTGTTGGCATCATCATGCCGCATCATCTTCAGCTCTCTCTGAAACAATTCTCAGCTGCGTATGAAGTGGCTGGGATGAGGATCAGCACCTCCAAATCTGGGGCCATGGTCCTCAGTCAGAAAAGAATGAATTGTCTCTCCGGGTTGGGAATGAGGTTCTGCCTCAAGTCAAGGAGTTCAAGTACCTTGGGGTTTTGTTCACGAGTGAAGGAAGAATGGAGCGGGAGATTGACAAAATAATTGGCACGGCTTCTGTAGTATTGTGGACTCTGTGCCGGTCCTTTGTGGTGAAGAGGGAACTGAGCTACAAGGAGAAGCTCTCTGTTTACCGCTCAGTCTATGTTCCTACCCTCACCTATGTTCACCAACTTTGGGTGATGACTGAAAGAACAAAATTGCAGATACAGGTGGTTGAAATTAATTTTCTCTGCAAGGTAGCTGGACTCTCCCTTAGAAATAGCGTGAGAATTTCAATTATCCGGGAGAGACTTGGAGTAGAGCCACTGCCCCTCCACATCGAGAGGAGCCCATTAACATGGTCCAGGCATCTGGTAAGGATGCCCCTGGATGCTTCTCTAGGAAGGTGCTTCAGGCATGTCCGACTGGGAGGAGACTCCAGGTAAGACCCAGGACATACTGGAGAGACTGTCTGTCTCAACTGACCTGGAAACGCCTTGGACATGCCATGGATTAAAAAGATCTGTGAGTTGTTCAAAGCTTGGGATGTTGTTTTATCACCCAACTCAGCTTTAAAATTCTTAACAATTTTATCCCTGACCTGCCTGATATGTTCCCTGGTCTTCATGATGCTGATCATTTTGTTCCGATACAAATCTCTAAAGTCTTCACAGAATAGCTGCATTTCTACTGAGATTAAACTACACACATTTGGACTTTGATAATTTGGTGACTTCTAAAGACATCTGGTTGACCTGGATTTTAGGTAAAGGCTATCAAACAGAACAAACTTTTCAGGTTTTCAGAACATGAAATGTTTTTAAATAACTTACAATTTTCCTTTCGCTTCACAATTATGCACAACTTTATGGTGGCCAAACATAAAATTCCAGTAAAACACTTTAAAGTCCGTGGTTGTAACAAGACAAAATGTGGAAAAGTTCAATGAGTGTGAGCTCTTTTTTAAAGTACTGAAAAGGTCCTTCTTACACTGAACGGTGATGATGTTCATGAGACACTGAACAACTGCCTGTGTGGCAATACTTAATAGCTGTATAAAAAAACACCAATTCAGTTTCTAAAAATCTAAATGGGTCTAAATGTTTCATGGACAAGCCAAAGGACTACAAAGAAAGATTGCCTATATCAGAATTTTTAGTTTATATAAGAAACTAAGTTTGAAAAAAGGAAAACACTTCAATCCTGCACAAGAGTTTTATGGCGTCAGTTTCATGTTTTGACCTGTTTTGTTACATCGGGACCAAGAAAGCAAGTGAACATGATGGGCAGGCATGGCAGGAAGCCACAAGTCATTTTTAGCGGTCAGGCGAGCTGGTTTTACCCACCGTCATAGACGCACTGTTTCAGCGCTGCGCTGAAGGTGAGGGGAGGGTCGCAAAAACAGTGAAAGGAGCCCGGCGTGTTTTCACACCTCCCATTCTTACAGTATGAGGGGTCCTGGCACTCATTCACATCTGCAAAGGGCACCACAGACACTGGTTACAGTTTGAACATCTGGATGGGGCCAGCTCCTAGTCTGTAGGGTGGTCATCTCAATAACAAAATAGATAGATAAATAACTGTTAAATGCTCCATTTGGGATGCTTTCTGTACTGTTTTTTATGTCCTAGATCATGTAATGAGTTAATTGGTGAGGTTGGTGGATTAATGTTCTTGTGTCCACCTTCATGTATGCATCTCCAATAGTTTATCTCCACATGAAGCAGTATGATATAACACTGCAGCTGGTGTCTAGACAGAAGGCAATCACAATGAGATAGCTTCAACAATAAAACTGTACATTTGGTTCCAGCAGAACTTGTTTGCCAACAATATGCATGAATTTTGTAAAAGGAGAAGGGAAAAGATAATGTTTATAAGGTCAGAGTGTAGGGGTTCGTGGGTGTCTTATGTGGTTGAAGTTGGAATTAAATCATGTATCATATAACTATACCAGGTGCGGTGGAGGGTTCCCTGTCGATTCCAAAGGACCATACAGTTAAAACAATCAAAAAGCTACATACTGAACCAAAAACATAATCTTTCAGACATATTTTGAAAAGTATTTTCAGTACTTTCCCTACCTTTCTAGTTTCGACCCTGTCTCTCTGGAACCATAGAAAAAGCAGAGATGTCTACTCAAACTGAGGTTTTGGTGTGAAAACTGGTATGTTTTCGAAAAAAAAAGGCTTTCCAAAGTATAATTTTATAAAAACGCTGTTTATGTCGCATCACTGAACACCTGTGGGAGCAGATGGGCGTGCTGTTCTTTCCAGAGTGACTAACACAACCACACTGGCTGACTTGTGACAAATGCTGGTTGAAGAATGGGATACCATCAAACAGGTTCATGTGGCTGGATATGGTTCTTCCGCATGCTACTGAGGCCCATGTGTGTTAAATTAATAAACTGTTAAAATGTCAATATGTCTTGTTTCAACAGACTTCTATCATCCAATCCAACAAAGGACATCAAACAAGAGTCAATATCAGGATACTATGGATATAACCAACATAATCAACCCAGCTGCTCAACACACAAATGCACTTTCCTGACAAATGCAACATATTTTATTAGGAAATAAACAGGCTTTTTGACAGTATAACATTTACTGCCAAGAAGCATCGTTACAACAAATAAATGATTAACCAAACAGAACTTTCCTTATTCCTTCCCGTACATCTGAAGCATCAAAAGAGCACCTCAAATACCATGTAGGGCTTCCAAGTCTTTTGTTTTTTAATTAAATTTGTATTTTAAACCTTCTTTCTGCCTGCTCTACTATAAAGGCCTTATTGTTGAAGTGCTACACAGATGGTTGATCTTCTGTGAGATTCTTGAATCTCTAGGAATTTCGTTACTTGTTTGAACAATTCATGCTCCAGTGCTCTGTTAGAATGAGCAGCCAGAATAAGAACATTTATTGCTAGTTTCCAACTTTTTGTGAGTTTTAGGAACATGGAAATGGCTGTGCGCTGACGCAATGCTTTCTCACAGATTCACATGTAATTCTCTTAAACTTATGGATGTCTTTCAGTCGTCTTACTCCAATAATAAAACAAGCGGTATGCTGATGTCCCCCATCACTGATGTATTTGAAGAGTGAATGTTTGCAGTTTTCAAGTTTTTTCTGGACTGGAATTAAAAAAAAGAATGCAAGTAAATCTTAATGTTTTTGGTGCAAGATATTCTAGTGGGTAGGAGTTACAGTGTCTAGAAGAACAGAGGGAGGTTTATCGTTTCTTTCCGAGGCAGCGCAGTGTAATGAATCTTGGTCTTGAAAAGTTGAGGTGAAATGGAGGAATCATGGGGGGCCAATGGTGACCTTGGCTCCCATAGATTAATCTTTGGCCGCCCCAATCATTTGAGAAAACTTTACTTTAAGCAGTATAAAAACAGAAAACCGTTTTCTCAACTCACTGAGGTGGCCATATAAATATGCTGTTGGCCATCTTGGATTTTGACATGGCAACCTAATTTTTGATGGTGCCCTTTTTTACGCTTAGATGATGCCACACACCAAAATGGAAGTTGGTTTCTCACTTTTATTGTGCTCACAACATGCACAGATGGAAGAACAAAAGGGATCCCAACTCCCCCTTTTTGTTCCATGATGGGGGACAAAAAACTTGGGAGTGTCTTTTGACGGGGGTTTGACATTTAATAAACATATAGGCTTCCGTAGTCAAGGCCAGTTTTTCCAATTACGTCTTTTAACCAAGAACAAGGCTTTTTAAAATCCTTCTGAACTGAAAAAGACCATTCATGCGTTTATCAGGTCTTGTTGTTTACTTTTAAAGCTCTTACTGGTCTTGCCCCACCTTATTTAGCTGATAAGGTAGCATTCTATGAATATCAGATGACTTTAAGGTCAACTAATACTTCTTTAATGTTTGCCCCAAAGACCAAATACAAACATTTGTGTGACCGGGCCTTTTCAGTCGCTGCACCCAGAATGTGGAACGAACTACCTCAGGACTTCTCCATCACTGATCTGAGTCTTTTTTTAAACTAATCTCAAATCCTTTATATTCAGGCAGGCTTTTAATACCTGGTGGCACTCTGATGTTTTTAATTGTTTGTTTTTAACGTTTGTACTGAGAAGCTTTTTGAGCACCTTTTGGTTGTTGTGAAATGCTCGAAAAATAAATGTGGACCGATTGAGAATTGTAAGGCTTTTCTGAATAAAGTCATTGTAAAATAAAATAACATGAAAAAAACTGAAACAAGAACACTTTTCACCCATTTACAGTAGATTCAGTTTTATAATACTTTCATATGTTGCACCACACAGGCAGAAATCCTTTTGTGATCAATTTAAAGTCTACATTTTGTTTTGCTCAAGTTCAAGTTCAGCCTTTTCTTGTTTATTTTGTAGCTCATGTTATTTTTCTCGCCCAGCCCTTGGTTTTGTAACGTTTCTGGTACAGAGAGTCAGAACTCACCCGCCTGCTCCTCAGGAGTCACGCAGCTGTTGCGGTCGATGGCCAGGGTCCAGGGTGGAGAACAAATACAGTAGTACGAGCCCACAGTGTTCACACATACTCCATTCTTACAGTTCTCTGGATTGTCACACTCATTCACATCTGTGCAACAAAAGCCGTGATGTTCAAGATTATTCCACCAGCAGCTGGATAAAAGCAGTTTAAGCAAGGAAGAGAAGGTTTACTCACCTGCTACTGTTGCCGTTACACATTTTTTCTTGTTGAAGTCGGGGGTCCAGGGCCAGTTGCAGACGCAGTAGAAGCCTCCTTCAGTGTTGACGCACTGACCATTATCGCACAGTGACTCGTCGTGACATTCATTCACATCTGGGAAAGAAAGCGAGCAAAAACAATCATACAACTGCCCCAAACTGCTGCAGTCTATAAAAGCTAGCATAACATTTACCACTGTGGATTTCCAATCTTTGAATTGTTTAGGAGTAATATTTGAGGAGTCATTTTACATCATGAATCAAAGCATTTACCAATGCACTCGAGAAGGTTGCTGTCATAGTAGAAGCCTTGTTGACAGTAGCACTCGTAGCCTCGCAGCGTGTTTTCACAGCGGCCCTTTTTACAGATTTCCTCAGCAAACAAAGAGCACTCATCGATATCTGAGGAAGAAAAAAATCACTTTTGACAAATTTACATTAAAATACAATACGATAAGAAACAATGTGATAGGACGCAATACAATATAACGACGAAACTGCACACAGTATGGCAATACGATTCAATATGACCCAACAACGCAATTCAATATGATACAATACGATTACAATTTGATACAATGTGACAAAATACAATAAAAAATGTGATGTGATACGATACAGTAAGATGCAATACGATATAATACATGAAATACGATGTGACGATACAAAACAATTGTTTGTGGAACAAATTGCCTTTGCACATTAAACAGGGATCCTCCATTTTGTTATTTTCCCTAAAATACTATCATTAATTTGAAGGAGTACATGTAACAAAACTTTCTCAAGTTTAAAGCCTTCACTTCTAACTATTTTAAAAACATTTTTATTTGCTTGTTGCCGTGTTGTTGCCGTTTTTTAACCTCCCCAAAAAAGGTTATTATAAAGGTTTTAAACTGTTGGTTAAAAGACAAAAAAAA